>NC_138825.1:14090404-14690404 GCF_965183815.1 Platalea leucorodia
CTTCTTCTGCCAAGGAGTGCTGTTTGGGTACAGATTATCCCCTACCAGTCTGGGAGATTCAGTGCTTGGGTTGTTTTACTCCGTGTGGGAACATACTATATTGAAGGGTGTTTAAAGCCTTTTTCCTACCCTCAGTCTCCCAGTGTTTTCAAGCCCCTCTCCCTGCACAGGATGAGTTTCACCAGAAGTTTTGTCCCTGGGATGTTTCCCAGGTTATCTCACAGACCGCAGCATGCCCTGGATGTTGCAGACTAATCCCGCATGACACTGCCGCACACCATTTCCTGCTCCTCCAGAGAGTTGTCCTTCCTTTCATCAGAACATCAAATTGCCTTTTCTTTCCCTTTTATATAAGCAAAAGCAGGAAACTAGAGGAAAATGTGAAAATGAAAAAACAACGAAACATGGAAAGTGCAGGAACGTGGCCTGCAAAACTATTGCTGCCTTTCTATCCCTCCACCAAGGCTTCCTTGAGTCCCTGCTGCACATGAAATGTTCCCTTTTTGCTTTCTTCTCTACCTTGAGGTGTATTGGACACCCTTCTGTTGCAACATGGCCAGAACGGGGTTGTGGTCTCCTCTTTGTCATCTAGATGGGTCCTTGCAGACTGCCTGGACAGCAATGTGCAAGGAGACAAATATCATGCCACCATCTTGGGCTACCTGTACAGCCCCTAACCTGCTGGGAGATGGGCTGGGATCCTTTGATGCAATCTACCTGAAAATGCTCCTCTAGGCAGCTAGGTCTCCCAGGTTACAGGGAGATCTCACCAAGGTGCTGAGTTTTATGTGTAATGTTCAACAAGCATTAGGAAACAAAGGACAGGACATGATCTTAGTGAAGGTGATGAAGGGGCCTGGCGCACAGTGATTTGGGCAGGGCTTCAGCATGTCAGGCCTCAGGCAGAAGCCTGAAGAGTCCTGAAGCAGCCGAGGGGATGTGCTTGTCCTCCTGAGGCAGCTCTGACCACTCTCAGGCTTTCTGCAGGGGCCTAGGGCTTGATGGACCAGTCTTATCTCTTGTCCTGCAACCTCTTCAGCTTGCTTTGATGCCTGTTTCCAAAAGTAGCAACCATGCATCAAGGTTTAGGCTTTAGTGTAGGAATAGGGATCCCATCTCTTTGAAACAGCCCCCTCCCATGCTCATTCCCAGAATCAGCAATTGCCATATCCTCACACTGGAACAAGGAAGCAAAACCAAGGTGACACCTACTTTCCCAGCATTTAATTCTCAGCTCATTGGTTTTGCTGCAGTTTGGCAATCATCAGATCAGAAATACCCCATGTTATCTTTTTGGCTTACAGAAAGGCTCCAAGCAGAGATCCTGTGCTTCTGCCCTAGATGCAGCAATAAACATTTGGATTTGCTGCTAGCGTGTGGAGATTGCCAACATGTACACAGTAAAAGTAAATCCTTCCTGTGGCCACAGACCACAACATGCTAGTGATCCATGGTATTATCCTGTTATTTAGTGAGTCATTGTCACTGCTGAGAAATACACACAGTTGAATAAGTTGCTAACAATAACACTGAATGTGAGAGACAAGTGTTTGTTTTACTCTGGTGTAACTTATTCCATATGGTCCTTTAAAGCATGTTAAATGTTAAGTCACTTTGGCCTGCCAACTATTATTTCAAGATGACCTCCTGGATTTAGCCAGCTTTTCAGAGCATAGCTATTTGAAGCAAGGCTCTGAAAGCATCTCCTGTCCAGGATAAATGCCCAGTTCAGGAGCAAGACAGATGTTCTGGATTGTCCTATCTTTAGCTGGATAAGTAGGTCTCCATTTTTATTGATTGTCCAGAATAGTGCTGTTTACTGCTGCTCTACTGCCTGCTGTGACACCTTTCAGATGTAAGCCACATGTTATACCAATGTTCTGGCACAGAGCAGAAGCCATATCCTGACCGAGGAGCTAATATAGGTTTAACTTCTAGCATTTACCTCCCATGTGTGTTTTTCCAAGTTGCTGATGAGCCAAATCTTTGTGGAAACCTTCTAGCAGGCAGTGTTAATTCATGGGCAAAATATTGCAGAGAGAGAGATATGCAGCTGTGAAAGGTGTCCTTGTTGCACTCTCTGGCTACATTACTCAAAGGTTTAACACAATGAGCTCTAGCAGCACAGTGGACCCTTGTGTGATGTCCTGCACTTGTGTTCCTGCCATGTTGTTGTACTGGGCCTAGTTCACAGCACAGCTTGGAAAACAAATGCATTAAAAAGTTTCTCTCATTTTGAAATACTTTTTGCCACTGGTTATGGAAAATAGATGCTCCAAGAAGCATCTTTCTTGATAGCTGAGAGATTTGCCTTTTGGCTTGAGTTGATTTAATCTGAAGTTAATTTTTGAGAACAAGAGTAACCAATACTTAGAGCATTTTAGAGCCTTGCTGATAACCTCATCCTTCCTCTGAAGTGTGACATATCTCCAACTTAACCTAGACAAAAGAGTTAATCTTGAAGGTTCTCTGCTGTGAGTGTGTATGAGGATCTCTATGATCCTGTGGAAGAGAACAGTGTGTACAGAGCACGCACATTTTATTATCGGAGAAGAGAAAACTTTGTACTGCCTGCCATTGAAAATCTGCTTACTGGGCAATGATTTGTCTGTTCAGCTACCAATCATTGGGTAAGATTCAGGACAAATCATGAGTATTTTAGAAAAATTAGTCGGTCCCTTCCTAGACACTTGAGAATTGCCATCCTAAATCACCAAAGACCCACCTGAGGATCCATAATTCAGTGACAGTCCTTGCATTTTTAGAGGTTGGGGCAAGCCTGTCTAGGTGTGCACCTTGCTTCATGTGTGCCTGGAAAGTGCCTTAATGTGTTAAAATGCCTGAAGTTGTACCTCCACAATAATGCACTAGAAAACTTTTGGCCCTTGACCCTTAATTTCAATGTTCTTACCTTAAAAATAACCAGGCAGACTATTGTTAAGCATGCTTTGATGCACAGACCTAGAGGAATGCTACAAAACAGCACAAGTTTGTAAGCATTACAAGCTGTGCCACTGCTCATGTTTCCTAGACATTTTCTGTCCCTGTTGATAAAAACATACCCAATTTTAACGTTCTTCTCTTTGAAACAGACAGTCTGATTATCTTGAAACGTGCCTTGATGTATGCAGCCTACGGAAAATTACAGAACAAGACAAGTTTGAAGACTCTAACCTTAATAAAGCTGATGTTTTGCCAGCACAAACTCCCTGCCTTCATCCTGAGTTGTAACTTAATTTCTTGTCTTTGGAGTGGATTTTATCTGACGCATGTCCTTTCTTTTGTGGCTATGACTTGTGCAGAGACTTCACTTTAGCTAGTTCTTTCCCCCCAAAACCATCTGCAGGAAGGCACTGCGGCAAGTCGGGCTCTTTGAAGAGCTGGAGGTGTGCTGAACGTGGCAGATGTGCATGGCCTGATTGATTGATTCCAGGTACAGCCATGCACATGTGTAGTTCATTTGTCGTGTGGCTCCCTGTATTAGTCCTCAGCTATTGAACTCCTACAGTGCCAATGTCTACACTTAAGATCCTCTGTAGAGTCAGTCAGAAGAAATGGCGACTTGAAAGACAGAGTCAGGCTGTCAAGGAAGGGAAGGGCGGTGTGGTTAGGTAATACCCTTCAGGCATTTCCTCACCAGTCACAGGGAGACAGCTCTCATTAATCCCAAAGCACACCTGACCATAAAGGCAAGCTCAACACAAGAAAAGTGGAAACAGCAGGTTTATTCTCCTGCTTCAAACTGTCATAATTAAGCACAGGGCTGACCAACAGCCCCCAATCAGTCCTGGGTATGTCACTTGTTTTACTTTATATTCTGGTTTTGCCCCTTTTATTCTTCCCAGGTTCTGCTTCTTTACCAAGTCTCTCTCCTCCCAGACAAGCCACCCACCTGTATTTACTTTCCCCTCGCTGGCCCCAAGTTTCCTGACTTTATATGCTTATTTGGTACTCATGATACGGTTGTCTTGGTAATTTCTACCTCAGTCAGCAATTAAGGTAGTATCCTGCTTTTGTTATATGCAATGATTCTCCTTTCTACCATTTTTCATGCTGCTGCCTAGTTAGTGTAACTACTGGTCAGCAGGGATGGTCAGCTGCATATACATTATTCCTTATGATCTGCAGGTTCTGGTAGCTTCTCATGCCCTTACTTCATGTTGTATCTTATATAGTCATAAGTCAGAGTTAACCAAACACATTATTTTGTCTTCGCTATGGGGACTGCCCATGTGTGCCCTTGTGCTGTTGTCTCATTAGTGTTATATTTTGGTCAGGGCAGGCCATTTGTCTGCATACCTCAACTTGCAGTTCACAATGGGACAGGCTCCCAGCAGGGAAAGTGAAAGGGACTGCCATAGCAGGACAAATGTTTCCAACACGAGCCTTCCTGTGCTGCCAGCTCCTGAGAGCATTTGGGTAAGCTTCAAGGTTCCTATGGCTGAGAACAAAAAACTAACAGAAGAGGTGGCTAAGTGAGTTGAATGGCTATGAGCCTGGAAAAACCTTGACAGGACAAGGGCTTCGGAGCAGCAACAAGCTCTCTTCCTCAGTGTCCCACTGGCTAAGTGGCTCATTTGCCCAAGAAACTGACTGTCAGCCCGGAACCAAGGTTGGTCTGTTCCCAGGTTGCATGAGCTCGGATAGCATTGCTTGCCTAGATCTGCTCTCCCAGCATGGCCTAATTTCCAGTGCTCTGACTGTTTTCCTACACCAAATCTTTGTGCAAAGCCTAAAGGCAGGTTTTCTTTACTTTCACCCTACTAACTACAGCAATGGTTTCCTTTTTATCATGTGCTGAATGTCTCCTGATTGTTCATCTCTCAGATACATCTTCCTGATGAAACGATGTTGAGAGCTAGGTCACCTACACCTGATCTGAACTCAACAGAGGTTTGCTCATCCTGATCTTAAAACCTTTCCATGACACAGACTTCTCCCTTTCTGCAGACAATCCAGCTGCCTACACCATTATAGCTATAGAAAGCTTTTCCTCGTGCAAACTTCAGTATCCCTGCCTGTAGTTTAACCCCCTGACTTCTTATCTTATTGATAGTAGGAGTGGGAAACATCTATTCCTTCAAATGTGCAAGGATATGTCTGCATTCCTGCAATGTTTCCTCATGAAGCATGTCTTCTAGACCTCTCACTTCTCTTATTTCTTCCCATTGGTGGCCCTGCAGCTGTTGCCTGCCTTCCTGATGCCACTGGTCATGTAAATACAGCTGTTAACTGTGGAGTCTACTGATGGCAAATAAAATGCCAGATACTGTTAACAGCCCTGGCACAAATACCAAAATATCACACTGGTGTCTTGAGGTGCAGGGGCCAGAAACTTTCTTAGTGACTGAGGTGCACATGGAAGGGAGCTGAATGAAAGAGGAAAGTCTGTATTCCCATCAGCCCTGCTAAGACACTGGTCAACTAAACATAGAGCTGTCTACACACCAGTGGACTGGTTCTACTGCCAGATCTCTGCTCTCTCCCCATACGGTCATGCCTTCCCACCCCTGCCATTCCCTTCATACCTGCCACTGTAATGTCTGCACTGCTAGAGCAGGAGGCACAGCAGCAGCCAGGGGATGCTTGAATCCCCAAGTCCCTGCTCTGCCCTGTCTCCCTGATCTCCAGCCTACACACATATAAATACAAGAGCAGCCCATGTTCCTGGACTGACAGCAACTCTCAGGAAATTTTCTCACCCTCTCAAGAGATGGGAGCACTCGCAGAAGAGCAGGAGTTCATCTGAATAAGCAGAAACACAGTGGGAAGAAGTCAGAGCTTGCACAATCTGCATTAGGAAACATCTGCACGCATGCACACACACAGCCCGCCATGTCCCTGCTGCACATACAAACACAAGGATACAGCCTCAGAACCTAAACAGTTTTGCCAGAAGCTGGGATCAGATTCCCATAAAAGCATAAGATTTTTATAAGAGACTTGGGGATTCTAACCACGAGGCAGGTGGCAAAGGAGCATCTTCAATTATTTTAAAGCATCATCGCAATCCAGAAAGCTGTGAAAAAGCCATTCAGCTCAGAGCAGCTTTCAAACAGGCTGTGTTTGAAATTCCAGGGTGGGGGAAAGACTGGCACATGACAACACAGGGAATCTGAAAAGAAAATCCAGTCTCACAAATGGTGCAGTTTCATTTCTCCAAAATCTCCAGCAAAAAAACAAACCCATAACCATTAAGTAATCCGGAAGTTAAATCTGGTTTTCTTATGTTTCCCTCTTTTTTTGTTAAATTGTGTCTACATGCAGGGCTTCAATTACTATGTTTAGGACATGCAGCATTGGTTACAGCCTCACCACTGCTTGAGCATTCAACACAGAAGAGACAAGCAATTTTGGTCTATACATCTTCAGAAGTGTAAATTGAGCAAGCTGTGCCAAAAGATCTCTGTGTGCACCAGTGGGAGTCCCTGTCCATTGGACTAGCGTCCAAGCTGTGGGGAGAGAAGGAAACTGGGATAAGAACCGTGCTGCTGCTTCAGCTGTTCCAAGGACAGAGTCAGCCAGGAGCAAGGGCACATGCCTTCTCCAAGGTGCCTTGGGGAAGACTGAGGAGCACAGAAGTTCCCAGTCCCGTGGGTCCTTGTGGCCTAAAATTGACTGCCGCATGCTGATAAGAGCAGACAGCATGTTCCTCAGCTCCGCTCTATCCCCAGGACTTAGGGGCTAATCTCCAGCAGAGTTGGTCAGTGCTGGAGGGACACCTAGCCAGGCAAGGCCACTTGGAGGTGAAACAAGGCAGAGCTGAAGTAGAGGTTGGTAAAGTCAAAGCAGCAAAGAGGCAAGGAAGATTTCTGACCACCCTGCAAGGACAGCACAGATTAGAGCCCACTATAGTGAAGACAAGTTTCCCTTTAAGAGAAGTCATTTCACATCCTCTTGCCTAATGGTCTTGGTTTTTGCAAGGTGTTCCAGCAGCTTTCTTGACCTGGAATACATAATTAAAATATAAATAAGGTGCTTTATGCAGCTGAGGTCAATCACTTCTCACTTTTAATAAAAAAGTCTATTTTCCCTGGAATATCCAGCCTCACTCAGGGCTGGCAAACAGATGGTACAGAGGAGGCCAAATTACCTTCACAACCAGGGCCTGCAGCCGGAGTCATGCACTACATCCGATTCACCCTGCATCTCCCACTGATAGCAATGGGAACCTTGCACACAGATCAAATGAGGGATATGGCCTCATATAACATCAGAGCTGCTGAGGAAGCATCACAGTGCTCAGTTTGCGGGACACAGATCCCAGATCTTGCCACATTATCATGGTATTTGCATTTTAATTTTTTCTTAAAGTCCCAGCTCCTGGAGTCATGTGATTACATATCACTATTTCATCTCCCTCATTTTTCTAACTTACTTCTAGTTACCAAGTAAACTGGAAAACATCAAACCTCTAGGTTTCAAAAGCAGAAGGCAAATCCAGAGAACACAACATTTGCTGCTTTTTAGTTCTGGATTTGGGGGGATGTCGTGGTTTAACCCCAGCCAGCAACTAAGCACCACGCAGCCGCTCGCTCACTCCCCACCAGTGGGATGGGGGAAGAATCAGAAGGGTAAAAGGGAGAAAACTCGTGGGTTGAGATAAGAACAGTTTAATAATTGAAGTAAAATAAATTAGAACAGTTAAATAGGCAAAGCAAAAACCGTGCACGCAAACAAAACAAAACAAGGAATTCATTCACTACTTCCCATCGGCAGGCAGGTGTTCAGCCATCCCCAGGAAAGCAGGGCTCCATCACGCGTAACAGTTACTTGGGAGGACAAACGCCATCATACCCAATGTCCCCCCTTCCGTCTTCTTCCCCCAGCTTATATACTGAGCATGACGTCATATGGTATGGAATAGCCCTTTGGCCAGTCTGGGTCAGCACCCCCCTGGCTGTGCCCCCTCCCAGCTTCTTGTGCACATGGCAGAGCAGGGGAAGCTGAAAAGTCCTTGACCAGTGTGAGCGCCATTTAGCACCTATTTAGAGACAGCTTAGCACTACTTAGCAAGAACCAAAGCATCAGTGTATCATCGACATTGTTCTCATCCTAAACCCAAAACACAGCCCCATACCGGCTACCAAGACGAAAATTAACTCTATCCCAGCTGAAACCAGGACAGGGGATTATTTTTTTTTCCAGCCAAATTTTTTCCAGGCCAGGGCAGCCATGGGATGGTGGTGAAAAGAGCTGGAGCATCAACTGGAGAGTGCTAGTGCCTGCTCGGTTGTAGTGCTGCCCCAGGGCTGGCACACTGCAGCTCCATGGCCCTTTGCAGGACACTCATCTTGAGGCAGCGGAGTCACTAGGCTATTGCTTTCACTGGGGAACGCATTGCAGGTGACCTTGCATCTGCATTTTTAGTTCCTGTATTCTGCAGTTTTGTAACAGCAAAACAAAGCTTCATTTTTTTGGTGGGAAAAGATGCTAAGGGAAAGGCAGTTCAGAAGGGGACAACTGGTCCTTCATTTTCCAGTGACTCAGGCTAGGAACTGGTTTTTGCCTGTGAAACGGGGATGGGAGTGAGATGCTAGTATTAGCATGCAGTGCTGTTGAGACAAATGAAAGCTGTCAGAAGGCTTTTGAGTTTCTGCTCCTTTGAGAAGAGTAAGGAGACAGTTTGCATCTTGTACATCTCTTACATTAAGCCCAGGCACTGAAGTCATTCTGCGCTCATACTGAATTTTTCCTGTATATCTTTGATGACCAGAAAGCAGTTTTTTTCAAAAAGAAAAGTGAGATTCTGAAGCAGAATTTGAAGACAATAGTGTGAGGCTTGTTTTGCGGGCTAGATGTTTGCAAAATACATGCATCTCTCCCCATTTCCAAGCTCCCTAAATTCATGCCCAGCCCTTCTAACCAGTTCTGCTTTCAACCCCCATGCGGCGGGTGGTTTCCAGTAAAAATACTCTTTTGTGTCTGCCACATACAAGCAGTGCTCTGTAAAATTTGGCCAGTCAGTACTTCTTCCAGGAAGACTCTCTCCCGAGCTGTTAAATGCTATGCTCATCAATTAGTGCTCTGGATTTGTTGTTTAAACCTGCATAAAACACAGCATAGAGCAAGTACTTGGGGAAAAGCTCGAAAGCAGCACAAGCATGGTTTCTCCAGTTACCTCTGCAGGCTCCCAAAGCATTGCAGTGAGAGCAAACTATATGCTGCCAATTTTTCAGAGGCGTGCCAAAACATCCCATTGAGCACTGCCTTCTCCCTGGGGTATAGTCTTTACTCTTGGTTTTCCAGGGGTAGAGGACACCTTCCACATCCAAGACCTCTGACTGGCCAATGGACAACTATCATGCGCTCAGACCTCCCTGGGATCATCAGTACTCAGACTGTACCAGCGACTTGAAAACAGCCAAGGAGGCACTGCCTGGAGACCTCAAAAACAAACGTATGATGTCCAGCACACAGAATTGCCCTTCCTATTCACTGCTGTGTCCCACTCCATCTGCCACATTTCTAAATGCCTGATTTATCCTCTTAACAGCAAAGGCAGGTTTGAAGGTGACAGTGAAAGTGAATGCTCAAATTGCTGGAAACTATGTTTCTGAGCATCTTTTTTAGAAACACCCCTCTCAGGGATCTCCAGGTCTCTGCCAAGAACATGCAGAGGAGAGCCAGAGAAGGTTCAGCGGGCGCACACTCAAGTCTGCTGCAGTGAGGAGCAAAGACAGATGGATGGCAAGCCAGAGGTGACATCCCATCTGCTCCTGCAGGATCTCTCTGACATCTCCTGAGGGACTTAAGGAAAACCATGACCAGAGATAACTAACCAATGAGGACTCACAGGTTATCCTCCAGCATTATCTGAACCCACAAAAGCTGGAGTAGAGACTAAAGCATCCCACTGAGGAGATGTTCCAGACAGGGCAAAGAAAGGGTGGTAGGACAGCTGCTCAGAGGTGAGCATGCTGTGGCTGAGCTGAAGACCCACCTTGCCCTGACCACTTGTCTCTTTTATAGGGAATGTAAGGCAGGAATTTTTCAAGCAAGAAATACCAGAGGGTTTGTGTCCCCCTCCTCTAAAATGCGCAGGAGCTCAGATGTCTTTTTTGACAAGGCATTGAGCAGAGAATTGGCCTACACCATTCTGTCCTGTGCTCAAGACTCCACAGGCCACTAACCCCATTCTTTGCAGGGAGGAATTGTCTTTCTGCTCTGCATATGTAGACAATACCCAGAAACCTCCTTCAGTAACTGCAGAGAGATGCAGGCTGCTGTCGGAGAGAGCTGTGGGTGTGCATGAATGAATGAATGAATGAACCATTCGTTAGCATTGGCATGAGAATCTCCATGATTTTGAGACTACTAATTAGTGGTTGTAAGCACGTTTGCAATGGTAGGTGTTCACTTGCATGACTGCAAAGAGAGACAGAGTAGCTGGAGCATACCGTTGCCTCTCCTAGCACAGCCCAGGCTGCAATCGTGATGAAGCATGGATGTGCCCACACCATGACAAACTTGCTGTGTCAGGACATGAGCAGTCTTGTTGCATTTTTGCCTGGAGCTCCAGGCACCATCTTAGCTTGTCCAGCAGATTTCACAGCCCATGCAGAGCTCTATGCTGTTACAGCTACCACTTCAGCTAGCTTCGCTGAGAAAAAGCAATGTGAACCATAGCCACTGCAGTGTGAAGCAGTCCTATAATACAACATCTCCTCTCATCATTTGGGCTCACTGTCTCCCCTACTCCCTGACTTCCACTCTTTCTTTCAGAGCCCAGCTCCACCTTTCTTTTGGAGGCTGTGAAAGATGAAGGTCTGAATGTGCCTGGAAAGGGATGTGTGAGTGACTGGGGAGTGCGGGCATCTTGTCCCAGCCTCCCAGCCTCATATCCCTCCTAAGCAGTCACTTTTCAAGCAGATGAAAGCTGCTCTCACGTGCAGGTGGGATAATGCTGCATCTCTGCTTCACCTTTTCTCTCCCAGTGCCATTAAGGCAGAGTGATACAAAGGGTTCATTTTCATGGACTAATGAGCATCACCACAAACTGACAAACTCTTGTTTCCTTCAGCTCCCCTCAAATGGCACAAAAATCCCTCAGCTGAAGCAACCTTTCTGAGGGTCTCAGCAGGAGGCATGGGGAGACAGGAACATGTACTGCAGGCTGCAGAGAGAGGTGGGCTGAGACAAACTGGGGATGTGCCTGGCTCTTCAGAGAGCAGCTCACCAGTGGATCCTCATTAGCAGAGTTAATGTCTTGGTGCTCCAAAGGAGTTGTATACCATATTCAGTGAAAGTGCTGGGAAGTAGGTCAGCAACATAACTGAGGGAAATGGGGAGCTTTAGGGAGAACTTCATGGCTGACAGCTAATTAAAATCTGAGTTCCACTGCTTACTGTTGCAATGATTAGATTTCAGTGTGCGGGGTGAAAAGCAACAGCAGGGATTGTGTTTGCTGCAACCATGCCAATTTTTTCTGCTCGCACTATCTGTTTGCCATGCCAGCTTGTGCAGCACCTTGCATCCTGCAGCCACTGCCAAACCAAACACCACTGATACACATCCATTGCTCTGCTCAGGTCCTGATCAGAGCACAGCACTGTGCATGCTGTACACATTTAGTTGTGCTCATTTTATGTCAATGGCCCTGCTGGGAGAATTGAATCCCATCAAAGTACCACACATGGCCAGATGCAACCTTATCCCTCCTCTGAAGAGTTTTAAACCAAAAGAGGTGAGACAGACAATCAGAGTTAGCTACTGGACACAAAACCCTGTTTTTTTCTAAACCAAATTCTTATTTGGAAATGCCTTTCATCCCATGTGTAGGCAATAAGCTCTTAAAGTGAGACCAAAACTAAATAATATCAATAACAGCTGCAACACTAATAACAAGTAGCTGGTTTGTTGGTTGGTCAGTTCATCACAAAAAGTGCTTTACGAAGGAGTTTTATGACATTGTCCATGTCTTACACCTCATCTTGAACAGAAAATTTAGTTATCCATCTCTGCTGAAGGATGTGGTGATGCAAAAATCAAGGAAAGGAGAGGAAAGGAAAGGAAAGGAAAGGAGAGGAAAGGAAAGGAAAGGAAAGGAAAGGAAAGGAAAGGAAAGGAAAGGAAAGGAAAGGAAAGGAAAGGAAAGGAAAGGAAAGGAAAGGAAAGGAAAGGAAAGGAAAGGAAAGGAAAGGAAAGGGTAAATCCAAAGGTAAAATTCAGGTTTGCTGTCTTGCCAGTAGTGACAAAAATTACAGACACTGCCAACAAGATATGAGGGAGAAGGTGTAAGAGGGTGCAGGAGCTAGAATAATGGCTCTGCTTCTCCACGGTTCTTGTTGCACCTGAGGATCTGGGTGTAGAGGGCTACTCAAGGTCGCTGAATACTAGCAACTACCAATGTGTGTTATTAGCTTTGGTCCTATTTTAAGTTCCTAAAGCCACAGAGTTTTGCCTGGAGGGTGGGACAATGGGTTCATCTGCTCCTTGCTGGAGCCAGCAAAGGGTGGAGGAGTCGTTCAGGCATGGTGAAAGGGGAATTGCCCACAGGAAGGACACTTGGCCCAGCCTGAGGTGCAGCAAGTCCTTCTGTGCCAGGCTGCTGGCTTCCTGCAGGACCTATCCAACCCTGATGACCCTTTTGTGGGGACAGGAGGCTCTGTGGGTTCAGGAGCTGACCTGGACATAGCCAGATGCAGGGGCAGTTCCCAGGAGGGCCCTAGATGACCCATATGCCTCTTGCCTGTCACCCCATGGCCCCTGCAGTCCTCTGCAAACACCACAACATTGGTAATGTGAGAGGGGAGTGAACCTCAACCCAGGGCCCCTTGGGATGCTCCTGGCCTCCTGCCACCCCATAGCAGCCATGGGCAACACTCTGGGGCACGGTGACAGACATAGCAAGGCACTCCTTGCAACGCCCTCCTGCTTCCTTTCTCGCCATCTCTCCCAGGGCTCCCTGCCTCCTGCAGGGTGCAAACGGAGTCGGGCTTGCCCTGGCGGCGGGCAGGACTGGGAGCTGACCGGGCAGGGCGGGCAAGGCAGGTAGGGCAGGGCGGGCAGCGCTGGGGGCTTCCTCGGCAGGGCAGGCAGAGCTGCGGCAGGCAGAGCATGGACGGGGACTGTCCCGGGCAGGGCAGGGAAAGGCAGGGCTGGGGTCAGGCAGGGCAGGGGTCAGGCAGGGTAGGGCTGGGGGCTCCCCCAGGCAGGGCGGGCAGAGCGGGCAGGGCTGCTGGGGGTGGGTCCGCAACCAGCCCTGCCTTTCAAAGTCCCTCGCTCCGAGGAGGAAATCGGGAAATATTTCCAGCAGGAGGAGGAGAAGGGCTGAAGCTGCCACCGCGGAGGAGGGACGGCGGGTTTCTCCCTGCCCGCGCAGCGCCGCGGAGGGATGCGGAGGGAGGGGAGGCTGCCTGCGGGGCGGGCCGACTGAGCGCATCCCCCGGGCGCTGCGCGTGTGTGCGTGTGTGTGTGTGTGCGCTCCCTCCCTCCATCCACCCCTCCATCCCTCCCTTCCTTCCTCCCTCCCTTCTCCCTCCCTCCCGCCCGCCCGCCGCCGCCGCGCCGCGCCGCAGCCGCGCACCGGGGCTCCGCCACCCGCCCCGCCGCGATGCCCCGCCGCTGCTGAGCCGGCCCCGGCGGCGCCCGCTCCTGCCCCCCGCCAGGTAGGACCGCGACCGACGGCCCCCGCCCCGGCCCCAACCCTGCCCAGCGCGGCGAGTCCCCTGCCGCACCGAGACTACTGGTTTCTACATCGGGGTCCTCGGTGCCGGGGGAGGATGGGGGAGGCGGGATGGGGGGCCCGAAGCCGTGTGGGAGCCGATGGGGAGGCGGGGGTAGGATGCTCCCCCCCCACCGCCCCGGGAATGCTTTTTGCAAGCCAGCCACGGCACCTTTAGGCAGACGATGGGTCTCGCCCCCCTCCCCCGCCGGCCAATCGCGACATGTCGCGACGGGAGGCGCGGCTGCGACGAGGGGTTGCCTCCCCCTATCCCAAGGGCCGGGCATTGCCGAGCAGGTGGGGCCGGGGAGGGGGCTGGAGCAAACCGCCTCTCCCCGGGGGGCTTACGGGCATCTGCCGCCGTGCGCGGCGGCGGGGGTGCGGTGCCTCCGCCCGGCGGGGGTGTTCGTGCCTCCGGGCAGGGCTGCGTTTCCTCCAGCCCCGGCGATTTCTGCCGTGACACGGTTTCCGAGGTGAGTAGTCGGAGGCACCTGCAGCCACAATGAAATTCCCATTTTCATCTCGATCAGCGTGTGTTATTAAGGGCTGGCATTAAGCAGCGCTCATCACGTAGGCTTTGTCTAGGTGGAAGCATGGCTGGGGCTCTTCTGTCATCTCGAGTTTAATTCTTTAATCGTAGCTTTGGTGCTTCCCTCCCTGCCGACCCATGCTAAGCAACCCCACATTCAGCTCTGTCTCCAGGGCGAAAGCAAACTGGCAAAATGTTGTAGAAATGCAGCAAGCACTAGGGAGAACTGGAGTCTAAAAATGAAAGCTGTAGTAAAACCACAAGGTCACAGGCATGTGGGTGCGAGTGTTTGATTTCAGGGCTCCTCTTTGCTTGCGCTTCGCAGGAAGCTGTTCCTCCAGTCCCAGATGTTGGAAATCCACGAGTCAGGCAATGGAAATGGGGGCTGAGAGAGGCTGGGGTTCTCTGTGCACTCTCCCGACACCTGCGTAGGCATTCATGTGCTTTTTCTCACCACGACAAAAAGAAGAGGTGCACTTTTATTTACAAAAGGGAAGCTAGGACACTTGCACATTCATCTGATGATGGCAGCCAGGAAAAAAAGAGCTGTGCTGTATGGCTTTGGCTGGGGCAGTGGACATCACCAAAGAAAGGCATTTGCATTCCCTTGAATGCATCTGATATAGATGTTTCTTTCTCCCCTTTCCCTTCTGATTGGTTCATCAATAGCAGCTTTGCCCCTTTTCCAACAGAGGCATTTAGCCCAAGTAGGGAAACAATCTAGCATTTTTAGAGCCATAACCTACCAGCCAAGCCATGAACCCCAGGAAAGCTGCCTGACTCCTCTTATACCCCACCAGCTCTGTTTCTCTGGAGGCATAAACAACTCCTAAGCCAGTGCTGGGGAGCCACGTTGCTCAAAGCTTCCTCTGTACCAGGGTTTGTGTTCAAGATATTTGAGGAGATTGGATGTACTCTTTATGCCTATTGTCCCTGAATGCCAACACCGAGTAGCACAGTTTTAAGCTGATGAAACTTTGCTTGCTTCTCTCTCCCCCACTTTCACTAAGCTTTTTGTGATCTTTTGGCTGTGAATTGCTCCTGAGACTTAAATATTCACTGTCCTGCAGCTGCCCAGGCTGCACCTAGTTTCTCTCCTAGCACTGCTGTACACGGCACGGCATGAACTTGGCTCATGTCCTTGCTCTTGGGAGTCTCCACAGCACCTTGCATGATGCCATATAGGCACAGCCATTTCTCTGCCTGTTTAGGCCTTTGGTAGTGTCCTGATCTGTTCAGTGCTGTCAGGGTTGCAATGTTCTGGCACTGTGTCTAGGACAGAATTGGTTTTCTGCTGTATTTTGGGGGGGATACAGTCCTGCTGGCTTACCAGGGAAAAGCCACTGTTCTCCAGCATCCTAATGAAACTCAGATCCTATAATAAAGCCCAGTGTCCCCCAAGGCACAAGCATCACTGGACAACCAACCAACAGATTGGTCATAAACAACACAAATGGCATGCAATACTGGCTCTCCTTGTGACCAGTACAGTGAACAACCTGGAGCTCTGTTCAAGCTCAGAGTGCCGTGATCTGCATGTCCTCCCAGCTTACGGATGTTGGTGCCCACAGCTGTGCAGATCCTGGCTGCACCTAGGTCTGCCTCGTGGTGCTCAGGGTGCTGTGCCGTTGGGACTCTGGCATCCAATATGGGCTGAGCTCACTGACCAGTCTTTCCCTTGCCAAGGGTGTGAATGGTATTTCTCCAGCTATTTTCAGGAAGCTCATAGGAACTTGGCTTTCTCTGCTATCTCTATCCCTCTGGTGATTTTAGCTGAAATTGGGAGGCGGGGGGAGCGATGTGAACAGACAGACAGACATGGAAACTGTGATTTCATATGCCTGGCTTCCTAAGGAAACCTGGCTACAAATAAAAGTGAGCTTTGCTGCTGCAAAGAGCTCCTGGGGAGGCAGAGAGGGTGGGGGAGACTGGAGAGGAGGGAGGGGTGGTTAACCTCGCTTTTGAGACAAAGGCCTGGCATACACCTGGACTTAGGTTCCCTTTCCCCGAGATTTGGTGATCTAAAAACTGGGCATCTGCTCGGCACTAGCATTCAGCTCCCTCTAGAGTCAGCGGTGCAAGAGCTGTACCTCTGGATGGTGACTTTCCTGGGAGGTGCTACCACCCTTCACCAGCCAGGGCTAGGCACCTAGCTGATGGATGGAGCATGCCAGGGTGGGCCTCCAGCCCAAACTAACTGCCCAGCTCCTGTCTAGGACTGTGTTCAAATCACCCGGGTCCACAACCTGCATTCGCCTCAGCCTTTCCCCACACACACTCCCAGGGATGTCTCCCACCTCTTCATCCCTGGATGGGTGCAGGGAGCTGGGGCTGCGGATTTGTCTCTGCTCCCTTGAAGCTTTCTGCTCCTTCCTCCCACAGAGCCCAGGAGAGCATCCCGCTGCACAGAGGACCCACACACAGCTACAAAACCAGTGCAAAAATGGGCCCGGAGGGAAGAGCGGACACGGGCAGACAGAGAGGAAAGCGACAGGCCTGCTAATTCCTCTCTCCTGGCCCCTGTGGGCATCTCTGGGCAGATATTTCCTCCCCAGGCTACCCAGGAGCCTCAGGCTTATCAGCAGTGTTTTATTCTCCCAGTGCTCACTGGAGCGGCTCTTCCCATTTTACAGAGGGAGACACAGAGCACAGGGAGGTGAAGGGCTGCCCTGAGATCACAGAGGGAGTCTGTCTGCAAGGCAGCCTCAAAGCCGGCTCATGGAGACCAGGCAGATGATAGCACTGTGCTTAAATCAGTGAGGGAGATCCACAGGCACAGGAAAGCATTAACAGCCCAGTAGGAATAATGGGGAAGAGCCTGATGCTGCTTGATAAAAAAGAGACCAAAAGCAGGTGGTAGAGATAGAGGAATGGTCTGGAGAAAGCAGCAAGTAGGAGGGGAGATGTAAAAAAAAAAAAAGTACAACCCCAAAAGAAATGTAGTATTTCTCCCTTGCTTCTCATTTCCTGGCATTTTCCTTGCTGAGATCTTGAATCATGGGGGAAAGGGACGACTTGCCACTTGGTCTCCATGTGTTAAAAGGCAAGGTTGGAATCTCCCTGACAAACACTTCCAAGCTCGGTCTCTACAAGCTGCCCCCAAATTCATCCAATCTAGCTGAAATTTTATATCGGGGATATTTTATTTTCTCTATTTATCTGTTTATTTTGGAAAGTTGCTGGGGAGATTGTGCAAGGAGATTGGATGCTTCATTGAAGAGATAGGGTATTTGGAAAAATCAGTTGCAGACTGATAATTGTTCTAACTTTTTAATGTCCTTTACAGAAAACAGGGTGGCCTGATGTGTATTTTACTTGATTGGCTTCATGGAGGGCTTGTGCCTCTGACTATATTTGGAAAGGTTTTGATGTTTTTTTGTACTGATGCAATCAGGATGCTGATGGCCAGGAAATCGTTTTCCTGATGTGGAGATCTGGAGGGTCATGGGCAGGGGTTGCCAACAGGCTGTGCCTGTTTTGGAATGGCAGAGCTGGGTGGAAGGGAGAAGGAGCCAGGCAGAGCCGGAGCAGAGATGTGAGCAAAGGGTTTTCCAAGCTGTGTTTGAAGTGCTGTCACACTGGGCAGCCCTGAGTGGCAACACAATATTTGGACATAGTGGCTTTCCTTCACGGGTCCAGATGTACAGCGAGCATGGCAGTAGGGTCCTTCTCCTGCTTTGATGGGTAAAAATCACAGCTGGCAGGAGCTACTTTTTACCAAAGCTGTGCCACAGGTCAGTGTCAATATCAGAAGTGAAGCCAGCAGAGTCTGTGGCTGCCTAGACACATCTCCAAGCACCCTGTACCTTGCAGGGCTGTTGGCATCTGTTTTGTGTCCCTCAGCTGTAGGAAGCTGGACCTAGGCTCTTGACTGATTGATGGTCAGAGACGAGACAACTTGTTTGGGCTTTTTTTTTCTACAGTCATGTCTTTTCCCAGTACAAGCTTTGCTCGAGCTGCCCTGCTGTGAAGCAGATTGCTGCTTTCAATGAGGCACAGGTGTACAGGCTTCAGCATGGCCAGGAAGGGTCAGCAGGAGAGGAGAGGTTTGCTAGCCCTCCAGGGATGGGGCAGTGGGTATGAGTCCCACTCATGGAGGCGAGGTGTGCAGCACTTGCCCCAGGAAAGGCTGGTTATTGCTTGCAGTAGACTCTTAAGTGCTGCTCTCCTGCAAGAGAAACTGGGAAAAGGGTGCTATGACTTGGAGACTTCAGGTCTGACCTTGGGGTAGGAGTGTAGGGCACAAAGCTTGAAAGAGTCATTTTTGCGGGGGTGGGTGGGTGGCACTTGTCAGCTAGGAGAGCCTGTCCTCTCACTTGGGGCCTTTTTGGGGGTTGCTGTCTTTTCACCAGGGACACTGGCAGGGGAGTGAGTAGCTGGCTTGCTTTGAGGTTCTGTTTCTCTAGCTTGCAGGCTAGCTGTGCCTTGCAGTACCTACTAGCTGCTGCTTTGTCAAAGTTTTTGGCCCCTCTGGCTGGAGAGAGACCATTTTTCTCCTGCGCCTGACACCAGCAAAGGGGATTTTGAGCTTCCTTCCCTGTCTCCCTGCAGCAGTGCACTCTCACTAGGAAAAGCTCCTCTCTGTCTAGCTCTTACTATGGGATAATGAAGGGCTGGCTGGGAGTCCCCATGGTGTTGCAACATACTTCTGGTTGTGTCCCTCCAGCATGTCGAAAAGCAGCCACTCTCGTGGGAAGAGCAAACTTCCTACTGCCCCCCAGCAAGTGACCAGTCACCCTGTGGGAGAGGGTGCTGCTCCCACCTCCTGTACACCAGTGACACAGCTGTGGGGACACCCTCTCCCCTACGAGCTGGCAGTGAATTCACAGTAATGATGTTTTTATGATGTCGCAGTGGGGTAGGCACCATTGGGTAGCGTCAGTGGTGGCTGTAATGGTGTGAACGCTGCTGTGTTACAGCTACTCTGTACAGGTTTTCTGTCAAATGCTGGGAAAAAAAATCCCCATGGAAAGTCTCTCACTCTCTCTTTGTGTGGCCACTCATTCCTTGTGAGCCCAGGCCATTTCCTTCCTTGCCCAATCCTTCTTCTGTAATGAAAGTGTCTGGGCTAGCAGTGTTTTTTCAGTACTCTGAAAAATAATGATGCTACCAGCTGGTTGCAGATGCTCATAAACCTGTGTTTGAAACCTGTGTTTGATACAAAGGTGTAGGAAAATAACAGGAAGGGTCTTACAGTGGATATTTCAAGGGTGAAGTGCCCAAATGGAGATGGGACTTTTGGGAGGCTGCTGCAAAGGAAAAGCTGTGCCTTGTTGAAACACAGAGCAGCTTTCAGGCTCACTTTGCACGCAGCAACCAGCCTGCCTGAAGGAGCGTTGCTGCCAGGGAAAGGTCAGAGCAGAGTCTAAAAGGCTGGTTTTGCCCCATCTGGCAGCTCCTGAGCTGGGGGGCTGGAGCACAAGCTGGCAGCAGGAGCTCTGCCACCAATTTGTAAAACCTAGAGCTCCCATGTCCAGCAGGGAGGCAAATATCTCCACAATCCTCCTAGTCCTGCTGTGGGCAACAACTGCCCTCCAGGTGTTTCACAACACCAAGGGTTAGAATAAATGCTGGACCAGCATCCCTTGGCTGGGAGGTGCATCTAAACTGAGCTTGCCTTGAAGGGACCATGCAAGCCTCTTGTAGGCTTTCCTCCATGACTGTGCAAAAGCAACTGCTAGTGCCCTGGGGGAGAATGTCCACAAAGGGGCACAGCTGCAACTTCAGGAGAGCCCAAGTTGGGATCTGGCTCTCCTGGTTAGCTCCAGCTCTACCTTGTTGGTTCAACAAGGCTAAGTGCCGGGTCCTGCACTTGGGTCACAACAACCCCATGCAACGCTACAGGCTTGGGGAAGAGTGGCTGGAGAGCTGTCTGGCGGAAAAGGACCTGGGGGTGTTGGTCGACAGCTGGCTGAATATGAGCCAGCAATGTGCCCAGGTGGCCAAGAAGGCCAATAGCATCCTGGCTTGCATCAGGACTAGTGTGGCCAGCAGGACTAGGGAAGTGATTGTTACCCTGTACTCGGCACTGGTGAGACCGCACCTCGAGTACTCTGTTCAGTTTTGGGCCCCTCACTACAAGAAGGACATTGAGGTGCTGGAGCGTGGCCAAAGAAGGGCAATGAAGCTGGTGAAGGGTCTAGAGCACAAGTCTTGTGAGGAGTGGCTGAGGGAGCTGGGGTTGTTTAGTTTGGAGACAAGGAGGCTGAGGGGAGACCTTATTGCTCTCTATAACTACCTGAAAGGAGCCTGTAATGAGGTGGGGGTCTGTCTCTTCTCCCAAGTAACAAGTGATAGGATGAGAGGAAATGGCCTCAAGTTGTGCCAGGAGAGGTTTGGATTGGATATTAGGAAAAAGTTCTTCACCAAAACCGTAGTCAGGCACTGGAACAGGCTGCCCAGGGAAGTGGTTGAGTCCCCATCCCTGGAGGTATTTACAAGACAGGTAGATGTGGTGCTTAGGGACATGGTTTAGTGGTAGACTTGGCAGTGCCAGGTTAACAGTTGGACTTGATGATCTTAAGGGTCTTTTCCAACCTAAACGATTCTATGATTCAATGATTTTACCTGAAAGCTCTCAGGCAGCTGGTTCCAGGGAGCCTCAGGAGAGCGCCGATCCCTTGGTGGTAAAAAGGGCTCTGGGTGCTACCCCTGGGCGTGGGGTTGTGCTTATGGGTAGGGTTGTGCTGGACTGGGGTGGTGGTTTGGTGCTCTTCACCACACACGTATGACTAGCACTGAGCCTGAGAGCAGCTTGCACCCCTACCTGGTGCTGCTGTGATAAATCTGACACAAGAGGCATTTGGGGAGTGATGCCGAGGCCATGAGCACTGCAGCAGGCAAGGTTTGCCGGGGCCGCTAACCTGGCGTGCTGTGAATCAGCTACCGCATTTGCTTTTATTGTTGATGGCCGGGATGGGAAATGCAATTGAGACACCTTAATGAAAAGCTAACAAAGTTGGGTTTGGAGGGAGGGCTGGCATTCTGGTAGCCTTGCTTCTCATTATAGAATAATACGAATGATTTTTCTGGGAATATTCCTACCACTGCGCCTGCAGCAGTGTGCTGACCATGGGCCGAGACCCTATGCAAATGCAGAGTAAGAGGGTCTCTGGGGACCAAGCTGTTTATTTTGGATTGTACAAATAAACAAATGCTGCTAATTTTATAGCAGCTGCTTCTCAGAGATATTTTGAATGTCAGGCTCTGATTGTCTGTGTGTAACCAGCATGTTGTGGCTAAGCATTTTCTAGCCCTCCATAATTCCTGAGGCTGGTGTTAATAACACTCATTGTGAATTGGTTCAAGTAGGAAAGCTGGTGAGGGTCTGTGAATCTTGCTTGATGACCACACCACAAAATGCTGGAGAAAGTCCAGCATAGAGTTGGGGGATGCTACTGCCTCTCAAAGAAGGGTCCTGGCACATTGCCAAGGCCAGTGGGTTTTTCTTCCAAAGCTCCAGCCTTTCCCCACCCATCTGAACTCTCCAGAAAATTTCCATGTTTCTTATCTCCTGCCGTCTGAGGGAAAAATGTTGTTTGTACATGGAGAGCTGGATGGGAAGGCCAGGAAGATGGATTGCTCAAATGCAAGTCTCTAGGCCTTTTTTCCTCCTGTTTAACATAATATGGGACTTGATTTAAAAAAAAAAAATACACACACAACAAACCAAAACCAACTTATATTAGAATGTTTGAAAGGGAAGAACATGGCAAATAAAGTTCAAGTGACTTATTAATCTGATTTAGTGGGCGTCTTTTTCTGGCTGAGACTTCCAGTGCTCAAATCCTTTTAAGACTGTAGAGTTTGTCCAAAGTGTGATGGGACTCTCCTATTCTTTATGACCTAAATCAGTGACCCAAAGCATAATATTTTCTCTAGAACCATCTGTTTCCTCTTCTTGCCAAGGGGATTTCACAATGCCTGGTTGCTCTGAATAATTGTACATGTGCAAGGATATGATTTGCCACAGGGAGAAAATTAACTGAACAAGGGCAGGTGGATGCTTTTGAGTTTTCTGTTGAAACTACTACCCTTCAGAAAGAGAGGTTGAAAAACCATGCAGCTGAGTACTATGTTGTGCCCACATTAAAGTTTTTTTAAGCCTACATATTTAAAAAAAAAAAACAAAACTGCACTTAGGAGCTATCTGGGATAAACAGAGTAGATACCAAGTCAGCCTGTGTTTTGACAGCCCCTTTATCAAGTGTCTCCGAGACTTGGTTTGGAGCAGTGTGAAACACAGGAGTACAGATGTTGGGTGACTAATTCATGCTTCGGCTAAACTTCAATGACCACGAGCACACATCTGTTTCAACTTAGCTATCCACCAAACGTCCTGCAACAAGGTGTGCTTCTTTACAGACATCATGTTTTCAATTTTTTGCTTCAGATTTGTAAGTGGTGGCTACAGCCTGCATTCTGGGAAGCAGAAGGTACCCAGGGACTGTGATCAGGGGAGCGATGTTCAGGGCTTCTGATTCCAGCAGTAGGAGCTTTTTGTAGCGTTAGCAGGATTTCCAATGCAAACAACTCCTTTCTCCTAAATCTGTCTTCATACAGGAGACTTGCTTTTTCTTGTTCATCTTATCTGTTCTTATCATGAAGCTCTCTGACTTGCTCACTTCCTGCTCTGTGTATTTTTTTCTTTTCTTCATTAGAAAATTGGGAGGATGGGGGCGGGGGGGGGGCGAGGCAGACCAACAGTTCCTGGTGGGGAAATGCCATTTATATAAAACTGTCTTGATAAATTCTCAGTATTATTCTTCCAGCCCAATAATCCTACTACAGCATCCTTAAATAAAAGCAAATGGAGGAGAGGACTTTGGTCCACCATTACAATGTCTCTTTGTGGAGCAGATCCCATAACGTGGGTGCAGGATGGTACCCATTGCTTCCTCCAGCCAGTTCTTCACTTGCACACATCCCTGTCCCTGCGTAATATGCTCCTGCCTGAATGAGGAGGGGTGATTTCTGTGTCATGGAGGATAAGGAGATGGGTGATGGTGACCAGGTGCTTTTCTTCAAGGTCGCAATTGTGTGTCCCTGCTTAGGAGGGTCAATGTTTCTCCCCAGGAATGCCTGTCTGGCTGTACTTTTGCAGTCAGCAATGCAACATGTGTAGCCTGCTGTGTGGCTGGACAGCCAGCCTGTTTCCCAGCTGTGCTGTGAAACAAGCCCTCTTTCAGGAGGAAGAGGGAAGGTGTGCTTAGCCATCCTGCTTGGGTCACACTTGCCATGACTGGGCCCAGGTGACAGCTAGGATGTTGTCACTGGATGCAGCCTTTAGCGTGGATGGGTTGGTCTATGTCTCCCAGCACATGCAGCTGTGCAGCTGTCAGACCTGGCGTTGAGTTTGCTGGATACCAGGCAGATGGCAAATGGTAGGGTGAGACCTGCCAGGCATTGCAGAGGCTCAACTTTGGGAGGCGTTGACTGGATCTCCTGCTTATGTCCCATCTCTGATATGGGCCTGGGAATACCATCCTTCTCTTAGAAGTTGAAACCTTTCATGGCTGGGCCCTTTTTTTTTTTTTTCTTTCTGGGGTGTGGGTTTTTTATGAGCAAAACCACTGCAGCCTTTTGTATTCTCCAGCAAAGTAAAGATATTGACATACGTGTTTTCCTCTCTTCATAGAAACATTTTTAAATACCGTGCGATTAAATTAACTTGGAATGGAGAAGTGTAATATGGCAAAGGCTCTCCTTGAGGAGAAAATATAGTTTAATAACTAGGAATCTGGCTTTTATTGGCTAGTAAAATTGAGAATGTAACACTGAGCATGCTCAGGTTTTTGTACTAAGCATCATTACTTAAAGGCATCTGTTCTGTCAGTTTATGCACTGTTAACTAACTGCAAACCTCTTTAACAGCTCCTCTACACTGCTGGAAAATCCTGAGGCAGGACAAGGGCAAGTACTGCTGTCATGCCTGATGACTGATGTTGTAAATGGAGTGAGAAAGGCCCTTGAAGGGGAAGCCATCAAAGCTGACCTAGTGGGAAAAGAGTGCAGGGACAGGTTTCCTCTCAAAGCATGCCAAGAGAGCCAGGCTTGGATGCATATGGGGCTCTTTCCAGTTTTGGGAAGGTGCAAAGTGATGCACTGTGGAAGGAATGGCTCCAAAATCATTAATTAAAGACTGCCCTTCTGGTGCACCTTATGACCAAGTTACTGTTAAGAATAAGGTTTTGCCAGGGCTTGAGCGCACTTTGTGCAGATTTCTGATGTGGCATAGATGCTTGGGAGGACTGTGAGCAAGAAAAGGATGTGAAATAATAGTTTAGAGTGATTAAAAATGGCAAGTATAGAAACATTTTTTAAAAATGATGAGGGGATAGTAGATTTCCCTGTCCTCTCTTGCTCTTACCCTGAACTCCAGTGAGTGAGTGCACTGCAATTTTGAAATGGGAAACACTTCTGCCAGCTGTGAAGCAGAATGATGGGCTTTAATTAGATGAGAAACAAGAAAATGCAATTGAACAAATAGCTTTCAGCGAAGAGAAAGAAAGTGGCATTAAACATCATAGCAGCTAAAGGGGGTAGGTGCTAGCCCACTGGTAGCATCTGAATCTGTCCTTGTTTAGATAACTGAACTAGATGATTTGTACATAGAAAACTACAGTAATCATGACACAAATGGGCTCATTAGATAGCTCTTCTTGAATAACAGGGTAACTTGATTATATATTTAGGAAAGATGGGAAATAAACAGGGTGTAGAGGAAAATCTGTTATCTCTGGTCAGCCTCACTTAACGCATCTTTCCTTGCGTCTCTGCAGGTTGAGAACATTTGGGACCTGTTTGGTGGAAGCGGCCATGTCGCGAGCAACTCACCCACCCACCTTCCCAGTGAGCTTCCAACTCCTGAGTGTTGTGCTGGTGTTGCTCTTCCATGCGGACGGCATACATGCGGAGAGCCCCAGTGAATTGCCTGTGAACGACACCGAGGAGTGCACTGGCTCATACATCTGCAAAAAGGGTGTGATTTTACCAATATGGGAACCCCAAGACCCCTCATTCGGTGACAAAATCGCTCGGGCAACCGTGTATTTTGTAGCGATGGTGTACATGTTCCTGGGAGTATCTATCATAGCTGACCGCTTCATGTCCTCCATCGAAGTCATTACATCCCAAGAGCGGGAAATAACCATCAAGAAGCCCAATGGAGAGACCAGCAAAACCACAGTGAGGATCTGGAACGAGACCGTTTCCAACCTCACACTGATGGCCTTGGGCTCATCTGCTCCTGAGATCCTCCTTTCTGTTATCGAAGTGTGTGGCCATGGCTTCACAGCAGGGGACTTGGGGCCAAGCACAATTGTGGGGAGTGCTGCATTTAACATGTTTGTCATCATTGCTATCTGTGTTTACGTTGTTCCAGATGGAGAGATAAGGAAGATCAAGCACTTGCGAGTGTTTTTTGTTACAGCGGCCTGGAGCATCTTTGCCTACACTTGGCTTTACATTATTTTATCTGTGTCTTCTCCTGGGATTGTGGAGGTTTGGGAAGGCTTGCTCACCTTCTTCTTCTTCCCCATCTGTGTGGTGTTTGCCTGGATAGCTGACAGGAGGCTTTTATTTTACAAGTACGTCTACAAGAAATACCGAGCTGGCAAGCAGAGAGGCATGATCATTGAGCATGAGGGTGACCGGCCCTCCTCCAAAGCTGATATCGAGATGGACGGAAAGGTTGCTAATTCTCATGTGGAGAACTTTTTGGATGGGACACTGGTGTTGGAGGTGGATGAGAAAGACCAGGATGATGAGGAAGCCAGGAGGGAAATGGCTCGGATCCTGAAGGAGCTGAAACAAAAGCACCCCGACAAGGAAATTGAACAGCTTATAGAGTTGGCTAACTACCAGGTCCTGAGCCAGCAGCAGAAGAGCAGGGCTTTTTACCGCATTCAGGCCACTCGGCTCATGACGGGAGCTGGCAACATCTTGAAGAGACATGCTGCAGACCAGGCCCGCAAAGCCGTCAGCATGCACGAGGTCAACAGTGAGGTGGCAGAAAATGATCCCATCAGCAAGCTCTACTTTGAGCAGGGTACCTACCAGTGTCTGGAGAACTGTGGCACTGTCGCCCTGACCATCATTCGCCGGGGAGGTGACTTGACCAACACAGTGTACGTTGACTTCCGGACAGAGGATGGGACGGCCAATGCTGGCTCTGACTATGAGTTCACTGAAGGGACAGTGGTCTTCAAGCCTGGAGAGACCCAGAAGGAAATCCGAGTTGGCATAATTGACGATGACATATTTGAGGAGGATGAGAACTTCCTGGTCCATCTCAGCAACGTCCGCGTGAGCACTGAGACCTCAGATGAGGGCATTCTTGAGGCCAGTCATGTCTCAACACTTGCCTGCCTGGGATCACCATCTACTGCCACCGTCACCATCTTTGATGATGACCACGCTGGCATCTTCACCTTTGAGGAGCCAGTAACGCATGTCAGTGAAAGTGTGGGGACCATGGAAGTGAAAGTGTTGCGAACCTCTGGTGCGCGAGGAAATGTTATTGTGCCCTACAAAACCATTGAAGGCTCAGCCAAAGGTGGAGGAGAGGACTTTGAAGACACCTGTGGGGAGCTGGAGTTCCAGAACGATGAGATAGTGTAAGTGAAGGTTTCATTTGTTACTTTCAGTCTCTGGTTCTCCTGAAAATAAATACGCATGGCTCCCAGAGCTGCACTGGAGGTGTTTGGGTGCCAGCGCATTGCAGTAAGCCATGAATGGCCTTATGTGCTTTGGGGAGCCTCAAATGCTGCGTTCCTGCCTTGCTAACAGACCAGAGTGATGCCTGCTCAGGGGCACTCCACCCTTCCAGCAGCAGGGAGGTGAGACTGGTTTGTAAGCCCAGCCTCCCGCTCCCTACCCATGTGCTGAGCAGATCTCTGTAGCATCGGCTCTACAGTGGAGCAGATAACAAAACCAAGCTGGCTCTTACCGCTCAGTCACAAGTACCCGTCTTGCCTTTGCAAGGGCCTAAACTGAGTGTATGAATTGTGGTACCTACTTCCCCTTGCCTGTTGAGGGTCAAGTCATCCAGGACTGGGTTCCACTGATGCTCTGTTCAGGGCTTTGGTGAAGGTCACTTCACTTCCTCATCTTCTAAAGGCTGCAGGCCTGGGTCATTGTCCAATGCATGTCCTGAAAAAGTATTGTCATGCAGAGAAGCGTCATGATTAGGATGCAACTGCAGCCACATTTGGCTGCTTGCAAATAAAGAAGAGTCTGAAAGCTGATGGAGGCTACTCCTGAGTGTGGCTAGGTGGATGGTGGAAAAATTATTAGTGCTTTAGTCTTGTTTATTACATTATGTGGAGAATATAATTAGCCCAGTAAATCATGGTAGAAAACATCTGTCCTTGAATATGTCATGAAGACATTTCCTTGCCCAGCTGGGGCTCTGGGAAGAGCAAGGGTTGGGAGTTTCATTGTTCCAGCCTCAGGCACTTCCTACAGTGAAGTCTGTGTCTGTAGGTCAGTCCCGTCCAACAGTAGACTCTGTAGCACAAAACCTCTGCGTAGAACTTGGAACAGTAACTGATAAAGGGCACTGCTATGTAAAGGGAGAGCTAAATGTTGGCTTGGGTGTTGCCTATCATACAACTGGTCTCTCAGGAGCTGAGACAGACCCATGATGAGTGGTGAGAGTGGGCCTTATATTCTGTTTGTTGCTTGTATCATCTGCTCCACGTGCACAGGGAGAATGAAGCAAACGGGAGAATCATAAAACTTCTTGAAGTAGGGGGAAAGAAAAAAGTGACTTGTAGTTCTCAGACAGGGTATTAGACCAGCTGGGGTTTTGACTTCTCAGGAAAAACTGAGCAAGAACTTAACAGCTCCAGCAACCTGGAGGCCAGAACATGCATGTTGCTCACACAAGGGTCGAGAGCACATGATATGCCGTTGTTCCTGGCTCCTGAATGATAACTGTAGTAAAGAGGAATGCAGTTATTTGATTTTTTTTTTTTTTTTCACTTTGGGAGAAGCAGGGAGTTGTCTGCAGAGATGCAATGAACTAGGCTATAAGAATATCCCCCAAAGGCTCTTTACTTCTTAACCAGGTCACTCAGCACTAGCAAAACTGGGCTACTGGCAGGAATACTTTGACGTTTGATCTCTATTCCCCTGGGATGTGACATGTTTACATGGCAGGACAAACACATAGCCACAGGCTCTGCGACTGCATTCAGAGGGGCTTGGGCTTCCCCCTTGTCTTGGATTCATCACTCTGGCCAGGATCTCTGTGCTGTCCTTCATCAAAGACACGTAGTGTCACCTGTGTCTGTGCTGCCTGTTGGTGCTCAAGTCTGTGATGTGGGGTTTTGCAGCGGAATGATGCCTTCTCCCCAGCATTGTGCCGGGGCCTGCTGTGCTGTGCCTACTGCCTCTGCTGGTGGCCTTTCCTCCACTAAGCTGTTCACTGCTGACTTTTGCCAACAGCCCAGTAATGAAGGGGTGTGCTGGAAACGGACTGACCGCATCCTGTCAGAGCTGCTGCCTGGCCTCCCGGGGCGTGCTGGTGTGCTCTCGCCACAGCAGCAAGCTTCCTCCTTCCTTTTCTTACTGGCTGTCAGCATGTGCACAGCCAGCAAGAAGTGGGGGAAAACAGCTTTCTTGGAAAGCCAAGTGTGTTTTTTCTGCGCAGAAGCCAGGGCATTGCCATCATATCTCTATTGCCTTTAAACTATCTCTCCCTGAAATCACAGGGAGGGACAGTACATAGAAAGCACCACTTCAGGAGTTTGCAGCCTGGTACAGGTGAGGGCTTGGGCAATGGCGTGGGAGGAGGTGGCGACTGCAGGGCCATATGTTGACCAAGGGGCTTGCTCCCTTCAGGTGGGAGAGGACATGTACATACCTTATTTTTCTGAGAGAAGGATGAAACTGATTGTACAAATTGCAGTCTATTCATGTGCCTGAAAGGCAGGAGGTATTAATCTAAAACTTAGCTGCTACAGTCCATGTTCAGGTGTTGGATAGTACAATCTGACTTGCAGATTTCCTGCAGGTCCGTGTTTGCCTGGGCACAAGTTTAGGACAGCCCTGCAGCACAGAGGCAGTGTGGTCCTGAAGCTGAGGTGCTGCTTACAGGCATCCTCCCTTGAAAGAACTTGCTCTAATGGGAATAAAGAAAATGTGCTAGCACAATGTGTGGATTATAGAGCTAAAGCCTGTTTGCTATGTCATTGCTTGTTAGTGCCGTGCTTCAGCTAAATCACAGCTATGTAGAATGGTGCAATTCCCCAGCACATTTGATTCAATAAAGTTCTAAAACTTCAGGTTTTCCCATGCTTTGGTGGTCAAGAGATGGTTTTGCTGCCCTTTCTAAAGGTCCTCAGTGCCCCTTCAGCTCTGCCATTCTAGGCTGTATCAATCAGCTTGATAAAATCGAGTAAGATGTGTTTTTCTAGGGCACTAACAACAAAGGTAGGGCAGTGCAGGGGGACACAAGGATGAAAGAAAACTGTGTACAAGTCTCTATTATTAGAGGGCTGGCTTGCTGGTAAGTCCCAGTAAAATTAGAAAGCGCTGGGAGGGCCCTGATCTTCTGGAGACCTTCCTCCAGTTCCCAAAAGGCCCAATTACGTAACATGTTGTTCGTTTGCAGTGTCCAAAGAGACTTCCCATTTTGCAATCTGTTGATGTCCCCTTTCCCAGAGCACGCAAAATAGCTGTGTAACTGCTGAAGCCATGCCACTCCTGTGCATTTAAACAAAGATCTCATTCCGATGCTACCAAAAAAGATGTGTAATGGAGAACATGTTAGTCCTCCTATGGAACATTTTATCCCAGCACTGCCTGGTAGCCTCTTGCAATGATGCTTTTCTGCTCCTTGCTCCCGAAGTGCAGCTTGTCTGTTCAATGGGTGCATGTTGGCAAGTGAAAGAAACAGCATTTAAATGTGTTTTGCAAGGGGGTTAGCTGTGTTTGCACAACAGATTGTTCCAAGCTGTGTGAGAAAGCTAAAGATGTCCGACTTGGGTCTCAGCAAGGTCAGTCTCAGTGATGCTGCACGGGTACCTGTTGCTCTGAGACATCGGTGCAGGACAGGGTGCTATGATTTAAAGTGTAAGAGAGAGCCTTCCCTCTGAGGCCATCTTCAACACGGTGACTCCAGCCTTGTCTTGCATCTCCATTAATGATTAAAGCTTTCTTGATGAGAACATGGAGAAGATACGTAGTTGCAGACTCTTCCTGCCCACCCCTCTACCACAGCTATTGTGATCATAGAAGAGGTCACTGGTTCATCGAGCCAGTGTATTTTTATCTCCTGACCAAATGCCAAATAATTCAAAAGAAGTCTAGCCTCCTGTCTTAGAGGAGGAAGCAATCCTTCCCCCAGCTGATGGGATCTTTTCTTGCTGTCTTGAAACATCGGGAGAGACACCTCTTCCAGATGTGACTACAAAGCTATATGAAAACTGTGTGTTCTTTCATGTTCAAAAAATAGTAGTTTTCCTAGATATAACATTGCAACTGGAGATCTATTACAATCTGCATTCCAGACCCCCCCCAAAAGAAAAGATTTTACTGCGTGAATAAGTCAGTGAGGAAGATGGTACACACAATTATATGGATAACCAAATAAACTGGTATTTCACTTATGCCCTTACACCTGTAAATGCATGGAGAATCTTATGTCAATAGATCTTGCTGTTCATAATATATAGTTTAGCTGTTTTCATAAAAGGTGTCTATTGCAGGTTTAGGAAGTGACACTCTTGGCCCATTGAATTTGACTTGTTCAAGCCAGCTTTGGCATTTCTCTGCAAGCATAAATCTAGGAGCCAAATGCTAACAGTGACACAAACATCAGCTAAATCCTCTGATTTTTTAGGGAAAGTATCCCCAGAGACCACATAGCCTCCATGCCAAGAGCCCTTTAAAAATGTTAATGTCAATAAACATAGATTGTGGCAGAGGGGGAACCAAATGTTACTGCTTTTTTAAATTCCTCTTTTCTTTTCCAAAAGAAGTTGGGTGAGGTATTTCTAAAGAAACAGTAAAAATAAAATCCTGACTCAGCCCTGGGACCTGTCTAGCTCAGTTTTGCATCCATGGTCTGCAGCTTCAGAGAAGAAAATGAAACCTCCAGCATGGTCAGCCTTGCAGTAGGATGCAGTCAAAGAGCAGTCTTCTGATGTGGCTGAGAGACCGCTGTAAACCAGGCTGAAAGTGAAGCAAACAAACATTCCCCTTTTCATCTTTCATCGCTGAACACATTCTCTCTCTCTTTGTCCATCCCACTTTGTTTGCGTGGGTCAGTGTGCATCCCCTCCCTCACAAGCCCTGGCTTGCGCAGGGTTAATGTCTGGAGGCATAGTGCGAGATATCAAAATACACAAAACAAAGATTAATCTCTTATTTGGCCTGCTTCCAGTGCCCCGCTTGGGTTTTAGAGCATGTTTTCCCCTCGCCACTGTCAGTCTCGCCTGGCCCAGTGGGATGTGCAGGCAGTTCAAATACGGCCAGCAGGATCTAGGTCTTGGGTCCTTGGATGGTCCATCTTATGGGAGGTGGCCCTGGCCATGGCCCACAGCAGCGAGCTGAGCACGTGTGTTGCACCGGGCTGAGGCATGGCATGGGGACCTGTTTCCCTTTCCAGGGGAGTTTTGGGGAGGACAAGTTCCCTGGGGCTGAAATGTATAATTGCTTTGGGTCCTGAAGGCCAAAAGCTGGTTGTCCCCGCTGCAGGGGGGAAGATACAGCTATAACAGGGTGAGCTTTTTCTCCTTTGTTCACACAATGTTTAGTCTTTCCTGAACACTCCTAAAATGTTAGCCTTAATATCTCCCAGCCATGTGCATCTCTCTCAAACTGCGTGCTCTTGTCTTGGTTGCACTGGACAACCCCCACATTTCTGTTAGGAGACAGCAAGGAAATAAGGCCATGTGGTGTTCACAGACCCTCCCCTTTCTCCTGTGCCCAAGTCCCTGCAGGTGCTTGCTGTTGTCCTGTGCACATGGACTGGGCACCGAGTGACACAGACACGGTGTGTACCAAAAAAAATAATTTCCAAGTGCCATGTCAGGTCTCAAGCCTGCAAAGCACATACTCACAACTGTGTCTCTAAGTGTCTTATGGCCTGATCTGGTCCTCTCCTCTCCAGAGTAAGGCCAGTGGGTGTGCTTCTGTGGCATATCGTCATGGTGTTGTAGGACAAGTCCTGCTCGTAGCTTGCTTGGGGAGGGTGAGCACGGGATGCAGTCTGTGCCGTTTGCCCAAATAAGTCATGAAATCTAGGAACTTGATTTGATGATGTCCCCTGTGGAGGGGATTAGGCAGCAAGGTTGTGTTATTGGATGAAGCAAGTTGTGCTAGCAAATCACTGGGGGAAACGGGGGGGAGAAGGGTGAGGACAGGAGTGGTTAGCTCTCACTGAAGAACTGACACAGTTTTTGTCCTTGAAAAACCAATGTTTCCTTATTTGTAATGAGCTGTTGTTGGCAATTTACTGCTGCCAGCTGCATCTCTGTGGTTGATTAAGGGAGCTTGGATCTTAAATATGTAATAACTCTCTGAAAACCATTGAGAGGCAGTTATTAGCTTCATCAGGGCCTGTGTACACATCCGCTGTGCTCCTTTATGAAAAGGCTACCTATTAAATGCATTGTAGTAATTTATACAACACAGGATCTACGCTTGTTTTAAGAAATTAAAGCAGCAACCCTAGCGAAGCTTGTTGGCGTCGGAAAGAGTTATCTTGGAGTGAAGCGCTGCTCTGCAGCTCCTTGCTGGGGAGACGAGAGTGGGGGATAGAAGTCCTGTCCCCCTTTGCAGATTCTCTTCTTTCCCCGGCATGTGCTTGAGCACTGCTGGCAGCAGCACTAGCACCAGCTGTGATATGCAGGTCTTGTCAACAGAGCAAGGATCCATCCCTCTCCCTCCTGTGCACGTGTGATCCTTTACTGTGGCCAATCCTTGAGCAGGGAGAGGTAAATAGTTGGTACACAGTACCCCAATGCAAGTGCTGAGTTCAAGTTGTGCATCTGCCTTGAGAACAGGCTTCTTTCCTCTGACACTTTGCCCCCAGGTTTGACCTCAGTGGATGGCACTCAGTAGTTTTCTTCCAGCAGCAGGGCTGCATTTGTGGGCTTAAAATGAGAGCGACAAAATAAAAAGCAGACAGCTGACCACAGCCAGCATCCAAGCATCTGTGCAGATGGGCAGAGAAACATCTGCTGTCATCCAAAGCCAAACAGAGAGGAGAAGCTGGACCTGGCAGACAACTGACTGAGTCAGAAACAGACCCTTCCTGGGGGGGAGAGGCTGAGCCCAGAGGCATCATCCCGCATGCTGCAGGCGGATGGAGTGCTGTTGTCTGGCTCTGTGCCGGCGGGGGGGATGTGATGTCCCTTGGCAGGCAGGCGTACCAAAGGTGATGCACAGTCTTCCATGTCTGGATCTGCCTTGTATGTGTCCCTAATGGCTTTGCTCACACCAGGGATAAAATTGCATGTTCACTAGCAAGGACATGCACGTCACTGCTGTGCAAGGGGAAAGACACCTATGCTATCCCTTGTCTCTGCTCCTTGCCCTGTTCTCCAGCACCATAGGATAACTGTGTTAGCTTAACCTTCACAATCTGCTCTTGCTGAACAATCTGTATTTCTACAGTACTCTCACATGAGGAGCTCTGATTGAAAGTTAGTCTTTCACAGCCATAGTCTTTGTGATGGCTGGGAGCATGGCCTAGCTGCACTGGTACTAGTGGGTATGTTCTCTGCTTTGCAGTCTTGGGCATGGTTGGAGTTAAGGTCAGCCCTCTCCCAGTCATAAATGCCATTTAGCCTGAGGACATGTTGGGAGATATCAAAAACTCTGCTAATAATGTTTCTGACACTGACATTGGAGGCGTTGCGCTGGTTTCCAAGAATGGCAATGCTGGATCCTGGGTGACAACAAATAATAATGGCATTCTCTGTTTTAAAAATATCTTAGTGTAAGAGAGAAAATATTCCCACTGCTGTGCAAGTAAGAGGGTGACCAACATGTGCCTCCTCCGTCCAGTCCCTATATGGTTCCATTTCCTTAGTGTCTGGACTCCTTCCTACACAATCAAAGTAACAATAAAATGAGTCTGGCAATGAGAAACAAAGCAATAATGAAGAACGGGGGCACAGACTGGATCCCCATGAACTGGGTGCTGGAAGGAGAGAGATGAAGCTCATGGCATACGCCTGCCCCATCAGAGCAAAGTCCTTTCCAGGGGAAGGTCCTCTGAGTGCAGATGCTCTCAGATGGCTGAGAGCAGGGATGGAGATGGCCTGAGTGGAGACCAGTGCAGAGATACTACCTTTGTTTTTTTTTCTAGAGGTGGTTTAAATTTTATGGCATTGATGTCAGGAAGCTTCTTCACTCTTTTGAGTGCTTGAGTGATTCCTCTGGTTATTTGTTCCTGTATACAACACTCGTGCGGCAGTCACACACTGTGCTATTTTGGGGTCATGCGATGTGGCTCTAAATTAACCACAGGCCCAGTACGCCCTGAGGAGAGCCTTGTCTCAGAGGCCAGATGCACCATCACCAGGTGACAAAGCTGTTGTCTCGTTGGCTGGGACATAAGAAGGACATAAAGCTTCTTGCTGGGTCCAGAACAAAACAAAACAAAAAAAAGATTGGTTTGCTCTGAGTTCTTTTCCAAAGTCTGTTGCTTGCTTCCAGGAGAACAAAATAGTTATACGTTGGGCCTTTGCAAACAATTTTGGAGTAGAAATATATCAATCCGTTAAGGCGCTCATCAGCCCCTCAAACTGCCCAGACAGACTCTCAGCTTTACAGTGCTCATGGCTCAGCTCCTCAGCCTGTGCAGGAGTTTCCCCTGCCTGTCCCTTCTCCCCAGCACACACCTTCCCATCTCTGCGCCGCTCGTGTGGCCTTGGCTCTGCTGTCCTCTGACCCAAGACCTTACCCGTGCAGCCTGAGCGCTCCTCTCACCAGTGTTGTGACAGATGATTTATCCTGGCATGCCTTTAGATATGGGCAAGAAACACACCTGTCTGGAGACTGCGGGCATTACGCTCCAAGGAGTTGTGCATCCTCAGACGCAGCCCTCCTTTCCTTCTTGGCTGTGCCATTCTGCAGCCCAGGCTCTGCTGTCCTAATACTGCACAGCTCTCACATGAATGCGCAGCCCTGTCACAGCATATGAGGCAGAAAAAAAGTCTGTTCTGCAGGGAGCCTGGAATAAATACAGCTGCGATGAGCAGGGGAGAGATGCACTGGTTTCATTGAGAACGGGAGGCTGGATCTGAGATGAAACCTGTTGCTTTGGCTCCAGCAGGTGGGGAGCAGGTTTTACCTGGCACAAGAGTCTGCACAGGGCTTTGTATTTGCTTAGTTCAGTAGATTTGCATTCACGCTTTAGGTTTGGTTATTTAAATTTATGTTCCTCCTTAGCGACGATATGTGATGGAACCTAGGGGGATAAGATATCAATCCTACATAGGGTAAAAATAATATAAACAAAGTCAGTATTAATGCCTCAAGCACAAATGATCCTACTGCAAGGGAAAGGGAGGCAAGTGTAACAGGAGATTTACCTGACTCAAAGGCTCTCCAGTGACCTGGAACTCAGAAAGAATCGTAAAAAAAGCTGAAAATGGGTCAGTTTAGTAGGGAGGATTGTAACAGAGTGGTGTGGGAGAGTTGGGTCAGAGTCAGGCCAAGCATGAACTGGACGAGAATTAGAGGGGAAGGAGATGTCCTGTCCATGCCTTAGCAGTGCAGAGGGAGAAGGGGAAGGGAGCTGAGCAACAGGTTCCACCAAGGCCTGCAGATGTAGGACAGAGGTGGTAGAATCATAGAATCGTTTAGGTTGGAAAAGACCTTTAAGATCATCAAGTCCAACTGTTAACCTAGCACTGCCAAGTCTACCACTAAACCATGTCCCTAAGCACCACATCTACCTGTCTTGTAAATACCTTCCAGGGATGGGGACTCAACCACTTCCCTGGGCAGCCTGTTCCAGTGCCTGACTACGGTTTTGGTGAAGAAGTTTTTCCTAATATCCAATCTAAACCTCCCCTGGCACAACTTGAGGCTGTTTCCTCTCGTCCTATCGCTTGTTACTTGGCAGAAGAGACCGACCCCCACCTCGTTACAGGCTCCTTTCAGGTAGTTGTAGAGAGCAATAAGGTCTCCCCTCAGCCTCCTTGTCTCCAAACTAAACAACCCCAGCTCCCTCAGCCACTCCTCATAAGACTTGTGCTCTAGACCCTTCACCAGCTTCATTGCCCTTCTTTGGCCACGCTCCAGCACCTCAATGTCCTTCTTGTAGTGAGGGGCCCAAAACTGAACACAGCACTCGAGGTGCGGCCTCACCAGTGCCAACTACAGGGTAACAATCACTTCCCTAGTCCTGCTGGCCACACTAGTCCTGATGCAAGCCAGGATGCTATTGGCCTTCTTGGCCACCTGGGCACATTGCTGGCTCATATTCAGCCAGCTGTCGACCAACACCCCCAGGTCCTTTTCCGCCAGACAGCTCTCCAGCCACTCTTCCCCAAGCCTGTAGCATTGCATGGGGTTGTTGTGACCCAAATGATGTAACCTACCTGTCCTCAGACCCAGCAAGCATACTGAAATCTAGCCTCATGTTGTTAGGGGAATGCCTGAGGGGCTCTTAGAGCTGCTAGCAGTCCCCCTGGAAGGTTTCCTGGGTGATAGGGACTGCTTCTGTACCTAAAAGAGCCTAGAATAAATCAACACGTTATTTGTAAGTACCTCAAAGATAACAAGGAGATTAATAACAGCCACCATATATTTGTCAAGAACAAATCTTATCAAGCCAACCTAATTTCCTTTTATGCCAGCCTTTTGGGTAAGAGAGAAACAGTGGTTGTCATATTACTGAGCTTCAGAAGGGCTTTTAATGTTGCCTTGTTCAGTCCTGTCATAAGGCACCACTGGATAAATGGGCCACTGGGGTGATGGGGTCAAACCTGTCTGGAAAGAGAAACGTGCCACTGGATGGGAGTGAAAAGCTGTTCGGCAGGTGCTTGTCCTGAACTGGAGCTTGTTGGGTGTGGAAAAGAGAAGTTTGGTGTTTAAACTTGCAGATAGAAAGAGTGGAGAGGCTGGAAGCACTATCGAAGGTAAGATGGGAGTTTACAGAGATGGGCTGGGAAATAGCTTGAGCAGAAGCAAGACACTGTAAAGTGCTTGTGCAAGAATAGTCATAAGCACAAATTCAAGTGAGAGGTGAACGATTGAGTCAGGGGGTGCCATTGTGACCCGGCAGCCAAATCTGAGCTCACAACATCATGCTCTTTCAATGAATGAGAGACACGTAATCCTGAAGATATTCACGAGGAGTGCAGCCATCCTTACACTCTCTCTGCCCAGCTGTGTCCAGCTTCTGACTTCGACTCCAGAAGAAGTTGGGAAGAGTCCAACGGAAAGCACAGAAAATGACTGGTGGTCTGAGAAATGTGACCCAAGGTGAGAGATTGTGAGAGCAGGGGAGAGAATTTAGAAAGACACAGGCATAGGGAAGGTCTAAGCCTTGAGCTATGTAAAGGGCAATAAGATATTCTCTGTGTCTGCGGGGTCTTAAGGAAGCAACAGAGGCAATTCAGATTACACAGGAGGGAAAATTTCCTCCTAGTACAGATGGGTCCACTAAGGAGTAGCTTGGGGGAGTGGGTGACCGCTGTCAACAGCAGAGGACAGCTTAGAGACACTGTTCAAAAATTTACTGAAGATATTGGGTGTATTGTCTCTTTTAGGACAGATTTGGGTCAGATGAGGTCTTAGGAACTCTTCCTCTCCTGTCGTTACGTGCTAGCCAGGCAAAAGCGTTCATCACGTGAGTTGCACTTCAGTCAGGTGGCCTCTTGTTCTGCATGGTCTTCTGCCACAAATGTATGATGGGGTAACATGCAAAGCAACCTACAGATGGAGCAGAAAGACCAAATGCATGCATACATATGCAACCTTCAGAGCTTCCCTGTGGCCACCCAATCTGGGCTTTTTGCTCACAACCGATATCTGGGACAGGGCCAGTGCTCGCCTGCCGTCTGTCTCCTTTGCTAATAATTAGATGCAATCCAAGCTTCCCTGCAGGAGGGCCCTGTCCCCATGGGGGAAGAAGCAAGGCTGCACAGATTAAGGAAGCTAATTAGAGGGGAAGAGAGCATTCGTACTGCAGCCCCAACAGTAAACTTTGAAATCTAGATAAGGGAGCAGTATTTAATTACACACAATTAAAACACTGCATCTCAGACCCCTGAGAACTGGCAGTCTTGGAAGGCCCTCACAAAGGTGCTAATGAACAGATCTGAAGGCAGTGGTGGGCTAGGGCCTGTGCTTATTAAACCTCACCTGGGAAACACATCTGAAGAGAAGAGCTAGGAAAATTCCCTTGGACCACTGGCTCCTTATTTCTTTGTGGTGTCCTCCCTCTCCCAGAGCAGGTAATGGGAACCCAAAGCTCTGGCACTGAAAGGGAGATTGCTCTACTCTTCCATGCAGCTGGGCACAGGCCATTGCAGACACCTATGCAAGGAGAGGCTATCCTGAAAACGTAGGGGAAATTGGGGAGGGTTGTAAATACTTGACCTGAAGAAGAGAAACAGTCTTGTCCCCTTCTTTCCCAATGCTCAGGAGACAAAGCTCCTGCCCCTGTGCCTGCCAGCCAGGGGCTTCCTGGTATCTCCTGGGAGCACCATGCCAATGTTCTCCTTTGCTCTGCAATGCTTCAAAGTTATCTTAGATTATTTTACCACAAGTTTGGTCTAGCCACTAAAGCAGATACTTCCCCTCCCTGCTCCTTTGCCATAGCATATATATAGCCCCCAACTTCTGATCCTTTAGCCTGCCCTCTCCAAGCCAGGAGAGCTGTTTGATTTCCTTGTAAAGTGCCTGCCTTGTGTTGAAACATTCACTGTTGCACTCTGTGCCAGCTGAGCCAGCAAGCTTTGTGGACTGCAGCAGTAGCTTTTATCCCATAGCTGCTTCTGGGTGTTAATGTAGTAAAACCACAATGAGGGAAAGTTTGGATGGATTCATATCATCTGGCAGAGTAGAACTGCAGAACCAGCCTGAAGTTTTCCAAAATTCCTCTTCCTCAGCAACTTCAGATCCTTAAGGAAGGCTTTAGTTCAGCCTTGGGTGCCAAAGGAGGTGGTGCCTATTTTAATTTGTAAATATAAAGTGCCAGAGGGCTTCTACCTCCTGAAGGCAATAACTTTGAAAAGCACAAGCAAAAACCTAGAGCTCCTTTTCCTGCATCCTTGTCTCCTGGTATTCCTCTTTTGCCTGGTCTTTGCCCCCGCTTTCTTCTAGGTCCACGTGCAGAACCCATGAGTTGCATCTACGATGTCAGGAATAGCTTCCCTGGTGATTCGGCTGCTTAAAATGTTACAAGACCAGAAAGTGATGCCAATGCCATTGAGGTTCATTTTATTTGCCTGAGCTTTGCTACTGATGTTTTCCTCTGCTGTGCCAAGAGCTAAAGCCTCAGGGGGTTCTTCGCTCATTGTGTTTTAGGTGAAAATTAAATTTCTTGTTGAATCCCAGAGCTCCAAGAGTTGGGGTTTTAAGAAAAATATTGACTAGCATCTAGAGTGCCCTGTCTGGCCCTTGGTGTGCCAGGGGGGAGTTTGCCGTGCAGGGGAGAATTGCTCTCTATTGTCAGTCCTGCAGAGCTGGAAGGGAAGATGGAAGGCTTAAGTTGCTTCTCAATTCAAGTCTTCCTAGACCTAGTATGAAGGAGCATGTTGGTCTCTTGCAAATATAAAAACATTTCTACAAAGCACTTGGTAATGAACCAAAACAGCAGTTTGTCCTTTCAGTGATTTCTGGGGAGTCAGTAAAAGACTCAACCTGGGGAGCTCATTACATTGCTAAAGTAGTGCATTTTTAGTGGAGATGCTGGGAAGCTGTTAGCTGCTGGCTGTGATGCAGGGTGAGAGGCTTGGCAGCACTGGGAGGAAACCTGTGAGAGGTCGGTGCAAGCACGGGTCTGGCTTGCAATGGGGGCAAGGCAGCCAGGCCGTGCAGGTGGGGCATGAGAGGCACTGATTTCCACCCCCAATTGTTGTAATCTCATGGCCGGGCTATAGGCACGCTTGTACTGTGCTGGGGTCTCACGTGCGAAGTGGAGGAGAGCAGAGTCCAGCACCAGCGAGAAGGGAGAGCCACAGCAGCCTACTTGGACACTTAGCCACACACATGCTATAAAACAGAGATCTTATGGAAAATACAGTCAGACTCTAAGGGCTTAAAAACCAGGCACTTAATCCTGTACATCAAAGGGAGTGTGGCACTGCTCAGCCACTGCTCTGCTTCACAGGCACAGTGCGTTTGTCACCTTCAGCTATTGCACAGATCAGCTGCAAAGCTAATTTGCACTACTGCCCTTTCCTCTTGGTGTGAGTAAATGGACTTACTCATGCTGCAACTGTAGCCATCTCCAAAAGGGATGCATATACCTCAAGGTGCCCATATACCTAAAAGGGTTGCATATGCCCATGCCTCAGCAATCAGAGTAGGTGAAAGAACAACCAGGGAAGTGCATGTATGAGGATAAGGCAGGATAAAGTAAGAGAGCTGAATGCATGATGAAAATTGGAAAAGGAAGGGTGGAATGAAAAATGAAAGGGGGGCCAAAATCACAATGGTTCATATCAATGCTTCCTCTCAGCTGCTGGTGAGCCCTTCCAGAGCTGCAACATGCTCAGGGTCATGTTCAGAGGCCCCTAGTCCCAATCAAAGCTTAGAGCAAGGTTGGGCTGCTCAAGTTTGCAACAGCTAGTTGGAAAAAGCTGTTTGGGTCTTGCTACAGAATGAGTTTGACATCCATGTCTTAAGTGCATTGAGCTGATTTTGCACAAGTTTCGGCTTCAGTGTGCTTTCAGGGAGAGCCCTGGCTTGGCACTAGGCAGCAAAGGTAAAAGCAATGAGGAAAAGAGAATTCTTCTGGCCTTGCCAAGAAAAATCACTGCACATGAGAAAGGGAGAACTAAATTGATCTGAATTTTCCTGCTGTTGGTCAGCATTTTGGTGCCAAGGTAGTCACACTCTGTGTGGATGGGTATGTGCATGTGAGAGAAGGAAAGAAAAAAGGTAACATGAAGAGCTCCATATTTAATATTGTGTTAATCCCTTCCCTCCCAGCTAGAGCAGAGGTTTAAAATTCCTTTGCTGGACATGAGGGGAAATGTACTGATCTGTGTGAACATTATTTAATTAGGGAATAGAAGTTTACCTTTCAGGAAAGTTGCAGCTGAATAAATTAGTTTAGAAGCCTGAAGAAATTAATTGACGTTTGGAGTTGGGTTTGTTGGGGTTTTTTATTTATTGCTTCACAGAAAATTTTAGTTGAATTTTTGAACTAAATTTTCCTTCATTAACTCTGGAAACTTAAGCAGGGGATGGATTTCAGGCCAAGTGTTTTGAAAACCCCTGCTAACAGCAACTGTGGCAGAAGGTGAAGCAATAACACTTGAGCATCTCAATTTCTCTGTGAAAGCCAGTACATTGAAAAGGTATATATTGTCAGGAAACCTGTGCAACAGCTCTTTGCAAGTAGGGATTTGCTTCTAGCACCCTAGTTATGTGACAGAAAGTCCTGCAAAGGAGCAGGTGGGAGTCGCAAAGCCATGTGCCAGCTTTGGACCCAGAGCTCAGCATGATGGTGATCTCCACCAGCAACCATGGGGAGCGGTACATAGTGCCAACCCTCCAGTCCTTGCTGGGGTACAGCACTCTTTGATTTGTGGCATGAGTTTTGTTCATTTATTTCTTTTTGAGCTTAGGCACATGTACGAGTTAGAGGAGAACTGCTGGGCTCTGCTAACGCATTTGAACACGAGTAGCTTTAGGCTTGCATTTGGATCATTAAAAATGAAGTAAAATGATTTTCTCTTTGCACCAGTTACTGTGAGCAGGGGCCTTGATTTGCCAGCAGTTATCTCCCCAACGCCACTGCAGTGATGACTTCTAACGCAGAAAGAACACTGTGTCATTAACACAATAGGGTGGTCTGAAGCTACTATATGAAAAGGAGAGGCTGAGACAGACTAGTTTATGATAAGCTTGTGACAAACCCGAGACTAACTGGCTGAGTTTAAACCTTTGGGAGGCTGGCAGCTGGGCTATGAGGGGAAGCCCTTTCCGCACGGACGTCCTCCCAAGGATGGGGGCATGCTGCAGGGTGAGCAAAGTGGGTCTGGAGACATGCCAGCACATGGCATTGCTCTCTCCTGCTCCTCCCTTGGTTTCTCCATCAGTCCCATTACAAAACAGGCCACACAGCCCCAGTGCTAACAAGTGAGGGGGAACCAGCGTGGTTTCGCCAGGAGAGGCAAAACCCAGGAGGGTAAAACCCTCCCAGGAAAACCTAGCTTGTATCTCCTGAGAATCTTCTCTGCCTACTGGTGTGTCCAAGCAGCCTGGGTGACCTTGACATTCGAGCAAGGTTTTCTTCATTGCTCTGTGGGATCTCTCTGCTGGTTTCAGGCAGATTTTGGTCGAGATGGAGACCATCGATTTTTAAACATAAATGATAGCATGTAAAGAAAGTCTTCATCTCACAGCTGGTCTAAACTACAAATACAACGTAGCTACGTGTGTCAAAGCTGCTAGAGATGGCCTGTGAAGGTCATTTGGTTTACCTCCCTGTGTGACAGAGGTTCTACAGGCTCGTTGGTTGTCATTCCTACAACAGCTGGAACTGGGGAAATGTTTGATTGAGGATTTTTCCCCAGAAGTACCTCACTGCATTTTCTTGTCTCAGTGAAAATGGGGAAAATTGGAAACTCCACAGAAGCATATCTGTTTTTCATTTTAAAAGCTGGAGGAGGAGAAACCGCATAGATTTAGAGGGGAGGCTGGCTTGCTTTTTAGAGAAGACACCTGGGACAAAATAAAATGTCACCCTTGCCTACTTCAGTCCTCGATGACAGAAATCCACGTTGCAATACTAACACTGAGTGACCTGCAGAGATTTACTGGGCTGGGAAGGCCCTGGGCCATGATCCTGCTGTAGGGGTGCAGTCTCATTGGCTGAGGTGCAGTTGTGAGGGAGGTGGAGGTTTGCTTGCATACTGTGACAGTGGAAATGGCTCACATCTCTTGAGCTGCAGAACAAAATTACCTTCAGTTTCTCCTGTCGCTCTGTACCCTGTAGCAGTGCTCTCCAAAGATGGTTACAATGCAGGCATACATAAAATTCAGCATGCACTGGGACTACACAAACCTGGAGCCATAGTGGAAACCTTTAATGAGTTAAATCAGAACTTTTATTATCTAATTTCTCATTGTCAACCAGTTTCTTACATCTCTGTAGATAACTGATGTGGTGGAGAATGGTTCTTGCCTTCTGGAAGCTGGCTACCTTTTGAAATGCTCTCATCAGAGATGTGTTTTTCAGGCTTGTACTTCTTCCTTCTCATTATCTTGTCAATGGGAGCTTTCTTTGCACTGACTCCATCGAGTGGAGGAAGGAGAATGTATTGTCTTTGTCCTGTGGATGTGGGCACTGAGCAGCAGCTCCTGCCAGGTGAAGGGAGAATAATTCCTCTTTCTGCTGGAAGAGTTGCAAGGGTGGCTGCAGCCTGGTAGAGGGAAGCCAGCTCAGCCACAGCTGTGGCCAAAAATGCCTTGAAGCAGGAGGGCTAATCATCTGGCCACTGCTCCTGTTGGTAGGCTCCACAGCTGCTCTTTCAGCAAAGGAGCACTTTTCAAATCTCAAAGCTATCAGCAAAGGCAGCACATTTTTAAAGTCTAGGGGAGTATAAAAGACTGCAGATAAACCTGAAGAGTTTTCCCCAGTAGCTAAACCCCTGGGTTATATCTATCTGTTGAAATTGTTAAAAGAAGATTCAACAAATATTTGTAACACTCAGATTTCTACTGAGGATGCTGCATACTCACCTGAAAGAGCACATACAGCTCTTGCTTGTCAGCTAGGGAGTGTAATTGGCTGGGTTGCAACTACGTGAGTCTGCATGCAAATATCGCTGCTGTTTTGGGGTTCAGTCCTTTTCCTTTCCAACCTTGTGACTGGGAACATCTAGCAGATGCACCTTCCTTCTCAGAGCAGTCCTTCCACGTTTCCTATCTGGTGTTTGCAAGCACCGCATGTTTTGTTGTGGCATGCAGGCAGAGAGCAATGCAGACTGGTGGTCAGAGGTAACCAGGCTTCTGAGGCATGCAGAATGAAGATTGACAGCAAAGTGGCTCTGGAGTACATGAGGAAGGTGGGAAGGGTCAGCAGGCATCAAGGTCCCTCCTCACCACACCTAGTCCTCCTCTGGGGTTAGAAACCCCCTTCTTCCCACAGAGACCTCTTGTCTTTCCTCGTATTGTCCCTGTTTCCACCCCAACCTCCCCTCTGTCCTGCCACTCCAGTTTCCTCTGCTCGTCTTCTGAGTGTCATGGGCTCAGGGGAAGAAGGCTTGTACCCTGCCTCAAACCAGGTGGGCCTGAGTCATCCTGCCCCAAAATATGCTGTGGGTACCTACACAGGCATAATGCTGCTCCTGGTTTGGCCTCGCAGGCTCCCTGCAGAGAGAACTGATGTCTGGTGGGCTTAGTCCTCAGGTGTCAAGAATTAATAAATGAGCTATGTTTTAATGGGATCTAAATCAGGATGCCTCAGTGCTCTTTGGGCACGTGCTCCAGGCAGCACCCGGATGCGCGGTGGTGCATGTGCGTACAGCCTGGTGCTGTCTGCAGGATAAGCTCCTGCTGTGAATGCACCAGCACTGGTTGGATAAGCCAAATATGCACTGTGATAGAGCTCACATAATAACTACCAGCAAAAGCTATTGGGGAATGTATTTCAAACTGCAGTTCTCAAGCCTGCATCTTTTTACTTGCCATCACTGCAAAGAGGTTTGTTGTGTCTGATGGTTGTTTCCACACTGCACACTCACCATTTGCTGTGGTGTAGCTAGCTGGCATTGCTGCTGCTTTGGCACTGAGACCAAGATTTGGTTGGTTGGTGGTTTTGTGACCATGCCCTGCTGAGATACAGCATGAGTTACAGAAAGAGAAACAAAAGAGGGTTTGTATTTAAATAGAAATGGTTCTCGTGGTTTTGTCACCACATATGGCAGGGACATATTGCAGAAATGAATTTGCTGCTGTTTGCCTAGTAACAATAAGCAGGTTGAGACAGTATGTTAGATCTCACAAAAGGAAACATGGCTTTTCTTCTATAATCTCTGTTTTTTTAATTCAGATGTTCACTGCTGTTTTCTTGAAACTGTGTTGCAAGTAATGAATTGGGGGTGGGCAGGAAGGCATTCGACTGCAATAAAAAAGAAACAGGCTACCCCAGAGGCACATGGGTTCATCTGCCTGTCAGACTGCTTTATGAGATGTCCTATGCAGAGGCTGATCTCTTGATGAGGACCAAGCATTGTGAGCTCTGGCTCAAGGCTTATGTGTGTTGGCGAATTCACTTGACTGGTTTGCGATTAATGTCACGGATGAGCTGTTAAAAACCTACATGCAGCAGACTGAGGGCAGGAATGCCAGCTCTTTGCTTTTGAGCATGAGACCATCTCCATGGTGGAGTGCATGTGCACAGCAGTGTCTTGGAAAAAGAAAACACTTAATATCACAGGGCCAAAGCTGTTGATTCTTCAGGGGCTATGAACCTGTTCTTCCTCCTTGGAAGAAAAGCCGACAGTGCTGGCTTTCAAGCCCATGCTTCTGTGAGCATACATCCCTACTCTGTGTCTCACCTAAGAGGTAATGTCCCTGCCCTCCCAACCGCACAGCAAAGCCAGAAATAGTGGCTCTTCCAGCATTACAGTAAACCTGAAAGCTGGGAGATGGGCAACAGTTTGCAAGCCGAAGGGGAAGTGAGGACAGAGTTGACATCTGTGGTGTTAGGTTAGCAAATGCTCAGCTAAAAGCAGAGGAAGGTGACAAGAAAACACCGCTGTCCCAGCCAAGCTCCAGTTTGTTAATCCCCAGGTAGTGAAGAAGGACCTTGTGTCAGGCCTTGTGCCACCCCTGTACTGTTGCTCACGGTCTGGGGGGCCAGGCAGCTGCGGGAACACGTGTGACACATGAAGCACCTCTCTGAGTAAAGCTCTGCAGCTCGTTTCCTGCTGCTGCAGAAGGGCATGTGGGGGATTCTTAAAAAAAAAATTTAAATTCTAGTGGAAAATGTGGACTTTTGCTATCAAAAGAACTTTTCCACAAAGGGTAAGTTGTAGTCACTACTAGTGTCTGAAGCAAAGAATTTCATTGCCTTGTGATTTTCTAGGTCTGTTTTCATGCAGGAGTTGGTTTTGCTCTCATTTCTGCAAGCCTGAATACCAGAAAACACCATTCCCCTGTTTGCCAGTGAGCATCTTGTAAAATGCCCTGCCTTTGCTTGGCAGTGCTTTACTTCAAGAGTGCAGTGGGTCACCCGATGACTTTGTAATAGTTAATAGCACTTTATAATTCAGACCTGCTGTCACAGGCGTGCGAGGCCGGGGGACGTCTGTGCATTTCCAGCATGTTGCGCCCTGTCATACATGTGGCTGTGAGTGTGGCATGCTGAGACATCCCTGGGAGACCAGAGCTCTTAATGCAACAGCATGACAATCATACTTCAAAGCTGATTGACAGTACAGGCTTGTTAATTTTACAGAGGTTAATGGATCTTGTTGGTGCTGCATGTACGAGGATTGCTAGGGACTTAGCATCTTTTTCTCCCCTGTGTAGTTCTTTGACCATATATAGCCAAGGTATCAACTTACAGGCCTGGGGATTTCAGCTTTCTGTTTAGATTTTAGATGAAAGGCTGCAGTTGGAAGTGATTGTTATAAATATTTCCTGCTATCTGGTAGCAGGCTGACTTCAATCCCTTCTAAGGAATTCACCATAATTATCCTTTGTAACAGCTGCAATGAAAACTCTGCTCCTGGCAAAGGGCTGTGAAGGGAGCATGCCCTCCAGCTGCCCCAGTGGGATTGGGCTACACCAGGTGTTGAAGGGCTCACTCAGGGCCGAAGCCTCAGGTGAGGGCAGAGCTCTGCTGCAAAGCCTGCTGCGGTGCTGCTGGCCTCTGCAACCGGTGCTGTAGCTCTGTTGCTTTGCTGTGGGACCGCTGCTAGGGCAACGCAAATGTACGATGTCACGCGCTCCGGCAACGTTTACAAGCTACAAAAAGCGCATGCAAAGACCATCGGGGATGTTTTTAGACTCTCTGCAAGCACAAAAAGAGGGGACGCTACGGTTCCCTTTGCAGGCTCAAACCTGCCTGGCTGCTTTCCCCTTCCTGGGAGGGTGCTGCTGGCCAGAGTCTGGATAAGGGGGTGGTGGAGTGGCCAGGGCTGGGCCAGTTTGCAGGAGCTGGGGTTTGAAATGCAGATGAACCTCCTTTGCCCCATCCTGAGGCTTGCAAAGGAGATGGAAGCGTTCAATAAAAAGGGCCACCTGCATCCTCCTGTGGTTTCTCCTGGTGTGGCCATATGGAGGATGGGAGGTGGGGCTGGGTGTTCTCCACATTGAGGGAATCAAGGGATTCACCTGGGCTCTGCTCTCTGCTGCTGGCCAGCAAAGAGCTCCCTGTGTCTGGGAAGGAAGGGGGAGTCAGGGCCATCCAGCACATCACCCGGCTGTCCCTACTGCAAGGGGTAATGTCTCGCCTAAGTGCAGCCAGCGGAGGGCACGGGCTGGACATTCCTGGAGGAAACTTTCTGCAGTCTCCATTTAGGGAAAAGTAATGAATGCAGTGAGTGTTTGGGGCCATTGTCACTCACCTAGAGAAGCCCCAGGACTGGAGTCTGGGTAGCTGCTTTCAGTCTCATAGTTGACTGATCAGGTTTTTCCTCCAAATGCTCACAGTAACAGGGAGGATGAGGGCTGTCACCCTGCCCAGGACTCTTCCTTTTTCATTTTCCCCTTTCTCTCTCTCTCTTCTACCTTTTAAAATCTCTTCACACATCAAAAACCCCACATCAGACCAGCCAGAGCTGCCGCTCCATGCAGAAGGGCTAAAAAAAGATGCAGCAAGATCAGTTAGAAATCCTGACTCCCAGGGCCTCTGGAAATTTGTGCCACAGAAATGCTGCACTGTTGTGCAGTTTAGTGCCTCCGAAAAAGAATAAATCTGCTTTCAAAAAAATCCATCTGCATATTGCATATATTTATAGTTAGCTGCAAGCCTTTCCAGTGAGAACTTTTAGAATTTATTTTAAATTAAAGTGACTAGTGTGACATACCAGTACTTAGCCTTTTAACAAAAACATTTTAGTCGTATAAATACAGTTGCTATTATTAAACTCTAGGGAAAGCCAGCAAGCTGCTCCAAATAACATCCCTGTGGTTTGCCTGTCTCAGCTCTTCTGTTGATACCCAGAACCAAGGCATTTGAACACCTCGTTGGAGGCCAGGGGTTCATTTTATTTTCTGCTTCCTTGATGGCTGTTGAAGCTTGTTTTAAACTTTGTTTCCACTTTGCCTTCTTTTTTCCATCCCCCTTTACATTATGTTATTCCTTATACCTTTTTTCCTTTCCTTTAAGCCTTCTAAATCTTTTTCCTTCCTCTCTTATCACCCAGGGAAGCCCAATTCCCAGTGGTACTTTCTGGCCTTCTCTCTGAAGGCAGCTAGAAACCTGTCTGATAAATCAGTTGCTGGGACTGACTTTAAGGATGGCACAAGTTGCCCTCTGGGTTAGCAGATAGTAGGGGTATTTCTGTGCGGAAAAATGTCTGTGGATGAGATTTTAGGAAATCTCTGTCCATTTATGCTGTCTGTATTTACACCTTTCAGAAATGCCAAGTGGGAGCAAATTTTGATGCTCCAGAGTAAATAACATCAAACTCGGTCCCGGCAGAGCTGGGGGCAGGTTTTGACCTGTGATCAGTCCCCTTTTTGGGGATCTCCCTTCCAAAGAACTGTCTAGAGGTTAAAAGACTGGCAGCCAATGACTGAAGTCAATCCCATCTCCACGTTGGTGTTCACCCAGTTCATTTCCAAACAAGAGCTGAGCAGCTCTTCCTCATGCAGCTTTTAAGCCTGTGTGGCTGCTAAGAGAGGGAGGAGGCAATAAATCACTTCAGCCAAAGGCATGGGCCCATCCAGTCACTTAATTAACGAGGGGCTTTCTCCTTATTTGTAACCTCCTTTCAAAGCAAATGCGTATGACTGGTAATGAAAGAAAACATACGCAATAGTTTAAAAATAGATGTCTCAGGGCAGTGAGGAAAATCTTTGCCCTGCTGTGTGTGGCTGAAACCAGCATCCAGCATCTCCTGTTTGCCTGAGACTATGTGAATAGGAACCTGCATGTGTGGCAGCTGCTGCCCCAAAATTGCCCCTCTCAGCTCCTGTCCTCCAGCACAGGCATCGTGCAGGGAAAACCAGCCTGCTCCTACTTGTGTTCCTGTGCTAGTCCAGCAGTGGCCCTTTGGGATTTATTCAGCCCAGCCTGGCTCTCCTTGCTGTGTAATCATCCTGCCTGTGCTGGGAACCCCCCTGCTTGCCAGTCCTCTTGGTGCATGCAGGATCCTTTATACATGATGTGTTACTGGCTGCCCTCAGGCAGTTTAACCATGATGCAGGTTCCTGAGAGCACCCAGGTCAGATGTGTTACCCCCATGTTGTCTCTGCTGTCCTTCACCTTATCTGCAGCCCCACAGCTGTGCCTCTACCCGTCACCATGTGGGCCACGTGCTTTGACCCCCTCCCCAACCTTTGCAGCATTCTCCCTCCTGTGTACCACTTCTTCACTTGCTCTCTCCCAGCACCCACAGCAGCTTACTGCTTCACATGATGGAACAGTATTTCCACAACCAGGGACCAAAAGCAGGGCCCTACCATGCCAGCACTACATCCTGCCCAAAGGACTTTGCAGACTTTGTACAAGCCTAAAAAAAGCCATAAATCTTGCCCTTGCAGGTGGGAAATGGAAGCACAGGGGTCTGGGACCAGCCTGTGGGAACCTGCTGGTGTGCATCATTGCTCCAGCTCCCTTGCCAGCTGGTGGGCTTTGGCGAGAGCTTTCTGCAATTCAGCAACACACAGGTGGGACTGAGTCTGCTGGGAGGAGAAAAACAGCAGCCGTGTCCTGCCCACAGCCTCCTCCTACCGGCTTCAATCGCCAAGCGTTCTCAAGGGAAACCAACGGACCTTCACAGGTTTTCTAATATACTTTAGCTATTGCTGGACTGGAAGGCTGGATTCGGCTCTCCATGCCACACTTCAAACCTGAAGTAGAAGCTCATGGGTTTTGGGCATGGTTTGTTTGAAATAATTCATTGAGTTTTTTTCATCTTGCTTAGCACCTGCTTCCTAGTCAGTCTATGTCTCCTGATGTGCATTATAAGGACAAAACCAGGGCAGCTGCTCGCAGCTTAGAGGTCCTGAGCCATGTACCTGGAGACATGGGGCTTTCCGAAAACCTATGAGCATTGACTTGCTGGTCCACACAAGGACACATCCGTATCACGCAGGACGGGCAGGATACTGGACAGCAGAAACAGAGGGTATAATTGGCCAAAACAGTGTGGGTCCCTGGTGTCCCCTTGCAAAGCAAGGTTTTTCTGTCTATGACACACACTGGAAGTAGGAAAGTTTAAGATTTTAGTATTTATCTTTCTCTCCAGCATGGGACATTGAGAGGTATCAGGGGGCTTCTGTGAACATAATTTCTGTTTTCTTTGTCCTTATTCCAGGTTTTCTTTTCCTTTCTTTTTTTTCCTCTCTTAATTCAGACAGTTTAAAGGACTGTAAGTATTATGCTTCAGAATTAAAAGCAGACAAACTTATTCGGTCATGCTCTGAAAATAGCCAGAAATTTGCAATTCTGGGGGCAGCGATTCCCTCTGTCCCTGTCTGAGCTGGTCACTCGGGCACCTCTCACCCATCCTGCCCCAAGCTGCTGCTTTCCACCAGCTTAACTGCACCCACAGGGAGGATCTTCCCCCAGGCTCGTGCTCCTCTGCTTCTCTTCTCAATGTAAGAAATGGGGCCTGGCGGTGCTACTGCCAGAATGATTAGGACAGTTCTGCATGTAAACCAGAAAAAAAGCGAACACTCAAGCAAGTATTGGGGGAAAAATCATTTAATCCCTGTGACAATCACTTTATTGTTGGTTTTTTTTAGCCCTGGAGGTTTTCTGATGCTTCAAGAGATAAAAAAAGTCTTTCTACCGTATCTGTAGCTTTTAGTAATCACCCGAGTAATTGCATTGGTTGTAAACTGTGTGGTAATAAGCATGTGTACAGCTGTGATGCAAAAAGCAGAGCTAATCTGGCTGAGGGTGCCAAGCAATATGCAGTGCATAAGTAATGATTATTAATAATATGTGTTGACTTAGGCTGATAATGCCCCAGAGCTTTCGTTCTCCATATCTCACCACTGGTAAACGGACACTTGGTGCGGAAGACAAATACCTCGTAACTAGGAAACTGCCTACCCCTAGACATCCTGGAGGTAGCATGACCTTAGAGACAGCAGTTCGCCGGGATGAAGGCTTTGGGGTGTATCTTGAGTGGAGGGAAACCAAAATACCAGGGCAGGGGATAGTGCCCCGTGTCTTACAATTTTCTTTGCACAAAGAATTATAGAACTGTGTTTGGATGTGATAAATGTAGACACAATGCGCTGTGTGGGCAGGAGTGATGCAGGTTGCGTACGGGGAGGGCTCTTGTCTGAGTTAATTATTCCCAGAAACAAAAATAATTAGTGCTGAGCCCTATTTTTGGAAGCACATGCAAGATGAGCTAGAGAAATATTAAATAGGAAAAATTATTACATAGTCTGAGCTGGTTGAAGAGGGGAAAAAGAAATTTAATTGAAAAAATACAAAACCTCACAGTACTGAAATAAGAAAATGCTAGATTAATCCAGGAAAAATCCCTAAACCAACCCAAAACCTAGAATCTTCACCTTTTTTGCTTTGTGTCTCTTTTTCCATCTTTCCAAACAGGACTATAGGTGACTGTCAAGTCACAGGGAGGGTTGGGGAAGAAATTCTTTACTTTCTTTCTTTCTTAAACTTCTCTCTTTTTCTGCTCTCCATCTTTTCCAGAATTCCTTGGGTTTGTGGGAAGAAATCTCTGATATGGCAAATGAAAAGAAAAACCATGGCTATGGTAACTTTGTAGCATTTCAGAATTTCATCAGCTTTAGAAAGTCATCATTTCAAAATTTTCATCAGCTTTAGCAAAAAGAAGTGAGAGAGTAGTTTTTCCTTTTTTCCCCTCCATTTTTTGACAGTTTTGAAAGATTAATGAAATGCTGGAAGGAAAGTCAAAGAAATGGGTAGGAAACAGCAACAAGGACTTAAAGAAATGGCAGGGACATAGGTATTTCCTATTATATAATAATAATAAAATTAGTAATAAAAGTAATATAATAATAATATTAAAAACAATATTATAAAAATAGGCAGGGAAAATGTGGTATTCAAACATTTAGTTTGGAGGATAAAGAGGGCTTGAAATTTTCAGCAAAGAATTGCAAAAGAAGTTTTGTGGGGGGGAAAAAATCTTTCAACAAGACATTTTTGGACAGCTCTGATATAGTAAATATTATTCCTCTAAAGAGAATTGTGGACATTTAGAGGAAATAAAGACATTTTCCTTAAGCCAGAGCAGCACGTTGCCTCTACTCAAATGCAGTGATTTACTCTGCTTTGTTTAAGGATCTGAGATCCCTTATATTCAAAAGGAAAACTGGGAACAACTCCCACCATAAGGGCAATTAGTACTTCAGAGGCAAAATTGAGGGCCAAAACTGTCACAAGCAAAGGTGTTTCTGATTGTAGGGCACTACTTCTTACATTATGTGAGCTGTTATTACAGTTAATAAAACAGGCAGCTAAAACATGAGCTATGGTATTTAGAAAACTGGTCTTGTTGCACAAAGTGGTGATTTTAAGGGGTTGTGCGGGATGCGACTTAACACCGGCATGCGACTTCACATCATCAGAGCTCAGGAAGTATCAGGTGCAACTCGAGGCCATTGGCATCTTGTTTAGTGAAAGCTTTCATAAGGATTTCTCTAGTGATCCACCTCAGCCTGGCTAAGGCCTCTGAGAGGCACATTTTTTTGCAGCTGAGAGCTGTTTCTCATGAGCTTTCCCCTCTTCTCCAAGAGTGGAGAAAGCTTCAAATATGTTGATATGAGTCAAAATGTCAGTGAAGAGCTTGCCCCAGATGGAAAGGGAAACAGGGGGTCTCTGCACAGCCATGGGCAGCTCCAGCCCCGTCTGCTTCTTTCCAGGTTCCTACTTCTCTGCAGCCATAGGGTTGTCCCTCTCCACCCACCAAATATTTACCTTCATCTAGGTTAGATTACTTAGGAGACCTGGGTCTCCTTTGACCCCAATATTAGGTTGTTATCAATTGCAGTGTCCCACCTTGTCTTGGGATTGGAGCTTGTTCCCCATATTGTAGGGTGGACCTCCTCATAGCCATAACCTGGTTAGGGTTGGAATGAAGAGTTTACAAGAAGCTTTCCCCTCCACCTAGGGGAAGCTAGCTATAGCATAGTCCTTGCACTCTGTTTTGCACGTTGCCGTGGTAGGGACACCTTGTCCCCTCCTTTCACCCAGGGAACAGCTTAGGATACTTCTGCAGGTGACCCAGGCCAGACTGGCCTCTCCCTCCCGACTCACTCAGCTGTACCAGTGGTGTCCATGGCACAGCAGTAAGTCATGTAGGTGGCCCTCTGGCTCATGCTGGCCCAGCTCCAGACCACAGCAATGCCTGCAGAGACACTGGTTATGCTGGAGAAAGCAGCCTTGTCTTCTCGCTTGGACTTGAGAGAAAAGAAATGTTCTTGCTGAGGTGTTTCCAGGATGGGAAACCATCAGGGAATCACATTTGCACTTTCCTTTCAGAGCTCAAAGCACATGGATGTGCTGACACAGAGTGATATGCAAGCAATAAATGTGACCCTCACCTCCTCCTGACTCATCCAGGGTATCTGTGTGTGTCTACAACCACTAGAGGAACTTTTTTCGTTGCAAGTCTAGGGGGAACAGGGACCTGGGCAGCTGGGATGTCCCAGACCTTGTCTGTAAGAGATGGAGAACACAATCACAGACCCAGCACAAATGCCCTTTTGGATATTTCACAAGAACTAACTAAAAGCCTGTGCTTGGGAGTGCAGCACTAAATAGCTAGAACTACAGTTGAAATGGTGGGAGGAAGTGATTTTTTTGTTACTTAGACTCGTGAACAAGCCTCTTGGATCACAACACATGTGCCCAGGGACAATGGAAATAAAGGAACATCTGGGGAGCTAGTGAACAAGCGCACTCTTTTGAGAAACTTTCATATTTGAGGATAGGTGATTGGTTAAGCATCCATGGACTTCTGTCATAAGAGGCCTTAGGAAGAGGTATCACTGGTTTTCTCAAGTTGAAAACAACCAAAATTGCTTTTGTTGCCGAGTAAGTGGTTTGGATCTCATTTTCCCACTGCATATTGTACTTTGCAGACTAAAAAAGACATGAGAAATAGAAGTGACTGATTTTTCCATTCCTTAAGCTGCCTCCACGTGGGTTGATTGCTCAGGGGATTTTAAGGCAGACTGAAACACAGACAAATGCTGGCTTCGTGTACGCTCTTAAATATTGCTGTGTTTTGAATTTTATTAGAAACTTGGCAGACTTTTGCTTGAGCTCTAACTTCCTTTTCTGCCTTCAGTTTATCAGCTGCCATAATTTTAGATGCACAATCACAGTGTGCAACCAAATAGCCCAGCGCACAGGAGCAAGGGGAGCACTCTCAGAACAGGTCCATTTAAAGCACTTGTCATATTAGTAGCTGGCAGCCAGGGCAAATTACACCCAAACTGGTACATTGCACAAGTTAGGAAACCTGTTCTCCAGCATGCCTTGTGCTATCAATCCTGCTGTGCTTGGACAGGAAGCTTAACTGCCCAGGAAAAGGCCAGGATCTTCTCTCAGTCGTATTCTCGGAGTTCTCCAAAGACACCTTGGGTGTATATATACTCAAGGACGTATATATTCAAGGGAGAGGATGTAATAAACCCATACATCTGTCAGAAAGTAAATACAGCCTCATGATCTTTCTGAGCTGACTGCAGCTCTAAATCCTGCCAATGAGGCAGCCATAATTCCTTATGCAAGGCACTGAAGACAGATACACAAATCCTAGTTTAGCATGGGAAGTAGGTGTTTTTCCATTGCTCCAAAGAAACCTTTGACTTGTGAAACCAGTGACCTTTATTTGGTTTTGCTGCAGCATGTTCTGTTCAGGATCCAAAATGCAGGATGGCAGATGCTGCTGGATCTGGCCATGAACACCTTTGAATTGGCTGATTACGTCTCACAGACCCTTGGGGATGTGGAAGACATGAGCAAGCTGGGGAGAAGAGATAGGTGCAGAACTGTTATGGAAGGAAATCAATCTGTTTGGAGCAGCACCAGCCTTCAACACTTTGGTGACCTAAAGGCAGGAGCGAAAAAAAGCTGATATGATAACTGATGAAGCTATTCATGTGACAGGATGGTTTCTTGAGCATGGTCCAGACTGCAGCATGTTTGGGAGTCATTGGCAGCTTGCTGCCTGCAAGAGAGATATTCGTGGTCTCCATCAGTGCAAGAGGGAGAAACTCCCTGTTTGCTTTTTGCTTCCCATACAAAGGGAAAGATATCTTTGACCACCATAACTTCTGGTGCTGCAAAATGTTCTTGCCTTGAATTTCCTCCAGCACAGAGCAAGCCCTGGTGCCCGCCGAGTATGACTCAAGCAAATGCTGAAGACCAGGGTATGACTGTGACTGGTAGGAGATGTTGTACTGGGCATCCCATATCCTATTCTGAAGAGGTCCCACAAGCTGGAAGGAGTGCCCGTTATGGACTGTAGCAAAAGCTCATTTCTTCTGCAGTATTGAAATGGGGGTCTTAAGTGGAACAAAAATCTGTGCTACATCAACCCTCAGCTCACATGTGGACTGTAATGTCTCAAGCCATCCACCTGGAGTAGCCACCTTGGGAATCATTTGTGTCCATGAGAACAGGCAGTCCTGCTGACCCCAGGTTCATGCGGGCATGAGCCTCTCGGTCAGGGCAAAGCCTTATAGGCTTCAGTGCCATGCCTGAAGCAGCAAGTCAGAGGGGCCCACCTGTATCCTCCTGTCCCCTGATCCTGATGGCAGGACATCTGGAGAGAGGAGAAATATGTTTGCCTGCTGTTTTCTTGGCCTGTGCATGCCAGTGCAAACAGAGATCGCCTCAAGGGTGGGGACACAGTTGTGCTTCAGGGTCCTGCAGCACGGACCTGTCTTGGAGAAAGCAAGGGCTTTGCCTGGCATGGCTGCCGCAGCTCTCTGGAGCGGTGGTTTCATCACATCGCAGAGGAAGCACCAGGGAAATTAGCCAGGCTTCCAGTTAGTCTATCAAAACGCCCATGTTGCCCAGGCTTAGGGCAGGTGGAGCAATAACGAAGACAAAGTGGGGAAAAGCAATCTGTACCCAGAGCAGTTTTAATAAGTGAAACTGAAAATAAATCACCACAAACGTGGTGGCTCACGCCAGCTCTCATTCATGCTTGTTCCCTTGCTCTGCTTTCCTTTCCCCCTGCTAATTGCTCTGCTGCAACACATTATTAGCCTGGTTTATTACCCAGCTGGTGGAAGCTGGGATAGTCTCTGAACCTGCCTTGGAGAGGAGTTACACTGGTAAGAACCAGCCAACGTCTCTGCGTGGGAGAATAAATTAGGAAATAAAGAGAGATGGAGAGCTTGACATGTTTGATGGTGCAGGATTAGGCGTACCTAACTGAGCAAACAGCAGAGCCCGTGGCGCTCTGGCATACTCACATGCCCCTGCCTCCCTGTGACCGCCTCGAAGCTGAAAGCCCACTGTCACGGTGCCAAAAGGCAGCCCCCCAGAAAGGGGGTCTCTGCAGCCTGCCCCTCCCTCCTTTCATTCCTGAGAAATTAAAGCAAGTTCTGGGAAAGCAGCCGGGCGCTGGAGACCCTGGGAGATGTAGCTCAGAATAGAAACACTCTCACTCACCATAGCCCTCTTGGAAGCCATCTTTCAGCCAGAAAGGGTTTGTTCCCCTCACCTCACTGACAAGCCACCAGCTGTAGAGCAGGGGAAAGTGGGGTTTGCACACTTCCCCTGACAGTTTTGGGGTTCTCAGGTGAAGGTGAACTGTTTGTGCCTTGTTCTTTGCCATCAGGCATGTGGGTCTTTGTTTTGAAGCAGATGGATGAAGGCAGCAAAGCGCAGATGTCTCATGGTCATGAGTTTGGAGGACAGACTGGACTGTGCTGTTATTTTGCCATGCTTTGGGAAGCCAGACTGCTCCCTACGTAGAGCTCGGTGTGCTCCTGGTCTCACACCCAGCCAGCCTTGCTGATGCAACTGTGCTTGGAAATGTCAGCTGTGGCACAAGCTCTGCCTAGTCCTCTCCCACACCCCACGCTCCAGCAGGACCAGACAGCTGGCTGCTGCAGGGGCTTCTACATGCAACCAGCCAGGAACAATGGCAGCCCAGGGTTTAAGATAAACAACATTAACTATTTGATTGCTGTGAGGATTTTTTAAAGTTAATTTTTTACCAGAAGCTCCCAGGCACTTCTGTCCTCCTTCATAATAAACCCTTCTCCTCTAGCAACTGGGTGATTCCCAGGTTGCAGCTATACGGCTTTTTGTGGCATGGTGAAAACCAACCCTTTAAGGCTTAAAATCAGCTCTGGGTAATGCTGAAGCATCTAGAGCAAGAGGTGCTGGAACAGCAGGGCTGCCTTGAAATGTCATGGTATGGAGAACTCCACTTTGGGGCTGCTGGTGAAATCTGCAGCGGAAAGCCTGCCTGCTGCTGCCGAGCGTGAGCCAAGTGAGCTTGTGGGGGCTAAAGGATGTTGTCTATGCTGCATCGAGCAGCAGAGCCCTATGTGAGAGACAGATGAGTTTTGGGGAATGGCTCTCCTTTGGGTGAGCCGGGACCTGCTGTCCCCATGCCTGAGGCATATCAGAGATGCCAAAGCCCAGCTGGGGGCTTTCTCAGGTGGTGGCAGTGGTGCCACTGCACACAGGGATGCAGAGCGAAGGGCGGCTGGGGTGACTCTGCCTCGGTGCAGTGAATTGAAATGCAAGGCAGTGATCTGAAGCATTTTGAAGACGTTATCTCCTGATGTTTTCCCATTTGATGTGAACCCACCTCGCCTGGCAAGAGCCCAGAAATGCATTGTCACTTGATAACAGCTAGCAGGACTTGCCTCACAGGGAGCACAGCGATGAGCCGGCTTGTGGTCAGCTGCCCCCCCAGCCCCAGGCTCCTCCGCCTGGCAGCTCAGCTCACTGGCAGAGCCCATGCCTGGGGACAGGAGCTGCTCACCCACCCATCATGCAAGGGGGAAAGGAAGGGTGTCCGTGGGACCCCGCACAGCATAGCCTGGGCTTCACTAGAGAGTGAGCTGCACATATGTCCCAAACTCAACACCCTCCAGAATGCACCAGCTCCCCTGGCAAGATCGACACACCTGTACATTTTGCTGCAAATGCAATTAATTAATTAATGTTGCTTTGATGAGCAACATTTGGGGGTGGTTACACTCCAAATGCTTGGTCTCTCTGTGTGACTCTGAAACCACAGACACCATTTCCAGTAGGCCATCATCCCCCTCAGTTGTCTCTTAGCCAGGTGCTAGGCTCAGGCTGCAGGAATCTGCTTCTCCCCTGACAGGACCTTCACAATACACCGGCTCTGTGCAAGCAGAGGAATAGGGCTATCGACGCTGAAGTCCCAGAGGCCTGTCAGTCCAGGGTGAATGCACACAGCTCACTATTGGTCTGACCGTACGAGTGCTCTGCAAGGAGCCAAGTGCCTTTTGGCCACATCAGCCTTGCTGTGCATTTGTAGATGAACCTGCAAGGAAGCACATGCCTGAGATGTAATGTGTCCTGCACACGCATGCTGCATGTGTGGCAGAAGTTTCCTTGTTGCAAGTACAGGAAACACTTCAAAGATGCTGACCTAAATCCCTCAGGAGAATAAGGCAAGTTCTTTGCTGGCTTGTCCATGTCTCTGCATGATTCACACAATTCAAAGTAGAGAGTAGGTTACTCGGGGACTCTTCATGAGAAGCCAGAATGGAGATAGCCTGGGGAAAAATCCTGGGCAATTAGGGAAGCTGAAGCAGTAGGATCCCGCTTGGCAGACAGCCAGGGAGGATCTGTCAAGGAAGCAGGACTGATGCGTTGGAGGTGGTGGCTGGATGGGGTCAGAGAAGTGGGTGCTTGTAGCTTCTGCACCTGACAGTATGCAGGTTCACTATGGGTCCCCTTGCAGATATTTTGTTTGCTGAATTTCAACAGTATTGCACAGGGCAGAAATCAGTGCGGCTTTATAAGGCATAAGTCAGTGCCTCTGGCCAAATCTGTTTTTGAATTTGGGAACAGCTATCAGCCAGCATGGCTCGCTTCTTGAACTTTTCACAGTTGTGTGTCCATTTAGGGCTTTGCACATCTGTGCGTATCAAGTACTCCCCAGTTATAGAGATCGGGCATGCAGAATCACTCAGCTCTTTTAGGAGTAAGTGAAAAATTTGCCTTGTGTTGCCTGGTTTTAGCAGCTATTCTCACCCTTTTGTCTGAAGCCCCTGAGATGTGAGGAGCAGGGATGGTTCCTTGCACACTGCAGATGGGCTGATGCATAAGGACAGAAATGAAACGATTCGTCTTGTGTGTAATCCAGAGGCTCAGCTGAGTTACTCATCAAGCCCTTTATAAACCACTTTGTAGACTGCTGCTGCTGCTTATTACTTATGATATCTTACATTGTCTGATGAGTTACAGTGTTTTGCCTGCTGCTTCTTCCATCACTTTGCACTCTGGGCTGCTTTAGTTTATCAGGCAGCTTCTGCCGGCCCAGTGCAACACAGCCCTGCCAATGAGCAGTAAGCAGTTTTGAGATGCATTGTGCAAACCAGTAGGTATCTGGAAGCTAAAGGGTGTGGGCCTCCATCATGTATACATAGAAATTTTCAGCATGGTGGGATTTGGACAATGAATTTTCCCCAGCTATCTGTCTGTGTTTTGGGGCTAAGCACACATGCATGTGGAGGCACAGTCTCCGTCTGATCTGCAGGGTGTTTGAGTGCAATAGGATTTTACATGGATTTTCTGGAGCTGTGATTTCCATTTTGTCATCAAAAAATACAAGTCTGTGCAGGAATGAAAAGCACTGAAGTACTGGCAAAGAGGCTGATGGAAGCTACATGGGAGAAGCGTTGATATGAAAGTGTCAAACTTTGGCTCATCATGGTATGGTCATCTGAAAGTCTCTTGCACTGTGTGCCAGCTATTGCTGCTAATTTTTTCTCTTTAGAAGTTACCAGAAACTGCTCTGTGCAAGGGGAAAATATCGCAGCTGCTTTCTTTAAAAAGTCATGCCTCCTAAATGGCTCCTGTGTCTCAGAGGCAGGCAGTGAGGTACTCTGAATGCATCAATGTGAAACCCCCTCGAAGCCACTGAGATCATTTATGTCACAGCCATCTCGGTGGCACGCCAGGAGACAAGCCTTGCTGGTGGCATAATCCAGGAGCCCACTCTTTGCTCCAGAAGATGACTTCTGCTATCAACATCTCCAAAATAAGGCACTCGGGACTTTCAAGGGTATGGGGGTGGGAGGCAGCCTGCCTGCCTGGCCCTGAGCCGCAGTGTGATTTTGGACACAGTGGGGCTGGGTTTGGCACTGCCAGGCGTAGCCAGCACCCCCAGGAGAAAGCTGCCGCAGGAGGAAGGGGCTGTCCCATGCTCCCAGCAGCGGCATGAGGATGGCGGGCAGACAGTGATGTTAGCTGACCCCCGGGTTTACTGCAGGCTGCTACGAATTTAGCCAGAGTCTGAGCTATTAACCAGTTATGAGAAATAACCTTTTTTCTTTCAAAGAAGCATTGCGTGAGGGGTCTAGGGCTGTTGCAGGTACCTTTAGCTTTAACGTCTCTTGTATTTAATTGGCAACCCGGCACTATTGTGTAACCACCTGAAATGAGAGGGATTTCCGAAGAGATCTGGAGCTTTTCCCACCACCTCTGGCGAGAATCCCTCCCTGCAGCCTTGCAGTCCCGTCCCCCCACACTCATGTCCAGAGCCCCGGAGAAACTCCCCCTGCACTCGCACCCTGGATTGCTGAGCTCCAAGTCTAGCCTCACTCTTCCCTTTTTTTTGTCGATGTACAGCATTGTCCTGTTTCAAAATGGTTTATTTTTCTCCTTGCTGCCTTCACCTTGTCAGAAATACCAAAGGCTGGACAACGCCCCCATGGTGTAGCTCAGGAGGGAAGGCACAGAGGGAAACAGTGCGGTGAGCAGACCTGGTTTGTAGGAAGAGGTTGGGGGAAGAGGCCCAGCCACAGCGCTGGCCCGAGGCAGCATGGCCCAGCCTGGCTGCAACCCCGGGCTGCGCTGCATCGCCATGACCTACATACACCCGTGCTGCCGGTGGATGTGTTCCCAGACTTTTAAAGAGTTTGTTCCTCTTGGCCTTGCTGGGAGGTTTTTTGGGGCCAGGCTTGGCACGTCTGCCTTTAAAGAGCTCCTTAGCATGCACTTTTTGCTGTGTAAATAATAAATAGTACATTTAATATTAAAGAGCCTGTGCACTTACCAGACCTTGTTGTGCACGTGAAACCTGGCAAATGAAGTGCATGAAGGTAGTTTGTCTTTAAAGCCACGCAGGATTTCTAATGTGCCACCTTCCTTTTTTTGGGGGGGCAAGGTTTGCTCCCTTGCTCTTCCCTCTACTCCTCCAGCCACACCTCAGTGCATCCTCTCCTGTGCTGAGCCACGGTCCTTGACTCATCCTGGAGTTCCTCTGCCTTGGCCATCCTGCCCCTTGCACCACGACCACCTCCATCTCCTCATCCCTCTGCAGTGAAACCTCAGCTGCCTACATGGGCACGGCTCAGTGCACAGCCCCAGGAGGACCATGGACATGGGGGTGGAGAAAGCCTGAGGAATTCGCTTGTAGTGAAACAGCAGAAATGTGTGTGCAGAGCTTGGCGGAACTATGACAAGATTGCTTTCTGGCAGGGAACTCAGCAGGATGCATAGCAAGGATGATGGAGCAAGTGAAAATTAGTCATTTGGGGAGGAAGGACTCTCGGTACAGTGTGTGATGTCTGCCTGGTTAGCTCACAGACTCCCAGGGAGATGCTGGAAACCCCATCACCAGAGTAATTATTTAAAACCCAACTGTACTCAGCCCTAGGGAGAGATCCTGCATCGGCAGCAGGGAGCTTGTGTGTACATGCATGGATGCATACATAGGTGAGATGGTGGACAGCAGTATGATGCAGTTGGTTTTTCCATCTCTGATTTCTATGATTCAATGACCATCGATCATTTTTGAGAGTTAATCACATTACACCACAGTTTCAGGTGAATAAGGAGCAGGCATGATCTCCAGGGATCTGACACACTGCAAAGCAGGCATCCGTCTGTGAGAACGTTATTGCATTAGCTAAGCATTCCTGTTTGTATTGATGCATGCTCTGTTCTTGCATTGCTGCCGACAAGCGAAGGCTGTGTGGAGTAACACGCAGCGGCGATGAGGCGAGGTTGGGCAGCCTGATTAGATTTCGTTGTTTGTTTGTATAGATTCATGGAAGGCAGAGGAAGGGAAAAAAATCCAGATGAAGATGAAAAATGATGTTGCAGATAAAGGCTAGCGGTGAATATACAGAGTCGGCCTTTAATTCAGTCTTCATAGTCTGAAAGCAACACACACACTCACACATGCAAAACCCAAGCTGCACATAATGGATTTTGAGAAAATGAGCCCTCAGCTCCCTCCTCCCAGCTTTACTTTTTAGAGAATGCCTTTCCTTCATTTTGGAAATGATTGCATTATCTCAAACTGCTTGTAAATCTTATTAGCCAAGTAATATAGCTTGGACTAAGTGTCTGTTCCTACATGGGCCTCAGGGGAATATGGAAAATAACCAACGCAGCCCTGTTGCGAACTCCCACCAGCTCTGCAAAGGAGACTTCTTTTTTCTGATTAACCTCAGTTCCTTTCTTTGGTGAGGCAGAGAGGGAAGCAGCAAGATTAATGAAAATTAGGTCCATTAAAGCCAGTGTTATTTTCTAGTTGTGTGTACAGCCTTGCCACAAACTGAACTCATCACCAAATACAGAATTAATCAAACTGGAGTGCAGGCACTTAGCTTCTCCATGTGCGTGTGTGTGTGTGTGCGCGCGCGCGTGTGTGTATACACTAAGGTGCCCGCACCAGATGCATTTGCAATTGAAAGGAGCAGAGAAACAGAGACAAGATGTTAATTTTCCTATTTATTATTTATGTTGTTGAGAGTTTTCACCCAGCAATGCTCATGGTGCTGTGACTGATGAGTTAATTGGACACCACATTGGCACCTCTGGAAGAAGCTGCAGAAACCCAGGGACAGAAATAGTAGCTGGGGCTGTAGGAGAGCATGTCCAATATGTGCTGATGTGCTTAGGGATGCAAAGCCATAGCTCCTGCTCCTGCTCCGAAGGGAAGGGACTTGTGGTTGTTGGTTTTATTTCCCAAAGGACTCCAGTGTAGGGTTAGAACTTGCATAAGGATCAAGATACCTTATATTTAAATCTATCTGATCCCTAGCTGTGGGGGAATTGCTGGGGGTGTGCCAGAGACAGGGCCAGCTGCACTTCTGTACATCCCAGGTGAGTGTCTTGGACACAGCTCTGGCACTTTCCTCCTATCAGCTGCCGCCCCCCCCCCTTTCCCTGCTTTTCTGACAGGGTTTTATGGGATGGGGAGGACCCTGCAGCCACTGGTAGCAATGATTTCTCTGCCTGTTTTTATATGTGTGACTATCCAGCTTGCCTCTTGTTATGTGTGTCTGTGTGCCTCCTCTCTGTCCACGCAAAACCCAGAGCTCTCTCTCTTTCTCAGTGGTGTTCCAGCTCTGAGTTTCCCTTTACTATGAACCATGCCCAGTCTCTCTTCTTGGATACTCCAGGGACCAGGAGGCCTCCCCAGGCCCCACTAACTGCCATAGGGACATGTTGCAGCCATTCTTCCTGCCCCAGTGCAGTGGTGGAACCAAGTCTTGGCCAGGCATGATTCCCCTCGTGTGGCCAACAGTGAAGCTGCTCCCATACTGGGGGGGCTGTTTGTCTCACAGAGGCAATGCAAGGTGAGGCTTGGAGGCTTTCCCGCTGCCTCTTGGTGAAACAGCCCCGATGGGGGGGGTGAGGAAGGAGACCCCCCAGCCTCTCTGTAGTAGTGTTTGGCAGCTGCTTTGGGGCTGAAGACCTCTAAATATTTTCCATGAGACACCTTTGGAAAAAATCACAAATTGTCTGAAAGCCAGTTTAAGCCTGTTGATGCTGAACAGGATGAAGAGGGTCCAACAGGAAGAAATCAAGGATGTACAAGTTCCTCCTTCCCTCTAGACATTTCCCACCTGTGTTGGGGAGCCTGGGCTTTGGCACTGGAGGAGCAGGGCCTTGGTAGGACCAAGGGCCACTCACCTTCCCCTCCAGCTCTGGCTTGCATAAGTATTTTGTTTCCAGCAGCGCTGAAAAGCCCTTTGTTGGGGTAAATGGCTGTGAGCAGCACCAGGTTGTCTGTCAGGTGCAGCCAGTGCACTATCCCGCCTGGCTGCCCCACACCTGCCCGCGGGAGATGTGGATGGCAACGATAAGCAGAAGGAGACATGTGCACTGGAGCTTTCAGGCTTAGCAAAGCTATTTGTAAAGGTGAGCAATATGTCAGGCGTGTGGTAGCCCCTGCACCAATGCAGGAAGGCACCAGATGCTCATTCCATCACTTTTCACGGGTCCCCTGTGAGATGGTCCCTATACCAGTTGCAGGCCACAGGGTCATGGTGTAACCGTGACGGGTGACTCTGCTTGTTCTCCCACAAACAAACCATCTCACAGAGAGCCAGGCCAAGCACAGATCTCCTCCATCTGGTGAACCATGCTGCTTTCAAAAACAAAGCAGCAGCTGAAAACTGTGCATAGATGTTATCACTCCACTCTTCTCTGAGTATAAAGAGGCTGAAGTGAGATCTGCAATGGAGATTTCCTGCAGGCATGTGTGCTTGAGCAGTCCCAGGAGAAGGCTGGCTTTTACATGTCACCCATCTCTTTGAATCATCCCATAGCAAACAAAAGAGGACCACAGATGGTGGCCCACCAGGGTTACCAAGGTCAGGGCAGAGGCTGGGAATAGCATTAGGGTCTTTTTCCCCTTGGTGGGACCATTGAAAGGGAGCTAGAAAGCAACTCTAGTGACCAGCAGGCCTCTGTGCACCCCTTCTTCTGCTGCAGGCATCACCTTGCCCAGGCCCTGGCTGCACTTGTACAGTACCAGGCAAAACTCAATTTTGTTTCCGTGGCTGGGAAGTCCCGAGCCAACTACAGTCACTGTTGTTCTTGCTGGAGAGCACACCTGGGACTTTGCAGCAAGGAGGTAGCATGGCGTGGTGGGCAGAGCCCACTGAGCACCAACAGAGTCAGTCCTGCACCCAGTCCAGGTGCCGAGCTACAGAAGGACCTTGGCAGAGTCACACTGTTTCTGCGATGCTGCTCCTTGCGTGTCTGTCATCCCAGAGCCACTCCATATGAAGGCCATCCATGCTTCTGTGGCACAAGAGGAAAATATTGAAGTATTCAAGGGCACGTGAAGCTAAGAAATGAAGCTATTTCACTCTGCAAACATCCCCCACCATAGTGAGTGGTTTGCTTGGGCTCGGTCTGCGGATTCTGCCTCACAGCAGCCAGGAACCGGAGTTTTGTTCCCAACACAAAGCTGAGCCCACCATGGGGAGATCTCATCCCCTTCTGTATCCCCACCCATGACATGGAGCAGCCACTTTGCTCATGTTTCCCCAGGGAGAGTCGCTTTCTGACTCTGAGCAAACCATCAGGGTTCCAGCAAGGAGAAAGGAAAAAGCCTTTTGCTCCCTGCAGCAGAATGGTCCTTCCAGGGTAACCCAGCTGGAGAAAGGCATCACAGGCATGTAACTGGGTAGTTAGCTTCGGGCTCTGAACCTGATGGAGAAGGGTGTGAGCAGGGTTAGAGAGCACTTTCCCATAGGAAAGGCCAGGAGAACGTGACCTCTGGAAGTGCACCCTGGGCTGCCTGCTTGCCCTCTGCATCTTGCAGTAATTTCATTTCCAAACCCATCTCTTCCAACCAAAGCACGCAGCCGTGAAACACAAGGTTGAGAGGAGTCAATCTAGGGAGGGAGGATGGGGAAATAAGGCTGCCATAGGATAAAAACAGCTGATGGATGAAATCCTATCCACGGGGTGCCTGGGGAAACCCTCCACAGGGGGTTATGCTGAGTCTTACATGATCCAGAGAAAAGGGAGTTACATTACTCCCCTTATCCAATAAATTCAACTCTTTTTTCTGTTTGTAGATATAGCAATTTTTTTTTTGTTCATCTTACTTATTTGCATGCATTTACACATGTTTCAATAACCATCTGGATTTCTCAGGCTCCTCTTAGCACAAATAACACTGTTGGCCATTCAGGTTAGATCAGTCTCTCCCAAATGAGCAGAAGGGTGCCCGCCTATTCTGCGTCCACTCTGTCAGGTGAGCTTTCCAGACTTCAACCGGCCTTCAGCCTTTATCAGGCCCTACAACAACCATACTGAAAGGTGGGCATGGGAGTTGGAAAATATCGCAGTAATGGTCTCATTGGTGCTGGGCTGTCATGTCCCTGACTCCCTGCCATAAGCTGGCATCTCCTTTTCTATGCACCCAGCTCAGGACACACAGCGCTGTGGTGGGAGAGCTGCACCATTTCCAGGGTCACTGCTTTGGGGCTACAAACCTTCCTCCAGCACCTTTGGACCAATTCTTTATTCCTAGTTGTTTGACCTGAACTGAATGAGAAAGCATATTGTTGACAAAAACACAGGGGCTTGCATGCTTTTTTCTAAACTTTCATTTAAAGTACCTGTATTTTCCACCTAAACGTCTGATTCTGTCTTTCATCATACTAATCTCCTGACCTCAAAAATACTTTGTCAATTAGTGCCACAATTTGGTGTGCTTTATGTGGGAATATAAAAATCCTTTTATTTCTTTTAAATCCATTGCTTTTTAATTTCACCAAAAGATCACTTGTTCTTGTGTCAAGGAAGGATAAATGAGAAGTGTCAGGCAGACCTTTTATATATTGCTTTATCTTGAAGCTAAACAAATCCACTGTGTGCAGCCTGGCTTACTATGGAAATCTCTGCACCCCTTTATCAATTGTCACCCTGTTACTTGATGTTCTCCCTTTCTGAAGTGGAATGACAGAAACCACGTATGTGCCCTCGCTGCAGATTTACTGAATGTCACCGTGCTGGTTTGATACTATTTTTTTCAATCTACTGTTTACACGTCCAAGGGTTTCTTTTGTTTTCTTGATGTCAGAGAGGAGTTCTTCACTGGGCTGACTGCTGCGAAGTCCTTTTCACGAGCAGCTACAGCTGATTTACAATGTAGGGCATGTAGGAGTAGTTTGGGTTTTTTCCCATCGATGTGTGCGTTGCTTTGCATTAATTTCTTCAGACTTCATCTTCCCACTTCATCTTCCCACTTCTCCCTTCTTGGGTGCCTTTGAAGATTCCCGCAGTTCTCTCTGAGCTTGAGTCAAATATGCATATACATGTATATATGCATATTTGTATGTGTATACATATGTGTACATATATGGAGGCAAGTGTGTGTATGGGCGTTTTTCTCAGACTGTTAAAGAATTTATGAAGCCCTGTATATCCTCCCATGAAACTGTATGGCACCCCGCCGGTGAGCTTGTTCTCTTGAAAATTGACCATTTATTCTTCCTCCTTGTTTTCCACTTCTGAGCTATTTCCAAAGCTGCGACCTCTCTCAGATCTCTTAACTATTGATTACTGGCTTTTGTTGCCATTCTTTCGTGAGGCCTGGACCAAGTTGAAGCCATCTGAACTACGCATGAGTTGTTAGTGCTGCACAGAGTGCTGTTAGATGCTTATCCTCAAGTTTCCTGCTCTGACACCAGACGCCTCCAGCTGATGGCTCACTCTCCAAATTTAATCTGGTTACTGCCCAAAGCCACTTGGTACACTGAAAAAAAAGTTGCAAATTTTTGTGCCACATGTCAGCTGGGGGCAGGGGAGGAAGCCAAAATGTCGAAGGCCTGTTATTGCTCTGCCAGCAGACTAATGAGGCCGAGCAGATCCAGGGCTCGGCACTGCACCGCCCCATGTGGCTATCGGCCGCCCGTCCCACAGGGCAGCCGCCCCACTTGATGCACTGAAACCTGAATAAGCAAGCACACAATCAGATCTAACTCCCCTCCAGCAACCCACCCAGGCGCAAACAGCCAACTCTTCATGGGGTGTAAATCACCGCTGCCTGCTGAAGCCAATGAAGCTGTCCATGGAGGGTCTGGGCCAGGCTCTCTATTTTCCAGGTGGGCCATGAAGTGATACCACCACTGCAGATCCAGACAGCTTCTGTTAGCAGAGCAGGGTGGACAGCATCTTTGGGAATCCTTAAGGAGGCCAGGAACAACACAAGCAAGTTTTACGTAAAGCAATGGGGATGTCTGGCTACTCTGTGTCTAAGATGAGTGGTAGCCCATTCGGTGAACATGATGAGGGTTGCTGCATTGCTTGCCTTGTGTTGTAGCCTTTCAGCTTTAGACCCACCTTGAGAGGAGCCAGATTCCTTCATATTATGAAGTTTTTAAAAAAAAATTAAGCTACCTTCATGTTCAGTGAGTCCCTTTGTGACAAATTACCCGATGACAAGCCAAGGGGGGAGTGTTTTGCTCTAGTGAGGTCTGGTGTCTCACTCAGCACAAGGACCTGCTCTCTTAATAGTTTTATAGATAAAATTCTGGTTCACCATGCTGGGAGAAATGGAGTGTATCATGCATGCTGTTACTGAGCTGTTGTGAAACGATGTTAAATAGTATAGAGGGGAAAGAGAACATAAAAGCAGACTACAAGGTGTTTTTATCCCAGAGTAGCATTGCAATGTGTGTGTTGGGGGTGGAATTCAGAATTCTCACATTTCAATAAAGTCACGTTTCCTTTCAAACTGGGAAATCAGTCCCAACAAAAAAGCACTAGGTACTCCATGAACCATTCACTTTGCAAGCAGAAATGCCAACAGCAACCTAAAGTGAGCAGTCCTCGTCAAGATGGATATTGAAATAATATAGGAGAGGGCCGGTGCAGGCTGCAGACAAATGCGGACAGCTCTACATGTAATGTGATCCTGCTCCAAGCACCCTCCAGCCCTGCCTGCCCGAGCTTTATCTGTTGGGTGTAGGCGGCTTTCCACTACTTCCACAGGTCCCTGTCTCAGCCAGTCTAAAAAGAAAGCAAAAACCCTCCCGTGGCTCCTGTTCTGCATTTCTCTCATGGGTACAAGTGCCATGATGCTTTGCAGGGCCACAGGGATTTTGCTTTTTTGAGGTGACTAAAGACTCCTGGATTAGATCCAAAGTGTATATAAACCCTCTCTATCAGGGCAAAGCCCTAAGGCTGTGTTTTTCAGAGGATGGTGGAGGCAGTGCTGGTTTATGCTAGCACGTGGTCTCATTCTTTGTGTTTTTTTCTTGTTCATTTGGGAGCTGAACGGATTCAAGAGTTTAAATGGCTTTGAAGCCCAGCTTTTCATGAGTTGCCATCAAAATATAGATACATGCATAGATATACATTGTTCAAATGGCTGCGTTGAGTGCTTATGGTTGTGTTAGCGTCCTGAGCAGGGGGACTCAATTAATCTTGGCCAACATCACTGGGTGAATTGACTGAAGTCCATTCATTTTTTCATCATCCTGCCAACTTTTCCAGCTGGGAAAGTGATGAAAGGCCACGTCTGCTCCCACAAGACCAGGAGAATAAGGAAAATACAGTTGTTCCTGGAGGGGTGTCTCACAAGGCTGCTGCTCCAATGAGGTTTAGGCAAAAGCGAGTCCTGGCAGAGGATGTGAGAGCCCTGATCTATCATGTGAAAATGAGGGTGCAAAATACAGGGTGAAGGGTCCTTCTCCTGCATGATGGTGTACCTCCTGCATGTCTGCACCTCTGTGGGGGAGTTAACGCTCCCACCTGTTTGCCCAAGCACTGTAAACAGCTCTGCAAAACTGCAGGAACTCTTCAGCTGTCCTCAGGAGTCCTAGTGGGGTTGCTAGTACCAACATTAACACTTGGAAGTCTCCTGTGGTTTTAAGATCTGAGACCTGTGGTCTGACTTGCACTGAAATGAATGGCAGATTAAAGGGGAGAACTTGGCCAAGATCCTGATGTGCCTCTGTGTTTGTGTGTGTGCACATGCAAAAAGCAAGTTAAAAAAACCCACTTGGGTATGATTCACCCAAATATTGTGTGCGGGAATCATTTTCCACCAGGGAGATAATTGCTAATTACATGAGTGTGAAGCAATTTGATTTGCAAAGTTTTGTTCTTTTCAGCCTGAGAAACCTAATTTTGCAGGAGCTGAGGTTATGGGTATTTAGGCAATGGAGGTATTGTTGTTTCTGTCAGAGCCCTGAGTTTAAGTTTTCAGGAAAGCTGCTGCCCTTTAAAATAACTTCGCTTTATTTATTAGCTCAAAACTTTCCCAGAGCGAATGACAAATAAAGCCTGTGGTATTTTTCCAGGGCTTATTTTGAGATAAAAGCTATCTGGTATAAAGGGTTCCTCTGGCAGCTGGACAAGAAGACCATAAATCAGCGTTGAGGAGCAGGGAGAGCTGCCTGACGGATGCGGGATGTGCTAGAGGGTTTCTCAGCTCCAGATGAACTGGGGTGAGAGCTGCTCAGGCCAACATGGTGCAGAGGTGAAGGTAGCTCCCTCCCAGCTTTGCTGCAGTCACGTGGGGGGCAGAGTGGTGTGGGGCGCACCCTGGCTCCTGCCCCCCCAGCCACGGGGACTTTCTCCCCACTGTGCCACCAGGACTTGGTGGAGAAAAGAAAATGGAGGGGGCAGCACAGGAAAAAGCCTCCCACTTGTGTTCCCCCGTCCCCTCCGTGGTGGCTACTGCTTCAGCAGAGCGTCAGCCTGGCCGCGGGGCCACGGCGCGGTGGTGTGTCCCTGTTCCGTGGCGGTGGTGGGAGGGGGACGGGGGCTGGCAAGGATGATCCCGGCATGCCATCATGAAACACAGTGTGGCTGAACCTGGTGGCAGCAGGAGTATCTTGGTTACTCCGGTCCGTGGAGCTGTTAATTAAGAATAATGAGCTCAAGCGAACATGGCAGTTTTCTGTGTGCCTCTATAGAGAAATCATCCTCCCCCATGAGTCCTTTAGTCCTCGCAGCTAGTACATAGCCCAAGCCTCTTTAATTTCTCCAGGCTTTGCTGAGAGGTCCTGGGGTGGCTCCCAGCAGGTTTTGTTCAGGAAGGAGGAGATGGAGAGGGCTTGGGTTGCAAGAGCCAAGCAAAGCTGAATGAATCATTAAAAGCAAGATAAGAACCTAAAAGCCTCCACCAAATGCCCTTATTAATGTTGATTTGATTGTTTATGCCACTTGACAGGGATGAAACCAGAGGCAGATACAACAACTAAATATTCGGTCACTGCAGTGCCCTGCCTGCGATGCCTGGTCTTTGCTGGAGACCTGCCTTGCCCATCAAGGCACAAGGTTATGTGTTTGAGAGAGCAATTCGTCTTTCCCCTTGGGGGCTGGCTGCTGGAGGCCAGGCAGGGCATGTGGCCACCCAAACATCTGCAGCCAGATGCCATGCACGGTTTCTCACAGAAAAAGAGAGCTGCGGTAGCACAGCCCAGGGCCAGACGCGTTCAGCAGGGGAAGCAGCAAGCTCACCCACTGCCGATGTCCACTGGGCTGGGGGCCTCCTGCTGATGGCCAGAAGCTGGGGGAATAATGGGTGTCCCCAAAAGGCTCCAAGTGGGTGCCTGGGGGCACTTGCCTGCTACCTCTCTTACGCCCTGCAGGATTTTTGCTGGCAGCCAAGGAGAGGAGATTGAAGCAGGAGCTTTTAAAACACTACGGAGAACATTAGGAGAAAAGAGGAGTGGAAACCAAGTTCCTTGTCCTTGCTGCTTACCCCAGGGTGGAGACGTTAGTGGTCTGGAGCCAGCTGTCGTGGGCCAGGTGGAATGGGGTTTGGGCAGCCTGGTGGGGAGGGGCTGAGGGGGGACATCTCCCACCCCAAGGACTCATGCACGCCATCCCCATCGGTTCCCCACCAGCTCCCAGCAGGTAGCAGCAGCTCCCTGTATCACAGAGAGCTGGTAAAGATTGCAAGGCGCTCAAATACCATGGCAAAAGTGATGAATGCAGGCAATTTCAGGCAGATTATGCCTGCTAGATAAGCTGTCGGTATGTGGAAGACACACTGCAGGACAGTTGCTGTGCAGGGGCAGAAGACCTTTTCTTCCCCCACTGTTCCCGAGAAGGCAACTCTGGGTCTTCTGGCCCCACTTAATACAAACAGTTGATTTTAGGTGCAGCTGAGTGTTCAGAGTAGCGGTTTTCAGTGCATACTGATCCAAGCCTGGAGACGCTCCAACATGGAGCAACGCTCTCCCTTGTTTGGTGCGTTGTGGTTGAAATCAGAGAATAGAATGCCAGGCCACCAGCTCACCAGAGGGATGTGTCTGAGGCTGCATTAGGAGGGAGCTCTGAGGTTGTTGAGGTTTGTTCTGACCCCTGCAGAAGACAAGTGTTGCCTGTGTCTCATGTCTCCTCTCTGTACAACAGCATTGCTCTACCTCACAGCAGCGTGCAATAAAAACATGGTGGGGTTTTAGTGAAAGGCCTGGGTAAGCACCAAGGAGCAAGGTGCTGGGCTGTTTCCAGCTGCATACAGGCTTTGCTGGGTGTTCGTGCTGCTCTGAAACCTTGCCAGTTCCCGGCACAGCTGAAGGCCTTGACAGAGCTCAGGTGCCAGTGCGAACTTGCAGGACTGTGTGTTCCCCATCCACCCACTGGCAGCCTGGGAGGGGAACTCTGCCTCCTCTGTCTGTATTATCCCAGCCCTCAGATCTGGTTTTCCACAAAGACCCTGCAGCACAGTCACTGTCCTGGCCAAGCCACCGCCGTGACACGTGGCAGGCATCCTCTGCGAAGCCCAGTTCACAGAGAGCTTGCAAATGCCTCTGCAACCTGCACAGATATCACTGGCAAGGCAGAGAGGATCAGGTGCTGGAAGCTGGAGACGTCTCAGAGGAGCAAAGGGGCCCTTTTTTGGCATGTGTCTTCAGCATGCCCTGCATCTTGCTGTTAGTGTCACATTGAACACTGGCAAACTGAATCACCATCCAAGCCGAATCCATCCCTCATAGCATTGCAAATGAGTTACAGTATAATTTCTATTAGGTCTTTCCACTCTTAGCTGCCTTGGAAGGATGGGATGGCTGCTGAATTAGCCATTTGCTTGCAGTGTCTCAGGATAACTGCAGTTAGCTGCCCGTGGATTTTACAGCCTGCAAGCACCTGCCTGTTTCTTTGGCCTCAAGGACTGAACTCCTGGCATTTTTCATAGCACTGTTCTCTTCTATGTGCTTCCTCCCTTCTTCGGAGTGGGCCATGCTTCCCAAGGATAAAAGGCCAGAGCTAACCAGGCTGAACTCAGAACTGCTGTGTTTGTGAAGTGCAGCCGATCTGGATATAGATCATCAGAGCTCAGCTCACAGCGCAAAAATAGACAAAATTCTTCAAGGCATCCTTTAAATGTTAGCAGCTCTTTAAAAGGCAGCTCTTTCAGTCTGTCTTCCTAACTGTCTCCCTAAAATGCTGCTTATTGCACAGAATGGGCCCTGTTTTCTCCCAGTCTTGCAGCTGAGGTCTGCAGCTTTGCTGGTATTTGGAGCAGTTGCTGTGGTAGGGTCTTGTGGGGTTTTGTCACCCTCCCGCGTAAGTATGATGGTTTCACTGGGAGTGCAGGTCCCAGGGACATTTCTGCTGCCTGTTTGAGAAGAGGAGCCCTCTGTTCAGGTAGATCCTTGGCTCCAGCAAGGCAGAGGGGTCGCTTCCTGGTCTTCAAATGCATCAGAGTCCAGTCTCATTGCTTCCCCCAGCAAATATCTTATTGGGAGCTGGCTGTGCCCACTCCTGAGCACACGGAGCTACAGCCCACCAGGCCAAGGAGCTGCAGGAGGCAGAAATTTTCCAGGGGAGCCAGCCTTCACAGCTTGGTGCAGGAGTATCAAGTCAGGCAGGTGCTGCAAGAAACCTCCTGGGTCAGAGTATCCCTGAATGAGGCAGCTGGTTTAGTGACAATGGAGCGTTCTTGCATTGGCCATGGGAGCTGCTAGGTTGTACCCAGTTCACACTTTCAGTTATTCCTCTGCAAGTGTATAAGGTGAAACGTGGTTATGTTTGAAGAAAAGTGTAGCTTTTCCCGTAGCCCCCAGGCTCGAGGAGACATCAGCCAGCACAGCACAAAGCCCTGCAAACAAACACTCGCTGCAGCACTGCGCATTAGAAATGGGGCCCTGCACATCCTGGGCAATATCCTGCACTGGGCACTGTTGCTTTTGACTTGTGAGGGACCATGGGTGACCTCTAAGGGATCTGTGAAGATCACTTCCCAAGGCAGGGAGTTTGAATCTGTTACCCTCATGGTCAAAAAGTTGTTTGAAGTTTGAAGCTTCTGCCTTAGAGAAAAAGAGAAAATGTGCTAATAGCTGCTAATGTTGCACGAGAGGCCATCAGGAGGTCCAAGTGCCTTAAAGCTTTGTCATCCTGTGTTGGAGGGTTCAACATATTTTGCTGACCATCCCCTGATGCAAATACAGATATAAGATCCCTTGACGTTAATGCCATGCCAGCCCTGATCAGTAAATGCCTGGATATTGATGGCGAGAGGTGGTCGCTTTGAATTAACAGCAGCCGCTGTTTAAAGGTCCTTCTCTGCCCAGACTCGGCTGGCCCCTGGCGCACTCATAGCTGTGGTGATGAGAGGCTCAAGGCTCAGCACTGTGCTTTGAGCCTTCTTTCCCTCATCGCTGAGGCATTGCCTGCTCCATTTTTCTTGCTCTCCTTTTTTTCTTTTTTTTTTTTCACTCCTGCCCTGTGCATTTTTGATCATATCTCAGGGCAGCTGCAGCATCCTGGCTTATTGAAGTTGCATGTCTGTGTATCGTCCACACTTGCTCTCCTCACAGCTGAAGAAGCTTTTCAAAATAAAAAATCCCTCCCTTGCAAGCACCACACAGATGCAATGTGCATTCCTTGGTAAAACATTAAAACAAATCTTTTCCACACAGGCACAGCCCATGAAGCTGTCTTTAAAACACACAGGGAGGCACGGATGCAATATTTACAATCCTGAGCAAGGCAATTTATAATCTGCCTGAGCTCCCTGACGCTATTTGAGCAGTTTTTTCTGGAGTGTATCAGAACAAATTAATCAATCAACATTTTCGTTCTTAAATATATGCAAATGGCCTTCTAAAATTTCTGGCTGTAGGTTGTAGCACTAATTGCTCACTGGGCTCATCCAAGAGGCTTGGATTTGATAAGCAGAAGAAAGCAGCAGACACTTCAGTGGATTTCTAATGCAAACTGACCCAGCCATTTCCCCTTCTGCAATTATTAAAGGCCAGCACAAAACAAACCAAGGAGGCAGAGGGATCTGGTCACCTTTTGCTTTGATGCTGGGCTCTTGTTTCTCTTCCTTGGATTGGGGGGGGGGGAAGGAATAGGAGTGAACTGCCCTATCTCTGCTTGTATCCCTGTGTGTCTGCCCTGGGCACAGTGCTGGCCAGAGACCTGGGCTCAACTGTTACTGCTGGGAGCCCTGTCCTTGGCAGCTGGTGAGGGGTCTCCGACACCACTGCCTTCTGCTCTCTGCTCATTTGCACCTCCACGAATTTTCCCATTAAAAGAGGTATCCATGCAGTGTATTAAAGACACCACTCCACTTGCTCATGAACTCAGCTAGCACATGCTGAACCATTTCTCAAGGCAAAACACAGATCCATGCGCCTGCCAAAAGAATGAGTTTTGTTGTTGTTGTTTATTAAAAAAAAACACAAACAAGATAATAAATAGTGTCCCCCAAAAAAAGTCAAATTTTACTGCCAGGCTGTACCAGAGCTTGAGAGATCCCCTCTTGCCATGGCGCTAGCTTTCTCCTTGCCTTAACGCTGACCCCTTGGATATTTCACTTCTGCATCCCCTGTGACAACTAGTGCTGAAACTGCAGCAGCGCAGCAGGTACTGGAGCAAAGTCGTGGCTTTTCCTGGTGGGGTGGTTTGTAAAGGCTTTCTCCTAGCCCCTGCCACCGTTCGGGTGCTCATGGCTTCCCAGGGATTTCCTGTGCGTGTTTCCTGCTGAAGCTGAGCAACACTTTCACTGCCGCAATGAGTTTCCGTGTGTGCATTGTGAGACAGCTGCAGTTGGGAGAAACACATGAGAAGAGGGGTGAGGAGATGAGCAGAAAGCTCCCCGGGGAAGCCCAAAGCATTTCTGTGCATCCCTTGTGCTGCCTCATCTTACAGGGTACTTATGACCAACACTTGTACATGGGCTTTGTACACTGGTGGCCTGCAGTCTGAAAATACCTTTGCTAACACCAGCTAAGCATTACTGTGGGTGTGCTGAAGTGGTTTAGGATTGGGAAATGACTGTTTACTGCAACCATGTTGCAGGAAAACCAAAACTGGTTTCCATGTTTCGGGATCCATGTTTTAGGAATCTGCTTGCTAAACTTAAGACATGCTGTATATCCTATTAGCTCGCTTTGACCAGGTGGAGCTGGTGAGTTCCAACATCTCATCTGGAGACCCAGAAATGCACAAAGCTATGAGGAGGTAACTCTCTCACAAACCAGGTCTGAAGCCAGAGCAGACCTGGATCGTGACTGTCACCTCAGATCAAGCGCTTCTGCAGGCAGAGAGAGGCTGAGATTGTTCTGGACCAGGTGACACCACCTGCACACCCCCCTGGGACCAGAGGTTGCAGAAGTCATGGTGTAGCTGCAAAGCTTTCAGCACAAAGCAAGCTGCTTTACAGAGGTTCAGAGCCTACTGATCACTGCTGCAGAAAATTAGCTCCTGTGTATACAGCATCTTCCAGCAGGAACTGCAGAGCCCTTTGCACCAAACACATGGACTTGATTTTCTATTTGCCACAATAAATTAAGACAGGTCCCAGTGTGGGGCTGGGGACCAAGGTTGTCCCAACCAGCTCAGTTGTGTGTCTGGTAGCAAGAAGAAGCTGAACCAGGGAAGCTTTGCAGCACTTCTGGCAGGTGTCCCGAGGCACTCTCCCAGCAGAGGTGAGTTTCTCTGGTGGTGCACTGGGGATGTCTGACCAAGGCTAAGGCTAAGACCTCAAAACAGAGGTGCATGCTGTGCTGATGGTTGAGAGGCAGAGCTGGGCTGCTGCGCTGACCATGCCAACATTGCAAACGGGCAGTGATGTGGCAGTTTCCCTGCTGCAGGAACAGCAGCGCCCAGCAAACATGGGAAGCCTTTCCAGCCATGACATCAGGGCTCTGGGGGTTTTGTGGCTCTGCTTTTGGCCACCGACAGCTTGTAGGTCCTGTTTGGGTGGCCCAGCCCTGGGGTTAGGCTGTGATTGTTCATCAACAGAGCTCAAGATGCCCCAGTCCAATGGCAGGATACCTGTGCGCAGCTGAGCAATGGGAGAGGTTATTGCTATGTGGGTGAGACAGGGTGGAAGCAGATGAAGGTGTCTTGAATGCTGTCAATGTGACTGGGAGCTGGCTGGTGAGGATAAATGTCTGGTCCCTGAAGAAGCTTGACAGAAAAGTTGCACATGGTAAGTCCCTGCTCCACAGCTTCTCCCACGCCTATCATGCTCTTACCATCCAGTTAGTTACACATTTGTTAGCATTTCTTGCAGATAGCGCTTCTGGGTGCTCCAATAAATGATCCTGCAGGATTTGAACCTGGCATGCATGGCCTGCAGACCTCAACGTTGTTTATGGAAAGTGAAGGGTAAGCAGAGAGCTGTGTTAGAGCAGAAGGGACCTGCCAAACCTTGGGCAGCAGCCCAGTACACAGGAGGAATGGGAAAAATAAATGTGTTATGGCTGTGGAGTGGGGTGCAGCCAGCTCGTAGCCTTGCAAGGGGGTGTGGGGAGGGCTTCCCAGCATTGTTGCATCCTTGGTTTCATTGCCGTTCCTAGAGGAGAAACTGGCAGCATTCTCCCTTTTACCCTCAGCTCAAGAAGTGCCACTTTAAAAGGTGCCAATGAGGGCTGTAAAGTGCAGTGTCCAAGGCCCTTGTGCCAAACAACCCAGGGGGGTAACAAAAGCCCATCCTCCCCATTCAGCAATGGCGGCAGAGGCTGACATTTCTGCTTGCCTGGCCAGCATAGTTTCGGCGCAGGCTTCAGGAGAACCGGGATTCCTCTGGCTTCCCTTGGGGCATGAAGATTGTGCAGCAAAAAGTCCCGGGCACTTGCCCGTGGTGCTGCTGGCACTCCTGCAGCACACCGGGAATGGCAGGCATGTGAGTCCAGTGCTTACCACACAGGCAGAGCAAGCAGAGCCATGGTTCAGGGGCTGCTGCAACTCCTGAGAGCTCCTGAGTGGTGTTGGGAGGACATCAGGCATTGACGTGCCTCTGTAGAGCCATCTGGACAGCTGTGGTGTTACAGCTGTTAGCAGAGGGATTTCAGAAGTGTTGAGTAATGCATCGATGTGGTACTACCCCCAAAATCCACCTCCCTGCACTTGGTGCTTCCAGGATCCCTGTGCCAGGTGCCCAAGCTCTGTGATGATTGGGAGAACCAAAAGGTTGAGCAATTTGGTGAATTATTTATTCGTTATTCATTTACCCGATGTGCATATAATGCTGTGCAGCAAGTGAGCAAGCGCAAAATTAAAAACCAAAATGATGGATGCTGCCTTATGAAGGGCTCTTCATCCCACTCTTGAGACTCATTCAGCTTTAAATATTGATGGCGGATCGCCTGTTGGCAAACAAATATTGTGTAAATCTATCCGTCTCAGCTCGCTGCCACAGTTCAGGAGGCAGAGGGTTTCTGCAGTTGCAGCCGCATGGGCTGAGACGTGTGGTCTGTGCTGCCTAGGGTGGAAGAGGGGCTCAGAGTCCCTTTAATTACCCCTGAAGCTAGCAATTAATCTGTGCTTGAGTACTTACCTACCTGGCAATACAGCAACAGCTAGCTGCAGTCTTTAATATGCTGATCCTTAGAACATCCCAAAGAAGCACGGGCAATCTGTAATCACAGGGCTGTTGTTAGGTCTGTGTTACTGCTTGGATAACTGGTGGCTCCGGTTGCTGTTGTTTTACTTCAAAACCTGCCAGGATCATATTAGTATGGAAGATTAGTTAAAAAAAATCCAAATCAACAGATCCCTGTTGAGAAAGGTGGTGTGATGCCAGAGGAGCCTGAGGAGTCACTGGGTTGAGGGACTAGCACAGCGAGAAGCAGCTTACCGAGTCCAGGCTGGGCTGCAATGCAGCTGGCACGGTCTCTCCCCTACTGCCCAGGCCAGCCACACTCGGTCTTTCCAAACACATGGACCCATGGGACCCCGAATTTCCCAGGCAGATCCCACCCCTGGCCCCCCAGGCCACCTCACCCCTGCGACAGGAGCTGGATCCTCAAAACCAGCCACAAGCCCAAGAGGGGCTGCCTGCACGAGGATAAATTTGGGGCTGTTCCAAGTGAACCCCAAAGCCGTGGATCTGCTTTTTTTCTCCCTCCTGGCCTCTCGCTGGGCCCGCCCATGCAGCCCGAGCTCCTCACAAGTCATTCCTGAAATGAGACAGGTTGGTGCTCAGCTCAGAAGGCAGCAGGGTCCATCACATGTGCCAGCCCAAATGTTTAATCCACAGCATGGAGTCAAGAAGCAGAGGCGTTTACAAGCTAGATTCTCCCTGTGCAGATCTGTCAGTGTGTGAGCTGGCCGCTTGTCGCCAGCTCCTTCAGATCCAGCTGTGGTATCCTTATCTCCTGATCCATGGTGGTAGCTCCAGCCACAGTCTTCTCCACCCTGCCAGTGTTCAAATCGTTTTTCGCACCATCTTTTTCCCTCCCTTTCCCAGCCATCAGGAATCTGGGGAGGGACAGGGGGTTGTGCACAAAGGGCTGGGGTTTGTCTGCTCCTCGGCAGTCTGGAGGCACCCTGGGACCAAGGCAGCAGATGGACAGCCTAGGGGAGCCACCAGCAAAAGGCATGCTGAAAACATCTCTGTTGGCTCTCCTGAGCCACAGGCATGTGACAAGGTGCCTCCCTGGAGACACTGTCCTTGCATGACTCCAGGGCTCATTTCACTATGTGCTGCAGCATGACTCGCACATGGCATGCTCCCACATGGGCATGCTTCTACCTGCTCCTGCCTGCTCCTGCCTGCTCTGGCAACACTGTGCAGGTGGCTTGGTGCGTTGCAGGGCTTTCAGGACAGCAATAAACAGCAGGTTTTCATGCTGGCAGGATTTCAAGGGATGAAGCAGCATGGCTGCGGGGTAAAGGCCTAAGGGATATGTGAGCCTGAGAAACAAATGCCATCAACCCCTCTCTTCCTTTCTCTCTGGAGGAAACACCTGATATTCTTTTAACATTTGAAAAGCCCAAGACAAGTATCTTAAACATGGAGCATGGCCAGTCCAATTACTTCTCTTGGTCCCATGCCCAGGGTTTATTCCATGAAACATCTCAGTGACAAATGTTCTCACTGCGAGAAACTTTCTAGTACTTTTTTTTCCGTTTCTTGATGCTGTATAAACTTTTGCCAGAGGCTGCCCAGAACCAAGGTGTAATTCTGATCCATCCAAACCTCTGCAAAGTGTGGCTGGAAAATATCTCAGCAAGATGATAATCGCTACAGCCTGGAGAAACAGCTTTGTATAAATGAATCCAGCAATTTCTTTTGTAGGAATAAACTTCCCTTGGAGATATTATGTCCTTTTCCTCCTTTAATCTTTTCCTTGGGGTTTCCATATCATCACCCTAAGACCCAAGATGACTATATTGCTCATTTTCAGTCTGTTTCAGGCACAGATTAATTGCAGATACCCAGCTGTCTTGCTCTAACTAGCCATATCATACGGTTAAAGTAAACAACTGCCAACCTGAGCACATGAAAGCATGGCTGGATAATGTTTCTACCAAAAACAAAAAGTCCTGGTGGCAATCCAGGTCTAGACCTTTGCCTTGCAGAAATCAGTGCCTCTCCATTTAGCGTGACAAACTTGGCCATTTTATGCCAGCAGAGAGCTGCTGTGTCTGTTATTGCTTGCATGCATATTGTATACGTGAATGTTGCAAGAGGATCAGAGAAAAATGTGAGCTGCAGTCTCAGGAAGTTAAACTCTGTCTGTACTGTGCTTCTAGGCTGAGAGCAGGCATGTGGGCATCTGGATCAGACTTTGTAAACGGGGAAGAAACTGGGAGACAGCGATGCATTTTGGAGGGGCAAGAAGCATGGTAGTGCCAGACCCCCAGGCATGGCGGGCAGCGCCAGACTGAGAGGAGCAGCTCACAGAGCTTGCTGGCTGCTCCGTCCTGGCCCTACCTTGTGTCTCAACATCAGCGCTTATTATTCAGTGCAGGACTCTGCAGGAGAGTTGCCAGCTCTGACCACTTAGCCAAATTAATAGTGCTGAGCGGGAACAAGACGTACTGGCGAGCTTCCCTGCGACCACGCAGATCGTAGCTGCCCCCCACGGGAGCCAGCAAAGGGGAGAGCTCCCGTCTCCCAGGCAGAGCTCAGCCCCGATGGCCATGCTCTCTCACAGCTCCGGGAGCCCCAGGGTTCCTTAAGCTCCACTTAGGGGTCTTTTTGATTTGGGACGAATTAGGGAGAGGCAGGCTGTGCACAGCTGTGCACCTCCTCCATTCCCCTACCACCAGTGCTGGGTGGACTGAGCCCCCCTGACCATGGCTGTCCCCTGCATGTCACCTGGAGCTTGCTCACCCCATCAGTGCCCGCCAGATATTGCCAAGCACTGATGGCACAGAAAGCAGCAAAGTGCCCTGTTTTTTTGTTATTCCTGCAGCAGTTGCTCTCTGTGCCTAGTCCAGCACAAACCCCGAGTCTGCAGCCAGTGGCTTGACCACATACTGCTTCCCTTTGGAAAGCATGGGGCCAAATGGACACTGGGGCCTGAGGAGCATGCAGCAAAGAAATGGTACTGCATGCAGAAAATCAGCAGTATCTGGGACAAAGCAATCACTTGAAGAGCCTGTGCAGCATGCAGACCCGCTGCTGTATAACGACGTTATATACCAGCAGGCTATTTGTCACTGCTTTCTCTTTTATTTCCCTAGTGAAACCCCATGTGTTGCGTGCACAGTTTTTCCTGCTGTAGTTGCCGGATCTTCAAAAATCCATCCCTCTCCATGCCGCTCTTGAGATCTCACTAGAAAGCCTGTTGTGTCTTGGCCATCCAAAGGTGCAAACAAACTGGGAATTACCATTTTGAAGCACCGTGAAAGCCCCAGGGTTTGCATACAGACAGGAGTTTGTGAGCTGTGCCTGCCACACTGGGGGTACCGCTGGCAGTGCTGGCAGGTACCGAGGCAGAGCCCGGGCTTCCTCACTCCATTCAGCCCAGCTGCCCACTCCTGCACTTCTCCCCGCGTGCAGCCAAGGGCCAGCTCAGCTTGTGGGTACCCCTCTGACACCACACTTTGGCACGCTTATCTTTTTTTTTTTCCTTACAAGCCATGAATTTGCAGTTACTTCTTTGCTTGCTGGGAGAAAGGCTGCCTCCAGCTCTGGTCCCCAGCATTTCACAAAAACTTGATTCACAGAAAGTTCATTTTGGGATCCCACAAAGCTTCAGACTTGTGGGAGACTGCTGGGAGCTCTGTTTGGTCATTAAAACATTTGTGATATCACCGCAGCTTCCACTGCCACCACCCTAGCAAAAGAGGTGCCAGAGAAGTTGCCAGTATCCTCTACAGCCCGCGGTGCAGCAGGACCCACCAGAGGAATGGAAATCTCCTCAATCTGAACTCAGTAACTGAAATTCAAAGCATGATGTTGAATTTTTTTAACAAAACGCTGTCATTATCCTAAATATAAAAATGTTTGATTCCAAACCATTTTTCATAGTAATATTAGACAAAAGTGGCTTGTTCTAAACATGTCACTTTTGACAAAACCAGCATCTTTATGGCTGAAAAGAAATACTTTGGGAATAAATCTCTATGCCAGTACTAGTGATAAGTCTTTCATTTCATGCTCTAATTGAACATTGGCTTTACAACTTAAAAGCAATCATCCTAAATTGCCTTCTGCTAATGTTAATGCTTCAGACACAAAGGGTAACAGCCATATTATAGGTTCGTATATTATTCAGGCAAATCTGGTTTCTTCATACATCACTTTTTAAAAGAAAATTAATTTTTCCATGTGTCAAGAACGAAAATAGTAATAATGGATGATAGACTTACATCATTCTGTATTGCTGAGATTGGCAAGAACATTGCCTCTGAACAAAGTGAGTCGTAGCCAGCATGCACACCCTCGTGCCAACCTAAGTGGGTAGATGGGCAACCTCAAAAATGCCACTGCCTGTGACTCAAACCTGTGCTTCTTCCAGTGGAGAGCCTAGATCTCACCCCCTGCACTGATAAGTAACATCCCCTTCATCTGTTTAATAGATGTCATCTACTTAAATTCCTCACTGGGTGGGTGGCTTTGTGGATTGTCAATGGCTCGCCCCCCAAACTGAGCTGAGAGTGGAGCTACTGGTTTCGCTGGGTGCTCTCCCCTGGGAGTGCTGAGCTGAGCTGTCCCCAAGGCTCCCCTCTCCCCCTGTCCAGCCCCATCTCATGCACACCACATCTCCCAGGCCCTATAGAAAACACACTGACTTCCTATAGGCAGCAACTGCCCCGCTGCCCACCTGCCTGCATGCTCCCATCCACATCGGCCTCGGGTGGGCAGCAGAGCTGGGTGGGAAGGCTGCGAGGGGCTGCTCTACCATGCCAGCGGTGCAGTGCCATATGTCTGTGGAGAGGGAGGGCTGGTGCATTGCTCGAGCCAAGTGACCCAGCAGGGTCCACGAGGGGCTGACGCTGAGCCTGGACAGATGTCAGCCACGGTAGTAAAAGTTTGGCAACGGAGGCAGGGTCTTCCACTGAAGCTGCAGTGTCAGAGCTGGACCTGCCTTTGATGCATCTGGATTGTCCCCTGGATGGGAATCGCTGATGACTTGCACGTTTTCCTCCTGCTTCCTTCCACAGCCTTTCATTTCCCAGCCCAGCTCCCTCTCAGGGATGACGGTGGGTTTGCACAGCAGCCCTGGTGCCGCTGCACCCCCCCGCATGCTCCCTGCTTTTTTGGCCGTGCCATGGGAATCCCACTCTTTCCCAGGCGTCATGCTGGGAGCGGTGTATTTTTAGCTCTCGGTGCCGGGGCCGGGTGTCTGCGTGGCGGCGGGGCCCTTGGCTCCCCGGGCGCTGCCTGTTCCCACCACATCTGCTGCTCTCCGTTTGCAAGCTGCCTCTGCAGCGCTTGGCACGAACAGTGCTGTTGTCTCCTCGCTCAGCTGCTTCATTAATTCACACCTTGTTTCCTCTTTCAGGAGCGATCTTTCCTTCCATCAGCTTTTGAGAGCCACTTGTGTTTGCCCTGCGGTTTGAGGTTACATCTGCCTTCTTGCTCACCCCTGCCATGCTGACCCTCTGGTCCAGCCTAGCAGTTTCAGGGTTTCACTGGCACCTAAATTGCTGTGGGATGTCTTTTGCATTGGCTGGAGCGAGTCTGTGCTTTTTGTGAGCTTGGGTGTCAAGGTGGGATCACGCCTAGATCCAGCCATTGCATCAGCGGTGCTGAATTGTCCCTTTGCTTTCCTCATGCCCTGGAGGGGCTCCCACGCACTCCTCGGGTGCCTCTGCACGCTGCTCTGGACCTCATGCAGGAGGTTTGTGGCCCTGGTAATGCTGGTGAGAAATAAAGGCCCCCCAGGCTGCTGGGGGAACAGATGTAGCAGGCGATGGAGAGCACCACGTTCAAATTGTGCTGTTCCAGCACTGCTTCAGCTCAGGGGTTCCTTCCTTCCTTCCCAGATGTGGAAACAGCTGCCCAGCAGATTGATGGCTTCTTGGGCAGAGGCAGAGTGGAAGGTCCTGTGATCTGCAGAAGCATTACCCAGTAAAAATAGCAACCCAGTAAAAAATAGTTGCAGCTGGGAGCTGTGCCTGGCTTTGGGGAGCAAAGCCCCAACAGGGGAAGCATCCCTCTGGGCAAAGGCCGTGACGCTGCGAGCAGGCGCTTGCAGGATGGAGCGGTCCTTGCCCTTGGTGGGAGCAAAGGTCACACGCAGCTCTCCCGTCCTTTCATTGCAGGAGCTGAGGCTCCAAAGAAGCTGAGAGGGAATGCATCACAGCTCAGTGCTTTCTTCTTGAGATCAAGATGGTTGGACAAGCAGAGAGTGAAGAGCAGCTGCAGCCCCAGGGAGTACACTGCGCACAAGGATGAGCCTGGCAAAGGATTTCTCCTTGATTACAGAGGGGCAGCTGATACTGACAGGGCTGAAGTGGTCACACAAGAAATCCAGAGCATGCTTAGGCTCTGAAGGCCAAATCCCAACTGGTCATGCTGCTATACACGTCCCATACTTAACCCAAGGAAGCCGGGGCATAAATCTGCAGTAGCTCAGCAATTTGCAGCAACATCTAGAGTCTTATGCAGCACTTCTAGCTCAGAGATCTCCAGGTGCTTCACAAAGCCTGACTGGTATCATGCTGTCATAGAGGTAGGGGAAACTGAGACACAGAAAGATTGAGACAGAGGTGATGTGTGCTGGATCAGACCACATGGCTGAGTTTTCCAGCGTGTGGCTCGCAGTCTGAACGCTGCCCCGTGGCTGTGAGCAGCACTTCATACAGACAGAGAAACACTTGGGTTTTATCTGCTTTATGTTATTTACTCCGCAGTTGTCAGTCTCCTGTTAAAAGTGGTACAGTCTGAAAACGCCTCTTGTTAATAGCTTGTTATCAGGACTGGTGCTGCTATGTACAAGCGTTATCTCCTTGATCCCATCTGTCTCAGGAAATGTGGTTGAGAGGAGAGCGAGGATGGAGCTCGGTGGCTGCAGAAGCCCGAGAGAGAGACCTGGGCACCCCACAGTTACACCGCGAACATCTCTAATTCATCTCTGCTCAGCGGAGCACTTAGAAATGTCACTGGGGAGCTGCAGTGGCCATGATTGATCACGTCTCTGCTGCACGCCCCAGGAGGAGAGCAGCTTCAGCAAGAGGAGACCTTGGCTCCTGAGCCTCCCCTTGAAGTGCAGGAATGAATTATGCAAACTAATCCATCCCTTGGCTCCTCCAACAGCTGCTGCCTTCCTGACATCTCCTTCCTTTACCTCTTTCGTTCTCTCCGAGCAGTTTTAGAGACATTGAGGCAACATGTCCTTTTCGTCTGGTGTCTGCGTGTGTCCCAGGATGCCTGTGGAGGTAGGGGCAACTCATCACCTGTTGTAGGATGTTGTCCCAGACGTGAAGATAAATTGCTAAACTAGCCTTGGCCAGAGCCTGGTGGACTGCTGGGCTGCCCCTGGGCTCTTAAGAGAGAGGAGGGAATCATAACCCATGTTAAAATATAATTGATTTAATCAATATAATCGATTTCTTCTGGCAGCTGGCAGAGTTTCAAACGCTGCTGCACACTGATGGTGCAGCCGGCCTCACTGTGCTTCTCCACCCAGCCACAGACATGAGGCTGTGGTGGGGCCAGGGTTAGGGGTGCCAGCCCACCCCCAGCACTGCCTGTGCCACTGGGAAGCTCATTGCTTCCCAATACAATCCCCAATACAATCCCCCACAATCCCCACTCTCGCTGGCTGGGAGGCTGGAGGGAACAGGCAGTCTTCTTGCTCAACTAATAGTTATTTAAGGGCTGCTATGCTTATTGTAGGCTGGGGACAGGTTATTAAGCTCCCTGCCTGGACTGATCCTGTCTTCAGTGGAGAGGGAGAGGGAAAGGTAGGGAGAGAGAAGCAGGGCAATGGAGAAAGGCATCTGCACAAGAGTGTTTGGACAGGCTACTGTGTCTGTTCTCTGCTGTTGAGGGGATTTGATCCTCGCTTGTCCAAGCTAAGCAGATGTCCTCTACTGCCAATGGCTGCTGCTGTGCTGCTTGCCCTGGTGGCTTGCTGGGATTCTGGTCCCTAAGAGAGCTGGAAGCTGAGGCAGGCAGAGAGTAGGGCAGAGACGAGCCAAACGGGAGTGGGATGGAGAGGTGGAAGGAGAAAGTGGACACAGGACCCTCAACAGCACTGGTACCTTGGTCGTCCCTTTGCCGCACCCCTGCTGCTGTGCCTCCCGCCCCGGTGTGATATGCCCAAGCCACCGGCTGCCAGCATGGCACAGGAGGCAGGGGAGGCTGCCCTGCTGAAAAGCCACATTTTATTTAAAAGTGAATTGGCAAATAGCCTGTCTCATTTTGATTCAAAAAGCTCCCAGACTGGAGAACTGCAGTGAAGGTGGCTGTTTTAATCTGTCATTTGCTGGCAGGTGGGGAATGTGCTGACCCTGAGACAGGGAGGTCATCAGCTTTTGGGGGATTAAAATAGGAATCCTTTTTTTGTTCCAGGTGTTGGGGAAAACAAAAACAAAACAAAAACCAGCCTTCTAAAATCTCACAGAAATGGCTCCTTTTGCTGCCTGTAAGACAGAAGGAATACCTCCTTTCTCCTGCTCTTTGTCTGCCTTGTAGTGCAGAGCAGGGGCAGGCAGGGCCTGGCTTTTTTGCCAAGATTGTCTGTCAGCCAGAAAAAGGGTTTTAGTTGTGGCTGAATCTTAAAAGTGCTGCTGAGCTCAGAATGCTCCCAGTGATGGCAGCTCAGTGTGGAAATGGTTTAAAAGGAATGTTTCACACACGCTCTCTCAGGAGCACTCAGGTGTGTGTGTTGGCCCTGTTCCTGTGTGGTCAGAACAATTTACACAGGCAGTACCGTCACATTTGGCTGCTGGAGATGTAGTTCATGAACACTGAACTTCAGATGTATGATCACGTGCATTTGTGCAGAATTAAGGTTACATGGACAATCTTTGCTTTCCTGCCCATAGGCACTTCTGTGCACATGTAGCTCTCTACATACACGTCTCCTCAGTGCAATGCAGCTACTGCCAAGACACCGAGAACATAGTGTGAAATTATAAGGGCACTCACTTGAGGCAAGACAGCACTTGAGAAAGCCATAGGGTCAGGGACGATGCTGTGTCTCTGTATGGTCACACCACCCTGCTGCTGGGCACCTCTTTTGCAATCAAAGCATTAAACACCCACAAACCACTTGTGCCGGGAATTTGCCAGCAAGTCGATGCTAACAAGTTGACCCTGCAGAAGAGCTGCTGAGGTGGGTTTGGGTCGTCATTCTTCAGAGCAGCTCATTTAGGGCCTGCATTTTTGAGAAGCAGAGTTTTAATTTCTCCCTGTGCATCAGCTGTCTGGAGTGCTAAGTCTTCGGCATGTGAGATAATGAAATCCCATATGATTAGCATTTGTGGTTTGCCACTGTTTGCAGAGGAAAATAGCAGCTAGCTTAAATACCTATTAGGCAGCCATAGCTCTGCATGTCTGCGCTGTACGTTTAGAAAGCAGGTACAATTTAGCAGGCCAGGGGATTTTTTTGAAAGAATCTTTTAAAAGTGCACTTGTGAAAAATCAGCTTTTAAGTATGGGAAATATTATATGGCTCGGCAGTTCTCACCAATTAAAAAGCCAGTGTCCAAACCCATTTCTAAAGTGCTAGTAGGAAGCAGAAATGTTTCCTGTGGGAGTTCAGAGCCCAGCTGAACACAGGCTTCAGGAAACAGATGCAAAATGCTATGGATGGTTTTGTAGTATGTTTTTTTCTAAGGCTAGTTCTGTGTCACTGGCCTGGGCAGGTTAGTTAAAAACTCGCCCTGTTTGCATGGATCTCTTACCTTCTCAGTGTTGTTTCATGCTACTTTACAGATGAAAGCATTTCCCTCTGAGCTAGGGAGCCCCAGAGCTATTCCCTGCGCCCATGGGATTTCTGGCAGTTGCTTTTCGAAGGCTTTGGGGAGGAGGCATGAAATAACCTCAGGGAGCTGGGGAGCCTCCTCCCTGGCTTTGCCTAAGATGAAATCCCAGCAAGGTGGGCCAGATGCTGACGCTATGTCCATCAGAGCAGCCCTGTCCCACAGCCTGCCTGGCCCAGGAGCCCGAACGCCCTGGCTAGGTGTAAGGCGGGTATAGGTTGGTGGGGAAGATGAATCCAGAGAAGAGGGAAGACCATGTTTATTTGGCATCATCTCATTTCGCACAGTTGGGCTGCTTCCTCCACCATTTCACTGTCTGCAAGGGCCTCCAGAGTTTTCTGGGTGCTGGTCCCAAACCCTGGCAGAGGGAAGGCTGGGGAGATGCAGATGTCTTTTCCAGACTTGTGCTTGTGTTATAGCCAGACGGGAAAATTAAGAAAGCAGCATTTGAGAGTGGATCGGAGATGTCAGCAAGGGACCAGGGTCCATCCAAGGCTCATGGGTTTCCTGGCTCATGGGTTTCCTTGCTCAGGCCATACCACTAATGCGTGGCTCAGAGGGGCCCAGTCTCAGCCATGTAAGAGCCCAGGGATGCCAGTGGGTTCAGATAGAGAGCACTGGCTGTGCTGGGCTGAACAAGCACTGCTGCCTTTGCACAGGGAGCATCCTTAATGGGTAGCCACGCTGGACCATGTGTGGGGCTCACAGCACGGCTTTTGCCACCAGGATTTTTCATTCCTTTGCAGCAGCACAGCAGGGAAAGACTTCTTCTGTTTCAAACCAGGGCGTTCAATGTACCATACACTGCAAGCATGCTGGAGTGCCTGCATCAGCCCAGAAATATCCTAGAGAAGTGACAGACCCTGTTCCCTAAGCCCTTTCTTGAAAGAAGAGATGGTGTGGGTTGCTTCACTGCCAATAAATTCCACCCTAAGAGGCAGAAGGGAGCTGAGCAGATATTACCACTGCAGGAGCTGAAACCCCCTTGCAGCCTTTCCCACTCCCAGGGGGAGCATGGCAGCGATGGACAAGCACCTCCTTGTGCTCCTTGTCCTCGTCCGAAGCACGAGCGTAGCATGCAGGGCTCTGGGGCGGGGCTGGGTTGAAAACTGGGGTGAATCTGATTTCAGATTGCTGATCCCATCTAGCACTGGTCTGGAGAGGAACAGATGCCCTTGCAAGTCAGATCTAGGAAAAGTTGCAACTAATGGGTATTGATCAGAGGAGAAAGCAGATCTGTGGGCACAAATTTATGTGCGAGCTTGAAAGAAGTATGTTCCCTAAAAGGGGAACAGTGTGAATAATCAGGCTTTGAGACAAATGCTAATCAGCATTACATTTTGCCTCTGAGTCTCCAGACAGAATGTTTAATCTCTGGAATTAAATATTTCCCTAGTGAGAAGTTAGACAACTTCAAGAGGCTCCTGCTTGAAAAATTAAGCTTGGTGTACATTGGTTTTAGATCTCTCTGATTGTGTGGAGTTCAGTCTGTCCAGAAGCTGGCCAGCCTCCGGACCTTTGAGTAAAACAAAAACATTAATTTCTTCCCTGCTTTATTGAGAGACCAACAGAGAAACATATATTAATCAAAGGCTACCAAGGACGGCTTTCAATCAATCAGATATAAAGGCACAGAGTTTTCCGTAGAAGAGCCACAACACAAACATTTTCTCACTGTGAAATATTTTATCAAAGATTAAAGCTCATATGTTCATTATCTGGAAAAGTATCTCCTACAAGTTGCATCTTCTTTTTGGTAGTCCCTGGGGCTACATAGCATTGAATACAGGAGCTAAGCCATAGGAGAAGAATGGATTTATGGCGATGTGAGTTGGACGTTTGACAACTGTAGGTTCAGACAGTTGATTAATCAATAACTGGTGTCTATCCCAGCTTTTCATTGCACTAGTGATATCTAGTTTAAAGCAGTCTCAGATGGATTAACCTTTTATTATGTGCTCTGAGCTTATTATGTGCTTCTGAGCATCTGGCAAGCATGCCAGATGGTGTGTGTGCACATGCACGCATCTATACAGAGACATATATGAGCACCCAGCCGTAGCTTTGGGATTGGCCTTGCTTTGACCAAAGACGTCCAGAGGTCCCTGCCCACCTGAAGCCCTCTACAACTGTGTACTTCTGACCAGACTTCAGGAGAGGGTATATGTGCTTTCCCAAACACCGTGTGCCCATATACGTGTAGAAATGTATGTGATGCTCACTGCAGCAAAATAAGCTGAATCAAGTCACAAAGAAGCTTCACAAAGAAGCAAGAAGAAAAAACTGTACCTTGCTAATAAAAAAATAAATTCTTTTAAAACAGACAAAAAAAGATATAAGGAAGGAAGAGATGTATTTGTTCCTTTTAGGAATAAGAGGTCTGGTATTACAGTACTTATTTTGGAAATTTCATGACAGTGATTTCATCCTTTGTAGCCACTTGTGGCTCAGTACATTTTTACCATGGTTGCCAAGTAACAATCACTAAGCATTTGTGTCTAGATCGGTAAAGGGGAGTGGAGGGAATGGATAAAATCTATTTTCAGAGGCATAATCATCAGTGGCTCTTTGTAGGTTAACGGTTAAGTTCACTCAGCAGCGACAGTGTTTTGTTGAAGGCCTTGGGATTTACAAACAGGAAAATAGAAAGCAAAGAGACTAAAGAGTGGTTTTTTATCATTATTACTCTTTCAGAGCAGAGTGGCTTATGAGTGATTAAGGAGGCATTAACTATATTGGACATCGAGTCCCGCACGCAACAGGTACATTATAATCCCCTCCTCAGGGCCGGGCTGCGGCATTCTTGTTTCCCCCAGGTTTCACTGTGCCAAAACCTCCCGGCATCACAGACCTCACTCTGGCCTCATTTCGCTCATAGGGCAGCTATGATACAGGCAGAGAAAAGATTTCCCTCACTGCAAAAAAGGATAGAGCAATTGGGGGAAAATAGGGAGGAAAGCTGGGAGATCTGGTGAAGAGTAACTCCAGGTGTTCCTCTGGTGCGGTGGAGGCTGCGGCGTGGTCTCTGCTGCACAGCAGTGTGCCTCTAGCCTACACTGCCGTGGATTTTCCCTGCCAGCCAGCCTGACCTGCCTCTGGGCCACCAGCACCACTGCCTCCCGGGCCCAACAGACAGGGTGTTTTCACCCTGATACCCTGAGTTTTTCTCAGGAAAACTTTCCTATTCCATGACTGGCCCCTCCTGAGCTTTTTAAACGTCCTCCAACACATCTCAAGGTCACCTTCATCTTTCCAAAGGTATCATGTAGCATTCAGGGTGGGTTTGGAGAAAAACAGTTGCATGCCCTGCCATCTTCCAGATGGCAATCCTCTACGCATCCCCGTGCACTGTCCACCTTCCTTATTACTGCAGAAATAACTCCCACTGATTCCCGACAACTCTTCTACCCTTGGTATCCTTGCCCAAAGAGCTGCTGCCAGTCAGGTGTTTCCACTGCCCCGGTGATCTTGCACATTCCCCAAAACCAAGGCCATGCCTTGGGGAAGGGCTGGGGCAGAGGGCAGGGGCAACTGCATTTCCCAGCACGTGTTTCAGGGCACCCCCTGTTATTGCAGCCTAGCATGAGATGAAGGCTAGGGATGAGCACTGCTTTCTGCTCTGCCAGCCTGGGCTGGAGCCTGCCTCTGCCTGATGCTGGACTCCAGGAATGTCCCTGGGCTCGGCTGCACAACAGCACTTTCATCATGCTGGCAGGGCTGGAGCGACCACACAACTCACTTTCCCTTTCCTCCCAAGAAGGAAAAGACGACCCTGGGAAACGGGTCAGGCATTAATTACAGCTCATAATCCTTTCTGTGGCAGGCCAGCACGTGGGAAGTACCTGGCTCCTTGAGTGAGGGAAGGGGCAGCAGTGGTCTCCCTTAATTCTGTTTCCACCAGACATGCACTCAGAGGAAATGCACTTAAGCGAGAGAAGCACCTGGGCACGCTGCCAGGAGCCCTCTGTGACCGGCCTTGGTTTGTCTTGGCGGATCAAGACTCAGGGATGAGCCAAGGAGGCGGCTCTCGCTGCTGACTCCAGCGTAATTCAGCATCCCTCCTGGGATGGGTGTCAGGGCTGCCCCACAGCCCCTGCTGCTGGGGAGGGAGGGATGGAGGCAGTGGGAGGAGAAGTGCCGGGGAGCAGGGGTGAATGCGAACCCAGCTCATGGGGCTCAACAGTGAACACGCTGGGGAAGAGCACGCATCAAACAGGGGCTACCCTGCCCCTGGGGGCTTTCTATTGAATGATACCTGGCAAGTGGCATTGCTCCCTGCATGGGTTGCAGGGATCAGAAAGGGTTAATAAACAGGGGGGGGCATTCTGTAAGATGACTGATCCTGCATGCTCAGGGGGGAAAAATGCCCAGGTCTGCCAAGGTCTGAGACACCCACAGGTGCTGCACACTGTCCACAGCCCTGGCTGGAGAGAGGGTCTGCCCCTTGGGCAGGAGCATGGTGCAAGGAGAGGGACAACAGCCTCAGTACAGCTGCTTTTGAGATTAAATGAAGAGCCAAATGGCATGGGTGCATTTGACAAGGAGATGGCGTGAGGAAGGATTTGGGAGCGACGGGCAAGGGACGAAGCACTGCCACGCCTGGCACCAGCAGCACATCTCCCACTGGTTTCACAGGGGCACGGAAATTTCTGCCTGGTCTCCCCAAACCTTCTGTGTCCAGTTCCCTATCCTTCCACATAAAAGCCAGGTTCTTAGCAGAAAGCAGACAGGAATGACTACTTAGGGAAGAAAAAAAGATTTGCAAAGTCTTTTTGCACGTTCCTTGGAGATGGTGAGCATGGAGGGGATCCATCTCACACACATTCTCCCCACGACAGATGACCCCGTGCAGGAAGGAGATGTTTCTATTTAATTGTGCGATGTGAGATTGCTGTTTCATAATGCTGAACAGGCTGAAAACCGAGTAGGGCCAGACTAAAATGTGCCAGAGCAGAAATGCTGGCGCTTTCCCACCCAGGCCCTCCCCCTTGTAAAACAGCAGTATTTTTAGACGATTGGTCATATCATGGAGTTCATTTCATGATGTCTGTTGGATGGGATTGCTGAGTCCATCTGCGGTTAGCTGGAGTGATGTAAGCAGGATGGAGCTGGGCCCCGTCTGCTTGGAAACTGTGATGAGTGGTGCAACACAAATGGGAGTCCCATGGTTTGCCTTTGACGTGGGGAAAGGCATTTGAGTTTTGTGATTTGGGCCAGAAAGCCAAACAGCTTTTGTAATCTGCTGGTCTGTTGGACTGGTGTGTGTTTGAATGGGGAGGTAAGGATATCTTGATTCAGGATGGTGAGGTTGCTTTCATACAAGAAGTGAGAGCTTCAGCCATTTCGCCAAGGATCTGATGAGGGTGTTTGTAGGGGCACTGTGACCCTTATGTTATTAACATAGAAAGTAAGATTGTAAATGAATTGGCATTTAACCAATAACATAAGGTATGCTAAATGGGTCCTAGGACATATTGCAATGAGTCATTTTTAATAAAAATGGAAACTACACATTTGGGGTCATAAAGAGCATATCTGAGAAACGGGTCTGTGGTGACCTCCCCTCCTTCAGCATCTTGTTCCTTCAGGGCAAGGAGGTTTTGATGACGGGAGAGGTAACAGAGCCAGTCCAGCCTCGAGCGTCAGCGGAGGCATTCTCACTCGTGCTACCAAACTCCCCCACAGCTGGCAGCAGGTGCTGCCACCACTGCCAGGCTGAGGCGGAGCTGGAGCTCAGCTTCTCTGCGTGCAGCCGTCCTCCCCACCATTGCTTGTGGATGGCCTGCTGGTGACCACGGTCCTCAGTGAGGCAAGACCACGTGTGTCCACGTGTGAGGTGTGGGCTGTGTGTTACTGCTGACTGGGGAGTTAAAGCAAGCAGCTTCCTGGAAACTGTGATGCAGATAAGGCTTAACGCTCACATCTCGCAATAGGGCCCCATCTGAGTTCCAGGAAATATTTACCTTTAATAAATTTTCATCTTATACCTTTTGACAAAAAAAAAAGAAGAAAAAAAAAAAGAAATCCCCACTGAACTGCAGTGGAAAAAATGTTCTCCTTCCACTTACAAAATCCAGTAGTTAGAAAGGAGCAGCTCCCAGTCCAGCAGGATTTGTAGCTCACATTGAAGGACTTTGGGGTGGGATTGAGTGTGGGTTTTTTGAGTAGATTTTGACTTCCAGATCCAAACTTAATTGTCCTTTTCTGGTGGTCTGAGATTTGGGAAACAATAGGGCCAGACCACTAATAATTGCCTATGCTTTTAAAGAGCCCATCTTCCTATGAGAATCACAAGTGGGGGGAAAAGACATGTGACTTGTTTTTCAGAGCTTCATCTGACTGCATTTCATGGAGCAGGAAAGATAAGGAGTCCTGCAGGACCTCCTTTTTTAAGCATGAGCTCAGTGCTAGGTTTCACACCTCCGTATCAGCAAGTTTCTGCCTGTGCAGTGCCTTACCTATCTGGGAGGAGGCATGTGGTATTTCTGCCTGGAGTGCCTGCACTCAGCCCTGGAGGTGTTGAGAGAAAGGCAGCTGGGGCCATATCTGTTTGGCTTCGACCCAGTAGGACATCACTTTTCCAACATGCTCCAAGCGGATCTGGACATCCTGATGTGCAAGCAGCCCTCCCCATGCCACCAGCTGGCTGGGACATTTCAGCTGGCACCTACCAAGATTGCTTGATCAAATCCAACATGGCTAAGCCATTTCTGCCTCACGGCCAGTTTGGCCCCATCAGGTCCCCCTTCCCTAAAGCTGCTGAGTGATTTTGGTGCATGAGCCCAAACAGCTGCTGTTTCCAGAGATGTGTTTTGTCAGTGGCAAAATGAACCTGAGAAGCAGGGCATGTACCAGTTTGTAAGAAAGATTAGCAAAGTACTCAAGGCTCAGAGGAGACACCACCTGCATGTTCAGGTGGTTTTGCTGGAAAGAATCCCACTGAGCCTGGCAGCCCGGTTGCTCCAAGGAAACTCCTGGGGAACCCATCCACCAACACTTGGAGACACCCACTGGTTCACGTGGATCGAAATACAGCCCAAAGTGGGCATGACGTGGAAAGAGGTGGAAGATCAGCACCAAGGCGACATTGGAGATGAGTAACAGATACAGGGACGCTTGTGTCAAATCAGTTTCTGAGTCGAATCAAGCTGAAAGGGTTCACAGGCAGAGGGTGTAGGGCAGCGCATGGTCAGACTGGTTTTGGAAGTTAAAAATAGCAGGAGAGTGGAGTCAGTCCTTGGTTAATCTGGGTTTGTTAAGGCCAGACATCCAGATCCAGTTCAGTACTTTCATTAAAAAGGCTGTATTTACAGAGCTCCCGAACTGGCCCGTTGCCCACTGGGGTGACACTGGCCACTGGGCACTGGGCCAGTTTGACTGGGTGACTTCAGTATCCTCCTCCAAAGGCTGCACTGAAATGTGGCCTGGCTCATTCTCCTGAGACCTCATACAGTGGGTCACGAGCAGAGCTGGGATTTCTCTGCTGAATATCTCAGCCCCAGGCTCACAAACATCCGCTTCTGTCCTCAGGAAACCCAGTCACACTGGACTTGCCCAGAAATTTCCTCTTTTGGTCAGAACTTCCCATCTTCTGTCTTGACCCATCAGCAAGCCTTTAAAAGGTGAATTGAACAGGTTTGCCATTTTTTGAGAAATTTGGGAAGGAAAACCATCCATTTTGCATGTGCTGGCATGAATAAGGCTTGGTTTGTGATTTGGCTGATTGATGAGACTTGGTTTGCCTATGGCTGATTGATGTCTCGAGTGAATTATATGGAGGCTGGAGTAGCTGAACACTATTAGACACCTGAAAACTCACACAGGAACGAGACATCAGGCATGACCCTTCTGCAGAAAAAGCTGCATGTGGAGTTTGCACATGGTTAGCAGCAGAAAGCCTGCTAGCAGGCCATAACTTTCTAATGTCTAATAAGCACACTATGCCAAAATGCATTTTTGAACATGGCTAAAAACATCCAAGCAGTCATGGACTTCCCAAGATGAGGGAGGGAAGGGAGGCAGGGCAGGAAAACGAGTATGCATTGGTGATCCTATAAGCCTCACCCTCAAAGCAAGAGGACTACAATCTCACCTTGGACACCCCACGGTCCCCCAGGTCAGTGGTGCAGGTCCTGGAGCGTTGTCTCCTCTGAGGGTGCAGGGGCAGAGCCGTGCTGGTGAGAGGGGCTGCAGCAGGTGCTGGCTGTGTGTCTGAGATCACTTGGCATTGGCAAAAGCTATCTTTCCTGACTTTGCCCCACCTCCCACTGCCGTAGCAGAAAGGAGATTTTTCCTGCAGTGCCAAGCAACAGGAGTTGTAAATCACTGCTAGATTATTTCCTTCTGGTAAGAAAACTTTTAAAATACATATTCAAAATGTAGCTGGCTTTTAAGGAGTGTGTGTGCCACTCTGACAGCCTCTGCAGTTGGACAGACAGGCCCAGTTACCCCCATGAAATCACTGCAATTCACTGCCCATTTCGTGATGGGCACCCACCTTTATCTTCCTCGAGTAGCTCTCTGCAGCTGTGGTTCATTTTTCCATGTCCATCCAAGGGCACAGCACTTTGTGGGCTGCCCACGTTTTCATATGGCATGTTTTGAAAGCCACATGCAGATTTTAGAAAGAGCTGAAGTGCAAAGCAAAGACAGGAAAAATGATGGGTCAGGAGGAGAAGCTGCTGGTGCTCCCATGAACTGCCCATCCCTGAGTGTGAAAGCAGGTTTCTCTGCAATGTTTGGCTTCCCTATAGCCTGAATGGTGTCCCCTGGAGATATCTGTCTGTCCAGTGATGGAGGGGGTTGCTGAGAGCAAGTCCATCAGTTTTGGCAGGGCTGGGATGAGTCCTGTGCCTTAGTGCCTCCAGCCTCTGCTTGTAGGTGTGAGCTTTGGGATGCTGGTATATACTTGACAGTAAGAACTTCATGGGTAGCACAGAGCATCACACCACTTTCCTAGAAGAAATTATCGCTGCCAGGGAGAGGGAACCAGAGGAGAGCAGACGGGCAGGGCAGGGTGTCCTGATGGCCACAGGCTGGCAGCTTGGCTTGCCTGGGAAAAGCCCAGGCCATCTGAGTGGCTATTTACATCACTTCTGATGCTGTGACAGGAAATCGATGGCTCCAAACTGTGAGAGAGATTACTTTGTTTGCCCACAGTCAGCTGATTAAAATGGTATTTTCCACACATTTGTGCAGTGATTAGTGATGAAATGCAAATCATATGCAAATTGGTGCAAATGGCTGGTGTGCACAGCCAGCTCCAAAGTCAGGCACTTTCATTTCCTCTGAGGCATTTGGGCTCTTTTAGTATCCACATGGAGGAACAGGACAAACCCACTTGTGATCTGAGCACATAGCTGAAGCAAACAACGCGGAGAGAGTGGGAAAAATCAACACCGCCTGGATGCACTTACTGAGTGGCATCTGTTTTGGTTGCGTTGATACATGGAATCCAGCTTATGCAAAGATCTTTATTAAATAAACAGCTACAAACCGCACAAACAAGCCTTCCACATATCTCGCTTCCCAGCCTTGTTTCTCTTGTTTACCAGGGCCTGGCTGGAGTCCTGTTTGTGGAATAGCCTGTCACATTGCAAATCAAAATGCCATAATGGTTGCTGGATATAGTAACAAAATATGTTTCTCTAAGTATCAGATTTGGAAAGAAGATCTATAAACACAGTGAAAGCAAAAAACAAATTCCCAAACCCTTGCCACAAAGAATAATTGCAAATATATATACATATATATGCATGTATATTTTTAACTTGGCTTCTGTTCTTCTTTGACTTGCAGACCCAGAGCATTGCTTCAGTCTGAAATTCAGTGAGGCCATGTTTCCTTGCTTCCAGGCAGCTTTGTGGGGATAGCAGGGCCAAGACAAATAAATAAATAAGGGCTCGCAGAGTGAAATATTATATTTAATAAGGCTGACGAGTCCTCCTGAAACCCAGTTGTGAAAACTTTAAAAAGTGTCTGTTTCCTGTAGCTATCAACATGCTAGAAAAAGGGAAGCCCTATGGGCTGGTCAAATTTTTCCCAATGGCTGCAATGACTTTTGCAGCTGGTCTTGATTTTCGTGGATATTGCTCATTTTCCTAGTGCTCATAACAGCCCTGGAATGGAAATCCTGGCTCCCTTGGCACCGGGTGCATCCCCATAGGGTGCTGGCAGGTGAAGGGTGCCAGCCCAAAAATTATTCATCCCAATTAGCTCTTGGCTTCCCCTGCAGTTTGAGGAAATGAGGCTGGATTCATGAATAATAGAGTGAATACAGGAGGCCTAATAAAGGACAAAATTCATGGTGAATATAACTCCCATCATGTCAGCAAACAGGTTTGTGCTGCTTGTGGCATTACCGTCCCTTCTTGACACACTACATTTATAGGGTTTGTGTGTGCCCATCGGCTGAAAAACAATCCCTTACCTGTGACTGGCTGATGATCGCAAACAGGAGTAGCAGAAGGGAAGCAGGGCTGCTCTGGACTTTAAAAGGCAAAACCAACACAAGCCAGCATCGAGGCTGCATCTGAGGCTGCTGCAGCTCTGTCTGTGTGCCTCTAGGCTGTGCATGTGTGTGTGCCCAGCCCCTATTAAATATACATGGCCCTGCTATTTGTAGGACACCATATGCGTACCAGGGGAGTAACCAGGCTGACGTGTGACTTGCTCTGCCTCTTAGGAAACACAGAGGAATCGGTGCCTATACCTAGATCTTGTGTGAATTGGACATAAATCTGTATTATCTTCAGCTTTCAAACTAGCCTCCCTCTGATATTTTTTTATGGCACAGCTGTTTCAGTCGGGAAGCAATGGCATTTTCTGGCCCCAGGAAAAGCTGTGGTCTTCCCTCATGCTTGAGCGTGCTGCCTGGCCCAAGGATGTGGTGCAGGGTCGTCTTTGCTCTTCGGCTGGAGATTGTTTTTGTTTGCTGCTTTTCTGGCAGGGCCCATCGCACATAAATTGTCATCCACTTAAAATACACCTTGGGCATTTTTATCTGGGTTTCTGGGAGCTTGGAAGCACACTTTTCTGCCTATCTGCTAGGATTTTGACATGAAGCTGTTTATTTGAGGTGTAGAAATGGAAATCTCATCTTCACAAGTCACCCTGGAATTTTCCTCCAAAGATCAGTGAAAGCAATCATTAATATGGGGCATCATTTATAGCTCTGTGCAGAATAATCCTCCAGGCTCTCTGACAGCTGTGAATTGGAAAACAATAAAGACCATTACTAGAGGGTTCTTTTTAAAAAAAAAAAAAAATGCATGTTCTTTGAGACATTGTGTAGCTCTCAGGAAAGGAGGCAGCAAATTAAAAATCTCTCTCAGCAAATGCATGCAGCACCATTCCAAATTCCTAAGCTTTTTCTTTTTCCATGCCCTGACATCTTCCCTGAGTAGTGCCAATAAAATGTACTCTGCAAAGGTTCCTCTGGGGAAACGGCAACCATAAACAAATGTTCACCTCTGCAGATGGCTCCCGATTCCAAGGATGCAGCAGCTGTGCCCGGGCACCTTGGCTCGGCCAAAGGTAAGAGCCCAGTGCCCATTGAGCTGGGACTCACCCTGGCTCTCCAGTGCTGCCATCTTCTGAGGACTTCTGGAGGCTCATTCACTGCTTGCTGCCTAGATTTTCCCAATTCGTTCTGAAATGCAGTCAAAACATGCTGAAAACTGCAAGGGAGCAAATTTGACTTTATTGTGCAGCCTCAGGGCCCTTCTGTCCGGATTTGGTCCAGATCCCCCGAGATTTTTCTGCACATGGTGGTACCATCAGCCAAGTCTTTGGGACTGTGCTGCCACGGGTGCTTACAGCTTCTGGCGAGTCAGGCTCAGGCTGGAGACTGAAGAAACCCTGACCATGCTTGAGCCCTGCTACAGCTGTTGTTGTTAGGGTTTAAATTAACCTTAAATACCTAAAGAGCTTTAAAAATGTGAGCTCTGGTGAGAAAATAGAACAGCAAGTGTGTGTGGCTACTAGAGGATCCCTACCTGGCTGTAATAAACAAACATGCTCACGGTCAGTTTGGCATCCTGGTATTGAGTGAAAAAATCGATATCATGCTGAGATGGTGTGAATTGGTGTGATGAATGACAGCAGTGGGGGCTGCATCACAGAGCATTTGGAAGGGCACCTCAGCCTGTTTGAAACAGGCTCTTTGAATGGAGTCTCCTGCTGAGATTCATTCTCTTCTTCGAAAGCACTGATATCCCCACAACAGCATCTATCCATGCTTGAAGGAATAGCTAATGAGTTTCAGAGAGGAAAGGGGCAGAATACAAAAGGCAGCCTTTATTTCCTGGCTGGTTGTTTTGGTCAATTTGTTTTCCTCTTACTACACTTTGCTACGGTTTCCTTGAATCCTGACAGACAGTGTCTTTGGAACACTTCTTAAAAGCACCTTTTTTCTTAACAGTGTAATTACTATCACCAGCATGGCTTTCTGGAGCCAAAGGCAATTAATGCTAGCTTTGTTTCTCTCCCTCTTTCTTCTCCTCCCAGGCTTTGCACTGGGAGGGCTCTCTGGGCAGCCCTTGTTCCCTTGGCCTCCCTCCTGCCCTCCTTCCACCCAGCAGCTCCTAAACCACCCCTGTGGTTCCCACCAGGCGAAGGCTAGAGAGAAAATCCCAAGCACAATACTGAGGTGTGTTTTTACCTCATTGTGCTTTACATACTTCTAAGTGTTCTGGTTTTAAATTGCCCTTCCCAGGAGTGGCAGTTTTTTTCTGCGGTATCACTCCATCTGCAGCCAGCCAACATGATGTGCAGGTGGGAGCATGGTCTTACCAAGCCAAGTGCTTTGGCCCAGAGTTAAACTCCAGCCATGTGCCTCTGGCTTTCCCTAGCAGCCCTGGCTCACTAAGTCGAGCTCAGGATCAGGACAGCCAAAAAAGAAGAATCATCCCCCACAGATCCCAAGCTGAGCACGAGGGTGCAGATGTAGACGCCCCAGCAAGCATCATTGCTTACCTAGCACAAGCTGATGAGGAGGGCTACCAAAATTACTGCTGAAAGCCTGTCATCGTCACAGCAAGCGGGAGTCCATGTGATGAGAGACATTCATAGCTCAGAGGCCAACAGTAAGGAGGAGGAGGGGAGGCATGGGTGTGGGATTTCCCCACGCCCTTCAGCTGCCCCTACTGCGGGCACCCAGGCCAGCCAGCTTCCGTGTCATGGCCAGAGCTCCCAGCTCCCCGGCAGCTCCCAGGCACAGGGAAAGCCCTGCTGGGGGCACAGCCTGTGCAAAGGCAGGTTTGGCACTGGGAAAGGATGGAGCATTTCCAGAGCAGATGAAATCTTCCAAGACCTTGAGCTGCCAGTTCGAAGAAGCCTACGCATTTTGCAAGTTTTTAGAGTCTTAGAACTTGGTCTAATTTAAGCAAATTTTTATGGGATTGGCACATCCTAAGCACTGGAGAGATCCTTCTGCGAAGTTTCATCCTCTGCAGCAAAGCATAAAGGAAGAGAGAATTACTCAATATGGTGTTTGGGAAAAAAAATGTTTGCATGGGCAAAGCAGCATATTTTTTTCCTGAAACTGAGTCTTCAGCGGTGAAGATGGTGGGGCTTTTCGAAACTCTCTCAGCAGTGGCCACTCCACATGGAAAGTTTCAGTCTGAATGGCTAAAGTCTGGCAAAGTATCAAGCAACTGAAACAGACTCTAAAACAGTGGAAAGTCATGGGCAAGTCTAACAACAGGCACTTTGACATGCTCTGCCTTAAACTCAAAGCCCTGAGGGCATCAGAGATCTGGATGAGCATGTGTAAGATATGGGAATCAGCTGGAGAAACGGCATCTGGGAACTTTTCCCTCTTGTTTTCTGAACTAAGGGTTGTAGAGGGACGGAAACCAGCTCCCAGGCTCTGGGGCTTGTGTGGGAATCACTGCTTTCACGTAACATCAACAGTTTCTAGCATGACAGCAATGTGTAGCTGGACCTGAGGGCAGCCCCCGTGCAGCTCCTGACGTGGGGTGTGCAGCCTGTGGGGCTTGAGAGAGCCCTGTCTTTGCAAACAATCTGGTGGGCTTCAGTTTCTCACCTTTGTCACAGGAGCAAATCCAGCATGTGTGTGTCCACAGGGCTCTGCAGTAGGATTTTCTGTCCAGCATTCTATATATCCACCAGTCCTCCGAGCTTATAGGTGGGGACTGGAGCTGCTGAGCTGCCCACAAAGGGGAGTCATTTTTGGCCCCACATATAGCTGGATTTAGTTTGCTCCCACAGGGAGGTCTCCTCTGATGGCTTGAACACACAAAGACAGGTCTAGGCTGAGGGAACCAAATGCTGTGTCCTGCTGCCACAATTGCCATAAATGGGGCTGACACACGGCTGAGGCCTCTGTGCGCAGGGACTTTTCTGTATTGCCATTTTTAAACGCTCCTTGCCATTTTCGCCCAGGTGCATGTAAACTGAAACGTGGACTTTTATCCCCAGGAAGAGGGGAAGAGCTGCTAGCCAAGCTCGAGCCCATCGCAGGGACCCTGCCCAGTTTATAAGCCAGCAAGCTGTCACAAAACACTCGAGTGCTCTTCCACGTTCACGTTTCTCTTGGCCACTCAGTTCCTCTTATTTTAGCTTTGTTTAAGCAATCTCCTTGGTAACTGGAAACAGAAGCAGAATTTTTTCATCCTCCTCATAGGGTTGGTTTCCTGCCTATCTCAGCACTGGGAGGGATCCTTAGCAAATATGCATTTGCTTTTGTGCTCCCACCACAGGCTGTAACCCCATGTATCACTGGGGAGACCTGGTGTCTCTTTCAAAGGGTTTTTATACAGAGTTTCAGTTGAGAGGGCTGTATTTCACAGTTTAATTTGTTTGGCAGTAAACAGATGGCGTGTCAGTCACACAGCGTGAACAGTGGCTCTTGAAATTGCCCATGTGCTCCCAGCCTCGAGTGTGTCCAGCAGCAGGGGGACCCCACTGGAGTGGTCCTTGTCAGGATGCTGCAGCCGCCGGAGTGGCAAAACCCTTCAGCAGGGATGGGGAAAGGCTCCTTGCTGTGGCAGCACCCTCCACTTGGGTACCACAGCCCCGCACATCTTCCAGCACCTGCCTCTGCCAGGACACAGCAGCCCAAGGGCATTAGAGTCCTCTGGTCTTCTTGGGGCAGTGTCAGAAAGCTCTCTGCAAGGGGATGGGCATTAATTGCTAGCAGCTCCTAAAGACCTGGAGGTGTTTGAAAAGGCAGGGAAAAAATCCCATCTCAGCTCTCAGCTGGTATGATTTTTTCCTCTGCCCTCTGGAGAGGCAACTTGTTGGAAAGGAAAGGAGAAAGAAAAAAATAAAATGAAAACAACTCTCAAACTGTCTGAAGGTTTGGCTGCGTTTCTAACCAGGGGAGGTAAAATCAGCTCCTGCGCTTACTCCCTCTTTCTGAAAACAAGTGGTGTCCAGAGACACAAATTTCAGAGGCAGACCAGCTTTCCCCATTGCTCTGCCGTGTTCGGAGCCAAGCCATGTGGCCAAGTTTGCCTCCTCCCTGTAATGTCTTGCTGGGGTCAGGGCAGAGAGAAACCCGCTGTTGGCACTCAACTGCCGCACATACCCTTTCTTGGCCAGAGCCATTCCCAAAGGATGGAAATGGCAGTGTGAAAATACCATGCAGCACCTTTAGTGCAGAACTTAGAGTTGAGATTTTGGGGTCATTTTTTGACTTAATGCTCCAAACATTGTCACTGTTTAAGGCAGCATTGCTGTAGCAGCAGCCCCTCTCTGGGGATGGCTGGGAAGTATTTTACAGGGCCTGTTCCGAGTTTGCTGGCCTTATCCCTAGGCAGCTCTGCATTGCCTCCCTCACAGGGCTTGCCTCGTGGCATAGTGACGGCATTGCGTGTCACTGGGCTGTAGCTCACGGCTTGGGTTATGGTCTTCAGAAATGAGCATCCTTGATGCTTCAAGCCTGCATAACAACAGCGTTTCATATGCTGGTACCCAGAGGCTTCATGTCTTTTACAGTCAGGTAACGCCCGATAGCGGACCAGCACGGGTGACTTGCCAAAGGGTGTCTGGACCAGGGGTGAACTCTGCAGCCAGTCATTTAAATTGCTAAATTGTAAGCATTGCACTTGAACCTCCCTTGACAGGAGATTACTTCCAACTTCTTCTAAGGAAAGTTCAGTGTGACACTTAGCAACAAGCTCATAAAAGATCAAAAGGCTTTTCCGTAGCTTAGGAGTCCATTAGCATCAGCAGGACCCCAGCAGGAAGAGCAGGTAGGATGTTTGCTGTGTGCTGCACTCGCAAATACGGACCACATCTGCACACATGCACACACCACGTGTTGAGGCAGATGTCATTTTGTTCAGCAGTTTGACTGCAACTTGCGTGCATGTGTGTGTGCATGCACACGTGTTTTGCTAAGCTGGCACAGAAGCTGTTGAGAGCAGCAGGGCATGCCGGTGTGAGCAGCACAGCACAAAATGGCTCAGTCACAGGTACTTCCAAAGTCTCGAAGTCAGTCACTTGCATCGCTAGGCAAAGGATGATAAATGTAGTGATGGTGAAGTCCTTATTTCTGCAACACCATCAGGAGGCCTTGATCCTGCGTTTGGGTCACAACTCCAAGAGTTTTGGGGGAGTATCTTGAAAAGAGGGGGCTGATCTTTAGGGCCAGCCATCAAATAACAGGAGTCAGGTGCATCCCTGACTGAGCATGGAGTTAAAATGAAGCTGGATACTGCTTCTGAAAGGGAGCCTGCACATTCTATTTTGATGTTTGCCATTTGAATTTCTGTGGCATGCCCTCTGCTGTCGCTGAGCATCCCCTCATCCTCTCCTTCTTTTCCCACCTACAGCTGCTTTTCCAGCAGCAGAGCTACCTGTCAGCAGCCCTGGCAGAGTGGCAGGGCACAATCAAGACCCCTTGTCCAGTGTCTTCCCAAACAACAAGGGAAATTCTCCCTTGCCCTGAAACCCAGGGAAGCAGGATTTGAAATGTGCCTTCGCTGGGAGGGAAGCACTGCTATGATTGATATAAAATCTTGCTGCAGTTGTGGTGCTGGAGCAGCTGATGCACAGCAGATGTATTTTTGAGCTTCCTTGAGTCCCAATTCCTGACACTGAAGCTATGCTATTAGACATGGACCTATTATTTCGCATGGTCCCCACTGTTTTGTTTAGTCAGCTTTAACTCAGCAAGGTTTGCTAAATGATTTACAGGGTTGCAGAAATGTCGTCTCTGCTGGCAGTTGGGGAGTGCCAGAGCCATTTCAATAAGAGTGATATCTCCTGTTTGAGGAGCATTGCCATGGCAACTATGCCAGGTGCACACAGGGAAGAGCAACTTGTATTTATTTGAAAGGTTAGAGCAATTATTGTTGTAAGGGGGGACCTGGCTGTAAAGAAAAGCCGCATGCGTATGTGGGTGTGTAGAGAAGCAAGAAGCACTTGTATGAGTTTCCAGTTGCTTTCTTTGGGGAAAACATGCATGAGGACAATCAGGGAGAGGGGTGGGGGTTTGACCCAGAGGTCCTCTCCCACCCAAACCCCTTCACGATTTTATTCCTCACCATGCTTGTTTTCCACTTCAAGTTTTCCAGTGGGGATTTCAAATCCAGCCTTGACCCCTTCTCAGCTCAGCGCATGTCTCTTCCCTACAACACACCACCCCCGTCACCCACCTCCCTGTGAACCGGGGCAAATCTTGCTGAGGGACCATGATAAAACATCGGAGCTGAGTTTCTCTCCCCTTCGCTACCTGCCTTCATTATCCACAGACCTGACTGACCAGCCAGGCATGAGGAGAAAATCCCAGAAAGGCAGAAAAGGGAGAAATGCCAGATTTTGGCTCTGAATCTGCAGGCTTAGAAATGGGATTTGCAGGGTTTTATACTGAACAAGGATGTTGAGCTGGGCTGAGCCCTGGGCAGTCAATCCTTTAGTTGCAGCGCGGGCTGAATTTTTAGGAACTAATGACAGTTTTTTTCTGGCATGGGCAGGGTTGTGCAAAGCCAAGGGAGAAGTTATTTCTGCTCTGTCAGCTTTCCCAGGCGCCTTAAGCAATTGCTGCTGGGGGTGTTTTTGATCAAATTCACATCAAATGTGTTTTCCCTCCTAGTTGTTGGCACTTGTATTGCACTGTTGTGCATGCTGTCCTTGGAGATCCAGATACTGATCTAGATGGAGTGTCTCCTGTTTGATCCCTCAGTGATCCTGCCTCCAGCAGGCACTCTGGGAGCTTTAAGGACTATGGATCACCATCACTAGACATGCACGGCAATGGGGTTGGGAAAGAACAGCAAAACACTGTTTTGCCCTGGTGTTACCACATCCAGAGCCATGGGAAGGGGGAGGCCACACCTTCAGCTGTCCTGGGACAGCGAAAGATTTAAGCATGACCAAGGACTCTGGCCCTGTTTTGGGGCAGATCAAGAGAGTGCCATGCATCTTTGCCTAGCTGGCCCCTTGCAAAATGTGACATTGGTAGACAAATGAACAAGTGCATTAGCCAGAGTGCAAAATTCACAATCAGATCAGAGCAAACATCTAGGATTCCCCAGAAAAGCATTTCTGGTCTGACAAATTCTGCCCAATATGGTCTTCCTCAGAAGAGAGTCAAGCAGCATTCAGTCTAGCATTTGAAATCATCTTACCTGGCAATCGTCGCTCCTGAAAAGTGTTTTCTGAGGCATTGAGCATCAGCTGTGCCTGTCATCTCCCAGCTATTCGAGCAGCAACAGCTCTCAGTCCTCCTGTCTCTGCAAACCACCTCCCACGTCTTGTATCTCCGCAAGGCCAAGGAAGAGTAGGCTGGTTCCTTTTCCAGGATTTTCCTGGTAGTGATGCTCTGGAGCAGGCCAGCATTATGTATTTGAGCTGTATGTTGTCATTTAAACTCTGCATCCTGAGGCCAGGGGAGCAGATGGTTTATGCAGCCATGGAAATGACAACTGTGGTCTTGCAAAGATTGATTCAGCAAGCCTTGGAGAAGGAGGTAGAGGGCAACCAAGAAATAAGAGCAGCCAGATGAATTTTGGCTCCAGAGGTGGGGGAGGATAGAGGGACCGGTTCCCCCTCCCTTTGCACCACCCAGGCTACTGTGCTCAGTCATGGTTTTGGTAGGCATTGGACTGTGCAGCCCCGTGCAGATTTGGGCTGCTGGACCAGCAAACCAAGCTGCCACATCAGATCAGCTCACATCCACACTTCCCAAAGCATGCGTCAGGCTTAGCTTCAGTTGCCCTCCATGACACATTTGCAGCATGCTTCAGGCAAAATTTTCAGTAAGTACAGACATTTCATGTCAGCAAGGCTTGGTTCTGCAAAGGACCCTGCATGGGTGACTCATGGGACATCTTACAAAGGTGGGATCCTATCAGCAGGGACAGAAACTCTAATGAACCCTCTTGTCTGTCAGAGACCACTGGGTTACAGCTAAAATCATGTGTGACACAAGGTCATTCACATAACCTGGCATCTTCTGTCCCTCAGGAAGGTGCGTCCCTGCACTGGCTGAGCAGGTATCGCGTTGCCCTCTCACATGTCCCCTGCCAGGCACACATCCCCTGCGGCTGGGACAAACGCCTCCACCACAGACCTGGGTGTCTCTCTGCATGCGAGGCTGTCGTCTCCTTACCATCAGGTGCAATTTTGTTGTCAACTGGTGGAAGAAAAGCCTGATCTGTTCCTTTTCCCTCCCAGCAACAAGACAACTTCCCTCCTCCAGCAGCTGTCAGAAATCTGAGCAATGAAGCTGCTAAGTCCATAAAAGCACTCCCTGGTGCCCCGGTCAGAAGAGCTGTGTGCTGCAGAGACAGACACAGGAGGAGCTAGGTCTCTTTGTGTCTCTAACAGCATGGACAGGGCCTCGAGCCCCTGCAGCCTCTGGGGTGGCTCACCAAGCAGATAAGGACAGACAGGGAGATGGAGAGCAAAGTGTAGTGAAGGTGGGGATGGGGAGAGAAAAAGCTGCCTTGCTCTTGGTGGTCGGCTCCAGCCATGCCCTGGGGTCTGGTCCAGGCTCCTTGCTGTGGCCACAGCCAGTTTGCATGGCCCTGGTTGCTGGCTCTGGTGGTGCCCAGCCCTGATGATCATTCGGGACCTTTCTTCCCCATGGCACCTGGTCCCCTACAGCAGCCTGCTTGCCCCTCTACACAGGCACTGCCCGGTGCCCAGCACTCACAAGAGCTGCGCAAGGCAGGGAGTCTCCCAAGCCACGTGCCTGTCTCTCATGGCAAGCTTTAACTTCAGCTAATTAAGCGACTGGCTGACAAGCAAATGTATGAGAAATCAATATGTGGCAGCTTTCTGCAGGAGTCCGAGAATGCGTGCTGGAACGGACAGCACCAATGGGTGCTTTGAAATGTCACCTCCAGAACATGCACGCCTCGTGGCTATTCTGCTGCGATCGCTGACCCTCTGGGTGGGAAGTGCTTGGCTGTTGGGGGGTCAGGGCTGGCAGCACCAGGCTTAGGCAACAGGACTCCGCTCCCAACTGCCTACCCTGAATGTTGTAACTATGAATCTGCAGTTGAAAGTCAGCAAGAGGAGAAGAGCTGGAGCTGCAGTTCTGCAAGATTTGTTTTATTCTTTGATTTCCGGTACATGGAAATGAGATGAAATTCATTCCCTCAGCAATTGCCTTGGCTACAGACTCAGGGAAGAGCAATTTCTGGTACAGAAGTGCAGACAGTTGGATGTGCCATGGATGCCCTCAGCCTTCATGTGAGAGCCAGGGCTCTTTAGCTCAGGTGAAATGGACTCCACACCAATGGAAGGAAAACCCCAGCAGCAACAGTGGTCTGCTGCAAAGTCGCCCCATGGTGTCACTGGAGCTCCCTGCAGCAGGCAGGGAGGAAGGCAGGAGGTGTGACAAGCCAACACACAGCCTGGCTTGCCAGAGGGACCTCTAGCCCCATGCACCCAAATCTGTTGGAGAGATGCTCCAGAAATTGCTCCTGCAGTGTGAGTGAGGGACAAGGCAGGAAAAAAATATTCTAGCTTTTTCAAGGGCTGTGGTGTTGCGCCCACTCATAAGACCTTGAGTGTTTGGCTTGAACACCCAGCTCCTGGAGACGTTAGATTATGGCAGAAACACCACTTTTGTCCCCAAATCAAAGCTCATTCTAGAACTCTGTGAGGATTTGAGGGACAGCTTGGAAACTCCATCTAGATTGATTCGCACAAGGTGAAGAAAATGTGTAATGGTTTAGAGGCTGCTTTAATCTTCTGGTTTAATGTTCTGTTTTTTCCGTCTCGTGGATTTAGGACTCCTGGTGTCTGTCCCTGCAGTGACTCAGCAGTGGGGGTTTCAGGGTGCTATACAGTGTCCCTTTTGTTTTCTGTTTACACAAGCACTATCACGTCTTGTGCTGAAAGAGCCCCTGAGCCACAGGAGAGAGATTTTAAATGCAAATTTCAGCACGTACTTGCTCTGTCAGGACTTTGGATCTCGGCATACTTCATCGCAGTGTGTTCAGCTAGAGAAACCAAGGGGCAGCCATGTGAGCTGCTGTGCTCAGCACTGCAGCCCACGTTGCTCCGTGAGCCTTAGCAAGCTGTCCTGGCTCTGCCAGGTGCTCCTGGTCTGCCTCATTCACACCGTGTATTGTCATGCGAGAAAATCAGCCTCGCACAGCAACACGTACCTCTGAAAAAGGGGACTGCAGACAGCAGGCTTGCAAAACTGGACACTGAATGCAGCAGGAGCACAGGACTAGGTGAGGCCACCAGGAACATGGGCTGCAATCCACAGCCTGCACAGGCAGCCCCACGCTAGCTTGATGCGGCTCACATTGTCACAGCCTGTGCTATCCAGCAAATCTCTGCCTGGAAGAGGAGTGGGAAGCAGAGGCCATGTCAGAGGGTCTAGCAAGAACAAGGTGTCATCAGTGCACGTCCCAGATTACTGTAGAGAGCAGTCTTTGCTTTAACACAGGATAAATTGTGCAGTTGCCTCATCCTCCTCCTTCTCCACTGATCAAACCCTGGCACATGGCCAGATGCGTGTGGGACCCTGTGGAGGGGCTTTGCAGCAGGCAAAAGGCAGTGTGATGGAGATCAGGCATGCTCTAAGAATAGCCTGTGTTATTTTCACAAACTTGCTGTTTCTCAAACAGATGTAATCTCGAACACCATTAGGAGGAAATCCTTTTCTCCAGGATTGCAGTCTCATTCCAGGGACAAATTTGCCTCAGCAATTCTTGCTGATTGGAGATTCATCCAGAGAGCGGACTTGCCATTTGTTCCTCCCACCCTTTTTCCCAACAACCTTGTACAGCAGAAACAGCAGCAGTGCACATGTCTACACAACACAGAGCACTTGCTCGCACCCTAGAAAGATCACTTGGAAAACTGCATAATAGCAGCACCTGCTGGCAGTGGCACCTTAAGCCCCGAGGCTGCATTATTCAAGAAAGTCCTATTGGTGTTCCATCAGGAACAGCTTTTTAATTGGCACCCAGGTTTCTTTTTGTGAGAGAGAATTATTTTGTGGGGCTTTGAGGAATGCCACACACCGCAAGACAGAGCACACCCATAGGAAGTTTACATCTTGATATCTCTGCTGCCCTCAGAACTGATGAAGGCAGGTTTTTTAATTAACTTTCCTGAGAAAGGCGCTTTTTTTTCATACATGGGGACAGGGTGAAGTGTACATTTTAATGGGAGCTGTCAGGAAAATTATTGATTTTGTTAGTAATGTTTTTGAAATTGTGACGTTCTGTTAATTCTGTCAGGTCCTCTTTGATAGCTTGGCTGAGAGCATTTTTGCATCCTTCATTAGTTTTTTAATACATGATAATTTCCCCTAACTCATCAATGCAAAGCAAGATCAGCTGCATGCTTGGTAACCATTTTTCTGATGTACAAACCTATTGCAGCAATAATTATAAACAGAACAAATTATTACAGATATTCATTATAAAATACAATTACACTGAGCCATGCTGCATTGTTACATTTTTCACAACTATTGCTTGTTCTTGAGTAAATGGTTTCATTATGAGCATGAAGGGCAAACTTAATACACTTCTGACTCATAGCAAACAGCACAAGAAATCATCCTGACTGTTCCTCCAAGTGCTTGGCGGTGTTTGCTCTGAATGAGAATAAAATGTCGACTTTGCTGCCAAATACTTGTCAGCTTAACAGAGGGGCTCTGGGTGGCAGCACAGACATGCAAGGAGGGGAGAAAGCCAGAAATTATGGCAGTGTCGCCTGAATTTCACTCCCCTAGAGCGTGGCTTTCTTCCATGTTTATGGGGTTTCAGTGCTGGGACCTTCCAGGAACAGCAGATCTTCCGTGATCATATATTAGAGCCGCCTTGAGGCGGCTCCGACTTGTGCTGGCTGCCCATGGAAAGCGCAGAGAAGACAGAGATGGGATAAGAAGCGTTTCTTCGAAGGATGGGACAGACAGGCTTGGGTGGGGGAGAGCAACTGGGAAGCTTGTTTAAGCAAGAGCTTTCTCAGGAGGGCAGTGCCATCTAGCATGGGGAAAAAGCAAACCCAGCCAAGAGGTCGGCAGCAAGCAGAGTGCTGCAGGCAGTCACTGAATTGCCTTTTTATTTCTTGTTGTTATTGCCTTTTTATTTCTCATCTGGGACAAGGTCAGAGCCAGGAGGAGGTCCCATCCTGGCAGCAATGCCATGCGCACATGTTCACTTTCGTGAACAGGGCACTCCAGGCAGGAGCAGGGGCTGCTGGATTTCTGCCCCCAGTCTTGTCTTTGCAAGGGCTTTGCACTGTAGGAAAGACCACAGTAGTTCCCTCCATGCACTAGCCCCTTGTACTCCAAGGGTTTGGTCACCTTCTGGTGAGCAGCTTTCAGCTGAGTGTTTCTGGGCTACTTAACATGAGTCCCTGAAAAAAGCTGGAAAACTTCTTTCATGCTAGTTTTTTCCCCTGGTAAAGCAATTCATTCACTCTATTGGGTGTCCCAGGGAGCAAATCTCTCTGCTGGTGGCCACAGCCTCCTGTGAGGCTTTCACCCTTCATGGTGCATGCTTTGTGGCTGCACTCTGAGCAGGGGCTCTGCCTTTGGACCTGCCCTGCTGATGCCACAGGGGCAAATTCAGCAACCCTGGGCCATGTGAGAGGAGAGGCTTGCTGCACGACTCCCAAACAGGAGAGAACCAGATCTTCGGGGCTTGGGGAAGGATGTGCTGCTTGCAAAGGAAAATAAAAAAGTCAAATCTCACCGTCAGTGAAGCTTTCCTTCACTATGCCCTAACTAGAAAGACCATCTTTCCCTTATGTTCCTTCCACAGAAAAAGCCCTAACTCCAGCATGCCTTTTGAGCTTGTAAATTGGAGCCTCCAAAGCCCAAACTGAGCAGCTGATCATGATGTTGTGCGTGGATCTGTTGTGCCTGGCAAGACAGAGCCTATTCCATGCTCAGGGGCTGGTTTAAGCAGTGCATCATGCTTTCAGGGGCTTGGTCTGTGCTGGTTCCCAGTGCTCGTGCCCCCAGGAGCCCATGCAGTGTATGCAAACTGTCAAGGGGCCGTTCTGCACCCTGAATTTTTGAAAAGGGGCGTATCTTGCTGTCCCTGGGCCAAGGCACCTCTGGGGGAGGCTGGTCCAGGCTGCATCATGTCCAGCCATGGCCTCTGGCCATGCCAGGGACGATGGCACCCTGCAAGCTGCTGGTGCGCTGACCCTGTGGTCTGCGCTCATCCTGAGGCAAGCTCGGCCCATTGGCTCCTGCCCTTTGCTCTCGTCTGTGCTGCTCCTCCAGCCTGTGCTACCAAACCCACTGTTTTCTGTCCACAGCCCTCTTCTCCTGCCATTTCCACCCTCCTCCTCCTCTCCCTGTCTCCTCTCCTCCCTTTTCCCCCCTTACTCTTGAATCTCTATTTCTTCTTCTCTGTTCCAGCAAAACGATATCAATCAAGGTGATAGATGATGAGGAGTATGAGAAAAACAAGACCTTCTACCTAGAGATCGGGGAGCCCCGGCTGGTGGAGATGAGTGAGAAGAAAGGTGGGGGACGTGCTCCGGGGCTGAGCCCAGCCTGTGTGTCCCTGTCTGGCTCACTCATGCCTGGCACCTGCAACACCGAGCTCACATCCCCAACGCCTATGGAAAAGGGCAGGAGCAAGAACATTTCCCATCCCCCCTGAACTCAGCCTTTCCACAGCCCACCAAGGTCCAACCCCAACCAGGTGACAGGGATGCTCCTGCCCTTCCCCATACGCCCCAGGGGGGATGTGCAGCTGCTTCCCCCCACCCGACCATCTCCGGCACCACGGCACCCGGGTGGACGTGAACTGCATGCGTGTGTGATGCCAATCATGTGTTTGCCTTTGTCTTGTGTTCCCACAGGAAATTCATTACCCTTAGAGTACTTGACCGTGAGGAGTATGAGAAAGAGTGCAGTTTCTTCCTTGTGCTTGGGGATCCAGTGTGGCTACGACGAGGAGTGAAAGGTGTGAGAGTAAAACCAGACCAGCTCTCGAGACGCTGCCGTCCGCTTTCTCTGTGTCTCCCTACTCTCACACTCCTTTCTCCTCGCACTTTGGCTCCTGGCCATTTTGCCCTCCCTCCTTCGAAGCTTGGCCACTGCACCTTTTTGCTCTGTTTTCTTTCCTCTTTCATTTCTGGAGGACTCCGTCTCACTCACCAGTGCCCCCCGGGAGCAAGGCATGCTCCTGGGAGGGCCCCGGAGCACCCAGGCAGGGGACGATGAGCATTGCCAGCCCCCAAAGACATTCTGAGAGTGCTGCCCTGCCACGTCGCAGCTACACCTTCATTTAATCAAGTAGAAAATTCAGTCTCGAGAAGTAAAAAGGCAACGCTGCATCATTTTTATCGGAAGATAAAATAGCCTTCACTTGAAATAAAATGCATGGCCAGAGCAGTAATTTTAGCTTTTTTATACTGGCACTAGGATCTGAAAATAGCTGAGAATCATGGCACAAGCAGGTAATACCATAAGATGCGATCAGTCTAGGAGAAATCAGGTTATACTCAAATAAAGGTTCATGGCTCTGCACTGGATAATAGCTTCTCATAGGAATAATAAAAACAATTTCCTCTTTCATCACATTTCTAAATCAACTGCAAACCTTCCCAAAAAGACAGAGTTCACTTATCTTTCCATTCATTTTTTTCTGCTAGGAAATTAAGTGAAAATTAATGGCAACAGCTAATTCTGTGCACTATTGGTGGCTGAGCAAGAAGCAGTTTTAGTTACTTAAGATAATTAGTTGCCCTACAACAGACCCTTATTAAAGTCTTTGTGAAAAATTGACAGCAGCATTTGGTCTGTCTGCCTTGGAGCTGCTTTCTAATTTCTGGGACATAAGCTCTCCCTTCAGCAGGCATGGAGTTGTAATACATTTGTTCAGGACAGAGAGGGCCCCCAGCGGTCCCCATGCTGAGTGGGGACACGCTGATGTATTTCAGGCTAAAAACACATCTGTCAGAGATGCCACATTCCCCTTCAGCGCAGGTGCCATCTAGGTCAGCTGCATTGTCCCCTCCATCAGATTTCCTGCTGACTAGGTAGCCAAAGCAGGGCTAAAAAATCAGACACACTGGCATGGCCCAGGCTCTGCAGGTGGGATTTGTATTGTTAAATGGTGCTGGTGGCATCTCTGGAGCATAGCCAGTGTTGCCAGGATAAAGTGACACATGGACAACTCAACTCAGCAGCTCCGGCTTCGCCCAGCTTGACAGGGACCAGCATGGGCTCAGCATTGCGAGTCCAGCAAGAGCAAACATGCTTTCCAGGCCCCAGGTTTGAGAATTGTGGTACCAACTCACAAGATCTCAGATGAAATTTTTAATTAAAAATAAAAGGAAAAGGAAAGTAAGTTCCTCGTCTTCCTGATCACAAAGATAACTGAGGAAACCTGAGGGAAGCTCAGCTTTGCAAACTCACTAGCTGGAAGGCAAGTCAAGATTTTTAAGGATGCTATTTGCTGCTTTGGCCATGCAATGATTTTTTTTTAACTCGTTCTTTGTGCTTGGTTTAGTATGAGAGGCAGCAAGGGGGGGGGGGGGGGGGGGGGGGGGTGAGCACTCTGGAGACAATAGCATCCCCGAAATGTCACCTTTGGGCCATGTAGCCATGGTGGGATCCGCGCCTCAGGGGCCAGAGACCCACCGGTGCACTAAGGGAGAGGCATTTTCTTTTGTTTTGGAGACCTAAAATGTTGAGCGACGAGATCCTTGAGCCAAGCCTTGCCACAGACTTTTCTTCTCTTCTTGTATATGCCAGAAGCACAGCTGCCTGTTGGAGCTATTGCTCCCCATTAGGCAGCTGGAGGAGGTCAAAGCCAGTAGCCGCTGCACATGGGACGTCTTGTGTCCTCCCCCAGGGCAGAACTGCCTCCGAGACCAATGGAAGATCTTGCACATACAATTCAAAGGGGAAAAATGAATTTTTGGAGTGTGCCTTTTAATACCATATCCACCTCATATTTGCAATAGTTTTTATTTTAAATCCACAATCCCGTGAAATGTTTCTGTTCCTTTATTTTTAGTGCCTTTCTCTCAACACTAATGGTATCCTGCAGCTTTACAGATCTGAAATCTCTGCCCTGGGATCTGGAGTCTTTCTGTGGATATCCCTTTTGATTTCATTATTCATTTACTTTTCTTCTTCTGTGTTTGTCTCTGTCTGTCTCCTTCACAGCCCTGTTGTTGAATGAGCTTGGTAAGCACGCATTTGTTTTTCTTTTCCATTTTTCCAGTTTGTCTGCATATTTTCAGAAGACAATTGATTTTGTTTTACATTTTTATTTGCTCAAGACATTCTCTTTTAGGATGGTCAGCACTATTTAAGTCAGCTCAGGTATCTAATGCCACATCTTTCCTTGGAGTAGAGCCCCAAAGTCACTAACATTAATGAGCGGTAACCCACTGTGGCAAGGAGCATTTTTTGGGAGTGGCGTTGTTACAGCCGTAGTAAACCCGCCAACACCCTGAGTTACAAACCTGCACTGTGCAAATTAGCCTATTGTCTCTTACACTGGTGTGGCAGAAATAGGATTGCCTGGCGACTTAGGGATGCCTGTGGCTGGACAGGAAACTTGGCCAATCCTTTTTGAAGAGATGGTGCAAACTTTGCCTCCAGTCGGGAAGATTTAGAGCCCACCCAGCCTCTGAATTTCCTTGCTGGCTATCGCCAGGATAGGGTGGCTGGGGAGGGAAGCAAAGCCACTCTCGTTCCCTGAAGCACCCCCAGCCCTAGGGCAGTTTGGCACTGATTTTACCCACTACACAGCATATATTAGATACTGGGGGGTGGCAGCTTGCAGATGTGGGTTGAAAAGCCTGTGTTCAGGTCTCCCTGCACTATCCCTGGGGTGTGTGTCGGGGAGCAGCTCCCTATGTCCACAGTCCCCAGCCGTGGGGAAGGGAAGGACCACCACGTCCCTGCGGGCTGCAGGGTGTCTATGTTGCTGTGCCGATGCTAATCCTCTCTCTCTCTCTCTCTCTCTCTCATTTTTGGTTTCATCTAGGTGGCTTCACCATCACAGGTATGGATTTCTGCTCTCCCCCTGCCCCCCTCTTCCCTCCTCTTAATGGCCATGTGCTCACCCCGCTCTTTCCTCTTCGTTTCCTCTTTGCTTTTGTTCTGTCATGGAGGGAAACTCTGGAAGGGTAAGAAGGCGCCGTGCCGCGGCCCCGCTGCCCCGGCCGGTCACACTAACACCATGTCCTCTCACAGAGTGCTCAGCCTGCCACACATGCCTAACCCCACCTCGGGGAGGGTGAGCCATCACTCCTGAAGCGACAGGCAGCCCCCCCCATCTCTTGGAGCAGGGGGGTCTTCTCCACTTGGTCCAGCCTTCCCTGCTGCCTGCATGGGAGGAGTGCACAGGGCTCTGCATGCCACGGGGAGCCTGCCCTCACTCCCCAGGCAGTAGCCAGGGTGCCTCAGCACTGTGGGAGGTGCAAGACCCCATGGCTGCTTCAGGCATGCAGCCCCTGCCCTTCCCACCAGCAAGACCTGGCAGCAGGGTTTGATCATCCATCATTAGCCAGCTGAGTATCCATCCCTAGGCCGAGCACTGCAGGGGGAGAAGGTCCCGGGTCCTGCACGTTGCAGAGCAGCCCCTCAGGAGCCCTGAAAATAATAATTCAGACTAAGGAGGCTCTGGCTGCGAGGCTGGTCCCTTTGACCCACAGAAGGGCTTTCCTGCAGCATGGTGCTGCCTGTGCAGATGAGGGGCAGCCGGCAAGGGAGCAACACTAACCCTGTGTGAAGTGGAAGTAGAGTTTACTAACCACATGGCGGCGGTTTGCACGGGGTATACATTCCCTTCTGCTGATCTCCTGCTGATCGCTTTGATAGGCAAACCAGTCTTCAGGAAGGTCCAGGCTAGAGATCATCCTCTTCCTTTCACCGTGGTCACCATCCAAGGTACCCACAGCGTGACACCTGAGGGCCATGGCGGTCTAACACATACTGATTAGGGTGTTTGCCTACTGACAGTTTAACTCCTGTCTCCAGTGAATCCAGCCCTTTTTAGCCCTGATGTCCTTCTGCTCGTCCCTGGGGTGGACTGGAAGGGTCTGCGCAGGGACAGTGACAAAAGCCATGCTGCCTGGGGTCCCCATGCCCCAAAGGCTGCACAGATGTCAGTGGAGGTGCAGACCTGCTCCATTGCTCTTGTAGTCTCTCCATTGCCTCCTCTATCAGGGTTTGGGGCCAGGCCATGCCCTGTGGATGGCTCTTCGCACCTGTATGGCCCGGCACTATTTCCTCCAGCCCCACCATCGCAGCAGGAGTTTCATGCTTTCTGGATGCCAGCCCCTCTTCCCGAAGGTACAGCCCTGCTCAGAAGGAGGCAGAGCCAAGATTTCATACCCATCTCAGCCCTGGGGCTGCTGGCAGCTCTCTCTGGTTGTTAAAAGGCTGATGGAAATGTCCTGACCATGCCACAGTGCAGACCTGGAGAGCTGGGAAATAGAGCAGCCTTAGTGATGATCTGTCCACTGCCAGCATCCCTGTGGGAGAGGCAGCAGGTACCAGGTGGTAAGCTATTCCCCAGCCCTGAGGGTGAACTGGACTCCTTCTGAGGTTGGATGAGTTGCAAACCTCTTGCTAGCATTTCCCAGCAAAACTACATTGTCTATGGCTCCATGACCTCCTCCTCCTCAGCTGCTCTGTCGCTCATGCTCCCACCCGGAGGCTTCCTGCCCTCCCGCTCTGACGGGAAGCCAGCTCCAGAGAGTGACCAGCTGGGCCTGGCTCACCGACTGGCTCTTTGCTTTGCAGAGGAGAACGAAGAAAAGCAGCCACTGACCAGCAAGGAGGAGAAAGACCGTCGAATCGCGGAGATGGGACGCCCAGTCCTGGGGGAGCACACCAAGCTTGAAATCATCATTGAGGAATCCTACGAGTTCAAGGTACTGTCCATGGCCCCTGTCCCTGTTCTTCTTCCCCTCCAGCTGGGGACCCTCCTTTTGGGTTTGCACAGCATTGGCAAGCAGATGTTAATGGCATCGCAGCAAAGCGAGGCAGTTCCTGGCATCACAAGGTCTCAGAGCAGGACCAAGGGACACTTTGAAAGGTGGCTGAGCCAAGGCAGGATGAAAGGGTGAAGGTCACTCCAGTGAGATGGCGGTGGGTTAAAATACACTCTATATCCTCACTCTGTCCATTAGCCCACAGCCATGGTCCTTGGGGGATGATCCCAGACTTTCTGTCCCACTCACAGACTGTTTGTTGTTATTATTATACAAGCACATAAATCTGGCAAGCCTAAAAGCTGACTGGGCTCCAAAATGCTGCAGGTTGCTTTAAAATATAACCTCGTTCTCACAGTGATGTGCTACATCCAGGTCCTATTTACAGGCGGTCTTGAGTGAGCCCTGAGCCTGGGACTCCCAGCACAAAGGCCTGATACCCTAAATGCAAGTAATGGTTGTGAAGCCAAGCTGTGTGAATGCGTGTGCCAGACCAAGAGCTGAAAACTGGCCATTCCATTATCTTTTCCATTTCTCTGTAGTATAAAAAATAACAGACCGCCCTTACTGTGTCGCAGTGGTGGCTGCCTCCCTCCCATGGTTTTGCTGCCCGCCAATAGCGCGCGTCTGAGGCATCACAGTGTGCGGGCAGCCCACAGGCTGCCTGACCAGGAGCATCTCCAACCCACTGCTGCCACAGCACCTTCCCTGCCAACGCTGAGCTCTGGCTCCCAGGCAGCACAGAGAGGTAGAGCCCAGCTCCGCAAATGGGCCTTGATCAAGTCCCAGTTAGTGCTTTGAAGCAGCCTGGTAAAAATTCTTCCCAAGGCACTGGGAACAACAGGAGCTGTGGCACCTCAGCACTATTTGCTGTTAAATCTCCGCTGAGATAGTTCAAACTCCCATCATGAGCAGGTTTCAAAAGGTCTTTTTGAGCGGCAGCGAGGGGAATTGCAAGTACTTACATTTGCTTTCACTGCTGGGGCTCTTGACCTGAGCTTAAAATCTACTAAGCTTTTTCCTTAAGTGCATGGCTGTAAGCACTAGCACTGGTGGGCTTTAGCCCAGCATCTCCAGCCCAATAGCCCCTAATTCTCTCCTCTGCGTCTCCATCCACAGAACACGGTGGACAAGCTCATTAAGAAGACAAACCTGGCCCTGGTGGTTGGCACAAACAGCTGGAGGGAGCAGTTTATTGAGGCTATTACTGTCAGTGCGGGTGAGTTTGGACCACAGCTCCAGGTGAATTACGATCAACCTCGCTTATGTCTCGGCTTGGCTGTACCAGTAATACAGACCATAGTGGAGCAGCAGGAGGCAAAACAGGTGGTGGAGTTATTTACAGCGTCTGCATAAATAAGACAGCTGATTAAACCCTTTCGTGAGATCACCTTGTCTGATGTGTAGGAAACCTCCTGAATTAAGTGTGTCTGTAGCACCTGGCAAAGAAACACCCTGGCTGTTACCAGATGGCAGAGGGGAAACGTCATTTCAGTGAGAAAGATTCACGAGGCGAACGCAGTGTTTAAATTCAGAGTGGCATAAATGATGTTGGTGCAAAGCAGCAGTGCTCCCCATCCCTGGCACTCCCCGTACTGCTGTGGTGAGGAAAATACGGTAGCGAGGGTGCCAAGCCCTGAAGACGGCCACTGAGTCCCCCTCTCTGTGGCCCAAAATTTGCCCTTGACCCCCTGCTTTCAGGAACTCCTGCTGCTCCAGCCAGCTGTGGCTGGAGGTTGTAGCTTAGCAGCCCAATAGCTGCAGCAGCATGTGATATCTGTGGTCATATCAGATCATATCTGATCATATCTTCCCTCTCTTGGAGAATTGCCTTTCCCTCAGAAATGCCCTGTTGTACTGTTCACACGGGCACCAGTGCCATGTTTACCAGCATGCCCAGTATAGGATATATTAGCATTCCCACATCTGTGGAATATGAAAGAAAGGTCTCCTCCAGGTGTGGTTTTAACAGCTGGAGACACTATAACTCACTGGCTGGATGTTACAACCTCACAGCCCAGCCTGGGCTGCGTGTGTGCATGCATTAAGGCAAAATCAACCAGCTTAAATTAAATCACTGGGGAAGGCAATTTGAGCCCATCTGGCTAACTGTGCATTGAAATGCATGGGGGAACACTCACATTTCCTACCTCGAGCTCTGCTGTACATGGTAACCTCTGCCCAGCACAAAGTAATTAAAAGTGATGGCCGTACCATTTACCCTCCACCTCTGAAAAGGAGGACAGGACATTGTGCAGCAGCTATCTCCTCAAATTGTGTTCCCTCCTCTTGTAGCATAGTTACTCTTAGAGCCTCCAGCCAAGAGCCTCCCATTATTTCAGATATAGCATGAACATATCATACAAGACAATCCTTGCTGCAGGTTTTGCAGCTAATACAGCTAAACTAATCTATGCCAGAATCAATTCTTTAATTGCATCCCATATTAAAGCAAAGATAATCACTGGCACTTGGATCCCATCTCTGTGACATGTGTAAAGACTGCAGTTATGTGAAAGCCCCGTTGCCACCGCGTCTTGAATATACAGCCACCATCAGTGCTAGCAGGATGATTAATAAAGATTTAATAAATGTGGCATATTTTGGTGGACATGAGCTGTCCCTTGCAGTTGGGGAACAGTAGTTTGTCTCTGAGCTCTGGACCTGCTTATTTTGCAAGCATTTAGCTCCTCAAGCTTTGTGCCGAGCAAGTTAGTTAAAATGCCTCAAACACTGGAGTTTGGGTTTGAGTTTTTCCCTGCAGCCCACCATGGAGAGCAGTTGAAAGTCACACATTCCCACTTCAAAACGTAACATGCCAGCTGAGAAAAGAAACATTAAAACCCTGTGTCCCACCCAATGAGCAGCTGGTGGCAATGTTGGCAGGGAGGCAGAGCAATGGAGCAGCAGGAGGTCAGGTCTGTGGAAGGGCAGTGCAGGTGCAGGCAGGACTGTGCCACACCATGCCGTGCCATACCACGCTATCCGTGGGGCTGAGCAGGAGCCTCTCACCCATAGCTGCCTTCAGTGTGCACCCAACAGCCCATAAAGTTTCTTCCACAGCAAAAACATCCTGGGGTTTGTGAGCCTGTTCCTGACTGCACCCCTGGGTCACCATCTGACCTCGCCCTGCGTTTCAAGTCACCTTCACAGGATCTGGCCAGCTCTTCGAAAGAGAGATGCTACTGCTGCTTAACAAAATGATAGACAGATCTGGATGAGCGTTATGACAGTGGCACTCATGTTCATTTTTCAGTCTGTTTTATCATCTCCGTAAAGATTTAGATCCATGACAGTCCTGCTGCCGTGCAGCTTGGGAGAGGATTAAAATACCCGCTGCAAAATTACAGTGTGAGCACAGCATCATGTATCCTGCCAGTACCAGCTTTTGTGCAATGAGCAAAAAGAACAGGCCAGCATAGGCTTCCCAGGCTGAAAAACTGTTCCTTATCTCCACGACAATGCACAGGAATAGGGTATTTATATCTGCCAAAATAATAACACCATGCCACTGATTAGCTACTGTTTCTGCCATAGTGAGTTTGAAGCTTTAAAGCCAAACAACGCATAATTTTCCATCAAGTTATTGTAGAGACATCAAGTTTCCCTCTACCTCTATCTTATGTGTTGGTCTAGATCTGAAAAGGTGCTTTGAAGGCAAACAATATGTGCAAAGTTGCACCCCAACAGGGTGCTGAGTAGGACTTTTCCCTGGTTGGTCATGGCTTTATTTAGCCAAATATTGAAAACCTCCAAAGTGTGTGTCCCAGGGCTGCACCACCCTCCTGTAGGAGATGTTTCTCCTGATGTTACCATCCAAGCTGCAGTTTGTGGCCATTGCTCCTTGTTGTATCGCTTGTCAGTGCAGAGGGGAGTTTCGCTCCATCCTCTCTGTACATGCCCTCCAAGTCGCTGTAGGCTATTGCTTGGTCCTCTCCAACCTCCTCTCTCCCTGATGCACCAAGCCAGCTCCTCCCACCTCTCCCTATAGGCAACATCCTCCAAGCTCCAATCATCTTGCTGGCCCCACTGAATCCCCTTCAGCTTCGCCCCAGCCCTCATGTGGGTTGCCGTATCCCCTGTGTACAGACAGATATCTGCATTAGAGGTTCCCTACTGCCTTGATCTCACTGGCTCCATCACTACCCTCTCCCCTGCAGCCGCATCTCTGCTGAGAGCCCCAAGGATGCCAGCAGAGTGCAAAGTTTACATATACTGGAGCTGGGCCAAACCAAGAGCAGGTTGACTCCCCTTATAGGTTACCAAATCTTTTGAGGGTGATCACAATCTGGGTGATCCCTGGGCCTTTTCCTTTTCTTGCTCCCATGTGCTGTGTGTGCTCTCTGCGGGACCACAAAGGGGAATAGCCAAGAGGTGAAACTTCAGTGCACAGGGTTGGCCTCCACTTTCCCAGGAAGGATGCCATGTCTTGATCCCCCAATTGGCTTTTCATCACCACTTCTGCAATGAGGCAGAAAGCAATTATTGTTATGAGCAGCAACAGAGCAAGCAGCTCACCAGCAGCTTCCCCGAGTAACTGTTCTCATGGCACAGAGCCACCATTTGAACATGGGGTTAATTGATACCCACGTATTGGTACACAGCGTACAGCAAGACCATTTTATTCTTCCTGTGGGAGGCTTTATACATTTTGTTATTCAATCAAACATCCACATTGTGGAGGAAGATGTGAAAGGAGGAATGTTCACCCCGGCCAGCAGCGGGGCAGATAAAAACAGCACAGTCTCATTCAAAAGCTTATGCCAGCCTGATCAGTGCTGTGGCTGCTGGGAGAAGCAGCTTTTCCCAGGCACAGAGCCATCATCCCCTTAAACCCAGCATCTGGCGAGGTGGGATCTTGTCCCCTTGCCCACTGCAGTGGAGCGGAGCAGAGCAGAGACTCAGGTTTCAGTGGGTGCTTTTGGCTGCTCTGGGACTTGGCGCCTTTTTCTGCCATCCCGAGGTGTCCTCCTGGGAAGGAGAGCCAGGATCACTCATGCCGTCTGGTGGGGATGGACTGCACATTGCGTCCTCCCCTTGGTAAGGGGCTTCTGCCAACAGCCGTGCAGGGAGATCTGGTGGTCCACATCCTTGGAGGGAAAGAAATGCATCAAAGACAATGACAAATCACCAACCCAAGTGCAAGGGATGTCTTTAACACAACTTGCAATGCCCTTGGAATCTCTGACATCCATGACTTAGAAACACATCCTTGTTCTTTGAAGGCAGAAGGAAGGCTCCCACTGATTTCACTGGGAAAGCGTCACCTCCCCTTCATGCCTGGGGGTGGTTTGAGCGCAAGCTGAAGGAGTTTTTGACTGTGTCACAACTCTGGCGTTATGCACTGTGCCAGGCTGGAGGAGATCTGTGTTCGCCACACAGCCTGCCCAGAGGACAGGCTGTCTGGCAGGCTTGCGAGGTGCCTCATCAGAGCTGCTGGAGTCGGGCAGAAGGTCACCAGCCCCAAGGGGCTCACTGGCAGGGTCAGCCCCACACAATGGGGACTCCCTGGAGGCTGGATGTCAAGTGGCTTTGGAGAGACAGGTGAGGTGCCGATGCCTGGAGCAGGGAAGGGAGAAACCGAGACACCTGCCTGGATCCCCATGGCCCTGCCAGGACCAACAAGATGAAGATGTGCTGGGCCAGTGCCAGAGGAAAGGGCCAAAGAGCCAGGGGAGGGGGCCAGGACAGTCCGATGTCTGCTGAGCTCTTTCCCTGCAACCCACAGGAGAGCTTGTGGGCACAAGCCAGCCTGCATGTCCAGGAGGCATGGCTGTGGATGCATAACTCCCCAAGAGCCTTTGGGGGCATGCAGCAAGCTGGCACTCGGGGTACAAGAGCCCCCGGGACATCAGGCAGGATGGGCACAAGGACTCACATCCCCAACTCCCCATCTGTGCTGGAGACCCAGGTCTTGCAGGTGCTGCAGGGGCCACAGCCGTGAGCAGTGGTGTGCTGTGTGGGGTTGAGCGCTCAGAACAGCACCAGGATAGGCAGGGTCCAACCCACACAGTGTGCCTGGTGAGCAGAGATGGGGCCAGGACTGCTGGCAGGCTCATGCTGGGAAAAATGACCCCTGCGAGGCATTAACAACAGATTGGTGAGAAGTGAAGCGCTGACCTGGATCAGGGACAGAAAACAGAAGAAGGAAAGTTCATTTTTGCTGTGACAGATGATACTCCATAGCTGGCTCATGGCCTGGGGTGCTTGACAGCTACCTGGAAGGGGTGCAAATGGGGAAGCATTTTCATGTGCAGGGGGTGCCCACTGTCCTGGTCAGACCAGACTGAAAGGAATGAGCAGCCAGAGCTCATAGGCAGGCACGTGAAGGGGCAGGGAAATGCAACAGGGAAGGACAGTCAGCAGTGATGGACCAGGAAGGTTTTAGGGCAGATATTCTTCATGGCTGGTTTGCAGAAAAGGTGAAGCACCAGAGCTAGCAGCTCAGCAGCCACCAAAACCATCTGTCTTTCCAGAGAGCTGGAAGCAATCACAGGCACTTGTGAAAAGTGGCTTAAAAAGAACTTCCTTAAGGGAGTCTCCATGAGGCATGTGTTGTTGCTCTTGGTAGGTTCACCTGCTCCAATCGGCTCCAGCCAGCGTGAGGCCAGTCGTTTCCCATGTCTTCTGGGGAAAGGGCTCCTGAGCAGGGGCTGAGTCCCAGAAAGCATCTGGTGGTTAAACCCCGGCAGAGGTGCTGGCATGAGGCTCTGCGTTTTCTGAAGTGCAGGTTGGTTTTTGAGACTGATGCCTTTGGAGGGTCTCTCTGTGCTGTGGGAAGGGGCCAGGAAAAGCCTTCAAGCCCCTCTGATGATTGCCCAGAAAATAAGATATTTGGAAGTCAAGGCCTTCTAGGGCCTAAATCATGAGACACAGCATTTGGGGGAGCTGCAGTATGCAGAGGAGCTTTGCCCAGCCTCCCCCAGCATGGGTGAGTCTAATCAGGCACTGGTGATTTTCTCCAGGGGAAGATGACGATGACGATGAATGTGGGGAGGAGAAGCTGCCCTCCTGCTTCGACTACGTGATGCACTTTCTGACTGTCTTCTGGAAGGTCCTTTTTGCCTTCGTACCCCCGACAGACTACTGGAATGGCTGGGCTTGCTTCGTCGTCTCCATCCTCATGATCGGCCTCCTGACAGCTTTCATCGGTGACCTGGCATCCCACTTTGGCTGCACCATCGGCTTGAAGGACTCGGTCACCGCAGTTGTGTTTGTCGCACTGGGGACATCGGTGCCAGGTAAGGACAACAGCAAGGTTTGTTGTAAAAGTCCATCACTGCCCAGTCTGGGTTTGGGCTTGGGCTGGGAAAGCTGGGCACAGCGAGGTCGTTGGCTGTGCTCTGCAGGACCCCCAAGGACAGATTTGAAGTGTATTTGGAAGTTGTTTTTCAGTTTCAGATGGGTCGGGAGGATCAAACCAGGATGTGGATTCAGTCCTCTGGAAATTATTTCAAGGATCTTCCCCTTGCAAAGACTGTGAAGTATCGATTTCTGTGGACAGCCTGCATGGCATCCACTCTCAGAGTAGGAAATTGGTCTTTGATTAAAATGCTGCCTGTGTTGGCAGTCCTGCATTTTCTTTCTGAACATCTGCTCCTTTAACCTTGCCTCCCAGGTGAGTTAGGTGCTAGTCCATACTCAGGGTGCTCTGCCCAGTGCAAACACCTTTGTGTGAGATCAGGTTCAGCTTTGGGTCAGATGGATTGAGGTGAGGTTGCTGAGCTGGGGGAGCTACTCAAAATGCGACTTCTGAAGCCCCTAGAAGGCCCTGGCCCCACAAATGTTTGGAGACACACCTCTGATAAAGTGGTCAGAAGACAGCAGAGACTGAGGACTGACCAGGGAGAGAAAAAAACCACGAGTTTCCATACCTACATGCCACTTTGTCTTCCCAATGCACATTGACTTGCTGCAACCCAGCCTCCTTTTCTGCCGGCTCAGCAAAGGGCCCCTCTTAGGGATGAGCTGGTGCACTGGAGAGTATGGTCCCAATGACATGGTTGTTCTGGGAAGTCCAATGTCAGCTTGTGTGAGAGGGCCTGGGCCTTTCACTCACCTTCTTCCATGGGCTGTGCTGGCCAGGCACGGCCTGGTTCCCAGACAAGGGGCTCTAACCCAACCCGAGCACCCCCCCGCGTCGGTTACACCTTCCCTCGCCAACTCCAGACTTCCAGTGATCAGCATGCGGGTGCTCGAAGATCTTGATATGGTCCTAATGCTATCAGAGCCCAAAAAAGGAGCGGCAGAACCAAAATGAAGAACAGATTTGGGCAAGGAACAGAAGAAGGAGCATTTTTTAGACCTCTGGCACTTCTAGGCATGAGGTTTGTAGGGCTGTCTCACACCTTTGACAGCGAAAATCTTCCCTCCTGCTTTAGTCGACAAAAGGTGGCATTTAAGAAGTTCTTTTTAGGATACATTTGGCTACTCCTGTTTGAACTAGCAGATGGTCGAGACCATGTCATGTTAGCTGGGTGCTAGTTGGGCTCCTCCATACCAGGGAGGTACAGGGTGCTTTCCAGGAGGTGGACAGGCATCAGAAAAACGTGCAGTGAAATCAAGACTGACAGGGGCCTTCCCTGCATTAAAAGCACCGCTCAAGCTTGCAGAAGTGCGTGTGGTTGTTTCCACGCTCTGGCTGGCGCTGGCAGCATGCCCCAGATGTGCCCCATCCCTTCTCCTGCAGTGGCAGCTGTAGCACCTCAGAGGCATCAGCACTGTCCCACAACCACATTACTGCACCATGACCAAGGCTGAGAACAAGGGGAAATGCCTTTTCCTTCCCTCAGCAGTCAGATGCATTTCCATGGGAGATTTTTTTAAAAAATAAAGCAGTCTTTTGATTTCTTTGCTGCAAATGGCCACTCTTGCTGTGCTTATAGGTGCCCAGCCCCTCCTGTTACATGAAACTGGGTCTTCATGTCAGATTGCTCTTCACCATCTCACCTTGGAGCCCTGCTGGGAAGGAGCATAAAGGAAACTGTAGAATTAAAAAATATGAAATCTGACCTCACCATTTTCCTTTTCTGAGCCACACTCTGCTGCCTGTACCCAAGGTGATCTGGGAGTGCAGATGTGTTAAGGATTCATGTTCTCATCACTAGCTGAGAGTGCTCACCTGGACAAAACCCAGATGCTAATCCCGCCTCCTGCTACCCCTCCTACAGATCCTGAGTGGGTTTGGATGTAAAATCAGCACTTCCCTATGGTGCAGAGCAGCGTCGTGCTGGTCTACTCGATACAAGATCTGCCTTGTAAAAGGCCAGCCGAGTTTTATCACAGCTCTTTTGCCACCGGTATTAAAGCTGGTGGAGCACCTGGGCAAGCATACACTCACCTGCATGGTTTTTCTCCCTAAGGGGTGAAAGACGACCACTTATTTACCAAAGTGTCAGGGTCTGCACAAGACACTGGACTTTAGTGAAGCAAAAGGTTTCGGAGAGACATCATTAAAAAGCAAACACAGAAACACAAATACAAAACTTCAGGGGACCTGAAGGATAGATAGAAATCATTCTGGCTCCCACAAAGCTTTTCCAACCTTTTCAGTTCTTTTGCAAGTCAACAAATTAGTGGATGTGGGAGAAGGGGCCAGCAAACTGTAGCACTGGGAAGTGTTGTTTCTTGCTTGAAGCACTGTGGGGCATCTGGGCCCATATTGGGGGAAGCCCAATATTTCTGGACATTGAGAGTTCCCTCCTGGGCATTTCTGGACCCTGATTGTCACTCTGGCTCTGGCCAGATGTGCCCTTCCTTGGGAGTGCCCATAGACGGGGCCGTACCCTGTCCCCTTACGCACTATCTTCAGTCCCCAAGTGATGCTGTTGACATTTGGCCCCAAGCTGCCTGCTGCTGTCCCTCCTTACCTGGCTGTTTCCTGAGGGTTTCCCTCTGCCTTCCCTTTGCAGACACATTTGCCAGCAAAGTAGCAGCGACACAGGACCAGTACGCAGATGCCTCCATCGGGAACGTCACCGGAAGCAATGCCGTGAACGTTTTCCTGGGCATCGGAGTGGCCTGGTCCATCGCGGCCATCTACCACGCAGCGCATGGACAAGCCTTCCAAGTCTCGCCTGGCACCCTGGCCTTCTCCGTCACCCTCTTCACCATTTTTGCTTTTATCAGTGTGGGCGTGCTGCTCTACCGGCGGAGACCCGAGATTGGAGGTGAGCTGGGCGGGCCGCGGACTTCCAAGCTGCTCACATCCTCACTCTTTATCCTCCTCTGGCTCTTGTACATATTCTTCTCATCTCTGGAAGCCTACTGCCACATAAAGGGCTTCTAAAGGGACAATCAGAGATAGTAAATATATATATATATCTATATGTATCTATATAGAGTGATATATAGGTATAGATATAGATATAATGCTGTGTATAATGAACAGAGAAAGAATAAAAGAGATTTGCCATGTTCACATACCTGCTGACGGAAAGCGGCTTTGGAGCATCCTTTGAACTAGGCAGGACCCCAAAGCCAGCAGGACCCCTCCCCGGGCAGCAGCCCCAGCCAGGAGCCTGGCGGCAGGGCCCTTTCTGCAACTCTACCAACAAGAACGGCTGATAGCCACCGAGCCCTTTCCCATCGCTCTCTCCTGCCCACGGCCCCCTGGGAGGATGGATGTGAAGGTGACTGGGGCGCGTCGGTACAGGGAAGGCCAGAGTGGCTGATGAGAAACAGAGCAGTAGGCAAGGGATGGAGAGGAAAGCGAGGGTCCTGATCTCCGACCACCATCCGCCTGCCTTCGCCACTCGGGAACGTCCCCTCTGGCCCTGTTGGAGAGAAGCGAGAGACCGGACTGAAGAAAAGGGGAAATTGGGAGCTTTCTAAGGATAGAACACAAACCGTTTTCGTCATTGATTTGGGGTTGGGTTTGGTTTTTTTTTTCATTTTGGTGTGTGTACGACTAGCATTTCCCCCCACATGCCCCTCGCCTTTCCCCCTCTGTGCTTCGGGGATGCGCAGCCGCACCCTCGTGTCCGGTGTCCTAAGCCGAGGCTGTGCGGAGTGGTGGGGGCTTTCCTCCCGTCTCATCCGCCTCCTTGGGCATGCTGTCGTGGTACTTGTAACATTTGCATGAATGAAATGAACCCTATTTGTATATAGCATCCTATAGCGATAGTCCTTTCAGCCATGTGGGTTGAGCATTGCAGATACAAGTGTTTTCACTGGGTTTTATTTATTTTAGTTAGTTTAGTTTTGCCATAGGTTTTTGTTCATTTTTTTGTTTCCTCTTAGTGGGGGTAAAAGGAGGGAAAGCTGTCCCCGTTTATTGCTCCGTGAGTGGGTCCACGAGAAGCAATAACAGCCCCACAGATGTAGGTTTTCAGGGGAGGAAAACCCACACTCCAGAGACTGCAGGCTCCCGTCCCCCTGCATGGCTGGGGTCCTCCCCACAGTGGCCAGTCTGGGACATGCTGAAGCCAGTGTGAAGGCCTCCACCGTCCACAGGAGGTTTTACACAAGGTCCCAGGGAGTGGGATGAACAGCATCCAAGCCCAAGTGGGACAAGTACAGCTGGCTCCCAGCACCTCGCCTCTGCCTTTATAGCTGGTGGCTGCCTCAAAACCCCTTGGCTCTCTGCTATTCCCTGTGTCCCCAGAAGTCTAGTGACTGCCCCTGTTTCTGAGCATTAAGCCATCAGGATCAGTCCCCAAAGCTGGTCCTTTCCCACAGACATTTGGAGGCAGAATAATACAGCGTAAGTGCTGAAGGGCCATAACAAGATCTCCCACGCCACTGAGCATAACCGGGAAGCGTCCCCCAAGGAAAAAGGCCATATTTTGCACTGTCTGAATCTGAAATCAATGGAAAGGATGAGACAGGGAGGTGTAATTCAGCATCACCCCCCAACTCCAGCAGGGCAGGCTGGGGTAGCGAGCCGAGCCCGGGGAGGTGTAAACGCAGGGCTCCCCTGGGCGCAGCACAGGGATGACATTGTGCACTGGTGTTGAGACGCATCTTCTTACCCTATGCCCTTCGCTGGGCTTCACAAACGCCCAGCCTGCACATCCACTGGTGAGCTCTTCCCACCCAGCTGAAAACCACGTCTGACGCTTGTACCATAACTGATTGGCTGGGGGTATTTGTGCTCATTTTGAACAATCTGTGGAAATCTTAACCTGTTGTAAGATTTTCTCTAGGAGCATGAAGATGTGGGGTTTTTTTTTTTTCTTCTCAAGCCTTTTTTTTCACTTTTGACGGGTTTTGGGGGTTTTCCTTTTGTTTCTCATTGTTTTGGGGGAAGAATCAAACACAGGCGCAGGTTGTTCAGGTTTATGATTACCTTTATGTACAATTATTTCATTTTCATCTGTTTGGCTTCATTGATTTTTCTTTGTGTGTATTGCCCACCACTATAGGCAGTGAGTCCACTAATTGTGATGATCCTTATCAATGGCACACAATGCACAGACAAATAAAGTTTGTAATGATTCCTGATGGATCCAGTAGTGCTCCTGCATATTCTCTATGGAAAACCCTTCCCTCCCCTCCTGTTGTCTCTCCTTATGGTGTACCCATCTCTTTACTCATTGGTTTCCCTTCGTTGTGTTTCTGCTGCTGACGGGGCACAACGGTGCCTCTGCACACCTGCTCTTGCCCCATCTCATGGCTTTCCTCCTGCTCCATCTCCATTGTGCCTCGGACTCGGTGTGCTGGGGTACAACCTGGGCTTGCAGCCTGCCCAGCTCTCAGGGGGAAGCAGGAAACCACCCAGGGACAAAGCTGCAGTGCAACCCTTCTGGGGCCAGGACCCGCTCCTGTGCTGGGTCCCCTGTCAGTGCTGGCTTGCCCTAGGCTCGCGGAGAGCCATGCATGTGCCCCCAAGGTACTTTGCAGCTCTTTCTGCTTGTGTCCTCTAGTTATATAGAACTGCTCCTGCTCTTGTTCCAGCCTCACGGTGACTTGTGCTAGGTTAAGCCACTAGCTAATGATAAGTAGGAATGCAAGAGATGCATTACCAGGGCAGGGTCCATGAGTGCCAAAGTAGATCTGAGACACCCCATGAGGTCACCAAGCAAACCGGGAGCTCAGGCTGCTCTGGGCAGCTGCCTGCCCATGCCCCAGTCCAGGTGCCATGGGCCATTTCTGACCCACATGGCTCGAGAGAGCTCAGCCAGCACTGAGGAGGAGCAAAGTCTCTACATGCCCAGGGATGTTGCTCCTCCCTGTGTTTCATCCAGCATCTGTTGAGCTGTCCCCAAATAAACCCTCCCTGCGATGCTTCCAAGGTCCCTCTCTGACAGCCGAACTCAAACACCAGCACTGGAGACGCAGCCCAGGCAAGCACTGCCTTCATCTGGTGGGGCTCTCCCCGCTCCTCCCAGTGAGGAGCGCATGCCTGGGGAGCCCATTCCTGGGGTCCTGCCCATACTCCTGCCTACGCTCCTGCCCACGTTCCTGCCCATCTGCTGTGCAGGGTCAGGATGGGGCCACACGGCCGGTCAGACTGGCACCAACAGCAGTGTCTGGCTTTCAAGCTCCAGGCTTGAAACGTGCCACCAAGCAAAAAGAAAGAGGGTAGGAGGTGGCTGATTTTGTTGCAGCATGACTGTGTCTGTAGAGGCCCAGATGCAGTAAAATTACCATCGGCTGACGTAAGGGGATGTGTGGCAGAGCAAAGCAACTAACACACCCTTGCAGCCAGAGGATTTAACATGATCTCTGGGCTGCTCTCATGCAAACCTGGCCCTTCCCCACACCCTATGGTGCTTCTTGCCAGCTATGCTGCTGGTCCCACTCTCCCTGCAGGTGCTCAGCACCCTCCAGGATGAGTGCGGGTCAAGCTCCAACGCTCATCAAGCCCCAGGCGGACGCAGCAGGCCACATCCGCTTGCTTTTCCCAGGCAGTGAATTATGAAAGCAAAGCAGCTCTCCTGACCCAGTAATTATATCTACTGAAAGGTGATGTTGGTATTTTACTCTCATCATTTGCTTCTTCAGAATGAATTGCAGTCACTGAAGTCATTAACAAGTCAAATGGGACTTGCGTAGCAGCTCGGTTTAACAGGCAGTAAATAACTGTTCTTCTCACAGAGCTTTCCAAAGGGAATGATGGAGCATTGCTTGCTTAGGACAAGGCCTAAATCACACAGTAAACACCAGCCTTGTTTATGCAATTATTCTCTGACAGCCGTGTGCTTTTTGGCATCTTTAACAAGCTTATGCAAAGCATGACATGTATTTGCCCAGTTGCTCATTGAGGAGCCACGGATGAGCAGCGAGCCTTTTACCTGGCTGCTGCCTTGCCATACCAAGGAGGGGAAGGACTGCTCCACTGAGCCCCAGCCACCCGCCTGTGTTCACGAGGGTGTAATGCCTCCTCCTCTGCACCAACCTCATCTTTAAATCAAACCCTCCAAAGGCAAAAGTAAACTGCCCTCCTCTGCGAGACACCCACGCCCAGCCACACGCTGCCAGGGGCAGCAGGAGGGAGCACAGCCCCCAGTGCAGCACATCTTGCCCTCGCACCTGCCCACCCCATGGGGCACAACCCAGCTCCCCAGGTCCCCCATCTGGTGCCAGTGCTTTCTCATCTCCTCCTCGTCCCTGCCAGCCTCTCCACCCTCCCTCACAAGGGAAGGGCATCAAGCATCTCTGATAAAGCCCAGGGCTCAGGGAAGTTGCCAGAAACAGCACTTCAAGCCCTTGCCCTCCATCCATCTGCCTGCCCGAGCTGCTCTCACCCCTCTCATCACCCCACTAGCCGAAGGCAAACCTGTCCATGGAAAAGGATGCAGCACGGTGCAAGGACATTCAGAGACAGACATCCAAATAACTCAACGGGACGCTGCAAAGCACTTGGGGACAAAGGGAAGGAGCTCACGGAGCAGTTACAGCCCTGAGCACCTTAGCAAAACTATATCGCCAGCTCTTCAGGGGCCAACAGAGGAGGCAAATCCCAGCCACAACCTGAACACATGGAAAAAGGTGCAGAAGAGTCAGGGACTCTGCAGGTCCCTGGTGCCAGGGGGAGCCGCAAACATGCAGCATCTCACGGCTGAGCCTACCTGAACTGCTACCTCTCGTCTGCACCTGTGCCAGGGCAGCGTGGGAACCGCTCGCTCCAGAGATGTAAAGCCGTCACGTCCAAACAACGCACCCAGCCATGTGTCACCATTTCCAGGCAGCCTGCGGTGGCTCTGGGGCGAGGGGAGATTGCAAGAGCCATTTTGTGCATCTTTTTCCTCTCTCTCATCGTTTCCTTAAAGGACAAAAGGGAAAAGGGAGGCTTTGAGCCCTTTCTGGTCACAAGTCTGGATGCAGTCTATAACCTCACCATGCTATTTCCGCTACAGGCAGGGAGGGGAGAACCAGAGCCCGTGTGTTATTGTTACAGCTATTTTTAAATGCTTGGGTAAGAATCAAGTGCAACAGTATTGGGGGCCATACGCATACCTAAGAAGGAGGCTCAGCTGCATTCCTGGAGGGGCAGAGCTGGGCATAGCTAGAAAGTGACGGAGAGAGAGAAAAGAGGGAAAACTTAATGCCAGAGGGTGTTATTCCAGGAGAAACCCCTGCATTATTTTTCTGTAGGCTTTGGCACCCGAGCCCATCTGGGGAAGCGTGTTTGCAGAGCACTGGGAACCTCTCTGGCCTCTCTGAGCATGCAATGATCGACCACACACATGCATACACATGCACAGCACAGCTGCAGAAAAGCCTGTTTATCTTGTAAAAAATTGACTTGTGCAGGAAAGCATCCAGACGCATCTGTATTCTTGCAAAAAGCACCAAGGGACAATAAAAACAGTAACATTCCTCACCTTTTAAGGACTTGAGCCGTCCTCCTTTTGGAACTGGAGGTGCCAAGAGCCTCTCACCAGCCAGCAACACCCCTCACATGGAAGGAAGGGTCGCTGCAAAGGAAAGGGGCCCGTCTGGTCAAGCAGGAGCTGTTATCAGCAAAGATAGCTAGAAGATTGCCGTTACTAGCAGGATTTGCTTTCTATGGCATGTCCCTGAAAGCATCCAAGGGGTCTCTGCATGGTCTTGCTGTCTCTCTAAAGCATCCCAAGAATGGCCAGCCCTGCCCCTGAGCACCCAGTGCCCCCAGGGTGGCTCATCGCTCTCTCATGCGGGCCCTGCACCCTCCCTTGACTCCTTCATAGAATCATAGAATCGTTAAGGTTGGAAAAGACCTTTAAGATCATCAAGTCCAACTGTTAACCTAGCACTGCCAAGTCCACCACTAAACCATGTCCTCGAGCACCACATCTATCTGTTCTTTAAATACCTCCAGGGATGGAGACTCAACCACTTCCCTGGGCAGCCTGTTCCAATGCTTGACCGCCCTTTCGGTGAAGAAGTTTTTCCTAATATCTAACCTCAACTTCCCCTGGCGCAGCTTGAGGCCATTTCCTCTCATCCTATCACTTGTTACCTGGGAGAAGAGACAGACCCCCACCTCGTTACAGCCTCCTTTCAGGTAGTTGTACAGAGCAATAACGTCTCCCCTCAGCCTCCTCTTCTCCAGACTAAACAACCCCAGCTCCCTCAGCCACTCCTCACAGGACTTGTGCTCTAGACCCTTCACCAGCTTCGTTGCCCTCCTCTGGGCACGCTCCAGCACCTCAATGTCCTTCTTGTAGTGAGGGGCCCAAAACTGAACAGAGTACTCGAGGTGCGGTCTCACCAGTGCCGAGTACAGGGGCACTATCACCTCCCTGGTCCTGCTGGCCACACTATTCCTGGTACAAGCCAGGATGCCATTGGCCCTCTTGGCCACCTGGGCACACTGCTGGCTCATGTTCAGGCAGCTGTCAACCAGCACCCCCAGGTCCTTTTCCACCAGACAGCTCTCCAGTCACTCCTCCCCAAGGTGAATGCCAGCTTGGGGCTCCCGTCCCTAGAAGTGTGGATGCCGGTCCCAAAGCAGGTGCTGCAGAGCAGTGCTGGGCAGTGGAGCCGGGTGCTGCCAGTGGGATGTCCAGCATCAGAGGGCATGGGGAAGGGAGAAGTGCCGTGGGGTCCCACCCAGGCCTGGGAACCCCCTTTTAGGCACTGCCACAGCATATGTGCCTGCCCCAGCAGCCATGGCTACGGACATGTATCTTGATTTTTGCACAGCTATAGCACAGCCTCCAGCTTTTTTGGCTGTCTGTGGACACCAACCCCAAGCAGTATTTTTATCTATTTGATTCAAAATAGCCCTTTATCTGTTGTACTGTACTATGACAGCTCTCCGCCACTCCCAGCACACACACCTCACCCCCAACAGCGTGCAGTTCTAGGTAGTGGTGGGAAGGAGCATTAGCAATGCACCAGGAGCATATGCTACCTGACATTGGGGTCCTCCAGCATCCACCTTGAGCCCTCTCAAGGCCCCAAGACGGATGTCTGCACACGGTGATAATCCAGCTTGAGGCTTGCTCTGTGCTCGTCCCCCCTGTGGAGCCTCTTTGCATGCCCTCTTCCATCAGGCTCCCTGCAGAGGAGCCTTCTCTGTCCCTCCTGCCCCACAACTGGGGGCTTCCTATGTGGGACAAGTCTCCTCTCTCACTGGACTAAACAGCAATGCTTGTTTGCTCAGGCTTGTTGTTTGTATCTCAGGGCAAAGATTAATGACTCCAAACGATGTCTTGGACTTGAGCCCCTGCAAGCAAAGGACCATGCAAGTTTCCACACAGCACAGGCAAACATCAGCATGCTGAGCCCTTCCTGCTCATCACTCAGGCACTGATACAGCCACTACCCACAGGCACTGTTTTTATTGTGCTGCTGTCCTTCACTCATGAGTTTTTGGAAGATTAAACATTTCTGCTGAATTTCGACCGTTACCAAGTCCCACACATGCTCCAACTCCACTCCCCACCCCAACCCTGCTTCTACACTTCCAGAGCAAACTAATTGCTTTAACTGAGGGTTCAAGGTCCACCTCAACTCCTTTCTTTCAAAATGGAGCCTGTTCTTGGTGCTCTAAATATTCTAAAACTTATCTACCTGCCTACAAAAACTTTCCTGTCCCAGCTTAAAATGGGTAGAGTTTAAGTCAAGCAAGTTGCAATGCCTTGGGATGCTTATCCACACTTAGAGCTCCTAAATCCTTGCAGGACATGGAGGACTGTCACAGGGGTCTCTCCCTGCACCTTCTGACCTCTCCATTGAGGTTGGATTTATTTCTTCTCCTTTACTTCTATCTCAGAGGAGCCCCTTACAGATGTCGGCAGGGTGATATCTGCATGGAGTACAGCCTTGCTCTGTTTTCTTGACAAAAATTGCCATGGCAGTCGGTGGCACTGCCATCACCAGAAGCGTGTGCCCCTCTGCCCCAGACCACAGCCCCTGGCAGGCTCCTCACTTACAGCAACGGGAGTTTCTGGCAGATGAGCTTCTTTGCAGAGATACTTAGAAATGTGAAGAGTTGCTGAGTGACTGTAAAATTGCTGTACTAGCACAGGATAGATTGGATCCTTGGCGGTGCAAATGTGTCCCAGGTTGCTATTGGGCTTATTTGGGAGCGTTAATGAAAGCTTTTGCAAACTAGTGGCTTTGTGACTCCCAGGGACGTAGGGAGGTGCACAACTGGATTTCTCCTTGCTCGGTATAATGCTGAGATGGCTTCCTTGCCCCTTGCTTTCAGCTGTAGCCCTGTGCATTGCCCTGGTCTTGCCTTGCAATAGGAGCTGTGATTAGATGCCCCTTGGCTGAACTCCCCTTGTACAGATGAAAATGAACCGATGCCTGTTGTGTCTTCATTTGTTTGCCCCATGTTGCTTCCTTCATCTTCCGAGCACTTGCGAAAATGTGCTCACGCAGCGAGTCATGCAGGAGACCTGCTTGTCTTGCTCTTAATCAGGAAACATGCACTACTTCTAGCAGCTCTAGAGAGCAAAAGATTGTGATAATAACTTTTACATTATAGTCACTATGTTAGCAAGAAAGAAAACATTATTTATATTTTCCCTCATGACAACTCAACTTTTGACAACACTTGTCCACCTTCTTTTTTCCATAATGCATTAAGCATTAGGAGGCACAGCTCTGCAAATAACCCAGCTTTCAAGACTACCTGTTGAGGACATTGTTCAGCAATCCAGCAAAACAGTTTTATTTCTGGATGGAGGGGAGAAGTTGGGGAATTCTCCTCAGCTTCCTAGCTCCTGCTGGAAGAAACACATACATGCTGGTAAAAGCCACAAAATGCCGAGTTTGGTACAATGCACCCTTCTATATCCTGGGTGTCTGTGCCTTGGCAGAGACATGGCATGAAGTTGTAAAATCAAAACCGTGACTTCCTGAAAACCACTCAGCAGTGATGGGCACCTTTATACCTACCACTGTCCCTAGGATATCTGGAGAGGTCTCTGGTACACCTGGTGCTCACCAGGTGTGAACATCACTGTTAATCAAGCAAGAGGACACCACACGCTACCTCCGCCCCACCCCAACAAACAAGCCAACGGGATATTCCCAGCAAGAAGCAGTCAGACTGCCAGGGAGCAAAGCTGTTGCCAGGAAAGCTCACACATCTCAAAGGCAGCAGGTTCCCCATGGGACTCTGTCCACGCTGCTCTCCGCATCACTGCCACAGTGGGCAGAGCCGCTCGTGGCTCAGCATCCTGCAGGCAGAGCCAAAGGAGAGGCCTGGGCTGACCATGCTTGTTCATGTCAGCATCAGCCTTGATTTCAGCCAGATAGGCCTGCAGAAGAGGGAAATGAGATGGGAATTAGTCAAAAACTGACAGTAGCAGTAATTTAGAACCATTACTAATTTTCTACTGTAATTAAGTGATCTCAATGCTTGAGTGACCACTTCAGTTCTTCAGAAGCCATTTCTGTACACTTGAAACATGGGGAAAGGAACTGGTCCTCTTTCTAGAGTAGAAAACAGGCTGTTGCTATGAGAGAACACAGAAATGCATCTGTCTTGGCAGAGATATAATTCAAATCAGCAGCTTCTTCGACTGTCCCACTCAGGAATGGAGGGACACGCAGACAGGGAGCTGGCAGCTGCCTGTGCAGCCTGTCCCAGGGATGCTGGATGCTCCCCATGGGTGAGACAGCCCAGGGCCCCCAGTAACAGCAGGGCACAGGAGAGAAAGAGCTCAAAATGGCCCACTGGTCCTAAAAAGGGAGGGGAACGGCTAGTGGCTAGATGCATCCCGTAAGGCACAGCAGGCGTGCGGTGCTGGGGCACAGGTAACCCACCTCACAGGCACCCTCTGCCAGGGCAGTGGCTGGGGACGGCACTGCCGAGGCAAGGGTGTCCTGTGGTATTTTTGATGTGCTGGAGCACATCAATGATGTGCAAAAATGATGGCTCATGCTTTTCTGCTCTCCTCTGACAGCAGCCACTGTCCCCATGCTCAGCAGCCCGAGGGGAGCTCCCCATTGCCCCAGGAGCAGCACAGGGGAGGCAGGCAGGGAGGAGGCTGCGCCCAGCCTTCATGATGCACCCGAAGCACCAGTGAGCCCAGCCACCCATCATGGTCACCCCCCACGTCCAGTGTCACCCCTCATCCTGTGTGTCCTCCCCCTCACAGCCACAGGGCGCTCTACAGCAGACAGATGTCTCGTGCAAACCCTGACCGAGAGAGAGCGAGAGATCTCCAACAGCCCGACGCACCACCTGGCCCCCCGCCAGGGATGGGTCAGGCAGACCCCAGCTGGGCAGAGCCAAATTTTTCCAAAGCAGGGCTGAAAGGAGAGGTTGAAGAAGAACTGGCTTGCCTGGAGATGGAAACCAGAGTATGGGTCATAAATTCAACCCCACCTTCTTTCCGCCATGGTGCTGTGAGCCAGCACTGCCCTGGCAACGCAAAGCCCCTGCGCCAGTGGGTCAAAGCTGAGGGTCGCCCCTGGGCTCAGCAGCTGAAGACTCCCGATCTCTCTGTCTCTCTCATAAGTTCAATGGCACAATGCAGCTACACTATTTGAAAAGCCATAATATTTGTTGGTACGACTCTTTTATTACCGTCGATTTATATATATTTGTTGATAAAAGAGGTCATCTTGGGAGACACTTGTAGTCTACTGGGAAATAATTATCTGATGCTGTATATTCTGTACATGCTGTATAAACAAAGCAAAATATTTAAAGCTAAATGCTCAGTGGACTCAGTGGCACATGCTGGGAGGGGAGGTTGGGATCAGGTGAGCCCCCTCCTTGGGTCACCACGGCTCAGGCTCGGGGTCCCCAGCAGAATCACCACCGCTGGGGTCCTGGCCAAAGCCTGGGGCAGGATCTGGCCACGGTGCAAGGGCGAAGCTTGCGGCTCCCCGGGTGCTCTTCCCCATGCGAAGGTGAAAGGAGGCGACTCTGCAGCGAAAGCAGCCGCGCTTGATCTCCTTCCTGGAGGTAAAGCACAGGACTGGGTACGGCTTTGTTTGTCAGAAACTCTCAGCGCAGTGAGCCCGGCATTGCCCACCCGCTTCCCTCCTCTCCTACCCAGGGTGGAAACCCTTTGGCCACCACCCAGCGCGACATCTCTAAGCCTTATGGTCAGAGAGAGACAATTCCCTGCGGGGGGATGTCCGGCAGCGGCAGAGACTGGCTCTGAGCATCTGGCTCCTCCGACTCATTTCCATGCTAATTTCGTGCAACGGCGCCAGCCGCCCTCCCCAGCGAGTTTTACAACAGCAACGAGCTGTGATCTTCTAACCTGACACACGCTGTTAGAAAATCTGTTTCATATTTTCTGTGGTATCGATCTACAACTTTTGAAATCATTGGAGACAGTTGTGGTAGCCTAAAAATTGTGCTGAGCTCATATATTTTTATATTTGTGGTGTTTTCCTATCAATAGAGAGTAGTGAATCAGTAACCCTATAGCTGAAAGTGAACTATTCAAAATAAATATATGACTGCAGAAAATATTTGTAAAAATAATTTATTTGAAATATTCTGCCAAAGATAGCTCTCTAATGATCTGTAAAATGTCATTTTCTCTCTTTTTGCTCTGAATGTCATTGTGAAAGCACCTTTCTCCCCGCTATCTTTTGAAGATTTGCTTTTTTGTATCTTTAAGGGCAAAGAAATATGCCAATGATTTTTTTACCAGAGCAGCAAATAGAGTAGTAGGGAGGCATGAGACAACTTTATAATGGCGATAAACGGGATTCAGTAACAATCACTCTGACAATCCGGTTTCTCCTGTAGTTCCTCTCATGGACAGATGTGTTTTGAAGCCCAGACAGTTCTCTAGCAGGAAGGTCTCGGCTGTGGCTGTGGCTGCTGCTGCTGCTGCTGCTGTGTAGCTCATGTCAAGGAGAGAAATGTCTCGACCACCCATTTGCAGGCTCGGGGCATTTGGACCCCCTTGCGGGTCACTTCTGCCTCCTCACTATTTATAAGCACGATACCTTTATTAGCCCTTAATAGGCCCTGTGGCACATGGGTAACCCTTGCTCAGGACTTTACGGGTCTTCAGCCTGACAAGGTCTGGCCCCCTCCAAAGCCATTCCCACAACACACCCAGCACCTGCAGCAGCCCCGACCCAGCCGCAGAAGTAATCCCACTGATGCCTGGATCTGTCCCCTTCCCCGCATGGGGACAGGGCTAGGAGAGACCGAGCCACCACGGGATGCGATACCTTAGCAAGAGGATCAGTCCCTGCAGGTATGCTGTTAAACAGAGGGATGTATGGCCCTTTACCAGGGAGAAGCTGCCCAGATTAGTTTGTTCAGAAATTACAAATCTTTTTTTTTTTAATAGGGAAAAATCTTATTTCCCTTCTTCATTTCTTCCTCTTGAAAGAACTTTTAATGCTAGGAAAAGCCTTCATTATCTTTTGTGATCCCCAAGTCTGTTGCAGTGGAAATACCTCCTCAGCCACATCCATTAGGCTCCACCATATCAGAGGTTTTTGGCTCAGGTTTTTTTTCTTTTGTTTCTGAGCAGATTCACAGTTTCTTAAATTTCTTGGTCATAAAGATCCAGAGGAATTAATTGGTAATAAAGAAATGAGGGCCCTGTTCCAGTGAACGGGCTTCCACGTGCAATTCAACTTTTGACTCACCGAAGGTCAGGCACGTGTGTAAATAAATGCTTTATTGGACAGGTGCCCAGAAATGGAGACGTGAAATGCAGTTTTCAAGCCATGAGGTACGTACGGGTGTGATGGGAGCACCGCCATCCATCAGGTGCGGGTGTCGTGCAACTGCACGGTAAAGCACGCGGCACGGTCTGCAGCCGTGGGAACCACGTGCCGGTGAATATTTGTTCCTCCGTGCAATGAGCTCTCTGTATCTGGGGTTACGCAGCTGCTGCATCACAGGGAAATGCGAGCGAGCCTGAGAAGACAATTGGGAGAAGAATTGGGTTCCTGATCACTGTGCATTTTGTTAATTAGTGAATTCAAATAGTTTTATTTTTACCAAAAACAGATAATCTCTATTCCAGTAAAGACAACTGTTGACTTGATATATATATATATATATATTATTTGAATGGTTTATATCCTGTTGCTCTAACTACATAAAATGGAAACATGTTGCAAGTTGTGTCATTCCAATGTACAAAATAAATTACTTTTCCCTGCATGCTGCCTGGGTATGTTGTGATTTGAATTAAGAGTTATATTTGAATTGCCTTATTCAAAAGGTTGTATGTTACCTAACTGGGGAATGACCTGGCACTGTTCATCACATTACATGTGTACTTGATGCTGTGTTATGTCAAATTCAGATGAGATGTCTGTCATCTATGTATTTTGTGGGAGACCTTTTATCTTGTTAAACTGTGATATGTAAACCCCTCATTGCCTGAAATAGTCAGAGTTGTATAAATCCGTGTCTTCAGCTGTTTTCCTAATTTTATCACATTTCCTATCACAAAATATAGGTGTTTGTAAATTCTTCATTCATTTTGTCTATTTTTGTGTATGAGGCTTTTTTAATCTGGCAAAGGAGTAAGATAAGGCAGCTTCCCCTGAATTTTTCAATCAAGGCTCAGTTACATTTCTATCCCTCGGCAAGATACAACAACCAATTTTCAGCAGCTACAATTGGAATTAGGGACGTATGTTTATTGCTATTATCTTTTCTGGCTCAGATGGGCCATTATCACTGCAGAACACAATGATTAATGACAAACCACGCGTGATGCTTCTGTAGTGACAGCCCTCTGGGGACCAGGCGCTTTACAGCGGCTTCTTCAGGCCCCACACCTCTGCTGTGCCGCGGGTTGGTTGGGGAGGGAGAGGGTAGATGTCCCTGCGACAGCCAGACAGCCAGGAGCAGAGGGGGGAGAGATGCTGTTTAGTAATCCCGGCTCCAAGGTGCTTTTTCTCCTTACACAAGGCACCCCCAGACCATGCCGTCTGCCCTCCTGCATGACACCCCAGCCATAAAACTGCATCTTGTCCATTCATTAACCCCACGGCTGCAGCACGTCTCTGAAGACCAACATCCTGTCCTGACACTGCCTTGTGCAAAATCCCCCCTCCAACAGCGTCTGCTGAAGCAGCACATGGGTTTTTTTCTATCTTTGGTTTACAGCCATGGGATCGCGTTACTCCACGGCTGGCTAACAGCACTGTGCTCCCCACCTAGACACCAGTATACCACCTACAGGTCAGATCCTCTGGAAAACATGCCGCGCTGTCGAAGGCAGCAGTACAAGGTAGGCACAAATCTGTTTCAGTGGCGACACAAGGACAAGAGGTGACCCGATACCCCCAGCAGCGGGGTTCACTGGCCCCGCCGTGTCACCCTGCTTCTCCCCCCCAGACACAACCGCCGTGCCTCTTGGCTGCAGCACCGTGCGGCCAAGAAACAGGTCTGTTTGGGGAACAGACCCCCAGAAGCCCATCTCCGCCTCTCAGCTGACCGGAGTACTTCTGGGCATTTTCCCTGCGTGCCTAAAACGCCAAATAAAACAGTTGTTGAGGGCATTAAAACACTCTTGCCAGAGCCAGCCACAGTCCCTTCTCAGTTGTACAGGTGCCACATTGTCCTAAACATAAGCGGCATAAATGGCATCCTCCAGTTTTTGACCATTGCTGCTTAACTGAGCTGTATGAAATGCCGGTCATTTTTTATGTCTAGTAACCATAGAAACACACGGTCAGGGAAGTAAATTCCTGGAGCGGGACACGCTGTGGTCCTGGGTTATTGATTCCCTTTCCAGGGCTTCGAGTGCTAAAAAATCTCCTGTCCCATCCAGGAACGCACCTCACATTTTTTTCTTTTCCTCCCTTTAGTTTTGGCATGCTTCAGGTTTGAAGGATGCTGCTGGCGAAAGGGAGTGCTGGGGTAGTACAGGAGGAGGCTGGCAGAGACTGCTCCGTGCAGCACCCCAGAGAATAGCAAAAATAGGAACGGTGAAAGCAGTTTTGCTACAGGCTCCCCCCCCCCTTTTTTTTTAAGTGCGGGGTGAAACTGCTAATTTTTGCCTTATGCACTCGGGGGCTCTCAGCATGACCCTAAAACTGTCTGTGCCTGCCCGGGACAGGGGTGCTGGGGGACGGCCCAGGACCGCGGGGGTCACTGGTGTAAGGCGCTGGGCCGGGCAGAGGTCAGCCCCCGCCGCGGCCTCCCCCGGCCGGGGGCGGGGGGCTGCTCTGGCTCCGCCGCCCGGGCCCGCGGCCCTCAGCTGCGGGAAACCCCCCCGCACCCGCTGCGGCAGCCGCGGCGCCGAGACCCGGCGCAACTCGGTGCACGTAATGGCGGCGGGTGGGGCCCCGCCGGCGGCCCCGCCCCCGTGCGTCGCGTGGCCCCGCCCCCGGCCGCCATTGGCTGCGGAGCGGCCGCGTTTCCCGCGCGCGCGGCGCGGCGGCATGGCGGGGGAGCGGGCGGTGGGGCTGGTGCGGGAGCTGCACCGCGCCGGCGGCGGGCACCTACCGCCCTTCCGTGTGAGCGGGGCCGGCCGGGGCCGCGGGCGGCGGGACGGGGCCCGGCGGCGGCCCGCTCCCCCTGACCGTGTCCCGTGTTGCAGGCGGAGGGGCTGCGGCAGGCTCTGGAGGAGATGCGGGCGCTGTACGAGCGGAACCAGGCGGACGTGTGAGTGCCGCGTCCTGCGGTGCCCCCCCGCCGCCCCGCAGCTCTGTAACGCGGCTCCTCCTCCGCCAGGTCCGAAGCGAAGTCGGGACGGACGGACCTGATTTTCCTCATCCGCTTTCGGCACTGCTGCCTGCTCCGCAACCAGCGCTGCGTCCTGGCCTACCTGTGAGTGCGGGGGGGAGGCGGGGCGCTGCCGCGGCCCGGCGGGGGCGGCGAGCGCCGGTTCATCCCGCCGGCACAGGGGCGCAGCCCCCTAAAGACGGGGTCCCCAGGCGCTGGGACTCTCGAGGCGCAGGAGCAGGGCAGCTGCGGGGCGGCCTGCCTGTGCGCAGTGCCGGTACCGCCAGCACAAAGAGAAGGCCCTGCTTCCTCGTGCTCTTGAAAAGTTTTAATTACTGGATAGGCCGAAAACCACATCCTCTAAAGGAAAGCGGGTGGGATGACCCAAGTTTTTGCCCTCTGCTTTGAGGGCAGACTGGGGCACCGGTGTTGCCGGGGGATATTGCCAGCACTCACCTCAGCAAAGATGCTGGTTTCGCCCCTTGTTTCTTCCCCCAGGTACGACCGGTTGCTGCGGATCAGAGCGCTACGGTGGGAGTATGGCAGTGTCCTGCCAAACACCATCCAGTTTCACATGTCAGCTGAGGAAGTGAGTCAGCCTCATCTTAAACTCTTCCCCTCTTTCCCCTTATTCCTCCTGATCGATTATCTATTTAGTAGAGTCAAAATAGGGTAGACTTCTCTTCCCTTGCTATAAACTGACACTTATGTGCCTTTCTGCAAATACCGATTTGTTTATTCATTGTCTATGGGTACAATCTCAAATGGATACTGAGTGCAGGTGATGCTTGGCACTTTTAAGGATCAGGTGGTCTTCACTAGATCAGACTCGCAGCCAGCAGAACGAAGTCTTCACACGCTGCTCTCAAATGCCACCTCTAGACCAATGCACAGAGCTGCTAACGTTAGCAGCATGTGTCCTACCCTGACTCCAGATTGCTCTGCTGCTGGGGCAATTTTTCCCTTTAGAAGAGCTTGTGTTCACCTTTGGCTGGCGTGAATGTGCTTGGGAACAGTGTTCTGACAGCACAAATAAACTAGATCTCACTCATCAGGGACTCATCTTTCAGCATGAGCTGTTTGGCTTTGCCTGAGGGATTGCTGTTCATGTCCACAGGTGGAGTGGTTCAATCGGTACAAAAAGTCTCTGGCTACCTACATGAGGTCAGTAGGTGGAGAGGAGGGGCTGGACCTTACACAGGACATAAAACCTCCTAAAAGCCTCTACATCGAAGTAAGTGCAAGATTGGTGGTTTCTGTCTGTGAACAAACATTTTGCCCAACCATCTTTTTTTAGAGAATTTCACCCCCATCCCAAGTCAGAAGGTCATTGAGCAAAGCCTTTGAGGGCACCAAAGCTTCCACAAGCTTCTACATTTTACCATTTACACTCTGCCTGTCAGCGTTTTACTCCCTCTTCTACTGAGGGCTCAAAGTATGTGGAAAGACGGCATTTCTAGTCCACAGGGAACTGGTGTGGTGGGGTGAGTGGTCTGAATCCCAGTGAGAAGTTTTTGCAGCATTTTGCAGAAACTTAACCAACTCTCAGATCAACTAGAAACCTTGTTCCCATGTTAAGGATTGTTAACTAGTTTTCTTTGTTGTTATTTTAAATGGATAGATGAAACTATAAATCATTTTACACAATTGATATGACAAAGCAAGAGCATGTGAGAAATCAGAGTCAGTAGCTGAAGTGCTCTGCTCTGATGTTCTCTTCAAAAGAACACGTAGTGACAATCAACCTGCTCCTTAAGACAGTTTCACTGTTAACAGATTGGCGTTTTCTGGTATGTGTGTGGGGAGGTTCTCCTGGAAATGCTGCTGCTGTTCCCCAGACCCTGTCTGTTGTGCTGCTCTTCCTCTAGTCTATAGAGGGCTGGGCTGGGCTGCTCACTGGTGCTTCTTGCTCCAGGTAGAGGCAGGAAGAGTAGAGTCATCAGGCAGAGTCCAGAGACCATGGGATCAGTCCAGTTCTGCATTTCCAGATCTGCTCTATATTGAGGCTCCAGCAGGCGGGTAGTAATGTGTCCATACTTTCAGTTCTGGGGCACGTGTTGTCAGCAGTGCTGTCTAGCGTTTTCTGTGGGAGATCTGATGATCCGAGAGTTGCGTTTCCACTTTGCAGGTGCGGTGTTTAAGAGACTATGGAGAATTTGAGATTGATGATGGTACCACCGTCCTGTTGAAGAAGAATAGCCAGGTACCCGTGACAAGAGAGTGTAGTCTGTTCTCTTCCTTCCCTTTCACTCCCATGACATCCCCCTGCTTATCCCAGCTTCGCAGTATGCCACAGTTCCTGCACACACGGCTGCTTGCATGTGCTGCAAGCTGTCTGCATGGCCCAGGACTGCGGTCCAGCTCTGCCTGATCTGGTACCACAATGCAGTGGGCACAGAGCACAACAAACAGAGCTGGTTGTGTGCAGCGACAAATCCAGTCTGCCTGGGATTCAAGGAAAGTTTGTGTTTCTGTGCAGCACTTTTTACCCCGCTGGAAATGCGAGCAGTTAATCAGACAAGGAGTCCTCGAGCACATTCTGTCATAAACATGCAGGACAGGAGGGACAACCCTTGCTTGGTGGCCTGCCCACAACGGGGACTGAACTCTGGTGTGTGCAGGACTTCAAACACCTCAGCATTTCTGCAGTGGACACCCTGCCACTCCTCTTAACGGCCTTTGATACCTGACATGAAGATCAGCCCTCAGTTTATAAAGTATGCAAACCATGTTGGCCAGTTCTTCATGACCAAAGGGTGCATACTGGTAATGTAGTGATCCTGGGAATCTGGCATAGTGGGGGGTGGTGTTGGTGGGGGGGAGTGGGAAGGGGGTGTTATCCAAGCCCCACAGCTACAAGCAGGTTTTGTGAATGCATTTTTGTTTGGAGCAGTTCTTTGTTCACACTGTGCATATGGGAGTGAGAGGCCAATCAGCTGGGCTCCGGAAGCCCAGAGAACTCCATGGTTGCAAAATAAAGAATTGCTTCACCCTTCAGTTTAGTGTTTTTCAAGAGTTAATGTTGTGTTTCTTAAACACTCTGACCTGGCTCTCTGGCCCAACCCATCTTGACCCTGCAGGGCGATGCTCAACTGGTTATTTAGGTGTCTCAGTGGAGCTGCTCCTCCCAGTGTCAGATAAGGCTGCATGAGCTTCTTTCTAGGATTAGACATGAAGCCTTGTCTCCCAGCAGAGTCCTATAAATGTAGTTTCTTAAGGTGCTGAGTGAAAGCACTGCAGTCTGGGTCATGGGCCTGGCCAAGGTTTCTCCCAGCATGCTTGGGCTGTGCCACTGTCCCTCTATGAAGAGTCTCCTTCCCCAGAGCACTGGTCTGGCAGTGCCTAGGGACTATTTGGAGTAGGGGTGGGAAAGGGAGCAGAGGGTTTTAAGGATTCCAGTTAGCGTAAAACCAGAGCAAGGCTGAAGAGCTGCTCTCCCTGTCTGGTTTTCCTAATGGACCTGCTAGCTCTTGAGTAGTGGCTGAGAGAGAACACTTCCAAAAACATAAGCCCTAGGTAAGACTAGAGGTTTGCCTAGCCCCCATCTCTGACAGGAGCCAAAAAGCAAATACTTAGGGAAGAATACAGGAACAGGATAAATGCCCGGGGTGTTACTGCATTGCTCTCCCAGACCCAGCCAAGGAACCTCCCTGAGCTAGCCAACACCCTCTGTGGGGCTTCCCTCCCCACAGCAGCCCAGCTTCCCTCACGGCCCTTGTAATCAGGGCTGCCCCCAAGGCAAAGAAAGGAGACTCAGCTGTTGTCCACCAGGGCAGAAAAAGCAGGCCTAGACCAAGGAGGCCTCCTCAGTCACAGCCTCCAGCCATCACCTGGCACTGTCCAGGGCCAGGGAACCCCTCTGCCCTGGCAGGCTGGGATTTAAAGGCAGTGGCTGAGTTTTAGCTCACAGCCAATTTATCCCCTTTTGTTCTTGAACAACAGCTTGAGCTATTTTTAAGCCCTCTTCTTTGTATTGACTTTGTCCAGCCTCTGCTTTGTTACCCTGATCCAGACTTGTCTAGTCTCTCTGGTACAGTAGTCTCCACAGCCCCCAAAATCCTAGGAGTCCTTTCACAGCCAGTGGCAACCACAGCCCCCATGTAAATACCCTCTGCTCTGTACAGAGCAAGGCAGGGCACTGTGACAATGCATCCTCCATGCACAGGGTAACACCCTGGGCAGATCAATAAATTTGGTATTATTTGCTGATGTGAATGCTTGTCTTTGTGGCCTTTTAGACAACTTATTTTGGCAAGAGCAGTACTCACTGCCAGTGTGTGAAGGGCAACGAGGAAGGCAAGATGACGCAGTTCACTTACCATGTCTCCTGGTCTCCTTTGAAGAAGCGCAGTGCTGAGTAGGGGTCACCAACCCTGCCCCAAACCTTGGAGGCTCAAATTGCAAGAAGGCCCTTCGCTCAGCCCCTCTGTCCTGCTCACCACAGAGGCAACAATCCGGCAATAGGTTGGCTTGGATCCTAGGCTCAGGCTTTAGGAGGGCCAGAGTCTCCTAGAGCCCAAGAGGAGCTGTAGGGAATAAAAGTTCAGCAACAGTTGGGGGAGGCTACTGAAATACAGAGCAGACAGGAGATGGCAGGAGGTGCTGTAATATTGCAATCATTTTAATGCCACAACACAGCTTTCCTGCTCAGAGTGAGCCAGATGCAGGAACCTGCAAGCCCTCCTGCCCTGGCTTTCCAGCCATAACAGCATGGCTCCACCAGCAACCTTCCACAGAGAGGGAGCATCCGCAGCACCACCAAACGCACTGCCAGAGTAGAGGCAGCTCCTGTGGGATGGCTGCCCTGAGACAGACCTGACTTACAACAGCACACTGCCGCTGAGAAAGGCACCAAAGCTAGTGCTTTGAGTAGGAAAACTCAGCTATCCACAGGACCAATCTCCTTAAAGGACGCTGTCTGGTTTCTCCATTTTCTACTTTCTACCCAGGAAAATCCTGGCAAGACAAGGGAGGACAAAGCCGATTTCCCAACCCAGCCACACCTCCCCTTCCGCACCTGACAAACGCCAGCCAGGGGCAGGGCTGCTGCAGCAGGTGCCCCATCACCCACTCAGTGATGCTGGTGTGATTTTTCCAATGAGTTGCTTCAGAGCTGAGGTTTGCTCCTCCAACAGCTGGTTCTTCTCCTCAGTGCTCTTCTGCTTCAGCTCAGCTGCCTGCAGGGCCATTGCAAACCCCCTGTTCTCCTCACGGAGGTCTTCGATCAGCAGTTTGTTCCTGGAGAGTTGGGCCTACAGCAGGGACAGGAGGCTTAAGGTTCAGCATCCCCACGCAGGGGTCCCAGCCAGGCAGGGACATGCAGCACTAACCCGCCCTTGCACTCACCTGGGCGTCTTTGAGCTGAGCCGCCCTCTCTGCCAGCACAGCTTCGGCACTCCTCAGATTGTGCTCCAGCCCCTCTGCCTGCTCTGCAGCTGCCTGCAGCAGACGCTCATGTTCCTCCTGCAGCAGGCAACAAAGCCTAATGTCGGGTTGTCCCAGCACTCACCTGGCCCCTGGCAATCCTGGACCATGCATTTCCCCAGGGCGCCGCTCACAGACCTTCACGCTCCCTGAAGGAGAGTGTGGGGGGATCAGTGGAGGTGGTGCAGGATGCAAAGAGCAGTGGGACAAGTGTCTAGAGCAGTACAACCTTCCCTAGGTCAGCACCAACCAGTTTTAAGACGAGGCACAGATTTCCCAGCAATGTTTTCTATAAAAACAAGCCAATGGCCTCCTCTCTCTCAGCCACGTCCAGAAAAGCCCAGGGAGAGACATAGTTTCCTTGGACGCAGTTTTTGTGTCTGCTCATTTTAACTCCTTAGGTTATATTTTGCTCCATCTTTGCCCAGGTTAGTTCAATTGATTCACAGTGTCCTGAAACAAAGGACAAACTCACAAAAACCCAGTATCTTTTTGCCCAGTGCCCTAGAGATAAAACCACCCCACTCTGTGCAGGCTACATCTCCACGTAGAGGGCCCAAGCTTTCTTTCCCCAGCCTGAGCCAACATAGGGTGTCTCCCTGGTTAACTCCTCCTCCTCTACGCACAAGGTATCTGGTCTGGGGTACATGGATTAGAGTGGGGAGGGCTCCTGTTTGAGTGCAGGGCAGTGGCTGGGTTCATGAGGAATGAAAATTGCAGCTGAATTTGAAGATCGAGTGCATTTTCCACATGGGCTCTTGATACATAGCATCTTCTACCCAAACCTCTGGTGGCTTCAACCACAGCTGCTTTCCAGGCTGGCAGTGCTCCCTCCCTGGCACCCTTGACTGAGTTCCCACAATTCCCTGCTTACCTGGGTCCTGACCAGCTGCCTGCATGCCTGTTCAGCCTGCCGGTGGAGGTTTTCCTGGAGCTGCTGAGCCTTGCACTCTTCCTCTCTCAGGCTGGTTTGCAGCTGCTCAAACTGTTTCTTTGGCACCATGTTGTTCATCTGGGCCTTAGCCTGCTGCAACTGCAGAGCATGCCGAGTCTGGGCCAGGCTCAGGCTTGCTTTGGCTTCTAAGAGCTGTAACACCGAAAGGCCGATAGCTGGTTACAGCTTTGTGCCAGCAATGGGACAAGCCCAGGGTGTGCTGCAGGTGAGGGGAGAGGTTAGGAAGCACCCTCAGCCGCTGCCTCAGCTCTCACGCCAGCATGGCCACAGCAGAGCAGCAGGACCATGGGAGTGGTGCTTGCTGGACAGCCTACAAAGCCAGGGATAGAGAGCACTGAGAGCTGCAGGGGGAGAAACAGGGACCCCTTGCTGAGAGATGCTCCTCTTGCTGAGCAGCAAGGAGCAGGAGTTGCTGGAGGGATCCTCTGGGAGGGAGTTCTAGCACCAAGGGCTGCAATGGCAGGAGGCAGAGGGGTCTGTGCACCTGGGTTTGTTCTTAGATACATCCCAGGCAAGCCTGGCTTCAGTCCTTGCCTGTACATGTCCTCTGCTTCCTGCCACCAACGAAGGGCAGACCTCGTACTGGGAAGCAGGTCTGGTCCAGCTTTGCCCTAGGGCTACCTAGGGGTGGCTGGCATGAGCAAGCTGTAACTCTGGAAAGCCAGTCCCTGAGCCTGACCCCAGGGTGGAAAGCAGGAGAGGGATATTAACACACTTGGTTTCTCACATCGGCTTTCCTCTATCCTAGTGGTCTTTGTTCCCCTGCTCTGATCACCTCGTTGCCCTCCCCTCAGACATGGCCTGCCTAGCCCCTGTCATCCCTGCCCAGCCCCTACCCGATCCTGCCACTCTTCTAGCTCCGTTGTCAGCTGAGCCATGGGGAACCACAGCTCCTAGCACTCCTGTGTGAGCCACCTCCACTCAGCCTCCATCTCCTCTGCTCAGCCAGCCTGCACAGGACAAGGACAGAGGGGACACCGCAGGGGCAGCTGTAAGCAAGGACCTGTCCCAAGCTCCACCTGAACTGGCTTCAGACATATCTGAGGGGGAGGGCGAGTCCTTTGTCCCCCATAAAGAGGAATAGGACAGTCTTTTCTGCCTGGGGAAGGTGTCCAATACAGCCCCGAGCAGGGCAATACCAACATCACAAGGAGCATTCAGCAGCCTGCCACCCTGCCACCAACTGAATGACACCCACCTTCTCCTGTGAGGCCTTGAGCTGCTGTCGCAGCAGCTCCGTCTCCATCCGACATGCTGCATGCTGCTGGTGGTGCTCCAGCCTTGCGGCCGTATCTGCTCCTTGCAGCCACTCAGCCTCCACAAGCCTCTGACTCCACAGCTGGACAGCGCCAGGGCCAGCACCATGGCCAGCCTTGTGCTCAGTGACTTCAAGGCCCAGCTGACGCATCTTGACATTCAGGTGGGAGACTTCCCCCTTGCTCTTCTCACTCTGGAAAAGGTTGAGAAAAAAAAATAATTCATGCACAGAGGCTTGGGGTGGGAAGAGAGGCAATACAGACTTAACCTGTCCCACGCTGTCCCCACTGGGCTCCCACCCAGGAACACCGCTGCTGCTGCAGGGCCTTGTGGGCACTCAGGACAAGCGCCCTCATTTCCCAGCCTGACCAAAGCCCAGCAGCCGAGTTCAAGCACAGCATTCCCGGGTAAGAAAACCCGCACAGGTGATAGCCCTGGAAGAGGTCACTAGGGAAAGTGGGGGGGGAGACTGTACAGATGTGTAACAGAAATATTAAGATTGCTAAGAAAACAGTATGAATGGAAACGTGTCCATGTGCACATGTGAAAGTACGAGAGGAAAGAGCAGAGTAAGGACTACAAGAGCAGCCTGCATCGACACTAAAGGGAACCATCCCCCAGACGTTGCTCTTAGGACACCGTCCCCAGCAGTAATGCTGAGCAAGGTGCAGTTTCTGGCCCGTGCTCTGACCAGACCACAGCACAGATAACATGTGTCAGCCTGCATCTAACAGCAGGGCGGCAACACACCTCACATCCCATTCCTCTGCTAGCCTCCCAGAAAAATGGGCAACCAACACAGCTTTACTCCAAAGGAGGAAAAGCAGACAATGAGCTTTGTGGCTGAAGGTTAATGGAACCTGAAGCCAGCAAGGGCAGCAAAGGCCACCCTGCTGCGGCTGATGGCCCTGAAGAGTACAAAAGACATGTCCAAAAAACAGGTTGTGGTTCCCAGTCATGAGGAATCCCAGGAACAGGGTGAGGAACTAAGAGCCCGCAACCCTCGTGCATGTTGCACACAAGCAATCCTGGCCAGACCTTGTGTACATGCATATCCCAGGGCTCGTGAGCATGTGGGTTTGAGACTGGGTGTCAGAAAAATCTCTGGGAGGAAGAATGCAAGTAGCTAAAGTCAATCTCATTAGAGATTTTGTAGTAACACCTTCCTTTCTGTAAGACCTTCACTGGCTTTTGTCACACAAATTTTCCCTACCTGACAAGCTATAAAATGAAGCTGGTTCTTCAAAGCAAGACTGGGTTTGAATGTTCGAAACAAACATTCCTGTTCTCCTCTATAAGCACAGGCAGCTTTTGTCCTCCTAAATCCTTCAGCAAAGAGCCTGTCAGTTAACATTAATGGCTTCTTACCGATGCTGTTAATTCTGCCATTTCAGCCAGCTCCTCCACCTTCTCTCTGCCCAACTCGCTCACGCGTTTCCTGTCGGGGAGAGGGATATGATCAGCTTCAGGCCAGAGAGCAGCAAACCACAGCCCCCCAAGGAAGGGCCCTGTTTTGGGGAGCCACACATCTGGTTTTGGCCTGCAACAGGAAGCAAAGCCAGGCCAAAACAGATATGGTCCTGAATTGATTCAGGAGTGGGTCAGGTGTCTCTGTCCCAACAGGTGACTCTTCCCAGCCCAGGGCAGACAGCTAGGGACATCCAAAGTCCTGCAACATTGTCAGAGACCTAAAAATCAGGGGATAAAGAACAGTGGGAGAGCCAGCTTAGCAGACTCTTGGGACCATCTGCACCAGAAACCTGGCTCTCCTTGGATTTATGGCTCAGTGGGTGACCCCAGCACCTGTCGCAAGCTTCCTAAGGCAGCAGCAGGCCAAAAGGTTTGTGTAGCAAAGAAGCCCATCCTTTCCTCCCTCAGCAGATCCATCCCCACAGCCTTCCCCAAACCTGGCTCCAGACCCTGTGCTCTGGCCTGCCCAAGCCTTTGGCTGGGCAAGCCCATCCCAGCACTGGTGGGTTTTGCGTGGAGCGAAGGGTGTGAGAGTGCTGGCTTGCTCAGAAATGAGAAAACAAAAGGCAGGTTGAGCCAGCTGAAATCTGGTAAATGCACCTGAGTAGCTGTTCCTTTTACAAGCATTAGCTATCCACCCATTTGCCAGCGTCCCACAGCTGGCTCCTATCTTACTCATCGTGTTCACTGCCCTTCTCCTTTGCTAGCCTCAGCTCTTGCTGGAGTCTCCCAAGTTGACTTTTCAGCAAGCTGTTCTCCTCCAGCAGCCGGCACAGCTCTCCTCTGCAGGGAGAGACAGCAGAGTGAGAAAACCATGCAAAAGCCCAGTTTGCTCTTGGCATCCTACGCTGGCTCCCTGCTCTATTCCCATTTGGTTTGCAAGGACAGCAAGAACTAAAGAAATCTGAGAAACAACCATCCAATAACTCACACAAAACATGGGGACAATCAAGAGACATTGGTAGAGAAGGAGTAGGTCTTCAAGGGAAGGGAAATAAAGGGGAATAAGGACAAATAGCATCAGACCCTGAACTTGTGTGGCTTCCAGCTGGCTGAAATTATTTTCCAGGCCTGCCAAGGAGTGGAAACAAAGTGATTTGGCTTATCAAGACACACTGAGACTTCATTAAAGGGTAACCATGTGGTGAGCCCAATCCCTCAACTGCAGTAGAGCCATGTCTGGAGAAGTCAGCTTCCTTGTGAGGCCTCTGTGATTTTACAGTGACACAACAGCTATGACCCCAAATCCAAGGCTGCCTCTCTGCCTCATTATCCTTCCACTCCTACTGGTACTCCCAGTCTCCCATGAGGCCGTGAATACTAGCACTTGTGGGAAGGAAGCTTAGTCCTGTATTAAACAGACAGTCCTATCCAATAGCTACTGCTAAACCCCAGGTCCACACAGGACCCAAATTCCTCAGGGGAGGGTGCAGGAGAATGGACTGTCCATCCTGCCAGGGAGGACAGCATTGCAGTTTATGGCACTGCATGTGGGAGGCAGAGTAGCTGAGGGGGGAAGTTCTTCCTCTCTTCTCCAAGCAAGCAAGCAAGCAAGAGGACTAACGCATGGGCTGCGTGGCGTTTGCTCCCCCTGCTTGGCAGGATGCTCCTCACAGCAGCAGCTTTCTGAGTCAGTTTTACATCAGGATTCACATGCTGTGCTTCCTGTGGCATCTCCAACACCCACGTACAGCTGTACAAAGCAGAGGAGATGAGTGCGTGGTCAGCCACAGCCACGTGAGCACATCCCAGCTCTCTGACCACACTCCCACAGTTAGTAAAAGACATGCGGGGAACAGCAAGACGGAACATAGCTGCTGTTATAGAGTGTCAAGAAAGAACACAGCTCTTAGAATGTCAAGAGAGAACGTAGCTGCTGTTAGAGTGTCTTGGACCATCATGTACTTAAGCAGTCTTGTGTTTCACAAGGCATCTGCTTTTTTGCAGCAGCAGCAGCACTGTGTTAGTTCTGCAAACTGCCTTTGTGCTCAAACCTGCCACCCTCTTGAGCTCTGGGTTCATTTTCCAGCCCGTGCACAACATTTTTAGCTGCATCAGCTCCAGTTTCACCCTGTTCCTTTCCCTCCACAGCTCCATTTTGAACAGCCTGAATGTCACGTTTCCTCCTATGCTGCTGTGCCACCCTCTTCCAGGGCTTTTTTTCCCCCTCTTCTTGCCCTCCAGATCAAGTCTGTCTATGTCCTGACATGCTGCTGTGTCTGCTGTGTGAAGGCAAACCATTTAACTTTACTCACTCTGCCTCCTTCCCAGGCACATCCCCTTGTCCATCAAGGTTTCATTTCTCCTTGACAAATGCTTTCAGCTTTGGCTCCAGCTTCTAGATTGAGCAGGCCATTCGCTGCAACAGACGTCTGCACTGATCCATCCATCACACAATTTTTCATTTCTTCTCTGTTCCTTCGGTGCTGAGGTTGCAACAGGAGATTTTGGTCTACCTGCTCACCTGAGTCTTGGGGACCTGCTCCTTTCCCCCCAGAGGGCAGCTCTCCAGACACCCTGTCCCTTCCCACACCAGAGCCCTCAGCCCCATGATCTTGGCATTATTCCCATTTCATCCTGGTGCTTTTTTTATCTTTTTCTTCTCAACAGTCAGTATCTCACACATCTTGACTTGTTCTTCATTAACCTTCTCTTCCAACTTTAGCTGCCTCTTCCACAGAGAGACCATGTCCTTTTCCTTCCACTTCCACTGCTGCCTCTCCTGGGCACACTGCTCTTGAAAGTCTCCCCTTGGAGCCTTTATCATTGGGAAATCACCTCCTCTCACACCCATGTTGCTGCAACAAAGCCTTACAGCTCTCCTCACGCTGGCATTCACTCCATGACAGCTCTTAATTCTGCATCTTTCTTAAAGATAAAAACCATCTTGCTGACCTGGATTTGGTAACACAGCTTGAAAAGCTCAGCCAGCCTCAGAACATACTTTTGCTGGAGAGGCAATGCAAAGTTTTCTTTAGGTTGCAAAGTTAATGCAATTACTTAAACATTACAGAAAGTTCCCACACCATTTTGCACTTCTCAAAGACTCATCCATCAGATGTTTTCCAACAACTCTGAAAGCTCCCCACTGCAGCCAGTCCCTCTACCATTCACCAGAGATGGCACTAACACAGCTCAAATGCCTTGTATTCCTGTTATTTGGGTTTGTGCCCCTGGTCTGCCACAGACTTCAGCCAAGTCACCTCCTTTCTCCCACACCGACCCTGTATCTCAGCTCCTCAGCCCCAAAACAGCGATAATGACCTAGCAAAATCCTCCACTTGTGTATTGCCAAACGGGACTCTGCTCCTGACAAGTGGCAGCGAAGGGAGGCACAGCAGGGAAGAGGCAGAAGGAAAGCCTGGGGGCAGTGGTGGGGTGTGCTGGGAAGCAGGAGGGGGCAGGCATGGACAGGCAACAGTTTCCTGTCCAATTCCTCTCCCGTCTCCTCTGCAAGGCCATTCCGGCCCCCGGGGAAGTTGCAGAACTGGCACCACAAGCACAGGAAGGGAGGATGAACAGCCATTTGGTGACAACCTTACTCTCCCAGAAGCCAGTCTGTTTTGGCTATATAGAGAAATTTAAGCCATTTTTTGCTGCTTTTAAGACAGCAGGTTGTGATGATCTAGCAAGTAGAGGCAGGTTTGCTGAAGGACTAAGAAAAAGAGAGATAATAAGAAAACACTGATGAAAGCTCCCTTATTTCTCTCACTGTTTTGAGATACAGTCTTTGCTGGGCACTGCCTCTGACACAAGCTTGTAGAACATGTGGGGAAATGCAAAGTCTTGAAATAAAAGCACTCATGTAAGGGGAGTTTAGACATCTCACTTCTAACAGCTGCAGCCCTGTAATATTGCCCAGATTTTCTTCCAAATTAAAGCAGCTCTCCAGCCCCGTGAGAAATCACCCCAACCTACTCTGGTACGAGCAAGGGATGCACCCCTAGTCCCCCACTTAGCCCCAGAAAGAGAATGGTGCCAGACCTCAGGCTCTCTCTGTTCCTGCGCTGCATCCTCAGCTCTTCTCCCTCCTGGTCCAGCTGCTGCCCTGGATGGTAAATGTCTTCAGTGTGCTGCTGTCCCACCCTGGCCTGCTCCATCTCAAACCTCTCCTCCAGCTCCAGGTGCTGCACACATTTTTGCTCTTTCAGGCTATCAATTACAGCCCAGTACTTTGCAACTGTTTCTTCCAGGTCTCTTTTCTGGTCTTCCATCTTGCACATCTCAGCCTTGAAGCTTTCCTCACTGTCCTTCCTCGATCTCTCAATCTTTTTCCTCATTAACTTGATTTCTTCCTCGTAATAATTTATCTGTTGGGAGGAGACAGGATTTGGGTATTAGCACCATGCTCCCAAGAACTCCCCTTTCTTCCAATAGCTCTGACTCAGATAGATCTATTGGTCTGGTCCCTACTGAACTTAGGGCAATAACAAGTCTCACACAGCAGCCCCTAACAAGCAGATATCAGTGGGTGCCAGCTCTTCTCAGCAAGCAGCACAGGTCTCCCCTTTCTACTTGTTTGCGAGGGACCCTAGAGAGGAGAAGAGAGAGACCAGGGCATCATCCGCCACTGCTCCTCATATCCTTCCTCCACCCCACAGAGTGGTCCCTTGTCCAAGACGTGGTGGTGAGTAGCTGCTGCTCCCCATGGCTCCCCTGTAAACGCTAGAAACTCCAGGATTTGATGACAACAAAGGCAGGACTGTGAAGCAGGCAGAAGATCTGCAAGCAGCTTTGTGCTCCTTGAACCATTCGTCACCTGTGTGGCAGTTTAGGATTTACTCTTGCAGCGCTGCAACGGAAACCCAGCAAGCATCCCTGACCTCTCAGTTCAGCAGCAAAAGGAGAAGTAAAGGTGGAAACTGAGGCCTCTCACATGAGCACTCACTGCTGTCTAAAGGGAGGGCTGGGCTCACGCTGTCACCTTAGGGCAAGCAGGTTAAAAGTGTGCTGCAAGCCCAGGGAGACAGGGCTCTGATACCCCCCTACACCCTCAGGAGACACCTGGCTGCTTCTCTTCTTGGTCCTGTCACTGGTTTTACTGCGACAGCAACACTGAGTAGAGTTGATCTCTGGTTCCCCATAAGAAGCAAGACCCACACAAACATTTTGCAAGGTGACAGAGATTTCCACAAAGCCTTCCCCAGCCAGTGAGGGCTCCAAACCTTCCTCGCAGCTACGATGGGCTGGGGAAGCACATGCAATAACCCCAGCAGAGAGACGAGGTACCACCCTCCTCTCCAGCCTGAACTCTCCAGCAACCATTCTGCAGCAGACGCCCCATCAGCCATGCTGTAGCAGGGTGCTTAGCAAGCAGTTGTGCCAAGAGGTCAGGACATCTTCCCCCGCCCTCCTCACCTTGGTTTCCAGATGCACCTTCAGGTCCCGCAGCTGCTCTTGGAGCTGTTCCATTGAGAGTGACGTCTCTGTGCACGCAGAAGTGGGAACCAGAGGGCTGGGAGAGTGGCACAGTGGCAGAGAGAAGCCCTGTGAGGACAGCCCTACAAGATAGCACAGGCCTGGCTGTCCTGATCAGGATGGCTGCAGTTTCATTGAGTCAAGTCCATACAACCCCAAAAGATGGAGAACCCCCATCTATCTGGCAACGAGTCCCAGGGCTGCATCATCCCTCTGGGCCAGAAGTTTTTTCCTAATCCACAACCTGAACCTCCCAACCCACAGTCTGGGGCTACTTCCTCTTTATTATATTGTGTTTCCTCAACATCCTCAACAGTGAAAATCTGCCTGTTGACTCCCAGCTGCCTAGTCCACAGGTCACCATCACCAGCTCTCGAGTTGGAAGAGCCTCCTTCCCTCCATCTCCCTCCTCCTCAGTACCATCACCCCCTTCTTCCCTCCCATGGCTGCCCAGTGCCAGAACTGGCAGCAGCAGCTCAAGCACAACAAGCCGCCCCACACTCCCATGAAAACTCCAATCCAGAGGGAACCTTGTTCTTGCTGAGAAGATGGAGAGGCACCGAACCCTCCTGCATTTTACCTCCTGCTGGCAGCCCTCTCTCAGCTCTGCTCTCCTGTAGCTGGAGACGCAGCCTTTCCAGCTCCCTCCGCAGCACTCCATTCTGGTCCCACAGCACCTGAAGCAGAGACTGGTCATGATATGGCTATGAAGCTCCCCAGGGCTGTGGGGGGCCAAGCACCCACAGGTCCCAGCAGCCATTTATACTCAGGGTCTCTTGCAGCACGAAGAGCAGAGCCCCCTCACCACCACAGTCAGAGAATAAAGCAGGGGGATTTTCTTCTGTCTCAAACAGGCAGAGACGAGAGATTTTGGAAGAGCCAGAGAAGAACTACAAGCCCAGATTACTGCGACCATTATTTCAAGAACCATCATTAGACACTGTAAAGCACGAAGAGCCACAAGCAACTGCCCCCACATGCAAAAGCACACAATACCAGGGGCTTCTGCAGACACCTCGGAGGGTTGGACCTCTTGAGACCCCTCCTGACCTAAATAAAACCATTACTATTGACCAACACACAAGAAACACCATGATCTCAGTACGATCCCTCACACAGCCCAGAGGTTTGCGTTTACATCCTCAAGACGCTCTTGTGAGCAACTGGGCTAGCCAACAAGCACTACTGTACACAGACAAAGCAACAGCAGGATTTCCAGTGAAGCAAGTCCCACAGGGCTCTGGAAGGGAACATTTCTAGGTTGCAGACAGAATAAAGTGAGGCGAGAAGGTGCTGATCCCATGGGAAGCAGAGCATGAGGCAGGTCCTGCTGCCTGCTTATCACAGAGACACCCTCAGAGGCCAGAACAGGAGTTTATCCCATCTCAGTGCCAACATTAGCCTGCAGCAAGGAGTCCCATGGCTGAACACCACACTATAAGCCACCACACCAGTGCAACAAGCCACTTTCATGAGGGTGTCTGGAGCTGGGCATCTGCTTGTTTCACTTCACACCCTCCATCCCATACTGGAAGCAACAGCGTACAAGGCATCCTGCCTCCCTCTGTACTGTACACTTTGAGCAGACATCAAATTATATCCCATATGCTGCCACCCAAGAAACTGATGGGCTGCAAGAGACTATGAACTAGGATACTTCCAAAGATCCCAATTAATAAATATTATTGAGCAGATCTAGACAAATGCAAACCCAGTTTGTTTAATCCCCATTCTAAATAAGAGAGCAGAGGAGGAGGAGGGGGCTGACAGCATTCAACAAGGGTAAAGGATAAACTCAAGTGGGTGCCTTTACAGGGGCAGATGAAGCCTGAAGGCTGAACCTCTCTATCCATCAGCATTCTCATAGGCAACGCTGGGGCGGCTCAATGGGAGGAAAAATTGCAGTACCAAGCATCTTCAACCCTCTGGTGCCACCTGGAGCAATGCTGCGCTGGATAGTGCTCCAGCATGTTTGCCTTTAATTAACAGCTTCAAGAGGGGCTGTCTCCTGCATCCGTGAAACGCCTTTATGAAAATGCAGATTTCAGCCCCTGATGGGGGGATCTGGTAAGTCACCGCCTCTACTCAGTGGTATTCCGCAGTGATACATAGCACTTGGAAGCAAATGGGCAATGCAATAAGCACAGGAAGCACTCAGAAGCCAAGGCACAGAGCACCCAGCAACTCACAACATGCAATATATATAAGTCACTTAAAATTGAGAGAAGGGCAACGGAGGCTGTGCTCATGTCCCCGAGAGCCCAAAGCTCTGGGCAGGAGCACAGCACCCTGCAGGAGGTACAACACATACAGCACCAATGCCTGGACCACACACACACCAGGTACCTGGACAGGCTCACCTTGACTCTCTAGCAGAGTCCCGCAGCAACAAGTTTTGTCGAGGTTGTTAAAGTGGGGCAAGAAGGAGGAAGGAAAAAACAAAAAGATAGAAGAATTTGGCTGGTAACATGCTTTCCAAAGAAGGAGAACAGCTTTCTCCTTGTGTTCAAGAAGAAATGCAACAGAACCCAATGTGTTCTGTCCTTATACACAGACCTACATGGTTCCCAAACAAAATGGTCTGTGGCTACAGGGTGGCAGGAAGGGAGGAATTTGCAACCCACCCCTACTCCCCCTGCCAGTATCCCAGCAAGGGAACCAGCCCATGGAGGGCTGCAGGAGCAAGGAGACAGGCTGCCTTACTGAGGGCACAGCTGTGTCCTGCCTCCTGCCAAAGGACTGAGCAAGGCAAGAGGGATCCCCCCTCTGCACTCTGATCAGGGCTGACTCCCTCCTCTCCCCCAGGCCAAAGTGCCCAACACATGTGCCAATGAGAGCTGTATTTTCATGACAGCATGGCTGGAGAGCTGCCCACCCGTACCTGGCACTGCCGCTCGTACTCCAGGACAATCTCTGCAAAGCACTCGCTCTGGTTCGGGAGCTCTGGGCTGTGGGGCTCCACCTGGCCCAGCTGCACAAGCACAGGGAAACACTTCTCATCAAGGAAATTATCACCTCTCCAAATGGAGAGGCAAAAGCTCTACTAAATCACTGGAGTAATGGTGCTACACCCATAGATTCAATGGAAGGGTTCCTATTGACACCTGTGGGATGGGTCAGATGCAGAAAGAGGAGGAAAAACATTTTTCTTCATGTGTGAGAGACACCAAACCACAGGCAGGCTAGCTTTACCAAACTGGCTAACAAGACCACAGACTCATTTCTTTCCCCAGATCCTTTTTACCAGGTGCCTCACTGGAGTGGAAGACACTAAAACTAACCCTTTACTTCAATACTTGTGAAAAAGAAAGCTTTTCTTTTCTGGAAACCAAACTCTAAAGTTCCCACTTGAAGACTGCAGATTTGTAAAATTTTCTACAATTGCAAACTTTCCTCCACCTTTCTTTTCAAACTTCAAAAGGTCTAAATCAAAAGCCAATATTTTTTCTTTCCAGGTTGTCATTAACATGCAGGAGAGTTCGAAGAGCGGGAGACCATAACAACTGACCCAAAATACACAAGATTTCATACAAAAGGGTCAACCTTTTGACGAGTTCCTGAAAAGTTCTTATTTAACCACAACAGAGAAAGAAAGGCTACCTTGTCCTTCACAACGCAGTTGAGTTCTTTCTGCAGCTCCAACACCAGCTTCTCGGAGGCCGCCAGTTTCTCAGCCATCTCCGTGACTTTGTTTTGCAGCTGCGTGTTCTCCTGCAGACAAAAGGGAGAAGATTCTCTTGATGTTGTGGGTCCTCACATCGCAAGACAGGTTCATCGGCCACGGGCCTTCAGCATGAAGCTGTAAAACAACTGGCACATCAGCATGCTGAACACAGCATAGCTCACAGGAGACCCTGCTTTGGACAGCATGCTGCTGATAGACACCATGTGGGCTGGGGTTTGGCTCATCTCTCCAAAGGACAGACGTAGGACTGGGTTTTTCAGAATAAGAGCTAGACAGCCCCACAGGCTCATCTCGGCCTCTGTTTCACAAAACTACGGTTTCCCTTCACAGCCAACAAAGGCAGCAAGTCCTGAGCTATCTCCATCTCTACTTCTACACTGAACAGCCCTGGGAAAATCCCAGGCATGCAGACACCATCGTCTCTGCTTTTGGCATGGTCCCTGGCACAATTTTAGCTGCAGCCACTAGGTGTTCAGGTGTTACCAAGGGCCAAACCATTCGCAACAGACAACGTGGAGGTTTAATAATGTCATGGCAAGGGAACAAGCTCTGTATTTAACTAAATAGTATGGATGTGGCTGATGATTTTTCTGCATAAAACTCCTGTCCTTCCCAGCAAGAGCAACACAAACCATCCCTCCTTGTTACCACCTCTGCTTTGCCTCCTCTGAAGAAGTGAAGATGTTTCACCCAGGGCAGTTTTACTTACCTTCATCATGCAGTTCAGTCTCCCTTGCAGGCTGGCCTCTTTGCCCTGGAGGAACTGTGTATCAGCCTTCAGCTTCGCTTGGTCATTCATTGCTTGCTGCAAAAGCAGCTCTTTTGCCTCTATTTCTGCCTGAACGTCCCTAGGGAAAAAAAGCAACATGGTTGGGGCACCCAGAGCATGTTCTCAGATGGCCACGAGGTCCAGACACCCCCTCTCACCATGCACAAAGCAGGAGAGGAGAGCTTGACTGGAGGGATGCTGGGACTGTAGCAGGGGGGAGGTGTCTTCAGGGACTTCTCTGCCACTGAGACAATGGCAAAACAAGTGGGAGATTCATAAAGGGAGACTGGGACGGGAGGGAGACGCTGTGGGCACCCATAGGAAAACCATTTTCCCTCCCAACCAAAAGAACCTCTCCTACTTGAGCTTGCTCTGGGTGTGCTCGAGAGTGATGTACTGCTCGTCCAACTCCCTGCCAAGCTGCAGGCAGCGTCTCTCCACTTCCTGCACGTCCAGCCTCGCCTTGTCCCTCTCCCTGGCGATCTGCCTCACCTGGATCCTGCAGGCACAGCGAGCAGTGCATTACGAGACATCTCATGCACCCCACAGAAGGGCCCTTCTCACAGGGAGCAGCACACTTACCTGAGGCACTGCAGTTTGTATCCGTAGGAGGTGATGGCTCCATGCTGAAGCCCGCCCCTGGGGACCATGAGTGTGCTGTCCAAAGCTGCAGGCAGCTCTGCCAGGCTCACCTGCTCTTCTGTGCTGCTACACAGCCTCTGCAAGGACAGCACAGACTGAAGTCACTTTCTCCCTCTTCTAACAGTGCTAATAGAACTTCTGTTGTTACACCATCTGACCACCCTCCAGTCTTTCAGAGATCCGCCCCCATCTCACAGATAGGCTTAGACCACATCCACCCCAGATTCTCCCCAGCCCTGGGGTGGCCAAACCCTGCCAGCCCATCATGAACCTGACTGCAAGTGCTTCTTCCACCCTGGATGGCTGCTTGCTGAAAGACCTCACGGCTCACTTCACCCACCACCACCGGACAAGGCAGCACCAGAGACCTTGAGGATCTCCTCTAGGTTCTCCCAGGGCTCAGATGGCAATGACAAGTTCAGGCTTGGCAAATCTAGTGCTGTTGCCGATGCTGAAGAAGAGATGTGGGCCCACGCAGCTTGGCCAGAAGGACGGACTGCTTCCCTGTGCACTCTCCTTTGACACTGAGGAAAAAAGCAACGGAGATAAGTCACTGGGGCAAAATTGGCAGAGAAAAACTGATGGCTTTGGATACTGAAAGGAAACTCCAGGGATCCCATCAATATTGGAGAACGTTCTAAAAACAACCCCAAGCTGCCAGGAGGGAGATGTCCTGAGCTGACCTTAAGGCAGCCACAAGGACTGGGATGACAGGCACAGACCATGCACTTTGGTCTCCCTACTAACCCATGAAAACTCAGTATCCACAGAAAGACCAACATGGAAAGTTATACAGCATGAGAGGGTTTTGTGAAAACTGTCATATGGGGACCGCCAGCCAACATTTTGTTTGATCTAGAAGCTAAAATTGGGTTGAGATGAGCTTCAAAGGTAAATGAGATTCAACCAAGCTGAACCAAAAAGCAGAACCCAGAAAGCTGATACAGAACTGGTAACACCTCCAAGAGCACCAATTTCATACCAGGTTTGGAGGAAGCCTGTCCTCAGAGAACTGTTACCTCAAAGTCTTAAGCCAAAAGAACCTGAAACAATTCTTCTTTTTCTTTTTCTTTTTTTTTGAGGGAGCTGTTTTGCTCAGAATCCTGGATGGAGCTGTCACGGTAATCAGCTATTCATTTCTACCTTAGTGCATTAAAGGGCAGTTACTTCAAAAGCATTTGCAAATGCCTTGCCAGTCCTTGGAATGAAAAGCACTAAGGAGAAAGAAGTATTTTACATCAGACAAATAAAATGTGGATGAAGCTTGCTCCGTGCACTAAAAAGGGGACAACCTGAGTCACAAGAGGTGCAGAGATGTCAGTGCTTCTGAAGCCAATGAATTGGGGTGACCTTTCCCCTCCGCTAGGATATGCATCCTTCTCCCTCCCGTAAAAAGATGAGGCTCGACAGCCCTCTGTTGTTCTGTATTACCATCCCACTCCACCTGCACAGGGTTTGCTCCTACGTAGGCAGCTCCCAAGGAAGCCTTTCACTCACCATGCAGTGGGTGAAGACCAGACCATATCCAAAAACTGACTGACAAGTGGAAAACTCTCCCCAAGTCACCACTCTCAGACGCCCAACTAATGTCTATTAAATCACCCCCTTGTGAAACAAAGCATCTTGGCCTGAATTGTTCTCAGTACAACCCATTCTTTAGCCTCCTTTTTTGTGGGGAAACAGATGGAGAAACCTTTCTGAGTGTGACGGCTGGATTTTTGTCTGGATTCCCTGCAGGACGTTGTAGAAATATGAAACACAACTGAACTGTCCTGTGTAGGGAACTGGCAATGACTTTATGGTTCCTTATCCAAAGTTAATGGAAATCAACTCCAAGGAGCTGCAGATCAAGGCCATCAACAGGATCCTTTTTACAAAGAAATCTTTCTGCCTTTCAGCTTACCCCATGAACTGCTGACAGTCTTGGCTGCTTGAGAGACATTGGCGTACCTTGGAAAAAGGTAGTCATGTGGCTGAACAAGCCAAACTGCAACTCCTCAAAGTTCACCCTTCCATCTCCATCCTTGTCCAGTTCAGTGAATAAATTTGAGATCCTAAAAAATGAGTACAAGAGAAGAGAAACTCACCAGCTGCAGGAACACAGCTCAAGGCATCCAAACAGCTTCTTAAAATAAATCCCATCTTTTTTACAGTACAAATGGAACACAATTAAAAAACTCTTTTTCAAAATTAACACTCCACGCACACACAAAGAAACAAACTCCTCTCCACAAAGCTTGAAATGTGAGCCCCAGCAGTGCATGCAGACAGGTATAAAAACCACTTGAATCCTGCTTCACTTTTAGGAGAGAAGGGGACTAAGGCCCCATGCCTACTCTGGGACCCTGAAGAGATACAGTCACCCTGTAATTTAATTTTGGAAATGGCAGGCTATTTGCAGAGACACACAGCAAAAGGACAAAATACAACGGGAACAAGCCGCAACAAGGGAAACCTCAACTGGCCATAAGGAAAAAATTCTTCCTCCTGAGTGCATTGCAGCCCTGGGACAGGCTCAGAGAAGCTGTGGGGTCTCCATCCTGGGAGATACTCAATCCTAGACTGGACAAGCCCTGAGCAACTTGGCCTAGCTTGAAAGTCAGCCCTGCTGTGAGGAGGACTAGCCCAGATGCCTCCAGAGTTCCCTTCTCACCTAACCCTGCCTCCGCCAGACACTACAGACAGGCTCCTCTCCATGGGAAGCCATCTGTGTCCCCAGGGAAACGCAGCCGTGCTGGGGTACACCAGCTCAGGACCAGTGCCTGCAGTCTAGGGGAGGCAAAGCTTACTTTTGACAGTCACTTCCTTTGGCTCTACAGATTCACTGCCCAGAACTCACTGCCCATCCTTCTCTCAACAAGCCAGCTCCCAGCTTTTCCCTGCTCACCTCCTTCCTCAGCTCCTTCAGCTAAATGCTGGCTGAGGAAAGCTTCGCCTCCTATGCCTACCTCCTCTGGGAGGGCCCGGACTTGAGCGTCAGCCATGTCCCAGGAAGGGCTGGGCACCTGCTGGGAGCTGCAGGCTAGGTCAGGCTTCCAGATGAAAACACAGAACGCATCAGCCATCCTAAAAACAGCCTCGCCACAACTATTTGTGAAAGAATACTGTAAGGACCAAGCCCCCTGTATCTGTATTCATCCCTGTAAGGACAATGGAAGAACACAGCCAATGTCACTGACATGACAAGGATGACAGGGACCAAGCAGCATGACTCCCCTGTCACAAACTCAATCCAGGCATGTTAGTACCATGCCACCCTCCTACATTCCCCTGCAAATCCCAGAGGATCTGTACCATGTCCTCTCCTGATGGCTTGCCACTACATTACACATAAGCATGAAGGAGGCCATCATACCTTGTGCCTCCAGCATCACGTTCACAAGAGCTTTATCACTTTCAGCCTCTTTGTTTGCCTTCAGGCTCTGTAATAAGAAAAATGAGGAAAGAGCATCAGTCACAGTCTGTCCCAGGGCAGGGGTCACACACCCCAAACCTGCCAGCTCCGCTCAAACATCCTGGCACACCTCACCACCAGAATGAGAACAACCCATGTGAAGCACTCAGCCTGACTCACTCAGGCACCCTCAGACATGCTAGGACTGGAAATGTTTTGTGGTTTTGTAACAAACAACTTCATTTTACCATGTCAAACATTTTAGCTCAGGACTCAGAAGAGTGCCCTGCCAAGCAGGAGAGAGCCTTTTCCCACAAAAGTTTAAGGGTTTGTTCAGAGATCAGGCAAATATCCAGGGTACCCATGGCAGGAGGACAGTTAAATCTGCCCTCTGTTCAAGGATGAAAAAAACATTGTAGGAGGAGGAGAAAAAAGGGAAAAGATGGAAGATGCAAATCCTGCTGAAATCCCAGTTGGGAACGGAGGAAAAGGGGGTGTAGCATGCCCACATCCAAACCCTCTGCCCCAAAAGCAAAACCAGAGATCCAGCTCTGTGAAAACTGGATCCCAGCTGCCTGCATGACACGGACAGAGAAACGGAAAGGGCATCAGCTGATGAAAGGCAGAGCAAAGCATAGGTCCTTCTCCTCTGGTCTCTGTTGAGAACCTCTAAATCTCGTTCAACCGCCTGCTCTGAGCTCAGGTTTGCAAATCCTCAGGTTTGCAAAGAGGTGATACGGTCTGACAGCCAGCCCATCCTCCCCCTGCAAACTGCCTAGGGTGTTCCTGGGTCTGGACACTGGGCAAGACAGGCTGCACGGATGCTCCGCACACACTTGAGCAGGCCCTTGGGCGCCGAGGGGCCCGCGCCGTGCCGGTACCGGTGGCCGGTACAAGGGCCTGCGGTGGCCAAAGCCTAGGCCGCGCCTAGGCCTCGCCTAGGCCGCACCGGCCCCGCCACCCCCGACCCTCACTCACCGCGCCGCCGCGCATGCGCACGCCGCTCCCGCCCGCCCCCGCTCCGCGCACGCCGCGCATGCGCACACGCCGCCGCGCATGCGCAGCGGCGCGGTCTCTCCGTGCGCGGCGGCGGCGGCGGCGCGTGAGGGGCGGGCGGCGGGAGAGGGAAGGCCTCAGCCATGTCGGGGTCGGCGGGATCTGGCGGGACGACCGGCTCGGCGAGGAAGCGGTTGATGAAGGAGGAGGACATGACGAAGGTGGAGTTCGAGACGAGCGAGGAGGTGGACGTGACGCCCACCTTCGACACCATGGGGCTGCGGGAGGACCTGCTGCGCGGCATCTACGCCTACGGTGCGCGGCGGGGCGGCAGCGCGGGGGGGGAGAGGGGGGGACGGCGGGGACGGCGGGGGGGGGGGTCGTCGCCGGTGGCGGCGCCCGGATGTGGGGCGGCGCGCCTGCGCGGTGTAGCCGCCGCCCGCTCGGTTCCGGGGCTGCCCCGCCGCCGCCGCTGACGGTAACGGCCGCCTCCGCAGGTTTTGAGAAGCCGTCGGCCATCCAGCAGAGAGCCATCAAGCAGATCATCAAGGGGAGAGACGTGATCGCCCAGTAAGTGGGGCTGCCGGCGAGGGGGCGGCCTGCTCGCGGGTGGGAGCGGCGTGTGCCCGGAGGGGGTTTGGGGCCCAGCGCGGGGCGTGTGTCAGTCACGCCCGCTGCCTGAAGCTGGAAGCGAGATCTGTCACCCGTGGTCCTCAGGGAAATCCTTTCCTTAGGGAAATCATACCACGAGCGATATGGGGTGAAATTGGCTAACTTGCACATAGACCGTGATCCTGACAGTTGTTAATGTCAGTTTATTAGGTTTAGGTATGTCACTGTCATAAATATTCAGCCAAGGTATTGTGTGTGGTCAGTGAATAGGGCTCTGAGACTCTTGGGAATGTTTTCCAGCAAAGCCAGAGAAGTATAGAGACAACTGCAGTCTTAATCAAGGAAAAAAGTAAGCAGAAGAAAATCTATTATATCTCTAGAGACAAAGAAGGATATGCATCCCACTAAAAAACATCCTTTCTAGGTCGCTAGTGGGAATTGCTACCCTTCCAAATTGTATTGGCTTAACTACCATTTACTTTAAAAGAAAAAAATTATATACAACAAATTGCAGGAGGTTAAAATGCTGATCTGCTAAGGGGTAAATATGCCGGAGCTGGGGACCCTGCAACAACGTGCTCTATCCCTGATATTGCAGTTCTCAAAGCTGCTTGTCTGCAGATCACACTGTGATCCTAACAAAACTTTGTCAGATACACTGTTGGCGATACTGACTCCTTTGCAGTGAAGGAGTGGCAAAGAGCAGAGGGGTGGAATATATTGAAATTGCCTATATGTTGTTTGTCCAGACATCCAGAGTATTCACCAAACATCTGTTTCTCAGGTCACAGTCAGGAACAGGGAAGACAGCAACGTTCTCCATCTCTGTTCTGCAGTGCCTGGATATACAGGTAATTTCATAGCACGTGCTAAAAATGTTTTCTAACTAAATTGGTAGAGTCTTCATCATAAAAGTCTTCGTTTTTAGAGTGAATGAATGAATTGAAATCTTTTAATTATGAGCAGTGAACAGACAAATTTCCAACTGAAAGTTTAACCAGACTACCCTGTAACAATTTAACTGTTAAACCCACCTTGGCAAAATAAGTTCAGATAAAGTCTTGTAATTATAAAGTTGGCTTTAACAGCTGACCTCTTTCACATACATTAGAGGGCTAAATTAATCTCTCACCAGGCAGAATTGTGCTCAAACAGGCCTAATAGCATCAGCAACCTGTCTGAACAGTTGGCGCACATTGCACGGAATCAAACCTAGATTTTTGACTGACAAATGTTTGCTTTTGTTCTAGTCAGGGGCATCGTGTCCATCCAATTGTTTTTTAAGTATAACTTGAGTGTGTAGATGCTGTGGAATAAAATGATGATTTTCTGTGGGCCAGTACCCTTTTAAGTAAAGCTTAGATTGTTATTCACCCGTCACTGCCTGGGGACATAAAAATAAATGTTGCATGTTTGAAATGAAAAGGTCAGCTTTATGCTTCATTTCTGTAAAGTGCTCATAATATTTTTCAAACGTGACACTTTAAAACTTTCTCTTGGAATCCTTTTGCAATGCAAGGTTTTTATCTGAACTGAACGTATGAAGTTGAAGTGATTTAAATTTCTATTCTTTTGCAAGAAAAGTACACACTTTTATAATTGTTTTGAGAAATTAGGTTGGAATGAAAATTGAGCTATCAAAGAACTGCTTAAGTGCTGTCTTGCCAAAAGTAACTTAAGTAAGAGGCTGTTACTGTGTAAATGCTCTGTGTGAGAGCAGCTTTCTAGATGTACTGACCCTTGCAAACACTAGGTTTTAGCACAAAATTCTATGATTAATCCTTCAGATGTGATATTTCAGAGTACTGTGGGATCTGTAATCTCTATTATGCTTGGATGATACCTGCCCTGTGATTAACTGCATTGTGATCACCTGTTTTAATCAGGTTCGTGAGACCCAGGCATTGATCTTGGCACCAACTCGGGAGCTGGCTGTACAGATTCAGAAGGTAGGGGCATTTAAATTGCCATCTGTAAAGCACTTGCAAGGTCTGGGGCCGATTCTCAGGTGTTCTCCAGCAGAGCTCAAAGCACAGCTTCTGCTTTTTGTTTCTGTTCCTGAAAGGAATAAGAAATTCTGATAAAGGGCTGTTTTGCTCATCTGCATTATGTCCGTTCTTGCTTACATGACCATGTTGTCTAGCAGTCTAAGGTTTTGCACGTTCCTAACTGAATTTTTAAGGACAGCACTTTTAAAGCAGTTGTGATCACTGGGGAACTGAGTTCCCAGTGTTTGAAAGCCTGCTGTTGAGGAGGTTTGGTTAACAGGCATAAAAAAATCCCTTTAACTGCTTATGCTTACATCACCTTAAAAAAATCCACCGTATGGCTGTGGAGACCTGCGTCTTCACAAATACAAACTTCATGAGAGCTCTGTTAATTAAGCCATTCCTTTGTATCAACACAGGGTCTTCTTGCTCTGGGAGACTACATGAATGTCCAGTGTCACGCCTGCATTGGAGGGACCAACGTGGGCGAAGATATCCGAAAACTGGATTACGGGCAGCATGTTGTTGCTGGCACTCCAGGCCGTGTGTTTGGTAAGGAGATGTGGGAGGTTCGGACCTGAGTTGAGCCATGGGAAACTCCTGCAACATTTGCGCGCTTAGATTTGAAATAGCATGAAAATTACATTTATCGGGACACCATTAATGTAACATTAATGTGAAGGTAACAACTTACTGTAGCCATAGCTGGGAAAGACTAGAGAGAAATCAACAGGGATAGTATTTGGATTTTCTCTGTTTATATTTTGCTTTTCATTGTTAAAGTGTTTCTCTATATGGTGGCATGGGAACAAAGAGTATTTTTAAAGCAGAAAATATTATAGTCCCAAGAAATACTTCAGAATCTTGGAGGAGATAGGGGCTGGGTCTACCTGAACGTCCAAGTTAGGTCCAGTTTTTTTGCATGCTGGCCGTTGCTCGCTCTCTGTTAAATCAGGTGCACTTGCAGCTGGTACTTTCTGGTTTCGTTGCATGAAGATTTTTATATGTGCCGCGCATGGCAGTTACCACAGTGATGGTGTTAGCCTTCAAGCTCACATCTTCTGGGTGTCTGAGAAACAGGCAGCACTTTCTTACACAAGCACCTGCCACTGGGAGAACATAGAGCTCCACAAGTGAAAAAGACCCAAAAAATTAGCAGCTGCCGAACTGGGCTGGCTTTGAACAGCACACTAACAGCAAATACTTTATCACAGTATTAAGGGATTACACAAAGCCATGTGCTCTTTCAAACAGGATGTGGATTTGCCCAGTCTGTTGACAAAAAGTTCATGTAGCATTTTGCATTTCTTGCATCCAGCTGCAGTTACTGTGGGAGACTGGGTCACCTGTCCTGTGCAGTTAGCAAATAGCATCCCACAGCTTGGACTCTCAGAGCTTCCCTGCAGTCGGTGCTCCCTTAGCCAGGCTGCAGAGACATCCCCCTGGGTTGCAGGGTGCAGCAGGCACGCTGTGGCCCTCGGATGTGCCTTCCATCACCAAACACCAGTCTCTGTTGGCAACAGGGGAAGTGCCTGTCCCTCCTCCACTGAAACGCCCTGACAGCAGCTGAGAGCAGTGTAGGCTCGCTTGCTTTCAGAGCCTTTTCCTCTTACAAAGTGAAATCTTACAGATATGATTCGTCGTCGAAGTTTAAGGACTCGTGCCATCAAAATGCTCGTGTTGGATGAAGCAGATGAAATGCTTAATAAAGGTAAAATATTTGTCTCCCTTTTAATTCCTTTCTTCTCACCTCTTTGAGATTCCAGGTGTCCCAGCTGGCAGTCCCACTTCTAAAAACAATTGGTTTTGTCCAAGTTAGACAATTATAGTTAATTATAGGCTGTAACAGGTTAAAGTACTGAATATGTCATGTCTGATTTAGTTGTAGCATTCTTTTCAATAGTTACAAATTCTTGAGCACTGCCTTTCATACTTTACTGTGTATCACAGCCACATTGTAGTGGGTTTGGGAAAATAGGAAGAGACAAGCAATATGTGACACTGGCTTTGAGTTACTGATTCACTCCTTAATGTTCATCTCGTAGCATAGGCCCAGTACTGAATTCCGGATCAAATTGTGAAAGAGCAGGGTACTGGGGAGAAGGATGTGCTGACTGTTCGGTGCTACTTGATTTGCTTTTCAGGTTTTAAGGAGCAGATTTATGATGTGTACAGATACTTGCCTCCAGCTACACAGGTGGTTCTGATCAGTGCCACTTTGCCTCATGAAATTCTGGAGATGACCAACAAATTCATGACAGACCCCATTCGCATCTTGGTGAAACGGTGAGTGAGTTTCCTTGGAAAGAACAGGAGATCTTTGGTTGGTCCGGCCCAGGGCAGTTCACAGTATTAAGTGATTTAACTGCACAGAGTCTCTCACGTTCCTTCTCACCACTGCAGTTTGTTTAGGTGTTTGCAGACATCCTCACGTCCTGTTTTCCGGCAGAGGCCGACGTGTCTGTCTGACTTTATCCTTGTTCAGTTCTGTTTGCTGCTGCTCAGCCTGACTGTCCCCGGCCCTCTCATCCTCCCTGTGTATAGCAGTCTCTTCTCCTGGAAATCCGTCTTTCACAGCTACCCAATTCCTGTGCTCCTCCAGAGAATTTTTCTAGGCCTCCTCCATTAATTTGGTTTATTATATAGCAAGCCAAAAAAGCCTTTAGCTGACTGATCCTGAATGCCCTTGAAAGCGTGGCTTATGTCTAGTGGTGTCACCGGTCCCCATGCACTGGAACTCAGCAGGAGTCAAGAGGAGTCAGTGTAGGCAGCCTGACAGGAGGAGCCTCCCTCTTGCCTGATCTCTTACACTGCCCCGTTTACCTTTCTTTGGTCTCTCTTGTCAGGAAGCATGAAGGTAAAAATGATAACAGAAATGTTTCCCTTTGAAGCTGTCTGTCTAGAGAAGAGAGGGTGCCCCAGGAGCTCTAGTCTCTGTTGCACGGGTTGCGTTGGAGGCCCTTCTTAGAGCAGGCTTCTCCAGGGGCTTTCTAGGACATCTTGGACTTGTGTATAGATGCAGCAACCCACAGCGCAGAGCTGTGATCTCTGCTGAAGCACACCTAGCTCTCCTAACATGGTATGTATTCACCTACTTGTGGTGTGGTATAGCTGTTCTTCTTCCCTACAGTGATGAGTTGACCCTCGAAGGAATCAAGCAGTTTTTCGTGGCTGTGGAGAGGGAAGAATGGAAGTTTGACACCTTGTGCGATCTCTACGACACGCTCACAATCACCCAGGCTGTCATCTTCTGTAACACCAAGAGAAAGGTACAGCAGCCATCAGATGGGTGTGTTACTCTCAGAGGGTGACTCAGAGGAGAGTGCTAGGACAAACCCCATTAAAAGAAGTCTGATTGTTACCCTGTTTGGGAATTGTTTAGTAAGAACAGAGGTTAAACATTTGTCTTTGGGATGTGCCTAGCTTAAATAACTGGCTAGATGCAGACCTGATACAGTCGCCTCTTTAGAGAACTGATTAGGTAAGAATCTGCCTATTCTTATAAGCTTATAATCCCTGAAACAAAAACACCACTTTCTAAATAAATGCCCTTAATTCCTTTCCTTTCAGGGCTCCTGGAGCCCTGTATCATATAGCCGATGCTTTCTAAGGATTATTTACTTCCTTTAGCTCCGGAATGCTTGTTAAAGTGTCTCTTAGTCCTTACCAGCGTATGTCTCTGCAAACAGTCTCCAAGCACAACTCACGCGTTTGGCTCTCGTGAGCAAAGAGCTAACCCAGGCTGCTTGGCTCTATGCACAGGTAGACTGGCTCACAGAGAAGATGAGAGAAGCCAACTTCACGGTTTCATCCATGCACGGGGACATGCCACAGAAGGAGAGAGAGTCCATTATGAAAGAGTTCAGATCTGGCGCAAGGTAAATGCATTAAACGGTGTTTAATGGCTACCTCAGGGCAGGGTTTCTTCCAGCATCTGAAGGGAACAGGCCTCAGAAACCCATAAAACCTCTCCCCTCTGAAGGCCTTGTTCAGCTCAAATGAGGAAGAGCTCCGAGTCCCATCTGTCCCTCTGTGGTGTCACAGGGTTGGGAGATTCCCACTTTCCAAGGAGGGATGTGCATAGGCACAGAATTAGTCTCTTATTTTGCTGAAGAGGGTGGGAGTTGCTGCATTTAAAATAAGTCAGTCAAGGAAAAAAATGTCTGGGCTCTGTCCTGTATTTTGAACTCTCAGGAGCATATTATTTTTGAAAGATCAGAGCTGTCTTGGTACTATTTGTCTTCACTGAAGTTTGGGGATGCTGAGGGTGTGCTGTGGGGAGGGGGGAGTGCAGAACAGCAGGGGATGCCCTGCACTGGAGACTACAACTTCTCAGCTCTCACACCCACCTCACTGGGGTGGAAAAGCCATAACCGTCCCCTTCTCTTTGCAGCCGAGTCCTTATTTCAACAGATGTTTGGGCTAGAGGCCTGGATGTGCCTCAGGTGTCCCTGATCATTAACTACGACTTACCCAACAACAGAGAACTCTACATACACAGGTAAGCTCGGCCTTCACGTGGGGGAGCGTGGCTGGATTACCCTTCCCCCAGGTGGCTCCATTCTCTCTTTCCTTCTGCCTCCGCAGAATTGGCCGGTCAGGCAGATACGGCCGAAAAGGTGTAGCAATCAACTTTGTGAAGAATGACGACATCCGCATCCTGCGAGACATCGAGCAGTACTACTCCACGCAGATAGACGAGATGCCCATGAATGGTGAGCGCAGGCCAGCCCCGGCGAGGCTGCTGCCCTCCTCCAGTTGGGGACTGGTGTGCTGCATCTGAAAGAGAAATGCCAGATGCGTTGTTTCGCCACGTGCCTCCTTCCCAAGCCTGACCCATCTTTGCTTCCCCTGGGGGAGGAACCTGGGAACAGCAGTAGCTGCGCTGCGCTGTACTGCGGCTCTCTGCACGCTCGCTGCATACTAATATTCTCTCATTTTCTCTCATTTCAGTTGCTGATCTTATCTGAAGGTCCGTGTTTACCAGGGAGTCGTACTCGTACTATTTGGTAGCCTCCATAATTCTGTTTTGGACCCACATCCTTTTATCGTATTGCTGATCATATGTTCTTGAGTTGAGCTGCACTTGAGAACTTGTGTAAATAATGTCTTTACTCCTGCCCATGTTTTTCAATAAAAAAAGGAAGTTTTACCATAACCCATGCTTAATTATTTTAACCCAAGATAGTAACAGGCAGGCAGTTTTGATATACTGCCATACTTGGCTAGCAGAATTGAAAAAACGTTTGACACTCAGTATACCTAGGGTCATAAAATACAGGGCTTCCTGTTCCCCACCCTTTCATGGTCGCTGTGCCATGCTATCTGATGTACTGTTTAGTTTCCTTAACTTGACTCTTAAGGATCAGCCCTCTACAGGAAAAAGCTGTGGCCTGGCCCTAGCCTGCTCTAAGAAAATCGAGTTACAAGATAGCCAGAAAAGAAATTTCCTGTTGTTTATGCCTTTCTGGGGCCAGAAATGACATCGCTTGGTGCTCTGGGTGAGTATTGCCCCTCCCAAGGAACCCAGGGGCTTGAGCAGGCGCTTGTGAGGGTGCGTGCCTCCTCAACTTGATGCCAGCTGGAGAAATGCATTCTAATCAGCATTTCCTAAAGTAACAAAAAGAGCAATTATCTTTTATCGCCTTCTCCACCCCTTTCTGATGCTGTGGCTTGTTACATCGTCCCCGTCCTCTCTCCTTGTCTGTCTCCCTGCAGCGTTACCCTGTACCTTGCAGCCAGGGTATCCTCCACGTAGCTTTCCTACCTGGCTCTGCTCTGTCCTCTTTGAGGCAGGAGGTGGCCAGAGCTGTACTGCTGGTGCAGGGGTCAGTTACCATGTTTGACGCTACGCTTTTTCTGTTAAATTGGTTTTTTGCTTGCTCGGGGAGGACAGGGAAGCAAAGCCTTAGTGCACCACCAGTTTGCACAGAGCTGGAACAGCTCTCTGAGCTCCTGTCCTGAGTCAGTAGCAGAGTAGCCCTGGGGCAGAGAAAGTGACCATTTATCTCCTTTATGCCCCCGCATATTCCACTAGCGAAGTTCCTCTGTTCCCTTGTACCCGCTCTGTACACAGTCCTGATGTTCTTAACAGCACACAGGCAAAAGCTGAGAAATACTAACCTTATTTAGCTACGAATACTAATTGTAAGGGGTTGCCCAGTAGAGGTGAGGCTGCTACAGCTTCATGCCCCCATGTGCAACCAGCCGCAAGGCCGAGCCAGCATTCCCAGCACGTGCTCACACAAACAGCACCAATGCCCTCAGGATGAAGGTCTGTTAGTGGGAAAAACACGCACACACAAGCCGTGGATCCTTCCAGTAATGGGCAGGGAGGCTCAGGTCATCCAGTAGCTGGCCTCTGGATCACCAGTCTGCTCTGGTAGCTGGCAGGTGGGCACAGCCCACAGCCCCACTCCAGTTGCTGGTTCAGCCCACCCTGCGGCTGCCCTCAGTAACCTGCCTTCCGACACAAGCCTGTCCTGGAGCCAGCTTGGGGCCTCCTGCTTCTAGTTGCCTCCCATAGAGGGAGGCGCAGACATACAACCAGGTTTCCGTTGAACCCCAGGCCCTCCAACGGTTCGCCTGGTCCCTCCAGCTGCCTCATGCAGAAGCAGCACATGTCCAGCCCAGACTCAGGGCTGCTTCAATACCTGGTTCCCAGGCCCCGTGTCCTACTTGCTAGCTCAATCTGGCTTGATATTCATACAGACACGCAAGCTCACGGTGCCGTTGCTGGCGCTTGCTTTCCACTCGCTCCCAGTCTCCAGTTTGCTGGTGCTCCAGACACAGACCTCCTGTGGCCCAAGGTCCCGCTCCAGTGGCTGGCACCAAGACCTCCGTGCACACATGCACGCAGGACGGAGTCCTCTCTCCCAGGAAGAGGGAAACAGAAAGAGTTAACAGAGAAAAGAGAATAGACATGGCCAGACACGAACGCTCACCAGCAACCTGTTGCCACATTTTATCCACATTTTGCCACAAAACCAGCCCCTTTTAGGCCCTTAATCATCTATTTCCCACATTTGCTCCTCCCCAAAATCACCTTGGCCCCTCCCTTTTCCTACCTTTGATCCCTCCCACAAAGTTGGGGGGTTTTTGCATTAATTCTGCAACTTCTCAGCACAGTGTTCAGGAATTCTCCCCCTGCAGACCCCATTTCAGTCCTCTGCTAGAAGGGTGGAGTCTGGATAAAGCCTTCCAGCTTCACTGTCACTGCAGGGCAAGCAGGGCACGGCCCAGCCTCAAACCTGCCTCATACCTTCCCAGAGGACGCAAGAAGCAAAGGCACGCATGACCCTCTCCAAGCCCCCTGCGTCACTCCAGTCATCTGACTAATAAGAAAAGAGATTCATCACCAAAGCATTAGATTGTTTAAATAACAGTATTTAATCTGTACAGCTTGAGAGAAGATATCATAAAATGCAACATTCCTACCTCATCTTCAGCATCATTCACCTGGAGCTGAGCCCTCATCTCCAGAGGGCAGGTAACCACCACTCCCCAGCAGTTCTTTATGGTACAAAAGTCACAGTGCAATTGCTTTAGTCCTAGACGGATGATTTCCCTCGCTCAAGAGAGGGGAGACTGATGAAGCTCAAATGTTGATGGAAATTGTTACCATTTAGGAATGCAAAAAACCCAGCTATTGCACACAGTCATTTCCAGCTGAAACTACAGCAGTTAAATTATTTAGCTGCCTTTACACTCCACACATCTGAAAATGCCTTAGTTGATACTGCTTTAGTCAAGAGTGAAAACAGAGCCTATAAGATTTCAGAATGATACAGTTGTTGGAGGGCAGAAGCTGACGAGCAACTCCACAAGTCAAGAAGCGTGCTTTAGAATACCAGAAAGTTCTCCTATACAGGGAGGGGATATGAGCTAGACAGATGTCATCTTTCAGAGACAAGCATGAGAGGAACATCAGCTTCAACAGAAAGCTATGAAGTACAATAGACAATTTGTTCATATAATTGTCAGGATAAGTATTTGACATAGTTTATGTAGTAGAATACATACTCGAACATCTTTTAAAAATAAGCACGAATTTCATTTCATATATACACAACTGATTTTAATCATGTACTGAAAATAAATTACAGGAAATAACTTTAAAATGCAACAGAAGACAAGAGTTTCACAACAAACATTCCCACTGATTTTCCCAAGGGGGTGAGAGATTGCAGTGCTCAAGGCAGGTAAATATCACAAATATATCAAAAAACTTCAAATTGTTGATGCATTCACACATTTACATGAGCCACAAACATTCCTTTACAGGGACTGCACTTAGCTACCACAGAACCAGGTTTTGCCATAAACTACAAAACTTTGATACAAAATTGTATTTATATATTTATATTTCATATACATGCCCTATCTGTGATTTCTTAAAAAATAAAAACTAAACACACTGTACAGACAATCCTAACTCATTGCTTGGTAGCTGTAGGCAACATTTTTGGATGGAATTTCTCCCCAGTAGAATTAATGGCAACATTATATACATGAAGGCTAAACTGCGGAAAAAGACAGCTCAGTTCTGATATGCACCTCCCTCGGGACCAGGTCTGCAAGTGCAAGGCAAGACACCATATGCTCTGACCCACTGCCTCCCTCACAAGTCAGTTCTGCCATCGGCGGCGTGAGGAACCAATACATGCATTTGTGTAACACTGGCATAAAAGGCAATAAAGCAAGATACATATTGTAATGTAGTGGCTCTAATGGCTTCGCCGACTTGATACGCTCGTTAGAGGCGGCGAGGGGATGCTGTGGAGCTGGGTACATTTGGTGAGAGCACACCTTATGTGGGTCTGATCATTATTCTTCCCTGAAATAACCTCCTGCAGAGGACAGATTCCCACTGTAAGCCAGAGCCTGCATCAACTCAAACACTGGGGGAAGACCCCTCCTCCCCACACCCCCCAAACACACACGTGCACAGTTCACCAGGACTATACGTAAAACAGACACCCTCCCTCCCACCCCCAGCGGTCTCCACAGCACCAGTTTGTCTTAGAAGCAGAGCACTGACAAACTTACTCTTTCCAGGTGATGGCAGCAATCTGTGAAGCCAGTCACACTAAACTACTTCTACAGTTGATTGTAAACTTTGGTTTATTTTTATTTTTTTTTTTTTTTTTATTATTGAGTTCTCATGGTACAGCAAGCATGTCTAGGATGAGAGGGCAGAGTTGAAGAGGAGATGAACTGTCAGTCTGTCTTTAGTCTGGCATGGTGAGACACCTGCTCGGTCAGGCCTGCTTTGATAGAGTTTTTTACAGACTGCCTCATATGATCCTCCATCAAATTATCACTCATGGGCTTCAACACCTGTGGAATGAGAAACGTGCAAAAGAAACAAAAAAATGAGGTAACCAAGGAAAATAAAAATATAAAAACATACAAAGAGATGAGACTTGAAATAATGAAAAAAACTTAGAATGCTGAAGTCTGACACAAACTGGCATGAACTGAAAGAGAAATGAGTTTTGCTGCTACAGTAATGAGGTTAAATCAGTCACATGCTATAAACACAAGTGATATCCCTCCTATACAGCAGTATTTCACTGAATTCAAACCACTTTACAGTTCCTAGAAGATGGATGTGCAATTCCATACCCTATATGCAGCATCAGTCTGGTATGGTTACAGCATTTATGCAGACCGGCCCAGACGGTCCAGCTTATTGTCCTATATGTGTAAGTGTGAACACTTCAGATACAGAAAGAAAGTTAAAAATACTGGCTAGTTTTTCTTCTTGTTATTGTTGGATGAGAGTCGCTGTCGCGGCACTGATGTAAGAGCACGGCGAATCGTTCGGCGTCTAAGGACTTCAAAGAGTTTGGAAAACACCTAAAACACGAATTCAGCTGTTAGGAAAAGTGGCTCTTAGAAGGCAGCAGAAAAAGTCAATCAAGTTCAGAAACAGAAACTGATTGCCAGTAACTTCTCACCTTCCTGGGATTCCTCTGAAGCAAGGAGGGAAAAGAAAGGCAGAGATTCAGAAAAATCAATAGCAAGAGCATGGTATATAATCAGAGTGACTCAGACAGGACCTGCAGGTGCTTTGCATGTTAGTGGTGATGTGCAACTGTAGCAAAACCACCAGCAAGCTCTCTTGGAGACCACCTTCCCCTAGCCCACAAAAGGCCAGCTCCGGCTAGCATAAGCCAAGTTCTCCCCCTTCCAGGGAAGGTCAGCAGTCAAATCAAGCCTTACGTGCTCTAGGTATCCTATGGCAGCAGCTGCACTCAGCGAGCACTACAACTGACACCTTCCACTTCTCTTGCAGTGCTCTTCAGCCCCGAGCTCCAAAGCAAGAAGCTACGGTGGTACAGGAGAGCCTCAATTTTAATCACTAATTAGGGGTGTAACTCAAAATTTAGTACCCTGATGCTCATTTACTTCCTATTATTAGAAATCCACTTTTTCCACCCCAGTGTAACTCATAACCTTACCTGGTTGCTCAGAGAGGTCTAGCATACCACTGCCTATGATGAGCCCTGAACAGAGTCATTTTTCAGATGTAGAAGAGAGCCTCTGTACAGAAGGCTCCAGTTATCTGCTCGTGCCTTGTAGGACCCATTTTAATGTCATGACAGGTAAGTTCAGCGAGCCCTTTATTTCTAGTAACAGCAGCACCAAACTGTTTCCCTTCTGCTGGCACTGGACATAGCTACTCAGAATGCTCTGAACACTACTTGTAAGAGTGGGTCAGGAATTCTCGACATGGGCTTTACTGACACAGCTGCATCAACTGGATTCAGGCAGCAAAATCTCTGTACAGAAGGCTTTCTCTTCCAGCTTTGGTGCTCTTACACTCATGTCGTCTTTTCTTTTAGGATTTAGTCTGGCAAGTATTCCTTGCAACAGCAGTTCCACCAACTGGAGTTGTCACAGACAACACAAGTCTTCCTGAAGGAAGAAACCTGCTGTACATCCTCTTGTAGCAGTTGCTGCAAGTCAATCTGGTTGCCGCGAGTCATCAGCCAGTTCTCTCTGAGGTCTAATTAGCCCTCCAGTGTCGCACCACCAGGTGAGGTGAGGGAGGGCACAGTGGTTTCACCTTCCCCATTTCTTGCACCACCTGAGATACTTTATCCACCACATCCATAGGGCAAGTTTTTCACTTTAAACATACCTTTAAAAGCAGAATTCCTTGCTCTGAAAAAGTAACAAGATTTTTAAAGAGTCCCTCCACTCTTTACCGTTCAAGCACCTAGTAAGGCCTTTAAGTGACACTTTTTTGACAACATCCTAAGTTTGTTTAACATTCTTTGTGTGCGGCCATCTCTTACTGAACAGAGCAGTCACACTTCTGAGCTGATTTTCCCTTCGGCAGTCCTAGCATCCCACAGTAGGTCTAGACCAGCTTTTCACTCACTGCTCTGAACAGAAACCGTTTGATATGTCCGCTCAAGAAAGGAAGATTTTGCATTAAAAACAGATACCAACCTGTTCCCATATAGCTTCAGCGATCTGATCAATGGCTGTTCCAACTTCTCTGAATTCCCCAGAGTACTTAACGTATGCCCAAGTACAAAACGATATAAGAGCCATCCCCAGCACGAGATTACACAGGGTAGCTATGGAGTTCATACCAAGGAACCCAGTCAGTCCTGAGGTTATATACATGGCAAACATGACCGCAAATAGAGTGGCAGGGGTACGAGCAGCATAAAAGATGTTTTTGCCATCATTGTGCTTCACAAAGTTTGCATAGATCTCGTCGATTTCCACTTCAAGCTGTTCCTGGTAGCGCCGACAGAACTCCTCCCCTCCCATCTTCTTCACTGAGCGGAACTGCCTGACAGCTGACTCTCTGAAATCCTGGTGCTTGCGCTCAAGGTCCGATGGGGCAATGTAAGGCTTATCTCCCCCACAAACCTGTGAGAGCAATCAGAAATGAGGTCATCACACCCAGAGTATCTTCTGTACAGAAAGCAAACCTGCTCCTCGCTGCCCCCCTCTCAAGCCAGCATCAGACTACCTCCCGCAGCTTTCTTGGCTCTGTAAGCTCTAGAGTCCTGTCCCAAGTGAAGCAGCTAAGGGTACTTCACATCATGGCACAGCAAGAGCCTTATCTGTCTAATCACATACAGAGCTATACCACATGACTGAACTCATCCTTTCAACTGTTCCCTTTGGGCAAGCCCAGAAGGACAGGACATCAGCTACACGTACATTCCTGTTATGAAAAGGTGAAATAAAGGAACACCAGGAGGCAGAGAAAGCTTGGCTTGAGGAAGGTTAAGGAGAACTCTGAAGGCCACAAGCCCTCCCCTCAGCTTTCTAATCCTGGTCACCCATCTCACTAAGAAGGTCGGTGCAGAACTTGGACAAACAGGGTAGATTTTGCCCGCTCAACAAGTTTATTCCTGTTTATTGCTGCCACTAGCAGGCTCCATGGAACTTATCAGGTGATATGAATTAACAAGAACTAGCTGCTGACATCTTTAGCCTGTTCTTCCCTAGACTGTCCTTTAGGCTTGATTCTGATCAACTTGTGAGAGTATGTTTCTGCTGAAAGGATGAGACCATGGATTCAAATAGATACCTGTGATGTGAACACCCACCATCTTCCTTTCCCTGAATCAGCATGAGTATGAAAATGGTTAGACTCCAAGAACAACTACTCTGTAAGACTGATTTCTGACCTCAAGGACTATGATTAGAGATTACCTAGGCCAGAGACATACATATGGCAGATCAGCTCCAACTCCTCCAGACCCTCACAGTCAGACTATGTCTAAAAACTGAAGATTCTTTCCATATGTTGTCAAACAACAGCCTTCCCTCTCCTGCCTCGAGGTAGTCTTACCGCAGTGCTTGTCATCTCACGTCTTGAGTACGGCAACAACTTTAACTTTCTCCTGCTGCTATCCCTTCAGCAGGACACATAGAAGATGACTTTCTCAGAGCACAGCATCCCCTTTCTGCCTCACAAGATGCATGGCTTCACTGGCTAGTTTCTTCAAGGCAAACCTCACTGTTGAGATCCTGACGCCCCCACTCTGCCCTTGCTGAAGTTTAACAAGCACCTTTTGCTTCTTCCATATTGATCTGGCAAAACTCCCTGGAAAATGGCTACTAGTCTCATCCTCCAAAACGGTCTTTTCACATTGCCCAGAAAGCGTTAAACGCTAGGAGCTGCTGATGCATCAAGACCACCACACAAGTAACTGCCACTGTTTTCTTATACTCTGTGTGACTGCACCTGTTGTTCCTTACATTTAAGGTCATTAGGGGGACGGTATTTTGGTTATGCACACCCAGCAAAGGAGGGCTTTGGTTCATGAGGAGAACTCAGAAGCTACAGTAAGAACTATCTTTACATAATCCAGTCTTAAATCTAAAGAGTTCCCACTTCTGTTCCTAAAAACAGAAATATCAGAGCTGTGTCACATTAAGAACATCATCTGAGACATCTGGATAAAAAACTATTCAAGACATTTGTGTGTATCTCTACAGTGATATAAAAATATACAGGACTGGGGAACATTACTATGGAAACAGAGTCTGTTTAAGAGAACATCTGTTCCTGTTTATTCCTTGCCCCAAGTAAGAAAATTTACAACTACAGTATCTCAACAGCCATTGAAGATTCAAGGTAGGAAGGCAGACTTGGCATTTATTATAAACAACCCATTTACTATTTCAAGAGATTTTCCAAAATGGGAACAAACAAAGGAGTCCCACTACACCAGCACAGCATTGTCAAAACAGCCTGCTAACAACTGGAACTAGCTAGTCTGCCACTAGCATTAGGTCTTACTCTAATTTCAAAATGGAAAGCTACTTCAGCTATTAAGACCAGAATTAGTGAATGGGGAGCTATGTTTGTAGCATGTTATCACACCTACTGGTCTTTTCTGGTTGTAGAGTTTCACAATAAGCATAGTCCTGTTAAGCCTTATGAGACATGTAATTGTTTTCAGAATTTCCTATGATAAAACCTTGCATAACACTATGTTGAAGTATGAAGTCCATCCAGACATTCAGCTTGGAGTGGTATAAGTCACCATCTTCAAGAGAAGCAGCAACTAGGAAATTACATATACAGCTTTTTCAGGCAAGATAATTCTAAAGTTTTAAAAAAACCCTTGAAATACAAGAATAATTTTAATCCTTGCATTTTACAGCTAACGAACGACCACAATTCAGAAGCATAAGACTAGAACTCTACCCTTGCACGACCCTGGCCCACCAAATGTCTCCTCACCTGTTTGCCCATTTCATGTCACAGGATTTTAAGATGTCTGTCAAGAGCAGCAGGGGGAACTAACAGGTGGTATCCTACAAACATACCCATTCCCATACGTCCCCAGCAATTTCTGTCTCAAAGAATCCTTGTTTTGCTGCATCAGACATCTAACCTCAGAGCAGAGTGCAGAAAACACACGAGTACTGGCCCTAAGCTACTTTTCTGCATTAACATGCTCACAACCAACACAGAGTACAACATTAAAACTGAAGGCCTGTATTTGCATGTAGGCAGTTAGAAAAAGTTGCATCATCATACCTGCTCCATGCCTTTACTGTACAAGTCTTTTGCTCCTGCCACAGCAGCAAGATTGTTCGCCTCGGCTGTTGCCTAGAAAACATTGAGCACCATGTATCATCACAGCATTACCAGCTAGTTACAGACATGTAGTTACACTGCCCAACATATCCCCACAACCTCCAAAGCTTCAGACTGCCAGGAAAATGCCCCACAAAAACAAGTGAAGGTTAGCGATATACATTAAAACAGATTACTGACTAGGAGAACGTTTTCTTCAGCTTTCTAGCACAGCTGCAGACAAACTCCCATGTGCTTGTACAGGCTTTTCATCATGAGCAATCTCTTCTGAATGCTCTATTGTTAATTAGCAAATAAGGATCACTAAACTATTAAATGTTAATCCTGATACATCACTACCTGTGAGGAAAGAAGCAAGCTGGTATTATTTCTGCATTATATATGTGCAGTTTTGGTGTCAAAATTTGTAAGAATTTAAGACTATTTTCAACCTGTGTCATGTCAGGAACAGTTATTCTAGCTAATGCTGCAAGATGTCATCTTCTGTATCTCCCAGCCACATTTAAGGCATGCTAAGCAGAGGAAATGATAGCAGCCTTTGTTTCATTGTGACGAGTTTTCTGAACTCCCCCAAAAGTCTAATGATTTCCTTGAAGGATGAAAAAAACACCCAGAACAGTCACGCCTTAATGAATGACACAGGAAGCTTAAGAAAAACCAAGTCTTACAAACACAAAATGGTTAAAACTGACCCTAAAGCCCACACTCCCAAACAATTCAAGGGTTCACCACACAGCTTTATACAATCAGTTTGTGTTCATATCGCTTTAAAGCGGATTACATCCTCTTTGGATCAACCCAGAAAAGAAACCTCAATGCAGTTATCCAATCTAACAAACCCACATACAGTAGCCCAACACTGCAAAACAGTGGTGATAACTGCATTACTATAAGCCTTCTCCATTTTATCTGCTGCATCTGATGCTAAAAGCCCTCCGAATACAGTCTGAAAGATACTGACAGAATAGCAAGTTACAGGAATCACATGCTTAGAAATTGAAGCAGCTTAAAAAACCCAACCAACCAGATATACCCGTGCTCCATTTGGTAGATGGAACCAAGGGAAGACACAAATGTGTACCCAGGCTACACAGTTCAGATGGCTTTCAAAGTACACAGCTCCTTCAAGAACTACAGCTCTGTGTGTGGGAGCTTCAGACCCGCAGCAGTCATGATCTTCAATTGCAAAGAACTTACAAAGCACACATCATCTATCAGATTATTTGAAAGAAAAATAAAATACCTGCAGCATAGATTTCGGATGAGGTAGCTCCTCTCCTTGATAGATTTTAATATAAGCCTAAATGGGAGAAAGAAAAAAAGTTTCTTTTTCCTAATCATTTATGATTGAGGAAGAGAGAAGAGGGACGATATAAAGAGAGCTCATAGATTATTTCTTTGTAAAAATGTTAAATATTCAATTAAGCAAATTTCTTCATACAAGTCTGGCATTCTCACAGTTATCCCTAGTGCTTTAATCCCTTTACTTTCCTGTGCATTTGAGGCTGGGGCCTAGCAGGGTAGCAAAGCACCTTGAGAAGACATGGCCACTATCTCAAGAACTGACAGACTTGACAGCAGGTTTCTGCTCCCTCAAATACAGAAGAAGGTCTTTGCTAGGGCAGGGAATCTTCACCCAAAACAAAAGAGTTAAGATGACTATCTCACAAAGCCTTTCTGGCAAGAGGTCTGTCCAAACACACCCCAGTGCTGGGAGAACCAGTACTTACGTTTCCCCACATGCCTTGCTCCCTCGAAGTGTGGGAAGGGAAAAAAGCAGATCAAAGCACTAATGCAGACAGAGCTGAGCTGCCAAAATACTTCTGGAAGCCAAGCAGGCAGCCTATCCCTATGTGCCCCACCCCACCAATCTTTAGGTGTCCTTTCTTTCGCCAGGGTTTCAGAAGGCTGGAAGAGAACACGTCCTTCATGTCTTCTCCAGCCCACAAGATGGCCCATGGCACAGCTCTTTGGGACAGATCAGCGGGGGCGGGGGGGGGCATAGGCAGCAGTAGCCATTTCAGCGCTTTGGACAAGCTGTGCAAGTTAGACCAACAAGGCCACTCTCAGCCCCTCAGAGACTGGGCAGTTATTCTTCTTCATGTTACTACTGCCCTCCCCCCCAGCTTGTCTACAAGCCTCCACCCTGAGGATTTTTCTCTGTAAAGGAGGAGAGAACAAGGTTATCAGGGTCCCTATATACCCAATGCTCTAGGTTGTAGGACAACCTACAAAAATGTATAGAGTTATACAGGACTCTGTTCCCTCGACACCCTCCTTGCTTCCGTAGCTATTTCCTCCAAGTAAAAGCCCTCCAGTTTCCAACTTGGACTCCACGATCTCAGCTTTAGATGCACAGTCCCAAGGGAGCAGTCCTCTTTAGTTACATAACCACAGTGTTTCCGCAGCACCCTGCATGACTGCTCCCAGACTGGATACGGGACGTGAATCGGGCAGCTTTTCAACAGAGGAGGTTTTCCACTCAGTTTTTAGGATGCAGTCCTTTCTAAACTGCTGTTGAATGCACACTCCCTACACTGGATGGGATCAGGTCTTACTACAGAAGAAAGTGGAACAAAAAGCAGTATGCAACCATGTAAATACAGAGACAGAACACACGAGCTCCAGAGTGTTGATTTTATGCTTGTCAGAACAGCCATGACTTCTGCATCCCATATCATGTCGTTCCTTTATAAAAAGTTACTTCATTTTACAAGTGTTAAAGAGTTCTGGTCTCAGATTCCTCCCTTGCATAGCTTCTTTCTTAACACCAGCCCAACTCCATTCCACCTTTAACATGCCTGCTCAAAATGCAAAATTAATGTCTTTAGGAATGACTGCCACTTTCTCCTACCAAGCCAACTGTCTAAATCATTCCAATTCAAAAAAAAAGGTTACACACACCAGATCAATTCCTGGTGATGTAGGGATTATGTTATCACATTTCTGCTGGTGTCACCATGATACCAAAACAGCTCAAGAGTCTAACAGCTGCAAGTATCATACACAAACATTTCAGAACATACAGTGGTGCCGCACATGCAAGTGTTTAGAAAGCATCTTCCTTGCACGTTAAAAATCCGGAGGGGAGTATCTGAAATTTTCACTGCATACCTAGCAGTTTGAGAGCTAGTTTTCTATCTGTACAAACTACATGAGACCCTCTTTTAAAAAAAAAAAAAAAAAAAAAAAAAGACAACATATCCACACAAACTAGGATTTTAAAGTAGGAAAAAAAAAAATCTCTAACACAGCTTGAAGTATTTCAGCCTATTTACAAAGAAAAAAAAAAATCAACAAACACCACAATTTTGCCAACAGTAGCTTGCTAAGAGCTATGCTGTTAGGAAGTTGTGTGCCAGTTCTGGAAAGTCAGAGTAATTAAATGAAAATAAAAGTGAGCTGATCAGTGAGTATCAGCCTAGATATCTTACCTTCTCTGGGAACAACATGCCCTAAAATTAGAATACTTTCTTTTAAGCCATTAACAGAAATAATTAGTATGAGTTTGCTTACCTTGAAGTATTCTACAAGATCTCTACAGGTCACCTTGGATCCACTAATCTCTTTTTCTACCAAGTTTTCCGGGGCAAGCAGTAATGGTACCAAATTCCGCAGTTCTTTCTTAAAATCCTCATCTATATCTAGTAAAATTCAATCAATTTCAGAAAAAAAAAAAAAAAAAAGTGGTTAGTTTTCTTTTCAATCTTACATTTCCTAAAGGAACACTGATAACCCATGGCCCTTCAAAATCCATAGCATCACAAGTCTTGACTGCATTTTAAGATATTTAAAGGCTTAAATACATAGTATAACTTTAGTAAGTTCTACCTACTCTTTAATCTTAACTTCAGACTGAGAGAACAAGGTTCCATAGTCCTTGTAATATTTAAAGTGCATTTCCCTAATTACACCAACATCTTACACCATAATCCCACACAGGTCTGTGCCCTCAGCACAGAAGTGTCTGGCATCCCACTACTGCAAATCCACTTTTTTAGCCTTTGCCATTCTGACACATTCCCCCTGTTGGGGGATAAGCAGCAACTGAAGGAATCCTGACTGCCTCTCATTCTGCAGTAGCAGAAGGCTACAGCTTTTATTTTAAAGTCATTCTAGTTCTGACCTTTGGTTTAGCAAGTTCTTAGAGAAAAGCCTTTCAATTTTAAGAAAGTCAAATCTTTAATTTTGTGAATTCTCCCTGCTAGAATCCTTATTTATCTTTAGAATCCTTATTTAATTACCTTTAAGTATGTCTCAAGTTATCAGATTACAATCAACAGCTAGACACAAAGATATCCATTCCCTCTGCCTGCTTAACTCCTCTACCTTTAAAATACTGAAAAGAACACACAATGCACATTCCTAGATTCTGTAGTTTCACCTTTTAGCCCTACATTTTTCCAGTCAAGCATTTCAATAGCCAACCATTTCAGTGTTTAACTTCCATTATAAAAGAAAATAAACTCAGTGATCTGAATCAAGAAACACACAATGGAAAGCTTCCTACCATTCAACCTCCCATCAAAATTTGGATTTGTTGCAACTTTAAGACCAGGGTGGGGCAACAGGAAACAGCCAAGATTACTGAAACAGGAGTGAATATGCTTCCTTACATTCTGTAGCTCTTCATGTTGGTTTTGCTTTACCTGAAGAAAAAAAAAAAAAGGGCAGTAAGAACTGCTAATAGTTTTGCAGTACTGCAATTAAGATTAAATATCAGCTTAAAAGCAGTAAGAGCACAAAAGCATGTTTAAGTTTTCATTCCTGAACCTAAAAATGTCAAGTTCTAAACCTCAGCACTCTGCACGAGTGGGAACATCACAAATATATTTTATTAGCACAAAGAGTTAGCTCATCGTGCATCATTATCTTGACAGTAAGATGTCAAATTAGAAGACCATACTAGGACTACTGGAGATAACTTACCTGCAATCTTTTCTCTAGGAACTTTCTTCCTCCTTCCAAGCCATACGCATGTTCATAAGGATAACTCCAATCTCTAATTAAGAACATTAGTGTCTGTAACAGGAAGAACAACAGCAGTGAACGGCTTGTATCATTCCTAAGGTCAAAAACTCTATCACACGTGATTATTTTAAGTAAAAAAATTTCTAAGCTTGGCTGCTTTAAATGAAGTAGCCTTGTAGTTTTGTGGTGAAAGTGTTTGCTTGTTAAAAACAAAACAAACAAACCACACAACCAAACTCACACACCAAACACACAAATGCAACTCACTCCTTATCTGAAAGGAAGTACCCAAGTGTCTCAAAAAGATAGCTTCCCTGTTCCATGGGTTTGCCTTTTGCTATCCCACAGGGATTACACTGTCCTCTCTCCCATCAGCTGAAGACAGAAAACAAACCTTGACATCACTCTTATATCAGACGAGGTGCTTTACGAAGAATGCATCTTGCCCAGGCCAATTGCAAGAACATTGGGGACTGACACTTGCAGGCTGAATATTCTAGAGACACAGGAGTCTTAAAACTCACCACTAAACAGCAGTCAATTAGTACCCTTATAGGTTAAAGAGGATACTTCAGGATGGAAGAGATCTCAGTCTTTGTCTCCACTAAACAAAAGAAGCCTCAAACCCTTCTCTGGCCTAGCAAACAGTCAGGAGATGCTAGCACTTTTAATGCTGAAGCCAGTAACACTTCAAGTAAATGAAACGCAACATGGTCTTCCCTCAACGCTATTTCTTACAGGCCACATGGCCTTTACTCAGAACCATGTACCACCAGCAAAGACCAACCGTATCTCAAAGAGTAATGAGTAAGAAGGTAGCGCGAAACTCTTCTCCTTAGCATCTGCACATCACTTGACACTTTCATTCCTTTTATGCCTTGTAACTCAGGCACAAAGCTGTACTTGCCCAAAATGTGATCCATTTCAGCATTTTTCCATTGTGTTTTTGCCAAGAAATGTGGTGACAGGGAAGGAAAATTGGTCTTGTAAAGAACAGGCTAGCTTCATCCCAACTAATTTCTCTTCATAAATTATCCTGAGCTCATTTTCTACACATTCAATTGCTTAAGATCCATTTAACATATATAGTTACCTGAAACGGCTTTTGGTAAATTTCTTCCATAGCTAGTCTTCCGTATTCTGTAAACAACTGATAGAAAGAAGAGTGTAAGGGTGCCACATATAAAACACATCTTTCTACTGTAAAATATTCTAAGACACTAGAAAATAAAGCATTTGATCTTAAATTCTATTATGGGTTGAGAATGGCCAATACACTTCAAGAACAAGTACACCAATCCTCAGTAAAATTCAGGAAGGAGACGTGATTTCCACTGGTTTCACAGTGCCATTCCATAACTGTCAATGCACCGCAGCTCTAAGTGGGTGGCCTGTGGGCTATTCTCAGAGGAAAGCTGGCTGCGTCTCTCAGCAAGGCAGTTTCCAACATTTGTTTCCTAGGCTAAGGAGGTAAGCCTGTCTAACATTTGCCCCTTACTTCCCACAAAAGATTTATTCCTGGAAATCTCAAGGAACTTGGCTAGAGCCAGTGTATCAGACATTTAAATACAAGCCAAGTTCAGCAGCTTCCCAGATCTCTACTTCAGCCCATGACCTTAACTGATAATTGTTCTTTCCTTCCAGTATAAAGGCAAGTGTCAGCTGTCTTCTTTTTGTTGCTTTCACCATCTTTAATACCAGCAGCAGCATTCTTCACTGGACTGAATGGGCCAGACAACCCACGAGAACACGAATTATGGATTGTGCTGGCTGTTTCAGCAGAGGTCAAAACCGCCAGGTGTCGATCCATGCTAGCCCCTTACAGATCTTAGAGGTCAAGATGAAGAAAGCACACCAGCATCCTCTAGTTCTAGGCAACTGTTCTTCTGCATTAAAACTAACCCCTGGAACGTATCAGATAAATTTCATGGCTAAAAGGAAAGTTCCCCCTGTGCTGATCACAAGAGCATCTGAGATCTTAGAAGACTAATTTAACACAAATTAACTTCCAAGCCCTTGTAACCCTGAGCAAAAGAAGCTCTGAAGTGGCCAAGCATCCACATGAGACTGGCTCCTTTGATCCTAACTCCCTACCCCATTCACTTCCCTGCTGCATGGAAAAGGCAGCCAGAGACTAACAGTATTTCAGAATAACAGAAATTCCTGTTTTAAGAGAAATTCGGAATTACGTTCCCTCAGCACATGATTCCTTGTCCCAGCTTTAAATGTATGGGTGTCCCCTACTCATTGCTTATATTTATCAGCCTTCTCTTCCCTTCCTTCCCTCAAATCTCACCCTCCAGTATAACAGACAGAGATTGCTCTATTCAGATTGCACTGAGGCTGTCAAAGGACCAAAGTCATGAGGAAAGCCTGGCTTTCAAATAATTAGCTAAGGCTTTTTTTGTTTGCAGTGCTTGGTTGGGTTTTTTGGGGGGTGGAGGGATGTTGGCCCAGTGATACAACTCTGTTAACTGAGAACAGCATCACAAGACTATGTTTAGTTAGTGCTCTTCTACTTCCAGTATTGGCAGCCGGTCTTTTGCAGCACTGATCAAGACAGAAGTCCTTTCAATCAGAAGACACGTAAAACAGTTTTAAGCTGTGACAAGGTCATGGCCTGAGCACAGGCAGGCATTTGTTAATACACAAGCTAGCCTTTAAAGCTACAGGTTTTAAGTTAAGGAGATAATGTTCTTGCACCATTCACATGAAGCCAGAATTCAGTGGCCTTTGACCACAATGTTCCATTACAGGATGAAAACCCCATAGTAAAGAGAGAACACCTCTTTCCTGCTTTTGTTTCTAAGCAGAAATAAAACTCTGGAGAAGTTTCTCAGTTGAAAAACTAGAGAGTGCTGCTGGGTAGAAGATATTCTTTCTGCCCTGACCCAAGCTCCCACATTTCTTTCGAAACTGGTTATGAAATACCATCCATTTTCCTATTTTAGGGAAAAAGGAGAAACATCGGAATTTTCTCATTAAGTACTTCCATAAATCGTTTTTCTTTCTCATCCTATCAGGAATTTCAGAACTCACCATACAGAGAACAGACTTTAGAAAGATAAGATTTAGCGAGATTAGAAGCCTGTACTATTTTACTTCTGCATTGGCACAGCAGAAGCATCACAGCGTCCTGGAGTTGATGCAAATAATGTTGTTATAGGCAGTACTAGTTTTAGCATCAGGTCAGCTTCAGTGTTTTATATGAAGTAGCAGGCAGCTCCCAAATCACAGGTACATTAGTAGTAACTTCAAGAACAATGTCAAGACTATCAGTTCAGAAGCAGCTTAATATAAATTCACCATATTCTTACCTGCAAATGTTGAAGGTCATCTTCCTGAATATTCTGGGACAAGTTGTATACCTGCAAGAGACAGTAAAAGAATTACAATGTAATATGAAACCATTACCTTATATTCATGTAGTCTCTTTTAGCTATCTTGAGTACTTCTACCTCCTCCAGAGAAGTCTAAATACCCAAAAGTCAGCAACTAGAAAGGTGTCATGGAACACATCTCAAACAAAAGTCACTTCCTTATACAAAGTGCTAGGGACAAAACCACTGCTGACTACCCTAATCCTTAGAACAGCTTCTTTCCAAGGAAACAAGCCACAAAGGAATCAGAGAAGACTGCTGAATGCTTCAAATCACCACATAGGTGTGAGATAGGAGGATTGAGAAGGGCATGTCTCTTTGCCATCCTCAAGTCTAAGTGCTCTAGGATTCAGTGATCCAGCAGCTGCGTCTCTGACACAGAAATGACTGGGTGGGTAGTTCACAAGGTTTTTTTTGCTTTCAAATCTTCCCAGAGAAATGTGATTTTATGCAGGGAGCTCATAACTGTTTCAATAGCATGAATACTGAACAGCAGTGAACTCAAAGATGCATCAATAACCCACAACTTATCTTAACCACCCTAACAAAACAAAACAAACAAAGCCAAACAAACAAACCTACCCACCAAAAACAACCCCACAGGGAAGAAGTAGTGTTCTACCAACTCCTGTTACTTTCATGTTGTACCATGTCTGAAGAAAGTCACTTGTCATCCCTCAAAAACCTGCTCGCTTTTGGTACATTTAAGGCACAAGCTTAAAAGTAGTTTTGGGCATAGCACAAGAGAATTGTCAGAAGTTTAACAGTAGCAGCAATTTTAAGTTTAGCTGATCACAGTGTAATTTCACTCCAAACTGTATCTAAAGTCTTAAAAAAGATTCTGTAACACATCTGTACAAAAGAGGTTGCTACTTTGACATCTTTTTTTGGGATTCCCCAGTTCAGTCAGCAATTTAACTCAGCTTGGCCTTGGATAACCTTGATTCCACAGAGAAACTTACATAGTATACTGCACTGAAAATAAGATATTAAGTATGAAAGCATAAATGATAGTTGCAGGAAGATATGCAGGTGAACTTCCAAAGCATGGCTAGAGAGATATTCTTTGCATGTACAGTATAGAGGGTTCCTATAGCTACCACTATTTGCCAGTACAAGTATTCTCACCTGGACAGAACTCGTCATGGTGCTCAGAGCAAAAACCGTTGCACAGTCTTTGATAGTGGATTGGCTATCAAAGGCACCTTGGGTATCCATGAGTAGTACAGCAACCTAGAGGGTTTTAAAGAGCAGCAACAGTTAACCAAATTGTTAAGACTTTCAAACTCCAGGCCATTGGGATAAATTCTATTTCAAGTACAGCAAGTCTCTGCCCCTATACCTGTTTATTAAACCTCAGTCAGCTCCCTGTGCACATGCCTATACACACCTACAGCTGAGTAAGCAACAACTAGAAGGCCGTGTCATCAGCCTTAAGTCCTTGGCCTTGCTACACTAGTTACTCCCACCGAAATAGCCTCCCTCAGCCCAGTGGGCGTACAGTGCAGGGTAAGAGACAGCTCTTATTCACTGGAAGAACTTCAGTCTCAGCTGACAATCCAGCATAGTTCATTAGAGCTAAGAGCGAGATGGTTACTTTTAAAAATACATCTATCTTAAAATAATCATTTTCAGAGGAAAACAAGATAATTAATACTGACTGTCTGCTGGAATGACAAGGAACTAAGTGAGCTTAATGATAAAAGTTAATCTGTCCAATTCCCATTTTTGGGATCTATTACAATTCCTTTCTCTTTCAGTTAGAGATGACTGATAAGCAAGAACAAGCAAGTGATTTGTCCCCAGAGCACGGAGATCCTCACAAGTTAATTGTTTTTTAGCCAGAGAACCATTCGGTTAGCTATGAAAGTGGATAAAAATTCCTGCATGCCCCTAAGCCACTATCTGTTTAAGATCAGTGTCCCATATTAATTGGCCATCAGGTATTTCCTTTGCAAATGCAAAAGGTATGAAAGTTAAATAATCAAGAGCTTATGGTTCAGGAGAACATGAATACGTCAAGATACACCACCAGTATTGCAGACTAAATATTTATTAACAACATTAACACTTTGTTTCAGCATGAAGACCTACAACCAAACTTTGTAGTTAAACTGACTTAGAGTTAGAAAAGATGCACCAGCTTTGATTAGAATAGAGTTAGTGCCTTTTATCCCGCTGTTAGACTTGGTCCCTTTTTACGGACTACGTGTTAAACTATATCGAAGGACCAGCTTCCAGACACTGAAGCTGTTTCCAGTACTTATAGCCATGCATTACATTTCACTAGGACACAGCTACAAGCTCGAAATTCTCACTTCTCAAAAAACAGTGTTTGTTACAGAGCTGTTCTTATCACAGCATTTGTCTATATACGGTATTTATAGCCATTACAGTTTTACAACATCCACAGGATAACCCACCCATCAGCGTGGACAGAGTAGACTTTGCCAAAGCAAAGTACTCTCAGAATGGGACTATTGTTGGAGATTGAATCTTACAACCCAGCAGGAAAATTCATACTTGCACTGATATAAGGTTTCCAAATGTTATGCAGCTACTGAGTGCAAAGGAAAGCAACTGATGTTTGAACTGCCTCCGTGAAACCCATGGCATTAAAAGGTATACACACAGAGGCGAAAATCCTTACGTACGCCTACTTAAGTCAAGCACTTACCTTTGTTCCATTGGGTTTATCAATTACAAACACTTCACTCCAAATCTGAATACCAGTGGTTTCCCGTTCACATCCACCTCTCCATGTAAACCCAGTCAATGGCTCAGTATTTCCACCTATCCAGCAAGGAGAAGTCTACAAAACAAGGAGAAACTCATTTAAAACCAAGCAGGAGTTGTTTTGTTTGTTTTTTTTTTTTTAACATGCTATGTTTTAGCAGACTTCCACATTGTTCTCTCATTATCCTCAAAGCCAATTGACAACACTACATAAAATATTAAAACACAATGCTACTCTGCTGTTTCAAGAATCATCCACAAAGAAATGTTGTTCGAGTCTACTGTATTTCAGCAGTTACACAAATCTTCAGCCACTGAAGAGTATATACGTGCACAGCTTTCAAGTCTCAAGTACTCAGAGCTAATGAGAACAACTCAGTTTTGTCCATCAATTCCACTTTGCACTCATGCCCTTCTCTCACAGCCAACTCAACTCAAACACAGTTGTAAACAGCATGTATTTCAACTACAGGAACAGCTAAACCTCTGCAAGGAACAAAAAAACCTGATCTTGCCTTAATCCTCTCCCTTCCCCCTCACAAACAGGCCAACTGTTCAAACTAGCTAAGCATCTAAGCCCCTGCACTAACAGAGGGCAGCACAGCTTGCAGAAGCCAAAGACAACAGGCAAGGACCAGAAGATCTACAATCTACATTTGTCACAGTTACAAAATACTTTTTCATAAGTGTTTAGGACTCAAGAGAAAAGGTTCCATTGAGGGTTTGATACATGTCAATCAACCCATCCATATTAAAATTTTATTGGCACATTGCCCACTTTGGGAAAGGCTATCAGAGAGTCAAGTACAGTTTGCAGCTAACACTTCTGGCTGATGGTGCTGTAACAAGGTCTTCGGTCCTCAAGGACAGGCAACACGCAGAGTAGCAGCTCATGCAGAAGAATCCAGCCATTATATGAGCACATTTAACCCAGAAATGTAGTTTATGTACTGGGCAAGTAAGGAGTATGAACAGGCACCCTGAGGAAGCTTCACTGTGATAGGTTTACATACACTGAAATCCTACAAGAGAGAAGTGGTAGGCAGACAATAGTTTAACTGATGAGGAGGCTTAGAGAAAAACCTTTATCTCACAGGCTAGAACACAGCATGCCAGCACAACAGAAAGATGTTAAATGAATTTGCCTCTCACTGCCCAGAGAAGATTACCAGCCAGGAAAGTGTGTCCTTTGAGCAGGTCAAAGGGGAGACTTCTCAACTCACCAGGCTATAGTCTCTACCTTGCTTACTCTGCACTTGCAGTTTTCAGAAAAGAGCTCAAGATGCATCTCTTCACATCTCAGAAAACAGCATGAGCACCCAGGGGCTGTACAGAATAGAAATACGTACTACAAATAAGTGAAACTGCTTATTTCTAAAGGGGGATGGGAAAAAATCTGCACACATTCCTCATACCTAGCAGCATGCAGAGCAAACCATACTAAGAGGGAAAGGCAATCAAGCAGTTCTGCATCAGCATTCTCCCAAATGCTAAGTGCACACCATTCAACTCCGCTATTTGGATCAGATATGGCAAAAGTAAATAAGAAGATAAAAATTCAGAAAAGGAACACAAGTATTCAAGTGAAGAGAACCACAGCTCTTTACAGGTAGGTTGTTTGGGTTTTTTTGTTTTTGTTTTTTTGTTTTGGTTTGTTTGGGGGTTGGGGGGGGGGGTGTTTTGGGGGTGTTTTTTTGTTTGGGTTGGGGAAGGGGGGGGTGTTGCAGGTTTGTTTGGGTGTTTGTTTTTGTTTTGTCACGTACATACACCTCTACCAGAGAGACTAAGCAAAACCCGAACAACCTTCCCCTGGAGCTTTTTATCCCACAATATGCTTATGCATCTACTGACCACTCTAGAAATCAAAGCTACAGGCCTGCTTTGGGCTTCAGTACACTCCTGGATACAGTTTTGCAATGCTAAATCATATTTCACCGGTATATGTCAATGGATTGTAGCTTTTCACTTTTTCAAAAGGATCTGTTACATTATTCAACAATATGTTCCACTTGTCATTTATACAAGAATACTTTTTTCCAGTTTGGTCCAGAATTTATCCTTATTTGTAGCAATTCAGACCAAAACTACACAAATCTTTTGACAAGTCCCTCAATGAACACTAGATATGACCACATTTGATTTCACGTGATTCACGTCACAAGGAGACTTTGGTGTCTTAACAGGCACAACTTCAGCTGAAGCTGCTTCATCTTGTGGATGATGCACTTAAGCCTGTCTCTGACTGACCTTTGTATCAGTTTGAAGCACTCCTAGCTTGTTACCTCCATCTTTCCTTAGTTAAAACTCAGTATTTTAACAGTCTCCATCCATCCAGTTGGCTTGAGAGATATTGAAGAGATGGGAGGAGGAAAAAAAGACTTTGTTCCTACATGAAATCAAGCTAGAAGTTGCACCACAATTTTGTGTCAGTCACCTAAAAGATAACCTCTCTAAATATATTCCACACTAAGGAAAGGACCAATGCAGCCTTATTTTCATAGTGCCATTAGTACACCGTGCACCTTGCCAATTAATACAAGCTAAGAAGGTCATACCCCTGTACAAAAGCTTTCAAATCTAAATTTACCAGTGTTACTGCACCCAACTCTCAATAAGGCTTTAACTGCAACAAAGATCACAGGATCCTTGCAGCAGCTTGCTGAGTACACAACTGCTGCTTTTTTGTGGAATATTATTCTGTTGCATTTCAAATGAGCAATCATAATACTAAGTATCAGTGCTTGAAATGAGATGCCCACCTTCCTGAAGTTAACGACCAATCTCAGCCATGCCAAAATCCTACCTGGGACTTCAACTGGCACAAGTGAGATTTTTAGAACAGTAACTTTTCACACAACCTCTAGCTCTTGGTTTAAGACAAAAACATGTGATTCTGACTATCTTGGCAAGTTTTTCATCACACATTTTAATAACCACAGGGGAGAATATCCAAAAATTGCTTGATTAAGTGTACAAACTGAATGCAGATGCTTTAGTATTTTGTGCTGGATCCAGTATTTAGTTCATAGAAAATACGCACTTGTAATTAAGCCTGACTGAAGGTGGAGCAATCAGACTAAAGAGTACCATAAAACTATACCAAGGCCTCCTCTCCTGTACTGAAATTTGCATAAGCATAGAGGATATCATTTGACTTGATACAACTCAGCAGTGCTCAAAAGAGGAGATGTTGCACTTTTCTCTCATCCCCAGCTCCCATCAATCAGTTCGCAGCAGCTCTGATGCTTGTCAAACTCTTTCCGTAAGCCAGTTTACGTCACCGAGCTGGCAAGAAAACAATTCGGCAAAATGCAGTGTCTTCTGATGCATCATTGAGTTGGATCAGCTCAGCTAAGGGCCTACAAGCATTACAGTTTCAGAATGCAAATGCTTGGCCAGAAGCAGCACATGGAGAGCAAGACCTCTCTGCTTTTGGTAAGAGATAGTTGTTACAGTAGATGGCCAAGTTCGCCTCCATCTTCAGTTTAAATGAAACAAATGGTATTTTGAAGGACACCTACAGAAAACTGAAAAAGGCGATTGCAAAATAAAGGGAACAGAGAGGCATGTATTACACAAGGCTGAAACAGTGTTTCAATCCATTTTACTTTATGAACTTTTGTTTCATTTCACAACCTTAGAGTATTTGCTTAAAGCCCATCCCTTCTATTTTTGGAAGGAACTAGCACTACTTCTACCCAGCCACCATCTAGCTCAGATTGCTATACTTCTTGGGAGTTCAGGTTTTTTGTTTGGGGTTTGTTTGGGGGGGGTGGGGGGTGGGGGTGGTGTTTTGTTCTTAATATAAACAGGACACTGGAGAGGTTTTATATACACACACAAAAGGACATCCACTGAACAGCTACATCAATGAAATGTTTATTCCGCCCTAGGTTAAAAGAGTCTTAAGAAGTTGGGAGCACCAGCTTGCTACTCTGTATTCCTCCTACCATATCCTCAGTGTCTTTCTTACAGAGCTCTTGGCAAATCAGTGAGAGGAATTCAATAGCAGGCACTACTGGGAGTGAGAGAAAGGGAGTCTTCATCTGCCAACTACCAGCAGCTTCTTTCCCATATTTCCTGTAACTGCAGAGCTCATCTTGATTTCTCCCCAGGCCAGGTAGCACAAAGATAAAATATATGCAGTCATGGTTAGTTTCTGCTACCATGAATTCTAGCTCCAAAGAACACTGACCAAAAAAGGAATCAGGTTTTTTTTGGGTTGTTTTTTTGTTGGTTTTTGTGTTTTTTGGTTTTTTTGGGGTTTTTTTGTTGTTTTTTTTTTTTTTTTAAGAGCTTCAAAAATCAAGAAAACACTGAATTGTCAATATCCACTATGCAGATTAAAAGAAACACACCACAACCTGCGACAGGCAGATGCATATGTTCACAGAAGACCCTATCCCACCTTCTCCGTATCAGCCAAGAGTTCAAAGTATAGTAGACACAAGACAACATCAGCCAAAAGCTACAAAATAAGAGAAGAAATTAAATTTTGGATCAGACATTCATTAACCAATGATTTAAAAGGATTTTAAAAGTTCCTGGATTATGTTCAGAGACACATTCCAAGCAGCAAACGGGAGACTTCTTCCCTTTTGCCATACTTCAGATTTAAGCAGATTTAGTCCTCCAATAGCTACCTGGTAAGACTCTTCTTTTTGCAACAATAGGCAAGCTAGTGCTACAATATGACTTCAAGAGATCAAGTCAAAGCAAGATTCTTCCAAGCTCCCACTTGAATGAGCCCTTCCCCAAAGCTCAACTAGGCAGCCACCATGCTCCCTCATTCAAATTCTTCTCATAGAATCGTTTAGGTTGGAAAAGACCCTTAAGATCATCGAGTCCAACCACTAACCTAGCACTGCCAAGTCCACCACTAAACCATGTCCCTAAGCACTACATCTACACATCTTTTAAATACTTCCAGGGATGGGGACTCAACCACTTCCCTGGGCAGCCTGTTCCAGTGCTTGACAACCCTTTTGGTGAAGAAGTTTTTCCTACTATCCAATCTAAACCTCCCCTGGTGCAGCTTGAGGCCGTTTCCTCTCATCCTATGACTACTCACTTGGGAGAAGAGGCTGATCCCCACCTCGCTACAACCTCCTGTCAGGTAGTTGTAGAGAGCGCTAAGGTCTCCCCTCAGCCTCCTCTTCTCCAGACTAAACAACCCCAGCTCCCTCAGCTGCTCCTCATAAGACTTGTGCTCTAGACCCTTCACCAGCTTCGTTGCCCTTCTTTGGACACACTTCAGCACCTCAATGTCCTTCTTGTAGTGAAGAGCCAAAAAACTCAAGCACACTTACATTGGGACACCAATAAGTTCCCTTGATAACTGCAGGAAAATTTATATTAAAAAAAACCTGTCACTTAAATACACTTCCTCACAGAGTAGAAACAGAGTAGTTGGCTTCCCCACCCCCCAATAAGTAAGAAAAAATTGACCTGCTATATTTGTGCTCAAGTCAGCAAATACAAAGGTAAATTACTAAAATACCAAACTGCTTTTCTCCTGCAGGGAAATCCAAATTACTTACCCTGTTATACATGTATCTAAGCATGAAGTCCAGCAGAAAAGATTTTCCTTTGCGGAAAGCTCCCGCTACAGACACAACTACTATGTTAAGATCTTTGATGTGTTCCTGAAGCAAGATTTTTTCCAATGCTTCTTCATCTAATTCAAAGTTATGGTCATCTTCATGAGCAAGAACAATCTGTATGGGGCGTGGCTTATCCAAATCCACCTCGTCATCTGAGTCTGGCAGGGCATCTGAGTCAGGTAGGGCATCCTCCTCTTCTTCTTCCTCATAATGCTTACCTGGAAATTGACAAGTTACAACACATTAGTCAGAGCTTAGGGCAATAGACATTTCTTTGAAGTGAAGCCTTGAGCTGGGTTTTCATTCCCAGCAGCAAGAGTGACATTCTTGGGAATGCACATGTATAGACAACGAGATCAACAGCAGTTCCCTGTCTGTTTTCATCAGCTTTGCATATAGTCTACATTTCAAATCTCCAGCATTCTCTGTGTTTTAAGAAATCACAAAAGAAAACTGGTTTTCAGCATCAAAACCCCTTTTAAAGGCTTCTTAAGTATAACTTCCATTAAAAATCAAGGGCCTTTTCTCTTACCTAGAAAAAATTTATTAGTTTAAAATAAGCTCCAAAGAGGACCAAAAAAGGCCATTTTTAGATCACCACCTTCTTATACTATTGTAAGGTGGAGGGGGGCAGCGCGGGAAGCAATGTTTTCTGTCAGTTTTGCTTGCCAACATGTACAAGCAAGACCACTGATCTAGTAGTTTGTAACCTCAGGATTACATACATCAGCAGATGACTAAGTTCCTCTCTAATTCCAACACATTACACCTGTTTTAATTCTCAATACAGCACAAACTTCAGAGTGCCTATTCACTCCTTGCAAGAGGATAAACTCCTGAGCATGTGCAAGGTCTAACACTTCTGGGATAAGAAAAACAAAAAACATTGAAGTCATTTCTGGCTTCATACTCTTCCTACGACACGTTATTAGGCCAGATTTAACAACAGTAAGTACCAACTCTTTCAAAAAGAGTTAAGAGCATATTTTATACACAATTTAAGAATCAATATCCTTTCAGGATCAACCAGTAGCTATAAATTCAGATGAGATTTAAGTTACTAATGAATGATAAATTAATTAAGGTAACATAGCCCTTCAGACATACAGCACAATAGTATCAATATCCTATTTTCCCGACTTCCAGAATTCAGGAGTTACTGGGTTAGAGGCCTAAAAGAAAACCAAACAAACTGACGTGTCCAAGATGAAGTCTTCTCTCTTGTTCAAGTACCACAACACTGAAGTTTGTCCCACAGCAGAAACAAACTCTACCACTGGCCTGATTCAACTTTTCCTATCAAGGATCTGGAAGCGGTTTTGTGCTTACAGAATTGCCTCCAACTCCAGACTTACATTTTGCCATATTCTATCAGAACCCCACGTGCACAAACCCAACTGAGGCACCTTCCTAGCGGTTACTTATATAGGAACATCACTGTATGAATTTAAGTACACTGGACTACTAGTCATGCTTGCATTTCCAAGCATTGCTTTAACAAAGACAAAGAAACAGCCATCTCCAGCTACCTGATGCACTGCACACAGGTACGTTACAAGGGCCCCATGCTTCCTGTGGAAGCAGCCCAGAAGCAGTGTTCTCTTGCAGGATGTGTCATGAGGCACCATGGAATGCACCAGTTTAATTCACTCATGGCAGAGACCCTGCCAATACCCACAGGACCTGCCAAGTCATTCCTGCCAGCCTTTGCATCCTAGATACCATGCTCGGCAAAAGATTTATGAACAGTGCTCCGACGCACTCTGTTTTGTGGATGTAATGAGACATTTGAGTTATTACCATGAACTTGAAAAACTGGTAACATGGTGACCCTGGAGTTTTTCCAACGGCTGTCTCTTTAGCTGGTTCTGACAACGTTTAACTTCATTGCAAATCAGAGAGGACGTTTCCATTTCCAAGCATCGAATCTGTGGTGCGTCAAAGGCCAGTGGCATTAAACCTTAAAAAAAACTGGTTTGAATATATTAAGCTAGTGTAGTACTTGGTTTGAACAGGAAGTAAACTTGAATGCTTAAATCCTGAGCAGCTAGAACTAAACTCCAATGTTATCCAAGTGGGTGTGCAAAACAGCCCCTAGCATCACCCTAACTCAAACTGGCTGACAAAGCAGGCCAGAAAATTAAATTGCACCAGCAGGCCTGACAATTGGAAGGAGTAACTTTAAAAAGAAAAGTTGTCAACAGGACACCAAACTATACAAACTACATTGACACGATACTGGTCACTGGAGGATAGCCCAGGTGAGGTACAAAGATTTTGACAGTCAGAAAGAAAGCCTTCAGCATCACAGCCTAGAAACATAAAGGGAATAATTCTATTGATAAAAGCATTAAGATTAGATAGCTCCAAGAAGAGACACCTGTGTTTTAGTGAACAGATACTCACACAATGTATTGAAGCCTCTGCTTCTACGTACTCCCCAAGCAACAAGTTTAACTTGATTACTTAAAACAGTCTTATATTCTTTTACTTAAATGCATACTTCAGCTGCAGCAAGGTATCAGTTTTGTAAACTAAGGTAGACTGTAAAATAGTCTGATGCAACATCTGCAACTTCTCTTCGTTCACTTGGAGCCTGACATTAACCACCTTTTCCTACCTGGAAGTCATCAGAACCTCAGCAGACCTCAAAGTGCAACTTGTAGCAGCATCCTTCCACCAGTGCAGAGCATAGCCACCCAAAGCCTCTTCGAGCCAAGAAGCTTTCCGAACAAACAAGTAGAGTGGTCTTTTATCATTAGTTATTTCTAAACAAGCAGATTCTCCCTATCGCAAGTAGATAGTACTATCAAGAGCTTACATACAATATACCCATTAAAAGCTCACAACATCTTGTTAATAGTATTCTGCACCCCTGGAGCTCACTTAGCTCAGAGGGGACTGAAGATTCACCTTAGCCCCTATTCAATTCCTATTAGATTTCACATACCAGCAGAAATTGGAAAGTCAAGTCCAGAGCATCAAGTTGGCTTTTTTGTTTGTTTTGGGTCAGGTTGGTTTGTTGGGTGTTTGGGGTTTTTTTGTTTGTTTGTTTGGGTCTTTGTTTTTGTGGTTTGGTTTGTGGGTTTTTTTGTTGGTGGTGGTGTTTGTTTGTTTGTTTTTTTACTAGCCTGCCTAATATATCTTAAAGCTCCCAACCTACCTACAGAAAAGACCATCATTGCCATGAATCAAGCACTTTCGAGGGTGGACAAGTACAGTGTTGACAGCTGTTAAGGAAACTTGATCCATCCAGAAGAGCTGGTTTGGTAACTTCATGCGCGAGTTGCAGAGAACACTCTTCTCTTCAAGCGATTTTGAACTAGTTAGCAATTACCAGGACAGACATTGCCAAGTAAAGCATGTTAACTGTAGAACAAGTGCTACCGCTTGTCCCAGCAGCATAGTCAGCATATGGTAACCTGTCATGTGCTCCTAGGTAGATGTTACCACCTTTATGGTCCTTTAGACTACCTTCTGGCTGCTCACCCTGTTACTCTGGCTAGTCACTGTCTCAGGCAGCACTGGAGTACTTTGGAAGGCTTTCTAGAAGTCTTCGGCATCCTAGGCAGAAGGATCACATTTGACTTCCAAGAACTACTTTTAGAGCAGTCTCTCAAAACAATGGTCAGGACAAGAAATCCCACTTCACAGTACAGTTTTCTGCAAAAGCTGCAGAAGCATTGTAGTAAATTCTGTAAGTAGTTCATAAAATAAGGATGCTGTCAAGTCAAGTCAGGCCAGGAGTTAATGAACTGCAGAACATGAAGCCCTACTCCTTACTTCCCCCCCATCTCTCTCCTCACACACCCCAGCATGGTCATAGTGTACTACTTGAAACTCAGAATTAAGTGGACTTGTCCTAAAGCTGAGTCTAAGGACCACAAACTGCTCTAGGTTCTTGCAATAGTCTGGTCCCAGCAAATGAAGTATAGGAACAGATGAGGACTAGCTTTATAAGAGGTGGCATTCACAGAATGAGCACCCCTATGCCAAAGCGTCTCTAACCAACTGGACAGTAATTTGGACTTGTAAAGCTCATGGCAGCCTCCCTATATAGGTCTCCATGACAACACATTCAGTGCTGCTACAGAGGCAGCCAAAGCAACAGACTTCTGTTGTTTTGGGGGGTTTTGTTTGTTTTTTTATGGCATCTCTTAACACTTTGAGAAATCCAGTTCCATCCCAGTAATGGGGTTATGGGCCCAGCACATCCACCCCATACATTCACACTCAGAGTGGTTGCTTCAGAGGCATGGCTGATGGCTCCTTGCACTGCATGCAGAACAGCCAGGCAACGCTGCCTCCTGCCAGAGTACTAAAGACAGGCGGTAGATTCATCCAACTCACTCACAGGGTTGGTCTCAATGCTGTTGGAAATCCCCATGTGCACAGACAACTGGACCTCAGGCTTCTAGTACATACAGAAAAGCTCTCATCTGTCAAAGCATATGGCACTGGAGCTTGTAGCCCAGTGTTGCAGGCCCAGAAAGTTATAGCTACATTTTTCTTTTTTCAAGATATTCATCTGACCTTTGAAGCTTCTGTACTACTGAACTAACATACTCCGGACTACAGTCATATCTACCACTCTGGCTGGAGCTGATGCAAAAAGATCATCAACTGGACTTGCCCCTCAAGTCTGCCATCCATTCAGGCCTATTACTATGGCTGTTTGCTAATCACTCCCTACTCCACTTTGGCTTCTTCCAACCTGAATCATCCAATTACAGCACGTGAGCTAATGCACAGTTCTGACTGTGCATAATCACTTCCTAACCCAGGTCAAACAGGCTAGGAGATACCAGAGAAGCAATACTGTACAGCAAGCCACAGGAGCAGACAGACTTGAATGGAAGCAAATATAGCCAAGAGAAGATACTACCACCCAGTTTCCATATAAGCTCTTCACTCCACTCAGCAACTACAGCAGGACTTCTATTGACACTCATCAGCTAAGTATCCAGAACAAGCGCTGTTTGTTGAAATGCTAAGCCAGATTTTGAGAACAGTAGCTTCTTGTGTATGTACAGACAATATTTCAACGGAACAAACTCAACTAAATAACCAGTTTCTTAAAGTATGAGGTAAAATGAAAAGCTAATTCCTGCTTCCTCTAAGTACACAGCTAGCAGCTGATGACCTATTTGTCCTGCAGTGTAAGAACATGGGAGTGAGAACAGTCAGCTCAACCTGCATGCTATGAAAATCAGGGACAGCCTGCTTTAAATGCAAGTTCCTCCCTTTAAGCACATTAATTGAAATAAAGTACCAACGCAGTTACCTTTAAGTTTCAATCCAAATACAGCTTGAGCTCGTTAAACACATCATTCACATTCTTTCATGACCAGAAAAGCACACACTAATTGATAAACTCAGCTGGTTTTAGATACAGTAAATGCATTTGATCAACAAGCACTGAATGACAACTAGTAATTGCTCCTCTGGACAGTGGGTTGGACACAGACAGCTGCACACAGATGCAGCACACCATTAAAATAAATTTAAATCCCATTTGCTTTTTAGTGGCTTAAGACTTGGATTATGAACAAAGGCTAAAGTAGTCACTTTCATTAGTGTAGATGGCTCTCATCAGCACTCCTTCCATTTGCTCTATCACAAGAAGTTACAGACTTCACTTTGTATGTCTTCAAGCTGGTAGTCTTAATATCTTGTTTGTACAGAAACCTGCACTTTGCTAGAAGTCCAACTTCAAATCAAAACTTCCAGTACCCCTAGATACTTCAGCTCTCAGATTCCCTGAACTCTTTTTGCTGGTGCTCTACAGACACCACACATTTGTGTCCATACAAAAGCAATCTAAGCCTCCCCCTCATAGTTCAATACAGATCCATGATAGGTTCCCACACATACCTGAATGGTAAAGCAAGCTGAATTGGGCTACACTAACCTCAAACCATCTGGCTTGAAATCTTGCTCTACCTCCATGGCCTGAGGGAGTTCACAGCTTGAATCAAAAGCTTAAAATAAATTATCATGAGGAAACTGCTGCACCACATTTATAAGTAATCCATTCTGTCAGAGCTTCACCTAGGAAATTTTCCTTAGAGAGAATGGAGACAAACTGTTTAAATGTTTCTTGTTTTGGTGTAGTGAACTGAGGAAAGTGTAGGCATGTGTGAACTGAGTTCCAGAGCGTAGGAAAAAAAAAATAGGCTAACCTTCAAACCTTATTTGGACAAGGTAAAAAATCTGGCACATCTACTGGGGAAAAAAAAAAAAAATCACTAGATTTAAGTCACAAAATTGTCCTCCCCTTTCTCCAGCAGTCCTACTCCATGCAATAAAGTCACAGCAAGACCCACATGAAAGTTATGGGTCTGCCACAGACCTTAATGCATCACTGCCTTCCTATTGCTGACTAGCAAATACTGCCAAGTAGCTCATTTTAAGGCCAGAAATAATTAAATGTTTTGAATATTTCAGCTATAAATAGGACTGATGAGCTAAGTTCCAAAGACTTGTTTGGACATCCAATAAGGGGGGGGGGGGGGGAGCGCAGGGGGAAGACACATTTAACTCTCTCTGTTCCTTCAGGGCAATGGGATGTCAAGGGACAGATCTAGAATTGTTAAATAAACTGTGAGCAGAAGCGAGAAGTACCTGAAGCTACAATTCTGCCAGAGAACGGGAAAAAGAAGATACTCTGATGACCTAGATACCTATGAAGCATCATAACTAATCAAACAATAGGCCTGTCTACTCCTAAGTGCTTTAAATTGCTTCTCTGTTGAATGGTCTGCATGCATGCACGCAGGAGCAGACAGCTCTCCCACAGCTATGCAAAACACTAATAAGCTAGCATTTTGCATTCTCCATTTAAGGGGACAGAAAAGCTAGAGGGAGACTTCCTTATAATGAAGAGGTGCAGCAAAAAAGTCAACCCTCAAATTCAGCTATTTTCAGCAAATGCATACAAGTAAGAGAATACCAATAAGCAGAGACTAAGACAGAAGCAGCACAAACCCCGCTACAACCTAGTAAGTAACAAAAAAACCAAATTATATATAAAAGGATTGCTTTTCTGAAAGCACATCATGAACTTAGCAAGAAAGATGTTTCTCCATAGCTACAAGGAAAAACTTGGAGGGTAGGGATAGTGACAAAGCATGCTTCTCATCCTTCTTCCACTCTGCCTAAAAACCACAGCTATTATTAGCACACTCACTGAAGGACCTAACAGGATCTCTACCCACAGTAAGGTTTACCAGTACTTTTCCAGCCCCCTCAAAGAATGCTGCTTTAGAATACTAAGACTAAGGAAGATGAAAGCACTAAAAGGCCTCTTTCTCACCTTTTCTGCCCTTTCTTACCCATCCCCCAGGTTCTTGAGGATGGGAATGAGAATACACCGGATCTGACAAGGCCCTAGTTCACCATGGACTCTGGAAATGGCAAGTGAACGCTCTTCATGAACACTGCAGGCTAACTAGATCCCTGCAGGCCACACAGATTTAACCTAGGCAGACCTGCTTGTATTTCAGAGTGATTTTATTTAAGGTTGTTGCTCACCCAAGAAGATTCAGTCAGTATTTTCCAATTAGTTTAGGCCATAACTGCATTTTACATACCTTTTATGTATTCCTCATGTTAGCAGCTGATAATTTAAACAATGATCAGCTAACCCAAACCAAGATTTTGAGTGAGAAGGATAGGGAGAAAAGAATAAGGCGAGAGATGCCAACTGCAATTACCCCACATTTGATCTTCAGATTAGCAGCCAGAACAGGTTTAGTCACCCAGCTGCATCTGTCCCATGGCCACAGAGGAGCTCAGCAGCAAGCAGAGCAAGTGCTCACTTCTGCTGTACAGGGAGGTATGCTAAAGGGCCAGTTTTCACACTCATTTCCAGGATAAACAAGCTGTCAATCAGGAACACCAACAGGTTTAAGGAAACAGAGCAAGCCAAAGAGGCTTTGATTTCTCCTTTTTGATCAAACCATGCTTCTAACAATATGAAGCTTTTAAGCAAAAGCAATCTTTTAGCCCAACCTCCAGTTTACACTCAGCTTCCCACTTCCCTTTAAGTTCCTGCAGCTAAGAGAGCCTCCCATCCAGGTTTTCCAGCACTGAACTCCATAATTCTGTTTTTAAAAAAAAAAAAAAAAAAAAAAAATTCTGCATTTCATTTCAAAGAACAAACAGCAGTACAGGGAGAGACTGGGTTTACCTTAAGAAACTGCCTTCTCTAGATCACGTAGCTAGCAAAACTGATAACATAACTACCTTCAGACACCTTCATGGAGTATTTCAATTCCTCCTCCCTCTCCCTTCGCAACTGTTCTTAACCTGGTAGCATCACTAACATACCCACCAGATGAAAGGAAAGTGTGACCGGGGGAAACACAACATGTGCCAACACAGTTAATGCCCACATCAACAATGTGAATCAAAACAGGAAAAACGCCACACAAGTCACCTTTAGGGAGAACTGAAACAAAAAAAAAAAAGTCATATTTTGCATGTGTTCACTTTATCTCCACTGGAGGAAGATATTTTTCTCACGCAGCTACCACAAAAGTAGTTTCCATCACAGTCCCTGCTGCTAAGCAGGTAGAGAAAGAGGTCTGGGCTGCCATATCACCTTCCTGCAATTAACCCATAATAATTGATACAGCACCTAACCATGTCCATATACCTCAGAGCCCCGCATCTACTCTCCACAACTCTTCAGTCTCTGCCAGGCATCATTGCCATTGCTGCACAAAAGTCCCTTGCTAAGGCAACAGCTCAAAGTACATTCATTCTGCCAACGGGACAGTGCCAGTAACTGCCTCCTCCTCTCTCCCCTGTTGCCTCTTCAAGTCTGTTTCAGTAGCACAGCTGAGTCTTAACCACCCACTCACACAAGGGCTCTCCCACTCTTTCCCACTTCCAGCACCCCGCAGTACCACGCTGCCTTTCCTGCTAATTTTGCCACATATCCAATGCTACTGAGAGTCAAGTCAGCTAAACAAACCAAACCAGCAGAAAAAGCAATCCAGTATGAACAGTTTTCTACAAACTGTATCACCTCAGTAAGAGCCCAATGAGCACTAGACCTGAAGACAAACAAAAAGCAGAGCTACGCAGCTTCATCTGCAGGGCAAAGGGTCAGTTCAGCTGTACTGTTGAACAGTACAGGACTGCTGCCCTCTGTGTTGGCACCACTGTCCTAGGTCCAGGCACCAGCTTACCTTGAACAAACACACGGTGATATGTTGTGCGCTCTACAGCCTCTGAAACAGCTGCACCAGCACAATTGAGGGGGAGGCGCAAGCTGCTTGACTGGGCACTGGTGCCAAAAGAAAAGTTCAGCTTTGTGACTACAACCTAGTTAAGCTGGAAAGCTTCTCCAGACTCTCAGAACTCACAAGTACAGTTAAGAAGCGTGTTCATGTGGAGACTGACTTAGTGATATGTGATAACATTGCAAAGATGGGTAGACAACTGGGCTGTAACTGGATCAGACTGCGTGTTGCCAACGATTTGTCTAGATCTGAAGGAGTTCAGATTCAGGCTGGGCTAGCCAACACATTTGTTAACCTTCACTTAACAAGGTGGAAACCTTTGCAAATGGAGGTTAACACTAGTTTCAGTTTTGCCAATAACATAGGCTAGGATGTGTAAATGGTGGGAAGACCTTGAGCTTAGCATAGCCTTTTCTGCGCCAGAGAAGCATTCCCTTGAATGTTCCTACTGAATATACTGTACCTGCTAAGAGCTGTCTCTACTGAAGAGCAAGTTAGAAGAATTTTGATTTCAAAATCACCAGCTAAGTTGTCACAAGGATGTTGTAAAACACTTAAACTTTAGTAAGTCAGTTCCACGCAACAAGCACCTTTGTATCAGTTCAAAGGACTCAAGACTTACCTAAGCTGCTTTAACATCATTCGCAACACTTGTTACCACAGAAACCTGAGCCACTGCTAGCAAAACGAGAGTCTTAACAGGAGCATTTTTGGTTTTTAAACATCATTTTCCTGGGACAGCAAATGTCATTGTTATGTGTATGCTAATGGCTGCTAGGCAGTCAAGCCTAGTGGCGAGTATAGCATTGAGGGGAAAAAGAAGAAAGTAATCCCAGACCTAAGGCAAGCCACACCATCCTCCTGAAAGGAATAAACACAAAAGGGGAGATGGTTACTACTTCTCTTTACATCAAGTTGTCAGACTAATCTGACTACATCTAGCCAATCTAACTGCTTTTCTACAGGACAGCACATCATACCATATGTTAAGACTACAAATGGTTTAATATCTGTCTTTCATTCAGCTGGAGAAGGAAGAGGGAAATACAACTGCCTGAAGACTGTATGTTTAACTCCCCGCTCCAACCAACAGTTTAGTCTTTGTAGATCATATTTATTGTCCTCATTCTATGGATCCATGAAATCTTTCCTTACAGTGTATAGAGGACAAACACTGGGGAGAGAAGTCTAGGTTTAGAAGACGAACCCAAACAGAGATAGATAGCAGTGTGCTGGTCTTTAAAGCTCACAAAAGCTTAATCTAGTCAGTTCTAATGCACTACAGAAATAAGAAGTCAACAACAGTTTAGACTACAGAACAGCTCAGTTTGATATTTGATTAATGAAATAGTGATATGTCTGCAACTCAAAGTACTTTGACTGAGACCAAGAATAACATTCAGTCTATCACAAGCCAACTTCCAACCTCTTTAAAAGCACCAGATTGCATTTTAAGGGTCTTCTCAAACAAGCAGGATTCCTAGTAGCATCTGAAAGTTCCACAAGTATTTAATTGCTTCTGCTATCTAAATGGTCATAGTGGGTAGTGCGTTCATTTTTCCATTGAAAAAGTTAAGCTTAATAGCAGAAGTTGCATTTCTTAATGCACCTACCACCATTATTTTATTTAAAAAAAAAAATATTTTTTTTCCTTCTAAATCTCAGAGCATAACACGTGATAAGTTTTCAGTAGCTACTTATTTCTACAGTACTATTAGCTCTAGAAAATAAACCAGTTCTGTGCCTAAACCCCCACAAGCATTACTTGGTGCACTTTTGCAAACAATTACTGTACTAAGTATGACATACTAGCATTTAGAAAGATTTCCTTTTAAGTATTTTGTACTGCACTCCCTCCCTTATCCCCATGACAAGCCTAAGACGTTGTTGCTTGGAAGATAACTGCCTTGAGGGCAGCTTTAAGGCCATGTTTAGAATCACACTGCTGTTATTAACAAGAACAATTCCTTAGTATTAGGTTCAGAATTATGAAGCATTTAAGAAATTATTTCTCTTAAAAGCAAGATAACTTCTTGTTTTAAGAAAGTGATTTGGTTATATCAAGAACCTTAACCTGATTTTCTACAGCAGTCATTTTCACTACCATTCTATGTCAAAGCAATACATTAAAGGAAACCAAGCTTCTGCCTCCATGCCTGGCAGTTCATGTACTTCGAGTGACTGTTCCTCCCCTGAAATCAGCACTGTGATGATTTCCATATTAGGCAGAGGATAGAGATGGTACCTTTCCTTTCCCAATTACTTAAGGTTTCCTGAGTAGATCACACTACACAGACCAAGATAAATGAAGAGCCACAAGTAAAAGCCAGAAGACCCTTTCTTACATTTACCTGAGGAGCTGAAAATGCAGAAAAGGTTGAAGAGGGGAATAAGACATAGCATGCAAGTTTGCAGGCAGTGGTATCATAGGATTGGGCTTACAGAGACAGTTAAAATAACTGCACTTATTCTTCCACTCAGCAGCACCACCCTGTTTGAGAAGATAAGAGGTGAGAACAACTTTTCCAAGTACACACAACATACAAGAAGTAGTTCTAACATGTCAGTACAAGTAGTCGACACATTCTCCAACAGGTTTCTATAATTTTCAATCCAAGTTTTAAAAAAAAAAAAAAAAAAAAGCCTTGCTGTCCTGGAATACAACACATTGCTCAAAAGACACTTCAAAGATTTTACTGAGACCAATAAAAACTTACAAATTCAACATGACTATCTCTAAGGTGATGGTGAAAAAAAATGTATTATGATTTGACACTAACTACAGACTGGAACCTGATGCTGATCTCACTTGAGCAACAACTGCATAAGAGCAAATTAACTTCTACTCTCAAATATCAATTTACTGGAAATCACATTCTACACTCCATGTCTGTAATCTGTACAACATTTTATTAGTTTAAGGCTCCAACTCCACCGCCTTCCAGGTTTTGGCTTCTATTCCTGCCTTTTAAGAGAAACCCGCCAAGACTTGCAGCAGCACACAAACCCCACTTTGCCATGCAGAAATCACTGGTATGTAGGGCTGAAAATGCAATCAGTCATTTACTCATTGTCTGCACTGAAAATAAAGCTGGAAATACATCTAGCACAAGAAAAAAAAAATTAGATGAGACATCTCCCCTCCTAGCAAAAGTATATCAGAATATCCCTCATACCGTACACAAGCCGTAAATAGAGGCCCAGTAACCGAGCTGTAAGCCGAGTTCTTTCCCAAAAGGCACTTTGTGCAGTCTTACAGCTGTGATAGTTCTCTTATCTATTCCTCCAGAATACAGAAGAGCATGACAATTCTTTTAAAAGAAGCTGGTCTTTTATAAATCATTTCTGCAGAGGCCCAAATGGGCTTCTCTTCCACATTATATTTGATTTCATCTTAGCCCTGTTCATGAGTTCATCAAGCTGGCATCAAAGAGGAATTCCAATACCCAGCTTACCTGTGTTCACTCAGTTAACTTTTGTCAGACTGCCTTGGATACTATGTGGCTCAATAATGCCATCTTTGGCGTCAAACATTCTGCTTTAAGTTTTTCCAGCCTTAAAGAGGAGCCAGCTACTAACCATTATAAAATTAGTACAGCTATTTTTTCTGTTTATTTAACAGGAAAGGGAGAAGAGACTTATTTAGCTTCACAGATCATACTGAGCACAAAGATCTACTATTCTCACACTAGAATGAGATACAAACTAGCCTTGTTACCTCAAGGAGTAATGTCTCCATGGAGCAGCTGGAATTCTCAGTGGCAGACTCCAGGCAAACTAACTAGATAGCTTCAGGATATGGAAGTGCGTGAACAACCTGCTATGGAGGTAATTCATTAAGTGAATTTACCAGCTATGGCACTATAATGGCGTACGTATGCTCCCTCCCAAATGCAAAGGGGGAGGGTAAGCTCCTTGCTTTGCTGCAGAGTGAGCACTCCAGTTAAACACCAACAGGTAGTTACTTGCCTGGCATTCATTTATACCCTAGATCATCTCCCAGTAACTTGTTTGTACAGCTACAGAATACAATGGGTGTTACCTTCAAGTCTTAGGAGATAAATTCAAGACAAATAAGAATTAACAGTGAGGGAGGAAAGACATCTTCAAATCCCTCCAATTTCGTTCCAGGTTTCTTAAGTGGGCAGAGACTTCCAAAATTTAAATGCCTTCTGAGTTCCTCTGACTTTTATATTGAATGTGTTTCAAAAAGCATGCTTAGCATGCACATAAAATCTTGCTTTCCTGGAAATGAACCCTACACAAAATAAATTAATACATTTCGGAAATAAAGTTAAAGGTCAGACAAGTTAGCTACCAACACTCTCAGAACATTAGTCCCTATTATGTATTAATTTGCTGCTAGAAATTACTTGATTATAATCCTTGTCCTAATAGACATCACTCATTTTATATCAGTCATTTCTTTGCAGCTAACTGAAATAGCAGACATCAATCCAAGCCACGTTTTCACATATATTTCAAACTTGCTCATCTGTTTGTTCTGGTGTTTCAGATACAAATCCCAACCCCACAAATGTATTCATGTAAATCAACTCCCTACACAGCACTATGACCTCAAAATCAGCTACAGGATAAGACAATATTCTTCATGTCAAGAACAACCTTCCAAAAACAAGAAAAGCTACTTCCATCTTTCCACCAGCACATCTCAAGAAGTTCAGTTTGCTGAAAATGTTTTGAGAAAGAGACCCAGTCATTCTCCAATAAGAGTAAAGGCTTAAGAACCAGTGTATACAAGTACTTCTGAAAACTTCCAGTTGTTTACAAATGACAAATACAGCAGGCCTGCCTATGCTGAAGCTCAGAAAGTATTTTTGTGCCTTGTTCACCTTGTGTTTGAGATTAAAGACAAAACCTTAAAAAAATACTAATGATTGCTATAGTAAGTTTGAGAAGTTAATGCAGGATTTAGCAAACAGTTGGAAAACTGCACTCAAACTGGCAGCTTGCAGATCACATTGTAGGCACAGCATGCAGCAACAGTAAAAACAGGGAAACAATTCAGTCTGATTTTAAAGTTCAAAATTTCCCATTCAAAGACTGACATGCCAGGATATCAAAAATGATCCCCAGGACAGGGCTTGTTCGTGACTGCAGTGCAGGAACAAAACCAACTTCAAACTTCACCTTACATAGAAAAGTTGGATTTAAGGGAAACTTGGCAGTTTTCCTTATGAAAGTCCTTGGAACAGTCAGAAACTTTTACAGACTGTGCTGAGATGTACAACAGTCTACTAACAACAGGCACAAAGTTAAAACTAGTTTTATCACAGTGCTGAAGCGAAACCTGAGATCCAGCTTGCACCGGAGACTAACAGCACTGCGGTTCACTACCAAAACAAGAACAACACAGAATTTAATTTACCTGCATATCCGTCTGCTTATTACATTTGTTTTTGCAGTTGGGCAAAACTCAAAGTCAGAGAGGACATCATACTGCCATCAGGAGATAAGTGCTCTTCTATTACATCGGAGGAAAATCCCCAGCCCTCCTCCCCTCCAAAAGACCCGCTCTTACCCAGTCTAGCCAGCTTGAAGTAGTGTCCCTGTTCTTACTAGGACAAGAAGAGAAAACGATCCCTCACCTATCATAGTATCTTGCTCCAGTCAGTGGTACTTTATTAGTATAGTCAGTAAGCAAACATTAATCACTGATATTTAATCAAAACACAGGGACTGCAGTTGGCACAAAGTACCTAAGAAGTATCAACACTCCTGCAAGACTTGGCTCAAGCATTCCTGTCCATCCAACACGAACAAGAGCTGCTTGGCCTCCTACACTAGGAGAGACCGTTGTATTTAAAGCAATGTTTTTATGATAGTTCAAGTAAAATTGTTCTGTGCTAGAACTACTTCAGAAATGTCTTTAAGTTGCAGGCAGGTAAACATGAAAAGGAAAGAATACAGCCTTCCTCAACCCCACTCCCTGCTTTCAAAAGAATTCTAGTTGAAACAGCACAGCTATGGCTATTATTTGAGGAGGAGCTGCAACATCATTAGTGACTTTAGGTTAAGCTAGAACAAAACAGCTGTTAAGCAACACTTAGTAATGGTACAGGAGGAGTTACAGGCCTCTGCTCTTACATTTCTCTTCTTGTAACTATTCCAATGTACCACTCTGCTTTATTTCATTGCACAGAAAGCTCTTCTGCAGGCAGGCACGGATCATCCATAGCTGTACAGGCAGACCCTATCAATTAAGTTGTTCCATGCCTAAAGTACACAAGCAACTTAACAGTGAGATGGCACATGTTTCCACCACTAGTGATGACACAGCTACCTTGAAGGCCATTTATTACAGGTGTACTGGCACTTTTATGACCCTGATAAAGTTATGCAATGATCTAATGCTCTGAGATTGTTAAACTACATAGTGGTGAAAACACAGAGAACCATCAAAGAAAATTCAGCAGTGCTGGGGGGCAGGGAAGAAACCAGTACCCAAGCAGTAAAGCGGTATCATATTCTCAATTTTAATCTCCGGACTCTTTTAAATTATTAAAATCGCAATGCTGCCAAACACAATCAAACATTTCTACATGCTCAGAAGCATTGCCTTTTCCTCCCTATAAAAAAAAAAAAAAGTCAGCAGAGTATCCACTCCACACCTGTCAGTTTATAGCGCGGTTAGATTTCCCAGTCTAGTTGGCTTGCAAATGAAGCAATTGAAGCAACTGAAACCAATAATGGCACACGACATCTGCTAGATTTTGTTTAATCGTGCCCAGTCCAATCGTTCTGCTTTCAAATTAAGTGAGAGTTATACAACAAAGATGCTAAAATAGTTCAGCGTCCTAGTGCAGTGCTAAAAACCTCAGGCGACTCAACTTAGCGTTCGAGTCAGTGCAGTCCTCACGCGGAGCATGGCGGAGAGAGGGTTACAACTTCTCAGCTTTTAAGCTCTTCTTGAGAAATAACCTTATTACAAAAAAAAAAAAAAAAACATACTGCGCAGACTCCAGCACATCCGAGGCTAAACACCAAGCCAGAGACATGTCCCATCGCCACCAGAGGATATATTACAAGCAGGAGCAGCACTGACGGTGGAGCGCGCCGGGTCCGTATGGGGGACGGGCCAACGTGGGTCAGCCACCTCCTTCCCCGAGCTGTCCGGTGCTGCTCCCGTCGCAGGCGGCTCCGAGGCAGCGGGCACCCTCCGGGCTGCCTCGCCCCGGCCGCCTGCCAGGCGGGGGCCCCGCCGGGCGGCCCCAGCCGCATTCCGGCCCGCTCCCCCCGTGATGTACACGCGGCCGGGCGGCGGGCTGGCCCGGCCACGCCGCAGCGGGGAATAAGGTCACCGGCCGCCCCCGCTCCGGTATGGGCCGCCGTCCGCACAGCGGGAGGCCCTGGCCGCGCAGGGAGAGCGGGGTGACCCCGCTCGGCAGCGAGCCGCGGGCCGAGCGGAGGGGCCGCCGCGCCGGCTCCCCCGCCGCCCCTCGAGGGCAGGCGTCGGGGCTGGCGGCCGCCCCCGCCATTTTGAGGAGGGGGGAGACACCGGGGCCTCCCCCGGCGCCGCCCGCCGAACAGGTCCCGCCGCCCGGTCCCGCCGCCCGGCCCCGCGCCTCCCGCGGGGGCCCCGCGGGCGGCCCCGCCGCCGGCCCGCGGCCGCCGCCCGCCCAGGGGCGCGCGTTACCTGCCGGGTCGGGCCGTTGGCGGGCCGGACCCGCGCGCCGCGCCGCGTCCCTTTCCGCCATCTTGTCCGGGTTTAAAATTAACTCGCCGTGACGTCAGAGCTCCGCTGCGAGACCTTTATCGCCCGCCGGCGGCGGCGCGCGGGCAGGGCGGGTCCTAGCGCCCCCGGCTGCCCGCTCGGGGAGGGGCTGCGCACGCGCAGCCCGCGCCCCACCGCCCCCCGGGAGCGGCGCATGCGCCGTCACTCCCCGCCCGCGGCCCGCGCCCGCCGCCCCGCCCCGCCCCGCCCCGCGCGGGGTGGCGCTGCCCGGCCCCGGCGGCGGGGAGGGGAGGCGGCGTCCCCCGCCTGCCCCGGGGGAGGGCTCCCCGCTCCGGCGGAGGGGAGGCCAAGTGCCGCGCGGCCTGGGGGGCCTCCCGCTGCGGCGGGAGAGGCACACAGACACACACGCGCGCACAGCCGCCCCCGCCGCCCGGCCCCCGGGCTGAGGGGTGGCGTGCCCCCCTCACGGCCCTGCGCCCCGCCGTTGAAACGGCATGGAGCATGCGGGTCTCCGGCGCCCTGGGTGAGAGGGGCCTCGAGGGGCTCAGAGTGGCAGGGCGTTGGGGCAAAGGGATGAAGATGGCGCGGCGGGCAAGGAGGCCCCGAGGCCGTACAAAACACCTCAGGGCGAGCATCCTTCAATCCTTCACGGGTTCCTCGCTCTTCCTCGGCCTGCTGCTCCCAGCGCAGCTCCCTCGTAGAAAACAGCCAGCCACCCAGCCGCCAGGCCCATCCCTGAAGGTGGTGTCCACCTCTACCTGCCCTGCGCCGTCACCCCGCTGGGCCCCTGCTTCCCTTTTCCGCCTCTGTTGGGCCACGGGGACAGCCAGGAATGCGACCCAAGCACGCCGCGTTTCTGGCGGTAACACCAGCTTCTCGCTCTTGAGTTCTCAATCGCTGTGGCACTGCTGCTGCATTGGGGCTGGAAACACGCAAAAGGACAGCTCTGAATCAGAACAAGCCACACAAGTTCCCAAGGGACCGAACGTTCCTGCTGTTTCTGGGTTCTGTAAGAGTCTTGTTCCTCGAAACCCAAACTGACCTTACTGCGTCCTTTTAAAAGGCCAACTGTTAAAGCTAGCTGCTTTTACTGCACAAAGGTTCTAGGTCTGTGAGGTTTCCTATTGCTAAAGGTCATGTAAACCTTCACAATCAAATTGGTCGGTGTGACCTTGTCACTTGCTACGACAACACATTTGTCTGATAAATCAGCATGTGAAGTGGGCAATAGCTTTGCAAAAACCCACCTCACCGTGGCAATGCTCTCTGTAGAAACCATTTTTCTCAAAGTCTTGAGCTATGCTAACTTATTTGGTCCTGGAGATGCAACTTTTGAGCGACAGCAATCTGAAAAACAAGCAGAGTTTGGTTCTGCCTGAACGGAGGTGGAGGGAAAGCTCAGAAGAGATCTTCAAAGCAAAAGCCAATGAGCTGTTGTGGCACCTGGAAGTGCCTTCCAAACCTTCTCCAACCCCGCATTAGGTCCTTTGCTACTGAGGCAGCAGATAAGGGTCTTCCTAACATTGGGGTCCATTACACTTGGTGCTGTGCTTACAGTGGCAGTCCTTGCCTCAGAGAGTTTAATGTCTAAAACACATTAAAAAGACATTAAAAAGTCTAAAAGATGCTGTAATCACAGCAAGTGAGAACTACAGGATACAATGATCAAACCAATACCATATATTCAATTCTAGTTATGCCATTTGTAATAATAAAATATGCAATGCTATAAAACTGTCAAGAACTTTATTATTCTAGATTTGCATCAGCATAAATGGGAGCAGGATTCAACCCCTTTGAATAGAAGTGTTGGTATGAATGCTAGAAAAAAACGTTGCCATTGGCTGTTTGCTGTTTAATACCCTCTGCTTATTTGGGGAAATGAGTGTGCCATTGCCTGTCCTTCTAACCTCACCCCAAGTCAAGAGGAAAACCTTTCTTGACAAGAAGGCAGAGCACACTCTGCATACCGAGGTATTTCAGAGATAGGAAATCAGGCAAAGGGAAATACCTTGAAGTAAAGCACATTGAGAACTAGAAACACTGCTAACTGACAGACTTAAGCTTCAGCAGCTCAATATGAAAACCAAAAAAGTGGGGAAAAAAAAACCCACAATACTAAAGAAGTTTCCTGGTTCTGTTGTTAGTAAACAGCCTTGTTTCTGATCAAGTCTGGAACAGTTTACATGGAGAAGAGTTTGAAATAGTGCATAACACAGATAGATTTCTGCTCCATGCAACAGGATTTGCTGCTGCTGTAATGTGAGAACAGAAGTCAAGAACTCGGAGGTCAGAAAGTTCAACCTCAATTCTGTCCTTTTACGTTTGCAGGAAGGAAGGAGATGTTTTCTGAGCTGAGGATTTTGCTATCAACATGTCATCTCCTGGCTGCAACGGTCCCCATGTGCACCACACACCCAGCTGTGTGCCGCTTTCCTCTGAGCCAGGCTATGCAAGGAGTTAGCACTGAAACTGCATAAGCAAGCTGTGGATTTGGCCTGAAAGGAGCTTGGGCGCAACTGCACAAACCACTGGCAGGCTGTGGTGGGAAGGGACCGCCAGACCAGGAGGACATGTCTAACCCGCAAGTGCAGGTTGGGCCAGTAGTCCCCTCGGCCAGCAAAGGCACAGTTATGCACTACATACAGCATCTTCTCCTGGATTTGGCCATGCTGGTTTAAAAAACTCTGCTGTCCCAAGCTTGTCCCAAACCCACTTTGGGCTGGTCAACACAGCCAGTGTCATCAGTGCCCAAGGGGCTGCTCAGCCACTCTGCTGGGAAAGCTGTCCCCTCCCGCAGCTGGAAGGGAAACGGATCCACCACAACGTCTCCTGGCCTTCAGACAGCATGGCATGGCAGGGGACAGGACGGTTCCTGCGCCATGCAGGCAGAGGCACCCACGGGACAGTAGAAAAGGCCAGCTCAGACTCGGGTTCTTTATGCCTTTCTGTATAAAATGCTTCCCTATCCCCATCAGCTAACCTGTGCAATGGTGCTGGGTTTGTTTAAGGTGACCTGCATGATGACAAATCCGTAAGCCAAACACCCACCTGAAGCATGCTGAATACCACTCCTGGGCTGGGGAACAGAGCAATCTCCCATCCTGAAGGGCTGAGGGTCCTGGGATGCGCTGGAGAGGTCTCTGTTGGCGGTACCGCACTTACCGATGTCTTTCCTCATCTGCTTCAGGCTGTAGAGTCCAAACTAGCGACAAGGCGAGTCTCAGTCTTCCCTCCAGGCTACGCAGCGCTGCAGGCAGCCGGGAGCTGAGGACAGACAGCCGTGAGGTAAAGGTGGTTCTTCTAGCAGCCCCCACCGTCTGCAGCAATAAGGTGCCTCCGACTCCTCGGCTGCAGTCCCTAGGGCCAGCCAGGGCTTCCTGAGGAAGACAGGCTGGGAGACGAGGAGGGGCCCCTGCAGCGGTGAACCAGCACTAGCACTGGGAACAGCCAGGGCAGACGGTGGTCAGCTGCCCTCCCACCAGACACCACCAAGGGAGCCGCGTCACTCAGGCAAGCCTGACGTTTCCTAACAGTCTCCCAGTGGGAAATCTGCCAGGATCTTAGGCTTGCTCCCAGAGGCAAACGTGCCCTCCCAGAGTCTGGAAAAGTCCTGCAAGGCACCTTGTCTCACTTTTCTCTGAGAAGCGCCCAGGCTGCGGCACCACGGCCCTACTACTCATGGGCTTCATCTACTCACAGCTTTCCACCGGAGCCCTCCTCCCTTCTGCACAGTGCCAGAGGCACTGGAGGCTGCGCTGCCCACCAAGCCCCTGCCCTCTCTGTAGCTGGATCCTCCCATTGACTCCCTCTTCCCATCACCAATCCCTGTGCCCTGCCCCCATGCAGAAACACGCTGTTTGGTTCTGCCTGGGCCAGCTGCTGTTTGCTCACCACCTCTGCAAGGATCTCAGCCCCATAAATGGGCAAGCTTGGTTTCCATGCATTTTTTCTGATGTTCATCATTCCCTAAGAGCATCTCCCTCAGGTTCAGGGGTGCCTTCATCTGTCACGCAGGTAGTCTGAAAGTTGCCACATGTCACTAAAGAGCGCCCAGCACAGCCCCGAGCTTGTAGCTACCCGTGTGTGTTTGCATGACCTGGGGCTTGCCTAAGCAAAGCCAAGGTGGGACTCAGCATGGATCCAAACCTGGTTCTCCTGCAGGCTTCCCTGCAGAGAGCTCCAAGGAAGCAAAGAGGCTGTTGGGAGCAGAAAGCAAGTTGGGAAGGAGGGGAAAAAACAATTTACCCAATCTCGTGAACCTGGAGCTGTCCCACATGCCGAGAGGAGATGCCTTTTTAGCTGGCAGCAGCACACATGCTCAAGAGACAGAGAGCAGCCCCTTGCATACCACTCATTTATAGCAAGCCAAGTGGGAGACATGTCCCATTCTCCCCGGTGATGACTCAAGAGCTGCTCCTCTGGGGAGGAAGGATGAAATAACGTTGAATTTTAGCTGTTGTCAGAGCAGCTCAGAGCATGTTGCTAGGCACCAGCTGCAGGAATCGCCTGCAGGTGCTTTCGCAGAGGGGTTGGGCCGGTTTACTGGGCTCTCCCAGTGCAGCCCGAGTGCCAAATACCTTTGAAACGGGCATAATCCCTTCTCAGCCTGAAGAAGCTATTGCACAATCTCCCCAGGATTGAGGGTTTAAATCCAGGGGCTGTGGCACAGCCGGGGGAAGGGCACTGGGCCGACTCTGGAGCTGCGCTTGCCTGCACGGTGAGGGGGGGGGGGCTCTCTGGGGTGGTGGTATGCAGCCTGCCCGCGGAGGTGGCAGTCTCGCAGGTGCAAATGGGAGCCTTCTCCCCCATCCTGCCCTGTCTTCCCTTATCAGGGTGATTGAAGTCTTCAAAGGATTAAATGGCCAAGTGGTTTTTTTCTGCTCCTGGAAATGAAGCTCTGTAGTCAGCTGAAGCTTTCATGTGCAAGCGTTTGCTCGAACAGATTCCTATCATTTGGATCTGTATAAACACAGTGCAATTTCTGTCTCACTGTTATGCAAGAGCACAACAAGATGAGGCTGCTTTTAAAGCCTGGGCTAGATACTGACTCCTGTGGAGGCTGTGGTGCTGCTTAGAGTGCTAACACACCTGCAAACCCCAGGGCTGCCCCACTGCAGAGATGGCTCTGTCTACAGCCAGCACGCTGCCTCCAGCCTCACCCAGACGACATGTCTGCCTGCCTGCTGCCTGCTCGGAGGTGATTTCTGACCACCCTCTCTAAAAATGAGACCAGCTCTGCTACTGGGGTGTATACACGCACACGTTAAATGCCAGTATGGTGAAATGCGTTTCCACGCGGGCTTTAAACCGCTTTTTCTCACCTGACCTGGGCATCTCTAAGCACCTCTAGGGTTTGGGTCCCCTTGGTGGCAGTTCCTGATGGCTCCTTAGGCCATCAAGGCCACCACAGAGAAAGAACTTTTCCAGACCTCCAGACTCTAGCACCTAAACCTCTTGTCCTAGAAAAAGAGGACTTGCTCCAGCTGTCACTGTGATGCCCATCAAATGTCTTGCAGAGATAATCACGCCAGCCACTGAGCCTGTACAGCCTCCCTCCAAGGCAGAGAGCTGTGTCTGCTTCGCTGGTACCAATGGCAAGGCGCTTGGCTCAAGGAAGGAGGAGTCCCCAGCGGTGCCTACGCGATTGGTGATACCGTGCTTCAGTCCACACTACTAGTGCTTTTTCTGCATGGTGCAGCATGCAGATCAGGTTACCAGAGACAACTGGGGATGGGACAAAGTACTCCACCGTCACAGAGGCATCAGTGTCAATTCAGAGTCTCGCTTGGAAAAATGCTGTGTAGGCATTTTATTCTTTAATGTAATAAAATAAGACTGATGATTGCTTAGTGTGCTGCAGGTACTTGCTAGGAAACACTCCTATCGGCACTGGCTGTAGCTTTTAGAAGAGGGTATTTGTCCTTGCAGCTTAACTGATCTTTCATATCGCAAGCCACCTCCTCTACGGGGCAAAGCATCCCTGTCTGATACTGATTTGAGCGAAGCGGTGCAGCTTTACACCTGGGGAGGGTATTTTGCATTGAGCCCCGTGCAGGCAGACCTGGCTCCTGCTTGCATGTGGGGTTGACTATGATTGCCCTGGCGTACAAAGGGTGCTAATTACACAGCGCAGTTTATTTGCATCCTTTGCAGCTACATGACTTTGGCTCTGCTGAATGAGATTTACAGGTTCTCACAAGGATGCAGGTGGTTTATTCCCAGGGTTTCACGGTTTCTTCCCATGCAAGTCCAGACTAGCCGCATAGAGACGAGTTGTGCCTAAAACAGGGATTCTGCTGTGAACTCCTACAGCACCATAAAAGCTGAGCTGCAGCTCTCGTTGTCCTTCCCTGGAAGGCAAACCCCCTCCAACACAGGGTCCCCCACACACCCTTGGATGAGGCTTCATCAGCCTATTGCTCCATCAGGATGGATTTGGGTGCAATTTAGCCACAGCCCACCCTGCCCAGCTCGGAAGGAGTTTTGGACTAGTGTGGGCTGCCTCGCCAAGGACTCGGGTACCTCAAAGACATGGTAGCTGTCAGCAGGAGCGGGCGTGAGTCCCAATGACAGCAGCACCTACAGGAAACCCCAGGTCAGATGGGGACCTGAGCTTCTCCCATCAGCACTGTGGGCTTACGAGAGGGCGCCTGGGGCAGCAGCACCCTCCAGGGCCAGGATGACTGCTACGCTCTGCTCTGAACCAGGCCTGGATCTGGGGCATGATCCTTAACACACCAGTGAAACTGTCTGGATCCAGTCTCTGGCATCGAATCAAAGCCTGTGGCTGAGTCTAGACATGAAGGATGAGACCAGTTCTGCTGTCTGTGTTTCCAGGTTCAGTCTGGCCTCTGGGCCAAGCTAAGGACACAAAGCAGAATGTGCCATTTAATCTGGCTGGATTAATGTGTGAATTGAATTAGTTCAATCTACTCTCAATAAAATCTAGAACACGTAGAAAAATGGTGTTTAATCTTTCTCCAAGCCTCTTTTTGTATGCATCTGAGCAGGGGGCCCGCAGCGTAGCCGTGGGCAATCACAATGAAACAAGAAGCCAAGTTTTAGCAGCACCCAGAAGACAGGGCTGAGATCAGCGTCCTGTTGTCTTTGGATACGTGCTGGTCTGATTCAGAGGTTCTCCTGCCCCAAAACCGCTCTGTGTGACAGAGGAGAGCGTGGGGAAGGCAGAGGAACATAGGGAAGGCATGGTCATGGGAGCTGGTACCTGCTGGCCCCAGCTCTGCTCCCGGGCTTGCTTGAGAGGCAGCAGGGCTTGTGTCGACAGGGTCTTCATGTTCGTCTCAGTGCCCTCAGGAGCTGCAGAGGGCTGTGCCACTCCGCTGGCTCCAGAGGAATTTCAGCAACTGCAGGTCTCCCCTTGCCGAGCTGTGCCAGGCACTCCCGTGGCCCAGGTGAGTGCATTGAAATAAAGGCGGCCACTCCAGCGCCACTGAAGCGAAGTGCACGTGTCCTTTGGGAAAAGGACAGTGCCAGGTTGCTGCTGGGGACTGCTCATCAAGAGCATGTCTTGGTCCTCCAGGAAAACTGTACCATGGATTCAGGTGCTGTCCTGTACACTCGCTCCATGTCAGCTTGCTCTGTGCACCCAGTCAGCCACAAAAAGCACAGTATTGCCCTGGCTTTGATCGCATTTAGGTAGTTTGACAAAAGAAGGCTCCAGTGGCTCATCACAAGGAAAAATATAAAATTATTTGGAAATATTAATCAGGGGGATATCACTTGTTTTGTGCAGCTCACATAATGCTATTTTGCAAGAAAGAGAGAAATAACGAGAGAAGGAGAGGGAGAAGGCATTTTATTCCTTTCCTGATTCTGCCTGCCCTGGATAAACGCAGCCTGGCTGTAGCAGAGGGCTGGAGGGTTAGCTGCCCAAACCAAAGGCAAATTTATTTGAGATCCAGGGATTAAGATACAATCGTTTGATCTCAGATTAAACAGTGGATGAGCACCACAAAGGATAGCTTAAAACATTTGGAAAGGTGTTAAGGAAAATCGAGCAGGATTAAATAACAAAATAGCTGCATTAAGCTAGAATGCCTCCCTGGATCACAGGAAGCCGGGCACTGAAGAGGCTGCCGGCAGGGACAGGCGAGCAGGCTCAGTGCCACAGCTCTGCAGCATTTGGGGGTTGAGCGATTGACTGTATGGGAAGAGCAGGGCCACTTGCCGTCTGGGGCAGGTGAGCTGTGCATGTGTGCAAGTGATCTGGCAGAGCCGGTGGCCCACCCCAGCCCCACCAGTCCCATTCAGGGCTCTCTGGGGATGGCGCAAGAGCAGCTTGGGGTCCCCGCTGTCCCGGAGCAGCCTCAGGGATAGAGCAGAAGGGACCATAGGAGACCCGGCTCATGACTCCCACCGGCTTGGCGAGCAGTGTTTTGGGAGGAGAGGAGCACCAGGGCTGCCATGTGGCTGTCACTCCGGATGAGGGACATTTGGCAGGTGCATGAGACGCTTCACACCATCCCAGGCCCTCGGTGCTCCCGCACCAGCACCAGCCTCCGGCTGCTGGGCCGGTTCTTAGCACAGCCCCGCTGCTTGCGGTACCCTGGCCTCTGTGCAGGGAGACGCAGAGCACAACCGAGAAGCCCGGAGCATCTTTCCTCCACCGCCACGGGGCCACGCTGATGCCCTGCTCTGCCAGCGCAGCACTTGGGGTGGCAAAACACAAGCGAGGGATAATTTGAGCTTCCTCAGTGCCATGCAGCCATCTCCCAGCGATTCTATTTCCCGCCCACCCTCTGAGTTGAAAACAACAGGAACTCACCCTGCTCCACACCGGTTTGTTGCTCCTATTGAACTGCTGTCCCTCACCCTCAGGGGAGCACGGCCACTGGCCAAAAATTGTTATTAGGAAGAAATTATCCAGCAAAAATAGGCTGGCTGGCTAGGTGTAAATGCATGCTCGAGGATGGCAACCCCAGGGCAGCAAGGCTCGGGCTCTTAGCGCAGTGTGTCTGCTTCCCAGCCTTGCTTTGGGAGCTTTTGGGAGCTTTCCCCGCCGGCGTGGTTTCTTTTCCTGAACTTGGCCTGTATTTCCTGAGACAAATCATCCAGCTCCCTTAAGCAACTGCTCATTTGCAGCCAGCAGGGATCATCGCTAGCCATTCCCACGGGTTTCCCGATGGCCTCCACATGCCCGTTTTGGCTACTTTGTTCTGCAGCACCTTTGAAATCATTAATACAGTGCTGTTAAATGCGTGTCAGTCGCAGATGGGCAGCACCACCTGAAATTAGTGCCTGTGGATTGTGGCACTGGCCCAACCCCTGCGTGCTGGTAGCCGCTGCGTGGGAGCTCTGCGGCTCAGCCCCAGCTTTTGCTCCAGTGCAGCTTTATGAAATGCAGAGAGCAGTCATGAGGCTGGGGGACACAGAGCTGTGCTGGATGGATGCTGGGTCTCTACTGGGTCTGGGCAGCTCCCACTGCACCTTGCCCAGACCCGGTGGAGGCCCAGTGTCCCAGCAACAGGCAGGGGTCCCTGCTTGCACCCATCGAGCTACAGCATCCCACAGATAAACACCAGCCTTTTCTCGGAGTGGCCAAAGCCACCTCCCCACTGTGAACATTGGGCCGCTGGCTTTACAAATAGGTTGTGCTCTTGCAAGGCTGGTGCCTCCATCACCAAAAAGCACCTTGCAACAAGGAACCCCAAGGCTGGGAAGGGTCCAAGCGTGGGACTGCCCAAAAGCACGTAACTTCTTCTTCTTGCCCAGGGGACAGCGGTCCTGCAAACCACAGCCTGTTTTCCAGGCAGCCCCACCGCCAGCCGCAGCCACCTGGCAGGCACAGTGACCCCAAGCGATTATTTAACAGCGGATTGTATAACAGAGCGGGCCAGACGTTACATTTCTGTCCCTGACCTCAGCCCTGGGACATCTCCCACCCAGAAAACTTCCAGTCTAATCTTTCAGACCTCGGGGGGAGCAGCCTTGGGCATCTGACGCCATCCTTCAGAGAGGAGTGATCAGTGGGGACCGCGTAGCTCTGGGCAGGAACGGGCTGCCCAGCACATCCCAGTCCCATGGAGAGGAGAAGAGAAGGGAGCCTAATGCCCCACCAAGGGCTCAGGTGTGGAGCCCAGACCCTGCCAAAATGCCCAGGCTAACCCTGCAAAGCCCCCCTGCTCCCTCGTATCCATCTAAATAAAGCACTACACTCGTATCTCCATGTCAGGATGAGCCGTGCTGGCAAGGTGAAGATGGATGAGCTGGCCTTGGGCAGGGCAAGCCAGCTCCAACAGCTCCCCTGGGGTCCAGCAACATTGTGTCTGGGGTCTGGGAGCAGCTGACCCCTTGGACCTGCCCAGCAGGGGTGGGCAGTGCCCTGGAGGCAGTGGAAAGGTGCCTGCTGCTCTGGAGAGCCCCGCATAGTCTGGGGCTTGGTGCACATCAGCCTTGTGCTTGTGATGTCCCCAAACTGCATTGCTCGCAGGAAGATGCTCCTTTATGTGGCTGAGGAGACAGTTCAGGGCAGTGCCCTCAGCGGTCAGAAGGATGCTGCAACGTTGCAAGGAGACAGGCATGGGCAGGCCCTGCTTATTGCTGCTGAGCACTTGCCAGCTGGTTCAGACCCATCTCTTTCAGAAATCAATCAAAACCAGGTTCTCCTGAAGCCTTATTTGAGCAGACACAACAAAGAGCTTGACTACAGCCTGGCTCTAAGCATCCCTTTTCAGCGGGTCTCAGTGGCTGTGAACAGCCCCTCCAGGATGAGCATGGATCTGCTGGGAAGCTGGAGAGGACCCAGCAGGGCCACCAGGCTGGCTGAGGTCTGGAAACACTGCCTACAGGGAGAGGTGGAGACAGCTGGCTTGGTTAGTTGGGAAGGAGAAGAGGCTGGGGCGATTTAGCAGAAGTCTACAGTGACTCGGAGGGCAGATACAGGGAGGATGGAGCCAAAGTCTTTCCAGTAGGTCAAGACAATATAACATGAAGCAAGAGGCAGAGATTGCAGCCTGGCCAGTTCAGGTAGGGTGTTACGAAAAACTCCTTCCCTGGAAGGGTGGTGCAGCCCCGGGACATGTACCCAGAGAGGAGGGGTCTCCATCCTTGGAAGTTTTTCAGCCTTAGCTCTGCAGAGCCCCAGCTGCTCTGACCCATGTTGCGTTGGCAACAGTCCTGCTCCAAGGGTTGGCTGGATCAGAGACCGCCGCAGGCCCCTTCCCACCAGCACTTTATGAGTCCATGATAAATTGGGTGGCAATTCTACACCAAACTGAGCTGAAATCAGCCTCCTGCCTTCAGCCATACATGCCAACTTACATCAAACACTGTTCTTGTACAACTTGCAAAGATCTACCTGCTCAGGGATGCAGCAGTCCATAGAGGATTTTGCAGCAGTCCATAGAGGATTTTGCAGCAGCCTGAGCTCAGGAGCGCACAGTTTACCAACAGCCACAGCAAAAATAGGTTCAAAAGGCAAGATCAGAAAATCCAATATCTAAAATCCATGACTGTTTCCACAGCTGGGCCAGGGAGCCAGCTGCTGCAATGTAATTAAGTCTAACAATTAACCAGAGGTGTGATGCTCTCTGAGGAGCAGGGTGCTGCATTACTGAGCCTGAGGTCTGCGTGTGCCAGCGCTGGGAGATGAGAGACAGCGAGGCACAGGGATGCTTCTGCAATGCCCAGGAAGCAGCACAGAGGGATGCCGAGTCCGTCAGCTGCCACCACACCTGACTCCTCTGCACCCTGCAGCAGCAACCAGCTATCAGAGCTCACCTGAAACCACATCTTACTGATTTCTTTGGCAGGGGAGAAAAGAATAAAAGGATGAATGAATGTATTTTTAATAGGTTACATAAACAATTAGTTCCAAAGCTGCCTTTATAAATACATGGCACAAGCTGTCAGTACTTTCACTGAGAGGTGAGCTGCACCTTTAATGTAGAGAAAATTTTAGCTGTTTCAAAGGCAAACTGTCCTCCCCTCGAGCAAGTCAAATCTCAGCTGGAGGAAGCAGCTTTGGCTTGCTAAGAATATTTTGATTTTGCAAAGCGATTCCGCTTCATTTACAGGCCATGGGGAATTGCTTTGGAGCTGGTCCTTAGATCTTAAAAGCCTCGCGTGCATGCCTGGTGCTTTGCAGCACAAACGGGCTTGGGCTGTATCCTGGCGTGCTGCTGCTGGTGGGTGGGCTGGGGGCTGCTCAGCCTTCCTGGGGTGCGAGAGCTCTGCTCCAGCTGGGCAGCAAGGTCTCTGGCTCAGATCAGCTTCTGAAAGAGCCAGGCTAAGCAAGGACGCAGTTTGAACGCAGTAACGCTACAGGAACGCGCTCACTGTGGCTGCAGCTGCCATGGCTATGCCTGGTTTCGCTGTGAGGGAGTGACCAGTGCCACAGCACCCGATCAGATCATGCTCCTGGGGCCTGCAGTGCTCCTGCTGGCAGGGACGGCCCCTGCCTGGCCGTCACCCCCTCCAGTGTGATGCAAGAGATGCCTTTGCACTTTGCCTCCGTAGCAAACCAGAGCTGGCAGCAAACCCCTAAGGGAGGCAGCTTGGGGTCACGCTGCAAGCGCGGGGTCACGCTGCAAGCGCAGGAGGCTGGGGGTTAGGGATCGCAGCACGCTCACTGTACAGCAGGGTATTTAACAGCTCTGGGCAAAGGGTTTGCCCAAGGAGCGTGTCCGGGTACAAGTGCTGCCTTATCACATATTCACATGGCTGTGTTTACCAGGCTGCTCCTCCGGCTGTCTGTGAGCAGGAGTTTCTACCCTGCTCAAAGGGCAGGAGCTCACAGTTGCTTTTGCCATCTGATGACACTGATCCAGCAACACTTTAACCCTTAAGGACAACCTGCCACATTGCATGGCGGGGGGTGTTCACCAAGTCACAAGTATTGCAAGTGTCCTGGCACAGAGAAGGTTGAGACCCCAGGCCCCACGTCTCACCCAGGCCAGCAGCACAAATGTCACGGTGTTCGCTGCCTGGCACAACTGCCTGGGGAGCGGGGATGCTGGCAGCTGCCCTGCACTCTCGGTTTACTCCCGTCCCCAGCGAGCAGCCCCAGAGCACTTGGGCAGCTTGTGCAAGAGACAGGGAGCGAAGGGCTCTCACGGCCCGGAGGCAGAGGGTCACTAGAAATGCCAGACTGAGGTTGGTTCTTCTTATCCCCTGAGAGTTACAAAGTCCATGGCCTTTAAACACCATAGAGAGTGTGACCTCTGGCTCTCGGGCAACCCTTGGAAAACACGTGCCCTGGCCTGAAGGAAGAGAGCACAGACAAAAGGAAAACCAAAAGAGAGCAAATCCAGAAGGAAAGCAGAGGAGGAGCAAGCCCCGGCTAAAGCCAAGGAGAGAGGGCAAAGGAACAGCTTTCCAACGGGCTCAAATATTCACTGCAATACACAGCTGCTGTAAGACTGATGCACCATTCCTGTTCTGAAACCCTGTTTAAAGCCAGTTTTTGTTACATGTAATAAGGATGGAAAAGAAAAAGAAGTTTCCCCAAAATAACCAACGTAGTTTATTTGGTATTAAAACTGTTTCCTTTTGGGTATAAGCGATCTGGCTCCAAGTTTGAAGCTAGCCCCATTCTTTGCCAGGAATGAAGATAACACTAGGGAATCCAGACAACAGCCAGAGCTTGGCAGCACACGGCTGGTGGGACTCAGCCTTTGCCAGGCTCCTGCTCCGGCCCAAGGCAGTCTCCACCAGCGTTAATGCTTCTCCCTCACCCATGTATTCCTTCTGCAGCCCATCATTATGATACAGGCCTCCTTCCTCCTTGAAAGAAGCCACCAGAGAGCTCATCAGGCAGGCAGGCAGGGCTTGCTGCTCCCTGCGTGGGGGTGAGCTCCAGACAGAGCCCACAGGGCATGGCTTGGGAGCGACAATCTGACAGCCAACGCAGGAGCCAGGGGAGCAGACACAACTCCACCTCTGCTGTTATTTCCCAGGTGCCCCTGCCATGATAAGTGGGACAGGCAGAGCCTGGAGGAAAACCAGGAGGAAAGGGAATGGGACCTAGTCCCACCCCCTCCAGGTAAACCTGCAGGCTCCCTGCGTCCCTTTGGTGAGCCCTTTGAGGCAGATGTGTTGCCCCACGGGGGACCCTGATCTCTTCTGGGCTCTCCTTGTGCCACTGTGACAGCCAGTTTTCTCACGCCTCTCACTGCACCGCTTTGCGTTTGTTTAATAAATACTCCTCAGAGGTCCCGGGCCATTGTAGGCACTGCTCATGCAGTGGTTGTTGGATCCTTTTCCATTCTGTCCCCAGTGGAAGCAATCACATTTTTCTTGCGAGATCTGTTCTTCCTAAGCCAGGCTGCCATTTATCCATTATTACTGAAGTATCAAGGGCATTTGCGCATGTTTGGAAGCACATCAGCTCCCTCAAGGAAGAGGGATGAAATATCCTCCCTTGCCTGATAAATTAAATTGCTTACACAAGTAGAATCAAATCCAGGTTTCTGGGTTATCCAGTGGAGCTCTTTTGCAATGCTGGTCTTAGGAGAGGGGTTGCAGAGATGTCTTAGCTCACACCCCAGAGCTAGTAAGACTGCAGGTGATTCAGACATTGAATTTTCCAACTTGGACATTTCTAGGTAACCCAGAGAGGATTCCCAAGGCAAGGATGGGTTTCTGCAGAAACAACCTTACACACTGCCCTCTCCAAAGCATAGCCGTGTTCAACAACATACGTACTCGCTGCCTTTGGCACACTCTACACAGCCTCCCTCCTCACTCACAGATGTCTCAGCAAATTACCTTGAATGAGCTGGAGCGGCCATCCTGGTGAATAAGAGAGTCCAAACTCAAGGACCTGGGAGTCCTTTTGCACGTCTAGCGTTGTGTGTCCCTGCTGGGGATACAGTGCAGATGCTGCAGGATAGCATCCCATGACCTCAAACAGCCTACAAGCACAAACCAAAAGCAGTGTAAAACCTACTTAAGACAGAGTTTGTGTAAGATTTCACTGTCCCCAATTCAGCAGCCAGCCTTGGCCTGCAGCCTCCTGCCCCCAGGTCAAGTGCCAGGGAGAAGTCAACACACAGGGTCCGGGGTGCTGAACTCAGAGCACAGGGACCTGAATTTCTTGCTGCCACCTGCTGTCCCCTGCCAGCAGGGCAGGCCCTGCTCAGCTCTCCCTGCCAGCACTGCCCCAGGGAGCCCCAGCCTGCACCTGGGGGAGCGAATAGCAGGACTCATTGCCCCCCCCGCCCCGAGCCCCTGCCCCCTGTGAAGCACTAAAGGGACCCAAAGCCTGGTTTGTCCACCCAGAGGCACTAACAGAGAAACCAAAGTAGTGACTTGTGTGTCCTAATTCTCCTGGTCACATGCTCCAAAAGTACAGTTGATGGAGTTGTCCCTGATTTTCCACCTGGCAGGAGGAAGCCTGCTGACTCCCACCTGCCGCAACCTGGGGCCATTTGCTCCCACTGGGAACCCAGAGGTTGTTTTGTGCATCTTCCATCCACAGCCCAAGAGGGGCTTGAGGACGAGCCAAGAGACATCCCAGGGGGACAACCCAGGCTGCCACTGCTGCAGTGAAAAGCCCTAAGGGCCAGTGGGAAAGGCCGTGCAAGTCCCCGCGCACTGCAGCACGAGCCAAGGCGAGACTGGCACAAAGGCAGCAGGAGCCAAAAGAGGCGTTTTATTTGCAATTCTTGAGCAACAGAGGCTGAGGAGATGCAGCATGTGCACAGCTGGGAAGAGATGGGGAGTAGGTAACACAGAAAGATCCATGTGGCCACTACAAGAGCAGTTCGAGCAACGCACAGAGAGCAACTTTATTGCTAGGCTAAAATTGTCCTTCTGATGTGTTTCCAAGGCCACTAAGATGGGACTTGCTCATATTTGCTCTATAGCTTTTTCTAGGAGAAAATTTAGCTTCTTACAACAGCAGTAGGATATGCAGGGACACTCAAGGAAGTTAAACTCAGTTTGGTGTTTCAAGGGGATTTGCTAACCGGCATCACGCCCCACTCACACATGCCTTTTCAGAGCTCAAGTGGCCTGTATTTGACTGCATTCAGCCTGGAACTGTGCCCACAAAGGGGCTTAATGCAGTTTCACCAATCCACTTTATAGCAGCACATTTACGTAATTCAGATTAACCTCATGCTATCCCCTGTGCAGAAAAGGTCCTGTTTTACACTGGTGTAAACTGGGGCTCAGCCAGCCTTGGCCGGGTGCGGTGCAGCAGAGGATCGCACTGCAGGCAGCCAGGAAAGACAAACACATCCGATTCATTTGCCAGGCCTCAGAGGACATGGGAGACGGGAAGCAATTCAGAGACAGCGTCCAGGTATGCATCCAGGTGGATGCTTACCAAGGGCTGCTCCTGACCAAGATTTGCCTGACAATCTCCAGGTCAGATTGTCTTCATTTCAGTGAATGCCACCCCAAGACCAGCCATTGCCAAAGCTCAATCCCACGCCGAGCACTTCTGAATGCAATGCTCTCCTTGCTCCAGCTGGCCTTCAGTGCCACATGAACACACCATCAAGAAGACAGTGTCAGACGTTCACCTTACAGCAAGTGACCCTTAGCCCTGGGAAGCAGTGGCCCACCTTCGCTGCTAGTTAGGACAGGCCAAGGGAGCTTCCTCCCTGCTAACTCAGCCCACCACCGGGAGAGAGGGAAGACAAGAGCTGCAGACACAGAGGAAATAATAATTAAAAAAATAAATAAAATCTATGCCTGCTACTTTGAGACAGCAAGTTTCCTGTTTCAATTGACAGAACAAATAAGTTGAGGAGTGGGTGCCAGGAAGCATTTCAGGTGACTAGGTGTCTGGTCCAGAGAGGCAAATCAGTTAAAATGCTGCAGAAGCCTGACAACAGCAGAGCTGCAGGTGCTTGGTCCTGAACAGGACCCACTCAGGACCCTGCTCGTTCCTCCATGGCAGGCTTTTGTATTTCAGATAAACACAGCAACCCAGGATTGCATCAGCCGGGCTGTGCCTGGCACAAAGGGAATTCCGGACTACACACGACCTAAAGCCATTTTTGCATCCTCTTTATTTAATATTGTATCTTTTATTTATAGGCAGAACCACAGGCCCTGAAAGGAACCAGGAGAGGGAAGAGAGGCAGAAGTCTGTTGGGAAAGGTCTGTAGAGAAGTAGTTGAAAAATGCCTTTGCGGCAATAGCTGCCCGATCCTTCACTGTCCTCACCTCCTCACTCTCACCAGATTCCTGGCAGAAACCAGTGTCTCCTGGCCCCACACAGCCCAGCAGGCAACACCTATGCACGGGCAGGTTATTCCCACAGCCTTGGCTCCACACAATGCAACAACCAGTCGAGTGACATTCCCCTGCAAAGTGCGGATTTGTGTGAGGACAAGGGCAGGCACGTTGGCTGTGCCTGTGAGGACCAATGCAATCCCCAAGGTCAAGCAAGCTGCATGGGTACACTGCAGGGGCAAGCTGCTCCATTTCACCACTTCACTAGTAAACCAGGAAGAATTGGCAAGAAAACAACAGGGAAGTCAAAGATCTCGGGCCTCATGCATTCATCATGTGCAAGCCAGGTGCACAAAGCTACCTTGTACCAAGCCCAAAGCTACCTAAATAGCATGAAAAAATTCCATTTTACAGCAATCAATCTACCAGACACCTGTCTATAAGAACTCAACCAACCTTGCTCTGAAAGCTTCTCTGCTTTACAGGCCAGCAGCACAGACATTTGTGGTTGTTCTGTTCTGCTGGCACGACCAGGAGCCAGAGGTATGCTTGTGTTTCTCTTGCTCCTTTGGTCAACTCCCTGTTAACAGAGCAGGTAAGAACAATATCTGCCAGGTGAACACGCCGTCAGCCTCTGCACCCACCGTTTCCTCAGACCTCAGCAGTGAAACTTGGTCTGTACTTGAAAAGGACACAAAGCACAATGCAGTGGTTATCGGCTTGGTCTCTATGTTGCATAGCCCTGGCTACAAAGCTGATTCAGGGTTATTGGCAGTCTGTTTTGCAAAAGGTAAATAGACTCCTCACTGAGCTGCAAGGACAAGTGTGGGCAAGTTTCTGAGCTACTAGCTAAATGAGGAGCTCTGGGCAATTTGTTTTTAGGGCTTTGCTGTGTCAGGGCAGACTCCCACCCTCCTTGGTTCAGGAGCTAACCTCCCAGCTGGCAGATCTAAGCGCAAACCTCATACACAACTCAAAGCAGGCACAGAAGAGGATGACACTGTTGGAACACTGATCTTCATGGTTTTTAATAGGAACCAGGCCAACACAGGGTACAGGCAGTCACAGAATGACTGGGGAAATGGGAATATCAGCACCTCGAGTAAAAGCTAGAAGCAGCCTAAGTGCTTGCAAAATGGCTTAAGAGCAGCTTCACATGGAAAGTTACTGCTTCTAAACCAGTTTAAAGACTAGCCCCTCTCAAACATTGGTCAGTTATGAGCAGCTTATTGGAGGTAGCCTGCCAAGGCTGTTGGGATGGCAGCATGCTACAAGAAAGAAGCAACTGTCCCCTTGGAACATAAAGCCTGACCCCACACACATACCGTAGATGAACTCATGCCATCAGGGTTTCTGAACTGCTCTGTCCTCAGTATGAAAGGAGGTTTATCCTTAGCCAGGCGTTCTCCAGAAAGGTCTACAAAGCAGAGTTCCTGGAAAGCTGAGTCTGTTTTCAGCAATCAGAAATGGAGGTTGTGCTGACAGTTTCAGGACAGGACCTACCAGTCATTCCTTCCTGCTAGTCTAAAAGAGTAATCAGATTAGCTTCTGTTGTCCCTGCATCCCCAAATATCCCTGCTCTACTTCTTAGGAAGTTTCAAAACGTGCAGAAAACAGAGAGATGAACAAGCTTTGTTTGGAAGCTTTGGGAGATAAAAAGGAAGAGCTCCATTTCTTTTTTTGCAATGACAGGGTCAGCAAAGATGCAGACGCTGGAGGTAATTACAGGGGCAGGTTGAAGCAACACTCAAACATAAATGGTGTGTTATAGCCTATGCTGGAGAAACCAAGAAGAGCAGGGTCACACTTAGCTGTGAACTTGGTATCCATATCCCGAAAGACGTGGGGAAGTATTGTCACCTTATGGGGGAGGTGGGGTGTGGGTTATTATTAGATGAAAGCTATAGCTGAAAAAAAAAGGAAGACTAGAGAGAGCTTTGAAGTAAGTCCTAATCTGAAATCCTGTGGTTAGTTCTCATTAAAAGGACACAAAAAGGAGGAACTAAAGGCACAAAAAGGATGCTTAAAAAGGTACAGACAAGTCTTTGTCTATATAGCAACAAAAAAAACCTCCACAGAATTACTGGGCAAGAGGAACATATTTAAGTATAACTAAAATATTCCAGTCTGAGCTCTGTCCTCAGAACTCGGGATTTTGTTTTGATTTAAAGCACCCCGCAAGAAGATAGGTAAGTGAGAATTAAAAGCTCAGCGAGTGGGATTCCCACCTTAAACTAGTGAAGTTTTAGGTTACCGTGTTTCAGACAGAAGCCATGCAGTAACTTCAAAAAAGATTACCCAGGTCACTGTCTGACCAGGCTATTTCTTAGACACTCTTCTGAAGCCTTTCAACAGGATGCTTATCTAAAGCACACTGATTTAATCTGATTTAGGAGTTCCACTGCTGTGGTTAACAGAAAATAGAAGCATAATCTATATTACATGCAAATCCGTGCCATTAAGTTTAAAACGGCCAGAAGTTTACACTTAGATGATAGAGGAAGCATCAACTAATACAAGTTGTGCTTCCTGAAATACCCAGTCTGCTGCATTAACAGCCTAAGTGACAGAAAAATCATGAGAGGAGAGTTTTCGCAAGAAAGCACTCCAGCTAGTAACTTCTGGGGGCTTATTTGACTACTACACACTTACATTTGAGTGGAGCACAAACATCTGCAATTTAGTTTTCTGACTAGCTTGAAGAAAGAGGAGACCATAAATGGAAAGAAGAAAAGGTGGCAAGAGAAAATAAACAAACAGGTAATGGCTTATGTAAAATTGAATAATTACATCCTGTATTCTGCAGCAACTGCCAACATCAGTCATCCCCCATGCTACAAGCCCATTTCAGTGTTTCGTTCTGAATACTACTACACTACCCCTGCCAGGACTAATTTGTATTCCTGGATCCTGGATGCTTTGGAAAAGAGGGTTAATTATCTTGCCTTTTTAATAGCTGCTGGCTCCCTGGCACATTCCCGCAGGAGTACTCATTCCCTTGCATGAAGACCCACTCAGTCTGCAGCTGCTCCATGATCACGAGAGAAGGAAAAAGTTAAATAAATCATGCCAGAAATTAAGACTTCACATCAGCAGCTGCAACAGTCAAGAGGAAGAGCGGAGAACCTATGTGAATTAATGTGTGGCTCCAGCCCAGAGAGCTGGCTATGAAAGGCCAGAACAGGAAGGCTTGGCACAGGACAGATAGCAAAGCCTTTTGAACACAAGAAAAAGGACTGAGGTTATTTCCTTTAGAGGGACATGGCCAAAGCACAGCACAAGTAATCTGGCTGCTTTAGGTTCCTCCACATCCTGTGGGAATTACAATCCTTGGAGAAAGAAATCTTCTATTTTTAACAGGGAAAAAGTATTACACATTAGGAGACTTAATGGAACACAAATATTTTGTTCTTTTAACTTGATGATACAACTGTCTAGAAATGGAAGCTCTTAATCCTTTATCAGATCAGATGCTTTAGCAGTAGAACCTGGGGGCCTCATCATCCCAAACCCTGAACAGCTATATCTTTCATCTTATTTTCATCTCAGACTATGCCCCCACCAGCTTTTGCAAGGAACCTGAATGGCATGCTAGAAAAACCACATTACCGCATCAGCACATCTGATCACCCCTCTCCACAAGTAAAATTTTAATGTTGCAACTGAAAAGATACTGTCTTACTACTCGCTTAGCATGCACAAGGTTTAACAAGTGAGGAAAAAAAAAATGGAAACCCCTTGTTTTACAGGTGACGAATGACGCCAAGTATTTCTCAACTCAGACTTCCCTGGTGAATACTACTAACATTTTTCACATTCCAGTCTACTCCCAGACCATTCCTTACAGAAGCAAAGGTAGGCTGGGAAGAGTCTAGATTAATTTAAAACATGTGGTCTTAACAATAAGAACAAAAATAGCACAGGCTAGAAGAAATGAAGGCAGTGAAAAACACCTCACTTCTAAGACAGGATGGCCTTAGGTGAGATCCCGCGTACCAGACCACTTCATCCAGCTGTGGTTTCATGTCCACCTCTCACCCTTGTCAGCCCCACAGTCCGGGAGAGAAATGCAGGTCTAGTGCACCGTGCTCACCCTTGTTCCTTAGTGCCTTCCTTCCAGAGCTCGCGCAGCACCACTTGTCCCTTGCTTAGATAGGATTCTCCATTCACTCTTGAATTTCACAACACATCAGGCCACACGACATACTTCTCCAGTGCTGTTATTCAGCAAGGCCTTTCTCACCGGACTTAGAGCAACACGACCTATGATACCGGACAGCACCACAGCATCAGCAGCTAACCAACACACGGGAAACACTCTGTGGAGCACCAGACTGCTTTTCCCTTTACACTTTTCCCTTTCTTCGGGACTGTTGCTCCCAGGGGACCCAAATCAACAAGGTTTGTTTCCTTGAAGCTGACACATTTTTGCCACGTATTCAGAGGACACTATCAGCTCTTCTATGACAACATGCCAGAGCATTGCTTGGTCATAGCGCCAGACACGCAAACTGATACATGAAACCACCACAAGGCAATTTTTACAGCAGGACTCTTAAGTTACCTTTTATACACCACATATGTGAAGGTGGGAGGCTCCCAACTGCAGCACAGCTGCATCTAGTCTAAGGTCAAAATCAGAACAGTAGTATTTTGTGCTTTAAGAACTCTTCACAGGAAGCTGAGCCCATAACTAGTGGTTTATTTTCCCAAGCCTTCTTGCACACTATTTCTGGCCAAAGCCATGCCAATGCAAACAAGATTATGTTTGAGACTACTACCAGCTCTGTAATTGCCAAAAGGGAATAAACCACTAGACTGGGTAGACATAAAAACCTGGAATAGCTAAAAAACCCACTAGTAGCTACAGATGTGAGAATACCAGGTATTTTCAAAAGAGGACACAAAAAAGTCCCAAGGATGTTTAGATGTTTAAACATATCCCAGAAGGGAGGGGGGGAGGGGGGGGATGTGAGCAAGCGTGTTCATGTTCCCAGACTTCAATGTATTATTTAACAGAAGAGACTGAATGTCTCCTGCTAAGCCATCATAATATTCAAACAAGTTCAAGCACTGTTCACAAGAAAACACACAGCAAGAAAAGGAGCAAGTTGCATTTAATTACAACAAAGAGGGTTTCAGCCAGTTACAAGCCAGCTTACCCCAAACATTATCCCTCACTAAAAGACAGACTTAGTGACACCATGTTAAGTTGTATCATTCCTTTCATAAAGCAGGACACCCAAACACTTCCTGAATGGTTTCTTTTAAATCTTTTCTTATATCACCCTAGCGATACACTCTATCTTGCTGTGGTGGTATAGAAAGTCAAAAAGCAACTATTCCCACTTCTTGCATATAAGGAGAAATAAATATAAACAAGGATTAGAGTGTCATGAGAGAAGACGAACAGATCTTCACCTCAATATATCATTTACCTCCAATGAAAGGTGATCAGTTAGAAAAAATAAACTTAAAAAAAACCCAACAAAAAACAGAAACAAAAAAAACAAAGAGTGGAACAGACATGAAGATGTGTGAATGGCAGCTGCTTACAAGCAGGAAATGTGCATAGCAATGTTCACTATTTTGCTTGTATGGCTTATGCAAAAGAGACAGAAAAAACTGCACTGAGAGACCTTAATAGTTTAATTTTAATCTAACAAGTATAGCAATACCACTGCCAAATGATAAGACAAACTTCACTCCCCTTGGAGCAACGAACTCTTCACCTGCCCCACTGTTCTGGCTCTATTCTAAAGAGCAAGATCACAGGTGAACACAGACCTCATTTGTAGAAGGAGAAGACCAACCTCATTCCTCCTGAGGACAAGCATCCATTCTTGTAGGCCCAAGAGAAGACATTATTTTCTTTTTACAGCAAAACACCAACAAGGAATCTTTCCTGTTCTCAACTTTTACATGAAGATGATGATTATCTTAAGGACAAAGAAGCCTGAACAATTTTTCGGTCTCCTCTCTTTTGTTCCCCACATGGCACAGGCTACTCATTTTGCATTTGGGACCTTCAACTGGTATCAAGTCCTCTCGGATACACCTGGAACTAGTCTGTCCTCTGATCTGGGCAGCCACAGGAAAGACGCCTTTCACCTGAACAACTTAGGCACTGAATGCTGTGATCCACTGAGGACACTGAAACATTAAAGTGCTTGCTTTTTTTTTTCTTTTTTAAAAACCTGAATGCTTTAAGGGTCACTAATCCTACATCCCAAACTGGACCAACAGATAACATACTATTTTTAATGCTCAACTACAAACAACTTGACTTCTGAAACTACATTAATACAAATAGCAATGCAAGTTATGACAGAAGAAACAGGTTTCCACAGAACATTCAAGTTGATGAAAGAGAAATGAATGACTGGGAGAGACCTTTTACAGTTAAAACACTAGGCAGCACAGAACATTTCACTAGTACCCAGGACTTCGGTTGGCAAGTAGCAAGATATGGCACATAGCCTTCTACGCTGGAGCTCTCTGGAAGCAATTTCTGGGGGAAAAGCACTGAGGCTGAAAGAGTATTAGAACCCCTAAAACGCAAGTCAGTTTGCCACCTACCAGAGAGGAGGCTAGTATTATTCCAAACCCGATGCAGAAAGAGCTGCCAAAGAGCAGCTGTCCTTCAGTTCCCAGTTCAGACATAATAGAAGCCTGATTTGAATACCTGAAATACTCATTACCTGAAGCATGAACAAAATGGAGGTAGACAGGGCAAAAATGAATCATTGTTGATGAGAAAACCTGAAGGACAGCTGACACATTTTCCCTTGTATGATATGGTGTATTTGCCTTGAAATGAAGAATGGGGAAAATCCAGTCTGTATTTAAAGACATGTGCAATGCCCACAGTCTGTAAACATACTGCAACATAATCTCTCAAGGACAAGCATACTGCACAAATAATCTTGCATAAAGGATGAATATGGATAAAATCTGCAAAGACAGAACAAAGAACTTGTACGATAAAATATCTGATAAAATAACTTCTCTCTGATCACTAAGAGCAGAACTAAAAGGAGCCCTGAACACTTTGCTGCAAATTCAGAAAGGGGAACAAACACAGAGCCTAGGACAACGGCTCCCAGACTTCCCTGCTTGGGTTCCCATTTCTGGGGGTTTAGCCCAAGAAAGACGCAACTCCAGCTCTAGAAAAGAGAACAGAGGTTTCAAAGTACTGGGACAAAACAAATCACCTTCCTCACAATGAAAGATTTCTCGCCTCATTAATTTCACATCATGTAATTAGTTACATTATCTGAATCCTACCTAAATTACCTCAGTTTAAGTGAGAAGCTAGCCAAGTCTATTCACGCTATGAATTCTTTCATGGTCATAACAGATGTATAAGATAAATCAGACAAAAGAAAACATCGAATTAACTGTCCAGGTATGAGAGAGTATGGTGGGGCTTGCTTTTTGTTTTAACTATTTTTACCACCGTGGTTTCTATGCGATCAATCTTCTCACATATCCAACTTTTACCATTTAGTATGTCATAACCACTATTTAAAAAAAAAAAGTCAAGAGGATATGTTAAACACCAAAGATTTAAGTTTAAATTATGGAAAATGAGGATGAACACATTGATACAGGCTTGCAATTTTAATTTTTAAAAGGCCCCTACGGTGGGACTAGCTAAGATGGCATCATGCTAATGCAAATGGAAAATAGTTTTTTAAAAAAAAAAAACAAAACCACTTTAAATAAGTATGAATTCACACCATACACGTGTACATACTTAATTTTCTACGTTAGCTTTGTTTGAACTGTAAATCAAGTCTATACTACTAAAAATTCGGTATGTGCAACATTAACCTGATTAAAGCATTTTATAAATACAAGCTTTTTAGTATTGCAACATACTTCACTACTTAACATACTGAAAAACAAGTTCTACATTTAAAATTCTGATGTAATAGTTCTATCTGCCAATTAAGACTACAAATGGAAAAATACTTGCTAATCTTTAACATTATTGAAAATGCAAATATATTTCATTTTTGGAAGAAAACAATCTTGTTTATACTACTGGTGCTTCTTTAGACATTTGAAGATACTACACTAACAAAATACAAACTTTGTAGTAAGCTTACAACACGTACTTCTCAGAGGCAAAAAGAAAAAATCTTTTGTATTTATGAAGGAACATCCATTTATTATAAAACAAGATAAAAGATATTAGAATTAAGTTGAAACAAGGCAACATTAGAACGACCACTTTAGAGCTTTGTGAACGAAGTGTAGTTTTAAACTTGCAAATCAAGGTGAACGTAGCTCTTAACATGCTGTCCTCTTCTCTATAAATGGGATGAAGTAGAGAAGCAAAGCTTCAAGGTATAAGGGTTGGAGCCATCTGTCAGGAGACAACATATAACATACTCAGGGCATTTTACTGAGCATAGCTCTCCCGCTGATCAAGATCACCCTGCATAATCTGACAAGTTTACGAATTCTGCAGATTTAAGGCTCACACCTCCCAGCCTACCCCCGCAGACAGCAGATGACCTGTAAGTAGGTGTTATTGATAAGTCTACCAGCATTTTTTAGACATAAAAACAAAGTGATGGATCTGGTCACAAGGGAACGTAGACGGAATTCCAAAAGTTGTACTATACACAAGAAAGACTTGACTATTATCGCTGCCCCTCTTCCTAGCTGAACTATTTATAAAAGTAGTATTTAACAGGCGATTTCAAAGACAAAAGGCATAGATATTTAAGGAAGTCAAGACTTAGAATGTGGCATTTCTATCAGAGACAGAGTGGCACTGGGCAGTATTTACACGTGTTTGAGAGAAGAACAGCAGGATGTCCAGCACACCCTTCAGGCTTCTCCAGAAAGCAAAGTATAAACCAACCCCCCTCTATTTGGGAAGGCTGCCAAGACTGAAGGATGGCAGCACACATTTGCCTCTCAGGTAATGGGAGATGTGTCCTCCTGGTTCAGCCAACCTCAGACAATCTTATTACAGCAAGTCTTAACCAGCAGTCCTTGTTTTAAAATACAGTCTTTTCCTGTGATAGCTATATTTGATTATACGCTAGGGTTTGCCTTTTTCATGTTGAAAGAGTAAGTTCTTCTGCTGTTATCACCTCTCCAAACTGAGATAAATCTGAAACTGTGCACAGTATGTTATCAATAGTATCTTAAAAAATATTCTGCCCTGGAAATAATCTCAGTCCATTATTGAGAATATGGACAAAAGCAGGGCGGGGTGGGGGAGTGGGATAGGAAAGATGTAAACTGTTAACACTTGACAGGGAGACAAATTCATAATAGTTTGGAGAAGGTAGTTTAAAATAATATCCAACACTGTGCTGGATTCAAAGTTATGTCTGTGAACACCCAGAAAAATTCCATTTAATCTAGTAAACTGTCTTAATTGTCCAGTGCAGATCTGTCTTATTGTGTACTTGTTTAGCAGGTGAACTCCTCCTCCATTCTTACTAGTTTGGAGCTAAACTCAGCTTGGCCTCACAATATCTGATTGAAAAGAGAACACACTACCGGAGCAGTTAATTCAGAGCAGTAAGCTGTGTAATTTAAAGAATCTTTTTCCCAAAGACATTGCAGATTTCTCTGCATTTATTGTGAAAGATGTAAAAAACTTCAGTAGGACATTATCTGTTAGGTTTGATTTTGATGACAGTGGCTTTTAATGCTTTTCCTGCCTGCCTTCTTTTTATCCCAAACCAATTTTTTCCCCATCTTTCCATAACTTCAAAGTTTCAGAACATATTTTGAGTTCTACAGGCTGACTCAAAAACTAAGAGAGAGCGTCATTTAGAAAATAATGGAACCTAAACTAGAAATTAAATACCATAATATATATAGTATTCGTATACTGTAATATATATATAGTACAGTATATGTGTGTATGTATACAAAATACAGCATATATACATATAATAAGAATGACACAGTTTTTAGCTGCAGACTGAGCTGCTGAAGCCTCACCTTTTACAAAGGCAATATCAACATGAAAGAAAACAAGAAAATTTATAGCAGTAAGATCAGTAAAATTGACTTACTTGGGACTCTTATCTGGTAGTGATTAAGTACAGTGAGAGCTTCCACTGCATCTGTCTTACATTCCCATTCCAACAGACCAGACAGTGTTTTGGCAGAAGCTGTCAAAATGAGAAATAAAAAAGGGAAGGAGGGGATCAGTAACATCTCCTGACAGCGTATGCTCTTATCAAAACTGGAATTCTAATAACTCCCGCAAACAGGTCAAAGTTTACTTACGTTTTGGATCAAACACTTTGTATTTAATAAAGCTGAGAACTTCATGATCCTCACATAACTGTCACAAAAATAAAATAAAAGGTAAAACTCCAGTAAAAATGCACATAAACACATTAGTAAAAATTCCAAGTTCCTGGAAGAGATACACAAAAAGGAAAATACTGACTCTTTAAGAAAGCTTCCAAGAATTTATGGCAAATTATTATTTTAAAAATATGTTTAGATTGGTAACTCCTTATAATACCATTCTATAGCATGCAAAACAAGGCTCCTATATCTGTGCTGTCCCACGATAAGTATGATTTTATACGCACAAAAATTGTTAAGGGTACTGATATCACTACTACCTCAAACAACATATTTAAATAAAAGCAAGTTCTTTTTGACATTCCCACTTCAATGCAGTAGCTCAGTTGTACATACAAGCACTCCACTCATCAATCAGAGTTAAACTGCAGACAGCTTGAAAAAAATATATTTTTATTGAACTGAAAAAGAACTCACTGAACTGTCATCAGTTTTACCACTGCCTCCACTTGTGAGGCCCAGTATTGCATGTTTTAAGTATCCAGACTTCACTTAGGACTCAACTGTGCAAACTGTTCCAGGTGCATGCTTTTCTCCATTCCAAAACATCCTAGCAGTCATTAGAGTAACGATCTCAGGGAGCCAGTAAATCTTTTGCGAATTGTAGTCCTAACTTTCCCTGTATTTGGCTTTGTGCGAGTATTTTCCCCTTCCTCCACAAAAAACGCATTAAGCTCCTCAACTTTATTTCCAAGATCTTGTTTCTCACAGAAAAAAAATTTAAAAAGAAAAAATGAGAGAGTAATGCCAGAATTGTGAAAACATAGCAGCTTCTATATACAGAGGCTACAAACCTATTTCAAAAACCAGTTCTCTTCCAGCCACTACGCTGTAACTATCCCAGTTATTTCTTTTTAAAAGTAGCACAGTGTAAAGCCAGGATGGAGCCCCAAAGCACTATATGTCACAGTCGTTCCAACTGCCTACCTTTACAAATGTTTCTTCAGTTACACACAAGGGAACATTATAATAATGCAGCACACAAGAGGGTGGTTGGATGATGTTCTTAGATGCTTGGCCAGCACTGGTGAAGCGATTATTCTTACTCATTGCAAAATCCTTGTAACTACTTGTGCCATCCTCCAGTTCAAATATCTGGCTTGGAACTACTGAATGCTGCTTGGAAACACTGGGATTTAAGGACATATATAGTTAAAGTTTCTTAAATAATTAAGACTTGCATACTTTGCACAGAGATTATTGATCTAACCATAACAGAGCTGACATTTCTTTACAACAATTTGAAACAGAAGGAGAACAAGATGGGCTGGATTTGACACCTTCCTTAAAAAAAAAAAAAAAAAATATATAGAAAGGATGGATAAAACACATTAGGGAATACAGTTTATTAACAGCCAATCCATGTAATGCCCATATGCTTTATTAATATAAATAATAAATAAAATTATAAATAGTAATAAAAAAATAATAGTTGCAAATTGGAAATCATAACTCCAACAATGATAACAGAACAATGGGATATTGTCTGTTTGCAACCTCATTCCACTGATAGACTACTAATCTGACAAAACATATTTACCAGACATTAAGTCTCTTTCCAAATAACTTGACATTGTTGAGATGTGTGACAGCTCTTTCCACAGCATACTCATCACCCATTTCAACCAGTGCCGTGCCTGGAATAGTCTTCATAAATTTCACCTAAGATAGATAAGGGAAAAAAATGACATTGCAACAAACAGCCCAACCAAGAGTTTTAGAAGTTATTAGGAAATATTTTTAGACCATCTCAGCCAGGCTTTTACCAAAATAATTAAAATGACTATAGTAGTTTCCAAGTTTCTAATTATGCCTTACCTTCTCAATGTTTCCATACAAGCAGAACAGGTTGAAGACCCTTGAACAGTTCATCTTTAGCTGATGCAACCCACTAACCATGACAACTGACCCAGAAGGATTTCCACCATGCATGTAAGAGGAGGATGCCTGGGGCAACGGATAAGCAACAAGTTCTGGAGTGTCCCGAGATCCCATTCGGTACCGGCTCGGCAAGGGCAACAGAGGACCATGTGACCCTAAAGAGATGAAAGACCATGCTTTCATATCTTTTGAAACAAGTTTCACTACTTAATCACGCATTAAAGCCCACATACGTAATGCATATTTAAGGGGGGGGGACACACACACAATGTTACAGCAGTTTCCATTTATTCTTTTTGTAATTAAAAAAAACCCAAAACCCAACAAAAAAAACCTTTCTATTCTCTTTAATGTTCCAAGCCTCTTCTTACTTTACCAGACAAGAAGGAAGGAGCTGTTTCATGGTATTGTTTTTACACACAAATGAAAAAAGGTATTTCAGTAATTATAAAAATAGTTATCTTCCCTGCACCATACAAAATATTTGAAAGAAGAAATATTTAAAATAAACCTTCAGCAATATTGCCATGTCTACTTAGAGAGCTACATGACATCAAGAAAGAATATTACAACATAGGGAAAAGAAACCAAAAGGAGTGAACTTTTAGCCAGAGGTCAGGAGAGGGGATGACACAGCTCTTTTCCAGAGACAAGAGATGAAGTCAGAAGACTGCCTTTCTACAGACAGCTCATGTGGAAGAAACAGGAATACTGAAACCCCTGCATTAATGCAAAATGAAGTTGTCCTATTTTCTACTACAGGTAAAGTGACAAGTTTCATTGAAATAAACAGTTTCTTTTTTTTTTTTTTTTTTTAAATGACGAGACATTACTAGTATGCAATACTTCTGTTTATAGAAAACATCAGTATTAAAGATCAAGGAGAGGATCCCTGTTCTTCTGAGACAAAAAAAATGTGAAATTCACATAAGCCAAGTATAAAAGGAACCTTTTGTCCTTTTTTTCCCCAGCAAAGAGCAGTAATGAGAGGGAGACAGTGGTATAGGAGGAGACAGCCACATTACTTAAAGTAGAAGGGTATATCAGAAAAATGAAAAAAGAACATCAGTGAATACAAAGTGGAACTTGGAAATTCTGGAGATTTGAAGAACCTTTGGAAAGAGTAGGTAGAAGGTCAACCTACATTGTAAAATATCATAAATATATTTGCGAAGAAAAAGGCAAGACAAATCACATTGCATCTGAGAGTTAAGAGAGTAAGTAACTAGAAAAGTCACATCTAACTGGGAACATGAGTTTCTCAGCCCTGAGGTCTTGGTCCAACACATGAAAGTGACAGCAGATCTTCATTTACAGATAGCACTGGTAACAATTGCAGCACTTTATAGCACTAATTCCAAAACATCATTCTTATACAGTCACGTAGCTATACCTTTTCAGAATTAGCTAAAATAGAAGAAACACAAAGCCCACAATTCACAGCTTTGCACGCAAGAACATCAAAGAGCTCTGTGTTGCATCAAACCATTGATCAAGCTATGTTTCTAGAAGAAAACTACTTTCCCAGTACAGGTGTCATTTTCCATCCATTGCTAGGGTGATGGCAACTGAAAGGAAACATTCTTCCAAGGAGTAAATTTGTAGAGCTGGATACTCTCCGTGAAAGGAAGAGGTACAGCAATAAATGCACATAGATTTCAGTGAATCACCAGCATTTTCAGAACGTGGACTGACAGCACCGCACGTACAGCACAATAGTGAACTACTCCTGCTGTAGGGGTCCACAGTTAGGCATTGATTGAATATTTAGAATTCCACATAACATGTAAAGAAATCATAACCACCTGTCATCCTATGTTACTTACCATAACCATCATGTCTAAATGATGATGGGTGCTCTCCCAAAATAGCTTGCCTCTGGCGGCCCTTCCCTCTGTCTAATATGTGGGAAGGGAAAGAAAACAGTTTAGTATGCACAACTATGCACTTGATTTCTCCAGTTAAGACACAAAGCTTCTAGTTAAGAAGCAAAAAAGTAATTTGAGTCCTTGTTAATTTTATAAGCGACTTCTCATTCATTATACATCTAAAACCACAAGCTGTAGCCCTGGGACACCAAAATTAAGACTGCCATCTGTATAACAAATTGCACTTAAGTTGATTGGGGGCAGTAGCCAATGAGGAGATGCAGACATTTAAAGTTTATGGAAATACCCAATAGTTTTCCTAAACAGACACCACACATTAGTATAGATAACACCATACAGCAGGATTTACCTATGTGTCTCTTAAAACAAATTTGAAATGCAGTACTTTTGAAAGACAGTACCTGAATCATAATATTAGCTTCAACAGCAACACATTTTCAAAGTGGGCTTCTTTCAAGAAGTTTCAGCATAAGCCAACAACAACCTGTATTACATGGTTTCATAATCAGTAAACAGAGAGCATTACATATGTGTACATATATATTTACAGAACACCTACTGATTTATGGGCGTGCTGAAAGGATTGTACATTATTGCATTATCAGCAGCACATAACAGTTCAATTGAAGAAAAACATCACTGAATAATGCACTTAAACAACGGTCAATCCTTTAAGAAAACCCAGTTCTCTAGGATATAAAGTTAAGCAAGGAGTCTACATTACTGGAGGAAAGCAGTGCATCACAGCCAAAGCTGTATTTGCTAATCAGATCCATGCTGCATGACAAAGAAAATCTAAACTTCCAGATTTCTTTGTGGTAAGCAACAATTGATTTCTCACAATTAAAAAAGCCACATTGAAAAGATGGGGCAAGGCATTTATCAGTTTACAACAGTTACCAGGAAATTTAAGTATGACTGCTGAAAATGGCAACTCCAGCCCAAGGCAGCTGGAGGTATTCCCCCTGAAAAACAGGAACTATTCGCATTAGACAATGCAACAGTGGGAGATGAAAACACGAGCCCTTTCTGCTCAGGATTTTGAGGACAGGTTCCAAGTCAGATATTTACTTTGGCAATAAAGCCTGAAGAGAGAACAGTGCTGAATGCCTTCAAATATGTAGAAGAAAGATTACTTCTGTCAAGTTTTGTTTTTCTCTTCCCTTTTCAGGGTAACAGCTCTGGTTCTTGGCTCTAGAAAGCAAATGGGCAGTCATATCAAGTATTTTGAGCATTTAAACTGTATGCAGTAATCATCTTTCAGAAAAATCAAGTTTATAATTCCAGTCTGTGGAGCTAAATCCTTTGAAACTTCACACAGTAAAGGACCATATTCTTCAAATAAAGAATTCTGGGAGAACAGTTTGACAAATATTTCCTCCTCGTGATGGTGTAGTCTGCTGCTCTCTCCTTGCCCCATACTTGTTCCTTCCTTGAACAAAGTCCCTCAATTGTGCCAGTACAAATACTTGTGCAAACGGGCACTGAAACATGAGAACTGATCTTTGTTAAAAATAATTCTGAAAGGAAACATTCTTTATAATCTAGTTTAAGTTTGGGGTTTGTTGTTTTTTGGTGTTGTTTTTAAAGCAGATGCCTGAGTCACTGCATATGCTGATACTACCACCAAAAGAAATGCTCCAAACTACAGTTTGAACTTCCTGGCTAAAAGCAAGAAGAATACTAGAAGTCAGGTGTTTTTTTTGGTTCAATCTAATGCAATATGTGTTCATAGCAGCAGGCACTTTTTAGGAAGTTTACTTAAGTGAAGAAATACTATGGGGAAGTCCGTAATTTGTTACCATAAAGAACTAAAACCAGTTCTTTAAAAAAAAAAAAACAACAAACAAAAACACATTAGCAAAATGCATTTCCTTCCTAAGATTGGGTGGGGGTGGAGTGTGAAATTCTGAAAGGATGTATTGGCATGCCTGTCCTCAGAATGAAATTCCTTTGGGCTAAGATCTTGTTTGCTGCAGTCAGATCCCTACAGTTTGGGTCACATTAAGTTCAAAAGCCAAACAACGCTGCTGCAAGAGTAAGTTGAAACACAAATACGAAAACTCTCTCTCTCTCTCTCAAAACCAAAAAAACCCCCATCCTAGATTATCTTATGGGCAAAATTGCTCTAGATGCCTGTTTTCTCAAGTACGTTTCAGTGTTCATTCAACAATTTATATTCCCATTTTCTAGATAAATGAATGTGGGCCACAGTAAATGAAAAATCATGCTATATACAATATAGCATGATATATAGATATATATAAAACACAAGTCTAATTCTTCTCCTCTTAAGGGTAGTAGAGTGATGTATAAAAAAAAATACAGACAGGCTGCCAATGTAACAAAAGGAAAAGAGAAGAGTAGGGTGAGAGTTCTTGAGAAAGACCAAGCCATACCTATCCTAAGTTTTTCATTTTCCACTGTTTTCTCTAGGTTGGGGAACATTTAGTTCATACAGCCATATCCATCTGCAGACCAATTATATGATGTAATTAGATGCACAATGTTACAAGTCAGCCTCCAAACACTGCAATGATCAAAATTAATCCTTCAGTTTTTTCAATTTCAAACCTTCAGATATTTTTCTTGCCCTTGAGCTTCTTCAAAATTCCTTTTATAACTCAGGAATTTGAGGAAAAAAATTGAATCCTGATACAAACAGTCATAATCTACAAGCTGTAACCAATACTGTAGCTCCCTTGTTAACTTTTTACAAGAACTTTATTTTGAAAATTCAAGCCCTAAGCTTTTAGTTGTACAACAGTTTCACAAGCCCAGCGTCTCTGCAGAATTACTTTGAAAGTGCATTATCACTTGAGACAGCCAAAGCCCTCGTTCTCATATATCCTTTGGTAAGTAGATACTCTACCTTGGACACATTGTCTTCACTTTTCTAACTTTACATTGCACACATTGTTGTACATAAGTTACTGAACACTGCACTCAATAGTTACAGATTTTTTTTTTTTTTTAAATAAACACTTTACAGGAATTAGGCTACACAGCAGTTTGTCTTTACATATATAGTCATAGTTTCCACTGACATGAGTTAAGCTCTGGTAATTTTTACAGCTGAGCACTTAAGAGACAGCATGCCTATACCAATTATGAGTCTCCCTATTTTAATACTTAAATATAACTGAGGGGACCTATCTGATATTGCACTGCTCAGTTCCAACTATCTACAGATAAAGATTGAATTTCCCTACTACTAGACAATATTTACACTGTTAAGACTGAATGCAACTCTCACATACAGCAAGTAATAAAAAGATTACAACGTCAATGATATCAACAAGAGAGGTTCTTAATTTTGGAGGTTCTCAATTTTTCAGTTGTAATTTTAAGGGAAATAAGACCAGCATACATACAAACTTGAACAGAATGGGTACAGTCTATCATGTTATTCATCCCATAGAAATCTGAAGTACTGAAAAGTGTCCTCCTTTAAAAACTTGTGGTGGTGGTGCATGCAGTATGCAGACAAGGTGAATTGCAAGTCTGAGTTTTTTCAGAGGGTTTTTTTGTCTGTTTGTTTGGTTTTTTTGCTGATGCCGATGTGGTGCATGATGAAGTGTAGAGTCAGCCTGCTGAAGTCCTCTATCCTTCTTAATGCCTCGTCCAACATAGGGGAAAAGAGTCCTTTCGAAGGAGAAGCAGTGTGCAAGTTTGTAGTTTGTAAGGAATAGTCTGTACCAGGTTTCCTCTCCTCCAAAGAGAGAGAGCTGCTTGGAGAAATGCAAGTCCTTGAGAACTGCGAAGGTGCTTGCAGGTGTGGGCTCCTTGTTGAACTAAGTGGCTCAAGCACACGGCAGTAGGGGGCACTAGGGCTCAGGGTTACTTTCCTGGCTTGTGAACACAGCCTTCAGCAGCACTGGCTTGCTTTGAAATGACTATTGCGATACAGCCTGACCACGTATAAAGGATTGTCATTAGTATAGTCAAACATCTACAGCGATAACATATGAAAACCTACCTCGTCGGCCCAGATATGGCTTAGTGTAGTCCCAACTATCGTTGTCGTTTCTAATGACATTAAGTCGAGTTGGCTGTTCAAATAAAGTAAAAGTGAAAAAGGTTGAGTCTTGATTATATATACTTTTCTAGTAAAATTAAAAAAGAAGGTCCAAGCATTACCCTTGCATATTCAATTTTTAGTGTGCAGCATCCTGCATAGATATCTGCTCCATTCAGTGCAGCCTTCGCCTTCTGGGCACAGAACACTGATTCAAACATACACATCATGTTAAGGATTTTTTTTCCCCAGGTGCCTCATTCATGTCCCTTTCTTCTGATATGGCTTTATTTTTGTAGCCTGCAAATACTTCACTATTGTATACCTTACAAGAACTCTATACAGACTTTAATATAAAATTAACAACAAGTATATATGGGTTCAACTTATGTTAAGCATCTGTTTTTGAGATGTAAGCAGCATATGATGAGACCATTCATAAATTAGTAAGTTCTTCAGTGTGGATTATATAGATGCACGCTTTGTTTATGCTCTAAGCTTATGCTGTTTGGAAGGGGATATTCTGGTGGATTTAGTAATTCTCATCAGAGGATGCAGAAAGTTACCAGCAAGCCTTGAGAATATTTGAAGGGGAAGTTTGAAGGGAAAGTTCAAGCTGCATCGTTTTGGAAGAGATTAGAGCTCGGGGGCGAGAAGGCGTGACTCAAGACAATGCATCCCTTCTCACAGCTTGCATTAGCTAGAGACTTGTGGGTAGGGTGAACATGAACTCAGTAGTTACTTTACAGCAAAAAGAACTAAGAAAGAGTACGCCCTGTTTAGCTCGTTAGCCAAATAAAACCACAGAACTAAGAGAGATACTTTGAATGAACAAATAATCATCTTGCATCAAAAAATACAAGCAGATTGCTTTAAATCCACTGCTCAAGGCAGATGCATGCACCAGGCTCCGATATGTAGGTTATTTCACATCCTCTACACACTCCAAGATCAGTTCTATGACGAGCAGAAAAATGTACCTGAGCCTTGGCTCATGGCAACCCGTGACCTCATACATATTCAATAACATACGGTGTCAGAAAGCCTGAACCTTGCAGCAGACCAGACACTTTGCACCATCCTTTGATATAATTTAGTGTAATTTTGGAAGTAGTCTGTATCAACAGCATATCTCTTGTGTTTTACCACATTCCTGGAGCCCAACTTCTTCCTAGGTGATGTAGGTTCACTGTGGAATTTAAGACTGGTAAAAGTTAAGCTTCCCAGACCTCTAAGAAATTGTTTGACACTGTCTAGAACTGTGGGAGCACATCCGCAAAAGTAATGGGTACTGCAAATAGCATTGAAATTTGAAAAAAATTTTTAACTTTTCAGACAAGGCTTGTCTTGAAGCTCACTTTTTTCCCCTCCCCCCCCAAACCGTTCACGTACGCTGCTGCATCACTTTGCTCACATTTGTGAATCTTCTTTCAATTGCTAGTTGGTTTTGTTTTTAATAAAAGGCATGTTGCAGAATTTAATTCAAATGACAGAAATACAGTAGATTCACAGTATGCGCAGGATCCTTCCCACAACTTCCCTGATCTTTCACAAGATGCAGAATAACCCCCAACTGTACAAGTCATCTGATCCAGACAACACTGCCTGCCACAAACTCGACACACTATCATACTAAGTCAAACTACTGTCTGTTAGCACATGCGGTTGAAGTCTTCTACACAGATAAACAAGCAATTAATTTGCTTTTATGGAAGTTAGGGTAATTCTTTTCACCTGGCAAATCATCAGTGCAGCCACCGGTTAAGTCATGTTACAGAACTGACCCACTAATAAAGCCTGCCACATAAGTAGCATCTGAAATCACAAAAGAATTTCTGAGATTTTGGTACAATTTTGTCCAGATAACAGCTCAGAAATGGAGGGTAATCAGTCTCCAGGAAGAGGGCTATCAGAGTTTTATAAACTAAGGCACAATCATATCAGACTTTGGACTTTGCAAACCACAGTAACACATTAACAACTCTGAACATTCATCCCATGTACAACTTAATGGTACAAATACAGTAAACAGTCGGATAACAGAGCAGGGAATTTCCTCAACACATGATAAACAGGTCAAGGAGGCCTAAGTTGGTCTCGTGCTTTATTTAAGTCAGAATAGTAAGACAAGCAGTATATATCAGAACTATTTTAGAAGAGTCTGAAGAAGTCAGACTGCACCTCTGCAATCCCTTACCCATTTCTTGAGTATCAACACAGGCAGAAGCCATGAAACTTTTGTGTATAACGCACTGTCAAATCTATGACATATTTCATGTCTGCAATTATTAGCCTTAGGGCCACCTATAAACATGGTTATCAAGACTATTGTTGACAATGTCATTTTCCTATAAAGATGAAATGTGTAAGTGCTATTTTGCCTTATAGACATATAGAAATTAGAAATTACCACGTCTTAGATAGAAATTAAAAAAAATAACTTGGTCTCAAAGTTACACAGTATTTTTCTGACATTCCCATGTTAAATCCCATCTGCAGTCAAGAATCTACAGAGAGAAAAAAAAATATCACACTCAAAAAGGATATTCAACCATAGCTTGTATTCCATTTCTCTTAAAGATAACAATGCGCTGAACTTTTCCAACAGGGTTGCACACAGTATACAAGACATCCTAAGGAAGAAGAAAAAAATACTGTAGTCAGATGTGAAATTTCAAACACTTTAGGTGCACAGAACGTTTTTTTGCATTGGCATTTAAATGCCAAAGAGCAAAGAAAAGGCTTGTTCACTTTTCATTTATAATTTTGCCTATACAATTTATACATTCATGATTAGCATTTTTATGGATTAATATAGTACAGGCAGTCAAATTTGAAAAACAGGAAAAAGCTTTTATAAGAAGTGCTCATGCAAACATTAGTTTAACAAGTATCTTCAACTGTGTTAAAACCCAGTAATTGCATCCATGGCTCAAGCTGTGCTTCCTTTTAAGCATGCACTGCAGTATTTTACCAAACCAAAGAGAGACAAAGTGATACTGTAGTTATAGCACATTTCATTTCATAAGAATCTAGCAGCTGAGGGTTTTTTTAATTGTTCATGTTCATTTTCAGAAGAGTAACCAGGGGTAGTCCATTATGTAAGCTTAGGTAGCTTAGCAAAAGGAGAATTTCAATTGTATTCACCTGAATGAAAGTCAGTGCAAGTGGTTGCTGTGCTTCTCCACTTAAGGCAGAGAAAACTTCTGACAGGAAACACTGGATTCATGCAAACTCATTGTTAACACTCTGCTTTCACCAGCATTTGTCTATATTACAAGGAACCAATAAAATTCAAGACCATCTTCAATGCTGCAGGGGAACCAAACAGTAAGGAGAAAAGCTCGCCTTACCACACATCAGGCCAGGCTTATGACGTGGTACTAGGAGTATCTCAAACAGTCAATTACACATAACAATTCAGACATCATGGTACCAGAAACTAGTCTCCAGCATGAATCCGGCCAAGAAAAATAAGTTTATTTTAGAGTGATTATACACCCATATTTAGAATTCCCAAGACTCAGGCTTGAGAACCTGAACAAACAGGAACTGCGATTTCTTGAAACAATTAACTTGTTAGATATGATCAAACACCTGAAAGCACATAAGCTTTCCTAGACAGGCAGTTTCATACCTAAACCTAACAGGCAAAGGCACCGACATCTCGATGAAACACTTTACCACAATCTGTTTTTCCCCTCCTTTCTTTATATCTAAACCAAATACTTCCAAAATGCTCATTCCAAGATCTTAGTGTACAGCCTCAGATTTATTTCGGGGACAAGAGGTAGAAGGGGGAAAGGAAGTACAGAATCATAAGATCATTTAGGTTGGAAAAGACCCTTAAGATCATCGAGTCCAACCGTTAACCTAACACTGCCAAGTCCACCACTAAACCATGTCCCTAAAGGAGGTATAGTATTTATTATTATGTTCTGCAGAATAGCAGAGCAATTGGGAGGCCGGGGGGGGGGGGGGGGGGGGGGGCATGCTGGATTTCTTAAAAACAAAACAAACACACCCCCACATACCCCCCCACCAAGAAACTAGAGAAAGAGGATATCTTATTGCTGGCTACGGCTGCAGTGGTGTAACTCCTGGCTTACATAAAGTACCATAAGCTTTAATATATGGCTATATTACCACTAAAAAAAACGAACAAAAAAAATCCCACAACAAACAAAAAATATTGTCCATGCTCAGGGGCCTTGTTCCAGACACCCCAGTGAGTGTTTTGCACATATAAATGAATGAAGCAGAGGAGACTGTCAACCTTAAGATTTTGAGAAGATGGACAGACATTTTTAGAAAGGATTGAAGTAGCCTGAACCCCTAAAAAATAAGATTTATGAGATCATTTATAGGTATATTTTCTATGCACACTCAATAGCACAAACAGATGCCCTCCATCTCCTCTTGTTTGGGAGAAGAGAGTCCTGAAAGCTTTCCAGCTCCAGATGACATTAATTTTCAGGGATATGACTTTCTTTCACAATTTGTCTCTCAAAAGATTTCTTCACATCCACTTAATGAAAAAAAAGTTGTCTTTCAAAATGTAAGCTCTACTCAAAACACCATCAGTGTCGTTAGCCAGCAGGCACACACACAGCTTGATTTTTTTTATTTTTTTTTTAAGTTGAGCTACTTTAGATTACCAAATTCATCGAGTGATTCAGAAGATATAGTAACGTGGGATATTTTAAATAAAAAATTAACACTAGCATTATATACGTACTAGAACATCATAAAATAGGAGGTGCAGCAACCGAATCTCGGAAGTTGATAGTTAAGTTTAAAGCATTTCAATTGCCAAGGCACATACCACACCTTCCTCATGCGCGTACAGAAGGTTTAGAAGGTGAGTGAAAACTAAGAGGCGACAGCAGAGGCACAGCTGAACAGACAGTAATGACTGCAGCAGCAGGGGTCACTTTGAGAAGGTCTGTCTGTTCTTACAGACAAATTTTTCTGTTCTTACAGACAAATCCTTGACAAAGTTCTGCCCACAGATAAGAAAACTGGGAAACAGAACTTCAAAGACCTAGATATGACACCTTAGGCAAAACTTTTTCAAAACACCACCCCCCCACCCATCACAAAGGGGTGGAAAGCAATTGGGAATTAAATACAGTTAAGGTGCCCTTCTTACCCTTCACTGCCACACCCCTCTAAAAACATTCTGCTAGGAAAGAAGCAGGTCACAATTGTAATGGAGGAAATAAGCTGCAGCAAAATTTTAGAACAATTTAGCTTCTTCCACAAGATGCCCTTGAGCAGACCAATTTCTCTGCAAAAACTGTATCTTGTTTTGAAAGAAAAGCTCTTAAGAACTATGGAACAGTTTATTGGAGTTATTCAGACTTGCCACTTAAAACTGGTTGCAATTTTTCATCTATTTTGTCTAACTATAGTTCAAATTTAAGGAGAGAAGTGTTGAAGAGGAAAAGGTGGTATTAGGCTTTGTGGTTTTGGGGATTTTTTTTTTGGGGGGGGAGGGGGGGGGGTGTTTTGTTTTAAGAATGCAGACTTTGCCTGAGGCATTCTTAAGTTAACCATTTCTTTAAGCCGTTGGCCAAGTGCAAAATTTTTCTTTTTCTCATCACATTCCCAGCTGTTGTGGGTACAATTGCTCTTCCCAGTTGCTGTGACTCTACTAGTCTATCTTCAACGATCTCTAACGCTTGCAAGTGATTTTGGAAATCTGTCTGCTTCTAGTGCTCATTAGTATACTCTAGACAAACAGTTGGGGGCAGCGGGAAGGAAGAGGCTGGGGGCGGGGGGGTGTGTGGGGGAATGTTGTTTGTTTTGTTTATTTTCAAAAAGGAGCTACTGTGCTAGAGGCTTCATCCTCAGAATTTCCATGAAACTCTCCTAGCCCAGAACAATGTTTCTGCTACCAGTTTCCTCAAGCATCTACATTCAGCTCAGCTGCTTATGCAAGCCAAATTTAAAATGCATGAAGGAAACGTAGTTTCCAAAATTTATATTATAGTCACATGCAAAGAATACTTTAACTTAGTCCGTGGATTTGTTCACACAGCTCAAAGCAGGTATATTTTTAAACACTGATGAAAAAGCAACTCATACCTTGCCATGCTTTTCTATAAAGAAAACTGACAGGAGAAAGAAAATTCATCATCCACTAATGAGTCAACAGGCAAAAACCTATCAATATTCACAAGCAAAAAGCATGATATGGAACTGACTGCTTATAGTTATTTCAGGAATACTAAGTTTCAATCAATTTGCTAACATAATACACGACACATTAAACAAAACTTAATACTTGCATTAAGTTATATGATTCCACACAACCCAAACACTTTGATTGATCCATACTATCCTATATAATTCCCTAAGAACAAGTAACTCATGCTCAGATCACAGTATTACAAGTCTGCTTAAAGCCGACTTTTTAAATTTTTCCTGAAATACTTCTGTGCAATTCAACGTGTACTATAAAATCTCTATGAAAAATATAAGCATTCAATGCATGAGAAAACATGCATTCTTAAACACTGGCAAAAAATATCTGTATCATTAAAAAAACATGGACGTGTGCCATAAATAGATGGCAATAAATTAGGATGCAACTGTATATATGGTATGACTTGAAATACTGAAAAGTAAAAATGTATCAGCCCAAATAAAAGTGAGGAAGATTCTGTCAAACTGGAGTTGATCATGAACAGATGAAGGTTTCAACTTTCCACAAAGGAGATACTTAAGAATGACGGACTGCAAAAAAATAACCTCTCCTACTGGAAAAAATAGTTGCTATTTAAACATACACCACTCAGAGACTAAACGCTAAATGACATCCCTGATGTTGTAGCAACACATTTGGAAATATTTCAGAAGCGTGTAGCAACTCAACATTTCAAAATCCTGACCACGGAAGCCTTCAAATGTATTGCAAAATACCTGTATGAGACTGAATCACCTCGAAAAACTTTTTTTTCCAGAACACGCATATTACTATGTGAAGATGGTGTAAAGCTTTGGTAAGTGAATTTAATTCCTGACTCAAATTAACAGTGTACAATTTTAACAAATAGTACACAATGGAAATAATGTAACAGAGATTGCTGCTCCTTCCCTTTTATTATTTTATTTAAAAAAAAGAAAAAAAGAAACATACCACCGTAATTGGGTAGAGAGGATTCTGAATTGACAACAGGAGAACTTTATTTCCACCAGATGGGTCATCAGTGTTCCCTGGCCGAGTAATCCTTTTACTTGTTGAGTAGTTGAAAAAGGCTTGCTGTCCAGCAATATATACAGGTTCATCTGCTGCAAACGTTACACATTTCTTTGCACTTTCTACGTTTTCAAACTCCACCAGAGCCTGGCGCTTAAATGGCATCATCATGACATAGCTGGTGAGAGAAACATTACAGTAAGTTTTCCTATATGCTTACTCAGAACAACTCCAAAGTCCTGTAACTGTCATATATGATATGTTTTTTTCTCAACAATTCCTAACAAGGACATAAGTGCTTCCCAAACCCAGTCAACACATTTCTTAAAGCATTTGCACAAAACAAAGAAATGCAGCTATAAGATCAATAAGTAATAAGCAGTTGTTTTCCTGAAAAAGTTTAATGCATAAAAACATTCAACCAATACAACAAACAGTTAATCATTCACTAACTTACTAGAACTACAATTAATATTAAAAAAAAAACTTGCTAAAGCTATTTATGAGGTAAAGGATCAAAGTAAATGCAATTATAAAACACATTCAAAATCTATGCATTAAACATCTTTGCTGTTGCTAAGAAATTTAAAATACTATTTTTCACACAAAACTACCTTAGAGGAAATAAACAGAAGTATTCTAGTTAACCAAATTCAGACACAGACAAACTCAAGAAGCTTTGTCAGCTGATTAAGTTTTTGAAAAGTAAAACTCTCAGACTAAAATGTACCTATTTGTATTCCTGAACAAGCTTGTGCTCACTTAATTTTATTTATTTATTTTAAGATACCGGTACAAGTATAATTCAGTAATTTGAACATTACGGCAGTGAAAAATGCTATTGTACTATTTATAAAACCCTATTTGACTTCAATACATGCATTTACTCAAAAAGAAATGCGTGTTTCCAAAAAGAAGCACTCAAAACTCAGAATAAGCTGGCTCTACCCATTCACCTTTGCTATTTCGTTCACAGATGAGGAATCTTTAGGCTATATGACCTTTGAAGGGGCTTACTCTGAAAAAACTATCTCATTCTGAAGGTCCTACCATATCACAAGCACTCCTCCCATATGAAACCACAGGAAATAGCATCATCTGCTCTGTAGATAAATAAATCCTTATTTTTGGTATATTCACTTATATCAAGACAACTACCCTCATGATGTTCTGCAATTCAGTTTAGCTACAGCTCATATTAAGGCCAGGACTAGCTGCACTACTGAAGTCTGACAGCAGACACTAGGGCATGCATACAGTGTAACTCTGCTTGACCGGACTTGCCATGTACAGAAACACAGAATCTTCACCCAGCTAGAAAATCTTTATGCTTTACTACTAAGTTCTGGATTTCAAATGGCTATCATAATGTATTTAAAGAGGTCCAACAGACTTTTAAATAATGCTCCCAACTTGTCCAGAGACATGACTTTATACTGCTTGACATACCATATGGTTCCAAACTTTTCAAGAGCTTCCACAAGATCTGCTTCCACAACTGATTCACACAGCCCTCGGACATGGACGACAGGAGAAACAGAGACTTTGTGATGACTTCCCCCGGCATCCTAGCAACAAAATGACATTTTAAAATTCAACACAGAACAAGGAATACTGCTATCATTAACCAAAATTAAATATTTGGCAGACACTACACTGGGTCCAGAAGCAGCCATCTAAATGTACAATCCAAACATATTTCAAATAATTTAACTTTTCTTTCCAGATTGCCAAGTTCAGTTGCTGAAGTCTACTTAAAATAAAATGCTTTGCAGATTTAATTAATGTGTTTGCACAGGCAAGAATTTTCTATATTAAAAAACAGCCTACTTAATACTCGGCTGAATTGCAGGAGGTCTTCCACCCTATTTGTTAAAAGCATTAAAAAAAAAAAAATTGATATGCACAATAGCTAAAATATTTCTGACACCCTTGCTGGTTTTTATGCCAATATTTGTTTGAGACAGTCTGGGGGGATAAAAAGCAAGAACAAACAAGGGCCATCAGTAAACTGAATGAAAATTTATTATTTTTCTAATGTATGCAGTGCTGTGCTCCACAATACAAGAAAATGCCAGCTCCGTACTATACTTGAAACAAACCCAATCTCCCTTCTAATTCTGAACACTTGTCATACGTGTTTTTAAAAACTCGCAATTTCTGTACATATGGGCATGCTCTCTCTTTTCACCCCAAGGCTGACTACCATTAACAGATTCAGCCATCGTACATTAGCACACAGAATTCCCACAATGAACATTTTTCAGAGCTACTGCTATGACTTCAGACAGTCTCGGTTCTGTGTGACTGAAGAATTCGGGTTGGAATCAGCTCATCTTTCCATGCAAAGCCCGGAGTAGGACTGAAATTTACCTTATATATTCTAAGACATGGAGGTAAAAAAAAGAATGAAACCACGTAAGCCAATAATGAGAGATAATCAAAGAAAGATTATAGATAATAAAGGGCACACTAAAATATACTGTAATTACCAGCACCCAAATTTCACGTGCGGAACAGCAGTGTAAAATTGATGTATTCAAATTTAGCAACTACATCAATGTGCTTGATTTAACAGATCAGGTCTTGTTGATTTTTCACTTTTTTTGTAAGAAATAGTATAGCATCTTTTGGAACTAGAGAAAGATTCTCATTTGTAGCACAAAGGAGCATTCAGCTCCAGTAATTAAGTAACCACAATGATTGCCACTACAGCTACAGACATTCCTCTCTTCTCTATCTGTTTGAACTACAGATTCAAGGAAAAAATACATCCCAGGTAACTACAAATTGAGTCTTGTGTGTTTAATTCCTGTGTTCCATACACAGCTCTCCCAAAACAACTACGTATTTTTTCTTTAAATTGAGGACTTAACCATTCTGTTTGAACAAAAAGCCAGCACTTCAGACTTCATCAGACACCAGAACATTCTGCTTAGCTTAGATTTTATTCATTTGCAGTACAAAAGCATTTTAAGTGGCAACACATTTCTTTGAAGAAGAGCTGTGACAATTGTGGGAAAACACCACTAGTGATATTTGCATAAGATACCATATATTCTGAATTAATCAGACGAGGTCTACAGCAGTAGCAGTGATCAAAGTAGTCATAAAAGGTTAATACTTTGAACTGCAAATACTTAGGCAATTGCTGAAGGAACAGAACTACACAGAGGTTTTTATTTTCAGCTTATATGTTCTTTACCCACATATACTTTTCAAAGCTGAAAGAAGCACTTAAGGAAACCTTTGAAAGAAAACTAACAATAATTACCAGTTTTTCCTGCAAAGTCTAGTACTCTAAGGTGTTAAGATAGCAGGCACCTTTACTTTATTTACAGTCTACAGAACAATCAGAAGTTATTAAATCAATTATTCATTACCCTGCACACTTGTTACTATATTAAGATCCCAGTTAATGCTAAGGGTATGCATTTTCTTTTGTTTTCTTTTCTTTAATGCATTCAAGAAATCTCACCTAAAAATATTTCTGCCTAATCAGATGGCAAATATAAGCAATGATTTTCTCACTGAAGTAAAGACTCACTACAAAGAGCTACCTTACTTAATTAGCACCCCCATACACCACGTCAAGCTTTTCAGAGCGTGGATCATAATGGAACGGTATTTCTCTCTCCTTCCCAGTTCAATCTTCTGTTATAGTTTCAGTTGTCATGCATATCCCTTTGTATTTTTATTTATTAGCAGTCCGTTTAAGCTTGCCTACTGAAGATATAAATCTTTCTAATAGTACAAACTCTCTCAAAAATTAGGACTTTTATACTTGCATCTTCAAATCCATTATACATGAGTTATATGCACGTATACAGGTGTCCACACTTCTGCAACTGGAATTTTTCTCAGAACCATCAGCAAATACAAATTTTGCTTTCTTTTGTAGTTAAAGCAATACTTGGCTTTCCAAGCCAAATTTCCTTCTCCCATAACACCATATAGAAAGCATCCTTTAGTAGGGTGTTGTAGAGTAGGAGATTTAGCAAGAATCAAAAGTCATAACACTGCTGCTGTTGTAGTAGCTTGTGCAGAAGCTCAGGAAGCATGGAATAAAAAAAAAAAATAATAAAAAAAAACAAACCACAAAACAGTGAAATCTTAATCACTTGCCATGAAATTAAGGACTTCTCTACATAGCATTGAAGAAACTAATTTATACAGATAAAACCATTGAGGTTATAAATGGCCAAATCAGAGGGCCTCTGCTTTACTCAAAATAGTTTCTAACCAGCAGCAGTGAACAGCAGCACAAGAACCGAGCATAAGTCAGTCCTGAGCCAGGAAGCCGCAAACTAACATTCACAGAGCATATTGGTGAAAGACATGAACATGTGCCACAGGCATATGCTTGAGTGCAAAAAAGTCTTCACGAAGGGCAGACATACATACTATTGTCAAACACGTTTTGCAGCTACCAAGCTGCAGTATCAAGCAAATCTAGAATGATCCTTGATTTCCTCTAAAAGAAGGAGATATAAAACCACTAGACCACATGAAAAATCCAATGTGTTCATAAGTGTAAAGCATCTCCACAGCTAAGGTCAGAACGTATACACAACTCATCCAACTGCTGCCGTAATTTCTTCCCAGAGATGAAAAATACAGAATTTTCACCAAGATTTTGCAGTCACTGTATCTCGAAAACTACACGTGCTACGTTTGGCACACAGACAAAGGTTACATCAAAGCATCTGCTCACATACAGATTAACCACCATCAGTATTTCTCTCCTTACAAAGGAGTCTTTGAGTAACTCCAACTCCCACGATGGCACAAAAGCCCCATGCAAAACTCCAACACAACACTTGCACTCCATCAAAGCAAGGAGAACAGATTAGCTGATGTTACTGCTGTACCCATATATCTATATATATATGGCTTAAGGGTTTTTGAAAGCTCAATAACAATTTCTTGAAAAATCATTAGCTGGACAGAAAATGCAATTATTAAATAGAGAATGGAAACAGACTTCCTTTCTAAGTGCTCAAGACCAGTAACAAAGACAGAAAAGATTTCCCTCAAGAAAGAAGCCAGGAACATTAAAATGCTTAACACTGAAACCGAGCTTCTGTAGAGAGCTGAGGCACGAAAGGAAGGGCTGACATAACCCAGCAGATGAAGCACAAACAAGATACTTCACATACATAAGACTGAAGCAGCTTCAAAGCACGGCTGTAGCATTTTAACATCCGTTCTTTGGTGACCTACATAGTTCTAGATAACATTTTAAATGTATCACTGGTTTCTTGTTAACAGATTACGATTTGCCATTCCAAAAAGGAAGAAAGTCATCATGGGCTCTAGGATGATGCCTCTCTTGTTCACCAATTCCAGATTGAGAATTTTTCACCAACTGTTTGCACATAAGTGTGTTCTTTATCCTTTCCCCAGACACTTTCCAGTCAGTGCATTCACCTTAGTTCTATTAGTTTGTACTACCTTTTTTTGGACCATCTGCTCCTTTACCGTTTCTCTGCTTACCTCCTCCATCTCTCTTTTCCTCCCTAGTGCAAAAGGATGGCACTCCTCCTTCATATTCTCTCCCCCAGGTACCTAAATATACTGTTATTTTATTTCTCACCTTTCAGATTATCTTATTCACTCTCAACTTTTTCCTCTCGCTGCATCCCTCTTAAATGCTCTGAAATTGCTTTTATAAATATGACAGAACTGGGGGGAAAGCCCGAAAAGGTTGCTTATTAGGTATGCAAGTGCCCAGAACTTCATTAATGCCTAACTATGGACTGATCTGCATCCCACTGCCTTGCAAGATGTCAAGGGCAGCTAAAACCACCACACTATAAAGACAAGGTGAAGGTACATAACACATTCCCCAATCATCTCAGCTCTGCCCACTGGGGATGGTCTGATGAGGAAAGGCTTTCATAAGCAGGTACGCAGCATTTTGTGCACACTCCTCAACTGCTAGTTGTACTGCATGACGATGGCATTACTTAGAATCATAGAATCGTTAAGGTTGGAAAAGACCCTTAAGATTGATTCCAATCGTTAACCTATCACTGCCAAGTCCACCACTAAACCACATCCTCAAGCACCTCAAGCTGTTTGCCCTGTTGTACCTCATGCCTGCTGATCACACCTGCCTGACCTGGGCAGTTCTGTCTCTTCCCTACAGAGGTACAGGAGATACCTCTCTCCATGCCACCTGGCATTCCTGTACCTTTGCAGTGACAGCAGTATTTCCAGTACACAGTGAAGTAAGACAGCGTCTCAGAAGAACTAAGTAAACAAGACAACGTTAAGGTTCCATGGCAATAGAAGAATATACCAGTTTTGTATATCCCTGGCTTTATTTTTTTGTTGTTGGTTGGTTGGTTTTGGGGGTTGGGGGTTATCCATGAGAAGGGGGTTAAAGTTAATCACAGCCCACATTCTCAAAGGCTACCTGGCAATTTAGTTTTGTTTTGGATGTGAAGTTTGGGGTATCGTTTCTCTTGTTTAATGCATACCTCCTCCTAGCACTCTCTACCTCTGTGTCCTTTCAATGATTACAACTGCTACAGAACGGAATACCCGCACTCTGGCCCCTTCTGCTAATTCTGAATCGGCCCTGAAGTGGTCAGGCAGTTGGACTAGATGATCGTTGTAGGTCCCTTCCAACTGAAATACTTTATTTTCCTCTCTGCTCAGCACAATCTGAACATCCCTTTAAAACAAACAACACCCCAAAACAAAACCCCACACAACACACAGCATCATCAGGAGATTCAACGTGAGGTGCTGGAAGAAGAACTAGCCTGAAGGTAACGGTTACTTTTTTTCATGGAGGACAAAGGAGGGAGGACGATTTACACTTACTCCATAACCGATTTCTGGGATGTACTTCATTTAAGAAACAGATATATCAGAATCATAGAATCATTAAGGTTGGAAAAGACCCTTAAGATCGAGTCCAACTGTCAACCTATCACTGCCAAGTCCATCTATACCATGTCTTCAAGCACCGTATCTATCCATTCTTTAAATACCTCCAGGGATGGAGACTCAACCACTTCCCTGGGCAGCCTGTTCCAATGCTTGACCACCCTCTCAGTGAAGAAGTTTTTCCTAATATCTAACCTAAACCTCCCCTGGCGCAGCTTGAGGCCGTTTCCTCTCATCCTATCACTCGTTACTAGGGAGAAGAGACCGACACATCGGTCATATGAAGTCATATGAACAAGTCACTGTGAAATAGGTCAAGATCTGAACTCATTGCCATCTAGACACAAAGCAACTGAGTTGCGAAGCGAGCTGCTTTCCATTTACCTCAAAGCAACACCGCTTCACATAGGAAATGACAGCAGAGTAGCTGAGAAGCTGCAAGTTCACATCCCTCTCTTACCTCGTGGTAGCTTGTAGTTATGTTTGTGTACTTAAGATACCACATCTCACTTCCCCAACTGTAAGAACGGGGATGATAGAACTTCCTTACTTCATAGAAATGTTTAAGAATAGGTATGTCAGAGACAGTGAGGCAGGTGGATGCTACAGAAAATACAGGTTGTATAAATACAACATTAATCAATGAAACTGAAATTTAAGGGAGGGAGGATGGAGCTGAAAGGCCCTCCAAACACCCTCAAACACAGCTCTTAGCCCACATTCTCCCAGTGTCCTGACCCTCTGCTACCCTGCAATTCTGACTCCTCTGCCAAAGTTTCACCACCACTCAACGCTGCCTCTGTAAAAGCCATTCTTCCAAATCATATTCTCCTCCACAGGATACCTCTGCAAGACCACTTCCTACTCCTCCCCCGGACAACATTCTGGTCTGTTCCTGGCTCTCCATGCTCCTCAGCCTTGAGATGAGCCACAAGGAAGATGGTACACCTCTGAGCTATAAGGGGTGTCCACGTGAGTGGGAAACACAGGAAAAAGAAGAGCAAAATAAATTTTGGGTTTCCCCATCTGGATCTCACGTGCAGACTTCTAGGCACCCATTTGAAAAAAAAAATGGAAACTTAGAGGCATGAAGGGCTTGTTCAGTCCAATGAAACGATCCCAGAGTAATGGGAAAACACCACAATAATAAATATAGCCCAGCAGGGAGACCACACCAACCCGCTAGCCGGGTGCTACCACAAAAGAGCTTATATACAAAGAAAGCATATAATCCATGAGTGTACAGTTCACCAATATTCTAGGACGCATGTTAGGGAAAAAATCCAACAGCGAGGCTACCAGATTTCTATCATTCTTTTTACCCCAGTCATCCGTTTTCCCATTTCTCCTTCTAACTTCCCATTCCCTATAGTTCCTCCTACTTCATCTTCACTTACTCTTTTTCTGTCCTCTTCTGAGCAACCCAGAATACTTACACTTCTTCCCTCCTCTCAGCCTACCTTCATCTTATGTCTTTGCCCTGAACCACATACAACTTCTATAAGCTAAGAACATTTCCCTGAAGAGAAATTAATAAATAAGTAAGTTTCCTGCACATTTTTTTTAATCTATTTGAGAGAAAAAAAAAAAAGTAACACTCACATTAACTAACTCTAATGAAGAGATGCTGGCATTTTGCTATTAAAAGCCCCAAATAACATTACTAACAAAAGTGCTCAGTCGTTCATTTTTCACATATCCACTTGATGTTATAGCTTATTCTTAAGAAACTAGTTTCATCTCTATTATTAAGACAACTTTGCCTCTCCAATAGTGGACCTGTGAATACAGCTTTGCCAATAAACGAGCAGCCAGTGACCACGCACCTCTTTGAGGCACACTGCAACTGACACAACAAGCTGCCTAAAAATCCTCATGTTCTTGACTTGCTACGCATTTGTTTCAGTTTCTTTACTCACAAGACTCAGCACATGTCACTCTTGAAATCCAAAATGCAGTTACAGACATACTCCGTGCTCTCATTAACTAAAGGGGCAGGGCAGTGTGTCCTGCACATTAACTGGGATAAACTGAGATACTGAGGTCAACATGAAGACAATCAGAGCCTGAACTCAGAATGAAGGAAAAAAAGAAAAAAGAACTAGTTGATTTCATAAAATACTGCAGAAAAGAGGAAAGGCAAGAGCAGTATCTTGTTCCTACTTGAAACTGCATGATAACCAGCTGTCCCACATGACAAAATTTCAGGCTAACTTTTCTAGCATATGGATTTCATTCAGAACTGGCCTTTAAGACAGAGCACATTGCTAATCCTTGACTGCGACAGAGGCGATGCTCTGTTACAAGAAACTGTAGAATTAAAATATTTCTCTCCAGAGATGTATCTTTGCTGCAGTTTATCGGGGAACTTTTGTACTAATTTAGCAGGCACCCTCTCCATCAAGAGGTTTAATGGACGGAGAGATGGCAACAGCAAACATTCTCTCATTAGCTTATCCCAGTGCTAAGCAAGTTCATTTTAACAAATCATGAAACAGAAGTATTCTAAATTTCAAGGTCTGCTGTTAAATCGGTTTTTTTTTCTTGATCTTGCTTTTTCAAGTAAGAAACAGAAAGAGCCATCAGGAAGAAAAACAGTTACAATCAGTTGGCTAAGAAATCAAAGACACACAAAAGTATTGTTAGCCCAAATTTATGGGTCAAGGACTATCTTGATACTTAGATACAATTTCATGAAGAATAAAAGGTACGAGGCAGAAAATTTAGTGAATCTGCCTGTTATTAGCATTGTTTGTGGGGGAGGGAAAAAGCAGAAATACAAGTGAATTTAAGCCTTATCACCGTATGCTGCCAGACACAAAGCTAGAACAGGATGATGAAAGAAACCCTCTGCCTCGCCTTCTTCCCCCGCTCTACGTTTCTATAGTTACACTCGGCAACAGGGCAAGCACAAAACTTGCAATGGCAATATCCCAAAAGGCAACACGCTGCCCACGGAACAGAGGCAATCTCAGAACTGCAAAATCCGCACCCCGTACGTCCATCCAGCAGGCTGCAAGCTCGGTGCCTCTCCCCAGGCAGCTGCGGCGAGAACCAACCCGCCGCGCACGCGGAGCCCGCCCGCCGCGGGGAGAGGGCCGCGGACGGGGCCCAGCCCGGCTCCCTCCCCGCCTTTCCCGCCCTCCCATCACGGGGAGGGGGGAGAAGCGCACCCCACCGGAAGCGCCTCCATGCCCGGGGAGCGGGCCAGCGGGCTCCGGCCTCGGGAAGGCCGCGTGGCCGGGCCGCCGCCCCCGCGGGAAGCCGCCTCCCGCCCGCCGCCCCCCGCCGGGGACACGAAGGCGGGGGAGTGTCCGGAGCCTCGCCCACGGGAGGGGGGGGCGGGCGGGCGGCTGGCAGGCCCCCTCCCCCCGCCGGCATCCCGAGGGGAGGCGCGCCCCCCCCCGGCGGCCGCCGCGTCCCTCACCCCGCCCGAGAAGCCCCCTCCGCGCGGCGCGGGGGGCTTGTCCCGCCGGCTCTCGCTCTCCTCCGCGCCGCTGTACTCGATCTCGCCTTCCTCGGCAGCGGCGCTGGGCTTCAGCCGCTTGGCCTGGCTCTCGTAGGCGCCGTCCTCCTCCTCCTCCTCCTCCTCGTACCGCTCTCCAGACGACGGCGACGACATGGCCGCGAGAGGGAAGAAGGAACGGCCCGGCTACCGGCGGGGGGAGGCGGCGAGGGAGCGGGGACGGAGCCCGGCGGCGGCGGCGAGCCCGAAAGATGCTCTGCGCTCCGTACCCCCGCACACACCCCTCCCCGCGCCGGGAGCGGGTCACGCCTACCCGCCGGCCACCGGCGCCACGATTGGCTCCGAGTCGGGGAGAGGGCGAAGACGCCGAGGCGATGGGCCAGCAGGCATGCCCATCGGGCGCCGCCGGCGCCGCGACTGGCCGGCGAGCGCGTCCGTCACCGCGCGGCGAGGCCGCCTCGGCACCGCCCCCTCCCTCCGCTGCCTCGCGCTTTGATGCCTGAGGGCTCGGGAAGGGGAAGGCGGCGGGCGCGCGGCGGCCGGACAGCGCAACGGCCGGCGGGGGCGCGCGCCCGCGGGAGGCCGCGCCAAGGGCCGCCGAGGGCCCGGCCCGGCGCCCCCAGTGGGAGCCTTTCCTCGCCCACCGCCTCCCCCCCACGGCCCCCAACTCCTTTGTCTCCTTCCCGGCGCCGCCGGCTGATAAAGGCGGCGGGGGAGCGCCGGGGCCCGCGGCCGCCAGGAGCGGCCGGTGCCCCGTCTCCCCGCTGTGAGCGGCCCGGCGCGCCGCGCTGCAGCCCTGAGTTGCCAAGGTCACAGAGCCCTCAGGGAGCCATGAGGCCGCTCCCGGGGCACCTCCTCGCGCACAGCCGTTACCTCCACACCCAGCCCTCAGCCCCCGGCCCACGAAGAGGAAGATGTGTGCTCGTTGCTGTGGGCTGACGGGGTCTGGTGTTCATAGGGTGAGAAACAACACCGCACTAAACATGCTCCCTACAAGCTGGATGGGCATGGAGAGCTGCCTGGACAGTTGTCTACGTCCCCCCAGGGCTCCCTTGCTGGCACTACCGTTTCTAACAGTGCCAATGCGTGCTCATAGGATTGCACTGCATTGCATACGGGTCTGTTTGCTGGCAATGCAAACAGTAGGTGGGTCTGCTCAGGGTTCTGTCTTCAGGGAGATGTTGCTGAAGGTGGCCCTTGGAGCCCATGCCTGTCTGCATAGAATCATAGAACAATCAAACAGCCCAAGCTGGAAGGGAGCTGGAAAGATCATCTGGTCCAGCCTTTCAGGGGAGGGAGCCTAGACGAGGCTATCTAGCACCCTGTCCAGTTGCATCTTGAAAACCTCCCACGATGGGGACTCTACCATGTCCCTGGGTTCCAGTGATTGGTTTTTCTCACTGTAAAAACACTCATGGTGCCCCTCATCTTCTCCATGTGGCTCCTTGTGAAAAGAGAGCCTCCATCCTCTTTGTAGCCACTCTTTAAGTACTGAAATACTGTGATGAGGGCCCCTCACCCTGAGTCTTCTCTCTCCAGGGAGGTAAGACCTAACTCCTTCAGTCTTTCCTCATACGGCAGGTTGCCCTGCCCTTTGATCATCTTCGTGGCCCTCCTTGGGACCCTCTCCAGTCTGTCCATGTCTTTCTTGAAATGTGGGGACCAGAACTGGACACAGTACTCCAGGTGCAGTCTGACAAGCTCTGAATAGAGTGAATAGAGTGGGATGATCATGTCTCTACCCCTGCTAGTAATACCCCTGTAGATGCAGCCCAGGATCTGATTTGCCTTCGTTGCTGCGGCAGCGCGCTGCTGATTCATGGTCAGCTTTTTGTCCACCAGGACCCCCAGGTGCCTTTCAGCAAGGCTGCTCCCCAGCCACACAGGTCCCAGCCTGTACTGGGCTCTTTGTGTCGTCCCACGGGCAGGACTTTGCACATGTCTTCATTAAACTTTATACTGTTCTTCCTAGCCCACTCTTCCAGCCTGTCCAGGTCTCTCCATATGATAGCTCTCCCTTCTCACGTGTCCACCTCACCATCGAGTTTACTGTCATCAGCAAACTTGGTGAAGGTGCTTTCAATCCCATCATCCAGATCATTTGTGAAGATGAACAGTGTGGGGCCCGGTGTCAATCCCTGGGGGACCCCACTTGTGACAGGCTACCCGCCTGAGTAAAAAACATTGATCACCACCCTCTGGGTGCAGCCTGTTAGCCAGTTTTCTACCCATCTTGCAGATCACCTATCCAATCTGAATCTTGCCAGTTTGTCCAGGAGAAGGCTTCCTCATGGATGGAGGCACAGAAAGAAGACTTTCAATGTTACAAGTGGCTTACAGAACTTTCTAGCTGAATTAGTTTCTGCTGCTGTGGCTGCCAAACCAAGGTTGATGTGGAGTGGAACCCTGCTGAAAGTAGGTCAATGGCGAATGGGTATAGGATTGTGGGAGTAATTGCTTCTTCAGTTGAGCGGCCAAATAAGAGGGAGGGAAGTAATTCAGAAGACAGCCAAAATAAATGTTATTATTTTCTTCTTGTTTTGGTGAGGGGGAAAAAAACCAAAACACCACACCTGTATCAAACAAAACATGTTGTTCAACCTGAAATGGTACTTGTAAGCTAGAAAAGAAAGCAAATGGTTTGCTGTTTAAACATTTTCTGTTACCCTGAAACCCAGTGGTAAAGGCGCTCCTTCAAGAAGTTGGGAGGAGGTTCAGTTTCCCATGCTGCCTGACATGATTTGAATCTGCATCTCTCAGGTAGCTCATCTAATCATCTCGTCTACAAACACATACGTTCAATTTAACTTAACTTGCTGTGTTTCTCACCTTCGTGTTTTCTCTTTGGTCTTTGTTTCTTAATTTATATTTTTCTTTCAGTATTTCTTATACTTGTATCTATTTTTCATTTTTAACAAAAATTCATTACAACTTTGAGAGCATACAGTCCACAGGGCTGAAGCTGTACATACATCTGTTGTAGGTTCAAATAGTCAGTGAGGAACATGCCATCTGTGAACATTAAACTTACTTTTCTCAGCAGTTGACTTTTTTCTAAATACACTACCAATATTTCTGCTATGGACATAAATGCTTACTTGCCAGATGAAGTTTCTAGTAAATTAGTTTTATGTGCTTAGAGCTCTGCGATTTTAGCAGACATTTACACCATACCACTGCAAAAAATAACAGCCTGAGAAATCACAGAACATACCAGAGTTGTAGTCAGAAAATGGCATTGAAATGCTGCAATAATTAGATTTCTGCAATAATTAAATTTTCTTTCCATTTCCAAGAAACAGAAAAGTTTCAGCATGCTTCTGTGCAGCATATGGACTCCAGTGCCACTTGGTAGCAGACCGCGCTTTGCTGACTTAATGTGGTATTTAATTATTCCACAGTGGAGATGTTAAGATATTTTTCATATTTAAGTTGTGGCGTTGAGGCTTCCTCACTAAGCTACTGTGAGCAGCATTGGAGCAGTCATTCTTCCTGTCTGTGCTTTGTGCATACGAAAGGAAGGAGGGAATATGGAAATACATCTCAGTTATGTAAGTTTGAAACTGAGCACCTGACTCAGCAGAAGGATTTCACTGTTATGTTGCTTGTCAGACCTGCTTCTTTGTATAAGAGAGAGAGAGATGAAAGGCGCTCATACTGCCTGAAATCATTCTTTTCATACAATTTTTATTACCTGGAGCTGATAAACAGAAGCCATGGTTTCAGTCCACTACCCTCCAATAAGAAAAGCAATTAGTGTTATTTACTTAGCACCGTGCAGTCAAGTACAACCACATAATTACATAAAGAGCAGAACAATGACATGAAGAAAAATCCCCAAACCCGTTAGAAATTTAAACCACCTAATTATGCACATAGTTTGGAAGGACATGTTGTTACCAGTACAATTTTCTCTCCTGTTCCTTTCCTGCCTTGGGTTTCTTACATCCTTTACTGTAATTTATATTACAATAAGCTATTAGCTCATTGTAGCGAGGAATGTTTCTTACCATGCTAACACATTACACTTCCAGTGCTAAGATCAGTGTATTTAGATACCATGGGAATGAAAGTAACAGCTAGAATAAAAATGGGAAAAGGTTTTAGTTCGCTTGGCCATAAGGGAAAAATAATTGGCATGAGTTGATCCAGTAATGACATTCATAGTGGGATGTTAACAAGAAGGTGATACCTAAAAATGGTCTGGATACGACTGTGAGGTGAAACTAGTCCTTTAGCCATCGCATATTACTGTGCTGAGATATTACAATAAGACCTGATCTACCCTTGTCGTCGAGTCAAAAAGAGGTGACATAAAAATGGTGACCCATTTTTACCGCAAGACCAGAGGTACCAAAGCATCCTATACTGGAGAGGTGCCAGCAGTGGGTGCATATAGCAACAAGTAAAAAATGGAAAGCACGAAGTGAGCATTCCCAGGTATACTTTCCAGTTTCCAGCCGTTTAGCAGTTTAAGGATCTTCTGAGTCAGAAGCCGCTTCCATACCTTTCTGTTTAATAGCCTTAAACTGGCTCTTTCCTAGTCTTTTTTTTTTTTTCCCCCATTTATGCTTTTCGCTTCCATAAAGGTTCTCCTGTAGTGATCAGTTCTCTGATGTCATTATATGTCTCCCCCCCAGGCTGCATGTTTTCACATGCACATTTGATGGAAACCAATGCCGGGGACCTTCCTGGAGCCTGAGGAGAATCGTAAGTAGACATGCAGCTTGTGGGGAAAATGTCAGCACATTTCTCGACACATCGACATGAGGGCTGTTAGCCACGGTTCCCCCCCTCTGGCATGTTGCGTCTGCTGCTGAGACAAGCTGTTGCAGCTGAGGGCGCGCAACTGCAGATTCCTCAGTCCAGGACTGAAACCAAGAAAATGCCATTTTGAAGGAAAAGTAATTCCACCACAGGGCTAAATCAGTATAAACGGAGAGCTCCACACAGCTTCTCTGCCACAGTACGATGCAGAAGGCGTGCCACAGGGGGATGCTGGCAGGGAAGGATGGGAGGAGCACGACCCCCTGAGCCCTACCAGTAAAGGTGCCTCACTGGCTCATATAAGCATACATTGGTGGTGAGGGAGGTTCTGCTGCGGCAGGGTTTCATTCTGCGGTTCTTGCTCAGCCAAAACTCAGCTGTTCTGACCAAGGCTGGGGTCTTGACTTGGAGGGGAGGGCAACAGCTCTTGGGAAGTTTTGCATTGCTGGAGTTTGCATGTCCAAAGCTTAAGGCCTCCCTTCCAACAACACTGATTAGTGTGGCTTGCCCACGTTAATCATTTTGACTCATCCCCTTTTATCAAAAACTCAGGAGCCCATGGACAGTCAGTGGAATCACAAAATTACATGTAGCATGTAGCATGCATGGTGAATGTGAAGTCTGGCATGTAGCAATATGAAGGAAGGTTACATTGCTGTTCGTTTTCTATAGCTGAGGCATGAATGTGCCGGTTTTTTGTTCCTTTTTTGAATTTAGTCTCAACAGCTTAAGAAATTAGTGCTCTGACCACGCTTCTGCTGGAAGCCACCACTACTTCAGCTGCAGAGGGATGGTGAAAACGCCAACATACCTGGACAAACTGAACTGGAAAATTTTTCTGAGTCCTTATTTTGTATTATTTTGATTTGGATTTATCCATGCTCTCCTCCAGGCTGGACAGCACTTGCAGCTACTTGCTACTCTTTTCAATCTACCAGCAGTTTATAGACCCTTACATTTGGGTACTCATTACAAAACTTCTGAAGCCAAAAACCAGAAGTACTAAGCACACAATACACTAGTTATTGTCAAGAGAAACTATGACTGCTCAGCATGTTTGACACTGGCTTGAATACCTAAATTGGTGTGCACTTGGGTCAATAAAGCACACCTCTACCACAGCTGTGGTAGAGGTCAGATCCACTGACCAGTAAGGACTTAAAATCATTGCCTTATGTAGCAGAATCACCAAGCCTTGCACTATTACCAACACTGTCAAAAGGATCACAAATATTGTGATATTTATTGTTTCTTAAAGTATCAGACTCCAAGTAACTCCAAGTTTAATTCTCTAAGTAAACTTAGAGAAGTTTACCTCTGTCTAGTCAATACTTCGGAAAAAAGGTTTTAATTCCTTTGATTGCATCTGAAAAACATGATTTTTAAATGCTCCCATGCCAGGGGCAGCCCAACTGTAGTCAGTTCAAGTACATGATCCATAAAATCTCACAAGAAAATCTCAGGTTTCTTTTGGATGTCCTGACACAAAGTTTTCATGTGTTTGAGTTTATTACCACTACTCTTCTGTATTTACAGAGTCAGTGCGCACACACACATGCACACACGCACACAGAATTTAAAAGCGATGCTGCTGCTTTCTTCTCAGACCAATGTAATACCAGGCAAGTCACTTAAACCAGTTGCTTACAATCACTCACTGTTTTTTCCTCATTTTCTTAAACCTGAGCTGACGACCTGAGAATTAATTCTCAGAACTGAGTGCAAAATAAAATTGCATTATCTGTGGCATCAGGCCTTAAGCATTTCAAATGGTCCCTTGAAAAGTATTAATACATCCAGCCAAAAGCTGTCTACCTATCAGTCCTCTACCTCTGCAGCAGACAGTACTACAGTAGTGGAAAATACTCAGAAGAAGACAAGTCATTCTTTTAGCAGCGGAAGAGCTGAGGAGCGTGCTCTGGGCACGGCCTGGGCTCCCTGCCTGAGTGGGAGGAAAGCGAGGACGGAGCACTTGCTCGCTACCTGGGCACAGCCTGTCCGGCGCACCAAGGGAGGCCGAGGCCCACGAGCAAATGAATCAATGGCTGTAAAGTTAAAGTCCTTATCACAGCAAATTAGGCATGAGGGGACAAAATCAGCCTGCATTTGCAACTTTCATCTTGGCATTTTCCATTATGTATGTTTTTGACTTTGCATGCTTAATTCTTTTTCTCTGTAATCTACAGCACGTGTGTTTTCCCTCTGTTAAAAGGATAAAAAGGCAACCTGATGGGTCATCCTGTGGTATTTTTCAGACCTGAGTACAGCAGAGGTACACCAGCAGACCAGAGCCGCTACACTTGTTTGCGCGAGTGCAGCCACAGCAGAGATAAAAGTCCCAGTGTCACAGCTCTTACCCAGGTATGGGGCCCCTGGGGGGGTAGGGGGTGGTGGTGTTTGTTTTCTTACCTTTATCGTTTGTTTGGTTACCAGCATTCTTTCTTGGATGGACAGCGTAACACATCTGTCTAGTCAGTACTTCCCCTCTCTGGTTCAGATCACCTTTCTCTGCATAAATACTAGACACCATTTGTTCTTTAAGACACTGTAAAGGCACTTTCACATCCCCATCCAGGGCTGGTTTTGCTTCTTCTGGGCTGTAGCATAAAATAACTACAGTTCTGAAATTTCTTCCTTTTGCAGGTGGGTTGCTGATCTGTCAGCAAGTCCAGAAGAGGTGGACAACTCCAGTGCCATATAAATGTGCCACACAGATGTGCCACACAGAGGTGCTTTGTTTGCATCTCAAAGCAGCCATTCCGCACCCCCTCTTGGCAGCTGGGCTAGCTTATCTCTGCAGGGCTCTGATGTAGGTGAAACGAGCAGCAGAGCCATGGCTGCCTTGCTGTCCTAGAAAACTACCTTTGCCCATGCCTAAAGTCAGTTCTGCAGCTGCTACACAGATCTCTGGTCCCATTAAATCAAGGACTTCGCGGTGTACCCGCAGTGCATTTGCGTGCCCTGTGCACAGCAAAGTGCTCTGAAAGAAACCCAGGCAGCTTCCTTGTCCTGCCTGGCTCAGGAAATGTGGACACAGAATTGTGAGGGGTGAGCAAGACATTGGGGTGTCCTAGTGTGCGGAGAGAAAAGAGGGCTGACCAACATGGCCTGCCAGGCTAAGAGACCCTGGCTACCTGTCAGTATAATGCTCTCAGGGCTGCTCAGACAAAATAATCCTGAGGCAGCTTCTCCTGCTGAGGAGGCAGACAACTTTCCCGTCCCGTGGACACAAATCATGCCCTTAGCCAGCTCTGACTCTTGCTTACAACCTGAACTGCCATCTGTGGGCATAGTTATCCAGACACCAGGACTGCCCTCCCTCTCTCAGAATAGCTGCTCAAAGAAAGAGATTTTGGAAGCGTTTTTTGTTCCTGAGTGTTGCATCCCCCAAGGAGGAACGGGTCACAGTTCTGGATTTATATTAGGCAACAGTTCCTGAAAATGAGCAGTGAAGCAGGGGTTGTTTCCCAGAATCACCATTTGGTAAGCACCTGTGAAGAAGAGCTACCAGAAAGGATATGCATTTCTAAAATAGAAATTTAATTGATGTTCTGTGGTTTGCATCTTGCTTTTTGATGGTGAAAACTTAACTGGAGCATAAGGCTCAGTGTCTAAGTGAGAGAATGTCTGAGAGCCAGGTGCTTTCCTACAAGTTATTGTATTTTATTTCTGATCTTCATCTCCTTTGTCTCTTTCCATCCAGGATGGAGCAGCGCCACTGGACTGCTTTGCTTGCTGTGACAGGAATGCAAATTGGTGATGGATTTTGAACTGACTGGTAAACAAGAATGTCTACAGGGTGAGACTGGGTGCAGTGCAGAGGATTCCCCACCCTCATGCTGGCTGGAGATGCTACCTCCCCAGAGCATGAACCAGCATCTTATAGCTGTCTTTGCTTGGGCTCCCAGAATGGTTTAATGTACATTGTACAGCACAAACACTTCGTAAGCTCAAAGCAGTTCTGCTTACTAACGTCCTTGTGCTGTATGTGGTACATGAGGATTAGTTTTATTGATTATCATTAAAATGTTTTCTCCGTTTATTTTTGCCCATTACAAAGAATGTTCTGCTGGCTAAAGCCAAATAAAACGTTTTGTACCATTTTACCTAGTTAGCTGCAATAGCCTTGATGTAAATCCTTTGTGATTTCCCTATAGCATAACTTTTGCCACCTTCACAGACTCCCCAAGCAGGGCACTAGCCCAAGGATTTTGACTGCAACAAAGGGGGTGAGTTCCCAAGTGTTGCTTCAATTGCTTTTACAAGGAGGAAAAAGAAAAAAAAAAATAATTCCCACTTTCACTTTGCCCTAACTGACAGCATCTAAACCTGTGTCAATTAAATGGCTGCTGCTGCTGCTGGCAGCCAAAGATGACAACATTGTGGTGGGGGTGGAGGAATCAGGCTCAGTGAATGCATGGTAGGTATCTATATGCAGTCAGCTTTCTCTTATGCCGTTGCAATACAATTCACCACCTGAGCTACTCCACGACTACTCCTTCGGCTGGCACACTCTCCCTGCCCGAGGAAATGTTGTTTATACAAAGAAGGTCTGTGGAGCATCATTTCTGACTCTTTAAGAGCTCCAGTGACTTGGCTAGGAAGTTGCACTTGATGAAGCATGTCCTTAGGGTGTCCTTGATACACTTCCTTGGGTGACAGACTTCATCTTTTCATACTCCACTTCACAGGATCATTCATGCATTGTCCAGCTGAGCCACACATTTAGACAGGCTACATACCATACATTGATGTAAGGTAAGTCATTTTAATATCTGTGAACCAGCTTTCAAGACTTTTTTTTCAACTTATGATGTCTGTGCTGAAGAAGAGTTGCTGCTGAGAAGAAATCATAATTATGCCAGCAAGAATACTTATCTAGCACAAACTAGTTCTCCAGTAGAGGAAGTTTTTTGCAGCCTGCCCTGAGTTTTTAACGTAGCTGCAGCTTTTGCTTTTAATATAACAAGGCTTCCTAAAGTACATGTTCTGAGTCATCAGCAGCTCATTACAAATGTCAAATATCAAATAATTAATAACAAAATTTACTTCCCAAATTAACCCAAAGAAAAATCTAGTGGTCCAGAAATACTCTCATTAATTATTCTTTAGACCAGTACTGCCCATCCTAGAAATCAAAAGTCACGAATTAGCCCTGTCCTGCTCCCTCCAAACCATGGCTTAAAAATCAGAAGTAATTTTTTTGTGGTTAAAGCAGTCTGAATTATTTTGTTTCCCTTGTGGTAACTTGAGACTGTATCTCATACTTGGATCGTGGTTTTAATTATGATTTTAAGTCCCCATGACAGCTGCAGATTTCCTGTTTAAGGAAAACCAAGATTCTCCCACACCTGTCTCAGTTTTGGGTGAAGAAAGAAATTTTATTACTTTGCTAAAACTGCAGGTGTTGGCGACAGTGAATACAGGTGGTATGTTTCTAAGACAGACAATAATCTATAGAATCAGATAATACATTGGATTGATTGTGAAATTTTATCTTTATATGCCTTTTGATTTACTTTTTTGTTTCTTAAAGCTTCTTGCCAGAGAAATATTTTTTTTTTCCCTTGCATTTATGATTTTGCATCTCAAATATTGTTTCTACTGGAGTGCTTCAGTGACAAGTTTAAGATTTTGGTACACCACAATCCACCAGGGCTAAAAATGCAGCCAAATTTTCTGATACAATAGCAGAAAACTTAGCCCAAGAGCCTTATAAAATGGCCATAGAAAATTCTCAGTTAAAAAAATTGAAACATCACAAGTTTAATACAGAACAGACATTTTAAATGTTCTCATAGCTGAAGCCTGAACAATTGGACTGTTACGAATTAAAAGTTTGGCTCTCTAATCGTAAAAAAAAAAAAAGAAAAAAAGAAAATAAAGAGCCATGAGTCCTTGCAATGAAGCATTTCCAGGTTTCCAGTATAATTTTTTTCAGGGGTTTCCTTGATGAAGTCTATCATCCTGTCTTACCCTGGGTTTTCCCTGATCTTTAGGCGTTATCCTTAGAGGCACTACACAAGTAATCTACATCCACACTGTGAGGGGAAGAGGGCCTGGGAGCACCAAAACCATGTCCTCTTGACTTCCAGCCAGCCAGCCTGGTGTCAGCCGCGGGCTGGGCACGGCGTGTCTGCCCCGGGCTAGAGGGACAGGCGGGCAGGCTGAGCCCCTTGCCCAGCGTGCACAGGCTCTCCCTGCCTCCACGGGGCTCCGGGGAATACGCGCAAGCGCAGGGGCCGTGGCTTGGTTGTCAGAGAAGTCCTGGACTGCCGTTCACTGCAAGGCCAGCATCACCCTTGTCTTTCTAGGGCTATCCCTCCATAAAAAAGTCACCTGGCTTTAGTTGTACCAGTGTTGTTAGATACAAGCCTCACATAGAAACATGCAGGCATGCCAAAGGGTGCTCTATCCAGCATTGCCTGGGGAGAAGGGGGATGCCCATATAACTCCCTGCTAGGCTGCTTTAACTCTGTTGGGAAAGCATTACACTTGATCAGCAAAGCTGTGTAGGCACAAAACCTGTGTGTATGCTATGCCTAAATTTGGAGGGGTGGGGTCTGCACATCTACATGTATGAAATAAGTTCTTATCACCTGCTGCCTGTGAGCCAAGCACAGCCCCCTCACATCCGAAGGCCCTGTTTTGTCCTGTGGTTTCCCCAAACACCCTCCCTCCCTGCATCTTTGTATGTTGCTGTTACTCAAACAGGAACTGTTTGTGTTCGCAGCCTTTAGCAGATGATGCAGTTCTTTTATCTCCCTTTGGCATCTCCCTGCCAGTTGCCGATGCGGCCGTGTACACATCTGAGAGCGAATTTTCTAGGACAGCACTGTGAGGCAAAACACTTTCCCTATTTGTTTTCTCTCTCCTTTCATCCTAGCTCCTCCTGCCCCCTTCTCTGAGCCCCTTTTTATATCCTCCTCCCCTTTTGCTGGTCTTTGTCTGCAAAACCAAACTGGTACTTGTTGCTCGTGCTGGACCCTATGTCAGTCAACCCCTGTGAGTCATGAATCTGAGCTGCAGTGACCCTGCAGCTCCTTCCTGATGCAAGAGGGTAATCGGTCTGATTATTTCTTATGCCACTTGCCCCTGCCTCTTTTAGAATCATAGAATTATAGAATCGTCAAGGTTGGAAAAGACCCTTAAGATCATCGAGTCCAACCGTTAACCTAGCACTGCCAAGTCCATCTATACCATGTCTTCCTTGGCAGATACCAGAAGTGCCGTGCCCACCTGCCTGCAAGCTGCACAAAATCCCTGGCTCATCAGGCCAGGAGCCCAAAATGACTTAAGGAGCTTCCCGTTAGGTGCCTCTTTCACGACCACGCAGAGCCACGAGCACGGGGAAATGCTGGCAAGTGCTTCCGCACAATGCCCTTTCAAGCAAAAGTCGCACAGCCCACAGGACTGCAATTTAAAATGTCACTCAGAAATGTTCTGTGCCTGCAGATGGAGGGGGAGCTGGTGTCTGCCAGCTGTAGGATTGCTCTGTTTTGAGACCCCTTACCTTCTCCAGAGCTGCAGGTCCATACAGCAACTACTTCACCAGTGAAAAAAATGTTGAATGATGCAGAGCTGTCCTCCTTGTCACGTTCCTTGACTTGCTTAGGTGCTTTTGAAACGCCTGTGAGCCCCCCACCCATTCCTTTGTAGGGCCGCCAGCACTGAAAAACAGTCTCAGCATGACCCTCAGTCCCTTTCCTACCAGTTTTCAGTAACAAAATGGAAACCAAATCTGAATCTTCACCCCATCAGAAACCTCAGCCGCAAGGCTGTCCTACCATTTCATATGCTGCTTTTATTTTTGAACCTTTCGACCTGTCACACATCCTCTACAAAGGTTAAATTCAAAATTAGCTGCACGAGCATAGAAAGGAAAGTCTGTCTCTCAGCGTACATTAGAGCATAGTCCCCAGCCCCCTCCAAAACAAAATGGAAGTGTCTCTGGTTCAAGGCAGCCTACACAACAGTGAGCTGCAGGAGCTGTAAGCTATTATTTTAGCTCCCAAGGAAAGTAATTACTATAGCAACCAACACATCCGAATGGCTCTTTGGCTGCTACTGAGACAAAAACAACTTGCGCACAAAGGCACATCTGAAACGTGCTGTGTAAAGTGTTCTCGGGTAGCCGTGTTTTTTGAAGAGCTTTATAAAACGTGTGTAACTGGCTCCTGATAAATGACTACCAGAATAACAGCAAGCAATTGTACGGTGCCATGATCCTAAAATAACCTAATCAATGGCTCAGTATATTTGCCCGTGAAGAGATGAAGCAAAAAAAGTGCAGGCTCCATTTTAAGCCTGTCTGCTGGGAAGTACCCAGCAGAGCTGAAGATACATTCAATAAACAGACGATAAAATGGTGGGGGAAACGTCTCCCCTTTTGATCTGTGTACCGATGCAAACTCCCTGCAGGCTTTAGTGCCAGCTTGTCCCCTTGGGCTTACATGAAGTTGTTGGAAAAAGGGGATTTAGTTACAGCCTTGTAATGCTGGAGGGTGTAACAAGTGATGTCTGCGTTCTTTTCTGTGTCTGTGCAGCAACCAGCCCTGACAGATCCCATCTCCAGCTGCAGTGCTGGGTACATTACTGTTGCTAGCCATGAATAAGGAAGCTTCTTGGGCAACAGCAAAATGTGATCATTGGCCATTGCTTAAGTATTACAGCATTTGGAGTGTCTGTCACCTTCAAATCAGAATGCCGCTGGTGTAATAACAGCTTGATCGTTTGTGGACTCTGCGTGCAAAGCTGCACCGTTTCACGGTGCTGAGACAAACAGCTTAAGTTCCCTAAAACAAGAGATCTGGTCCAAGCAACCTGGCCCAGGAGTACTGTCCAAAGATTCCCCACAGGGCAGACATGTCACCTACCTCAAGGAGGGTGAGTGGCATTAACGTCACACTCCTGCTCCGTTACACAAGGCAGCTCTGCTGAAAATGGGGGTTACTGATCTGGGTAACTCAGAACAGAGTTGGATCCTGTAAGTGAGCACAACACGTCCCTTCACAAACCTGAATTGCCTTTTAAGATTTTTTTTTCATCAGTTGGGTCCTAAAGTCTTGCTCTGGGTCCAGAATAAACTGAAAATCACAGCTGGGTTTAAAATAAAGACAAAATTAAGGAAGGAAGTGTAGTGATGTAATTTATTACAGAAGTGCCTTAGGACCAACCAAAAAAGGATGTTGTCATAGCAGGTACTGCACAACAGAGAGTTTTGGTTGACTGAAGCCTTTTAAGCAAAGTCACTTTATTTTGGATTAAAGAAAAACATCTGAAAAAAGCACAAAAATGAAGTATCCATAAGAAAATAGCACAAGCATGTGTAAAATCTGATGCCTCGCTTCTGCCTTGCAAAACAGTGGCTGCCCCGCAGGCATCTGGAATTTCCAAGCTGCTGATCCCAGGGAAATAAATTCTTCTCTGTAATTTTTCTCATAACAAGTTTATTTTCTGACAGTAGTTGACAGTGCATTAAATGGCTCCCTCTCAAAAAAAAAAAACAAAACAAAACTGTTCTTTTTCACAGTGTGCCTTTTTCTTAGCTTTTTGGTGGGGGAAAGATAGGACCATTCACTCACAGGCCGACTTCCCAGTTCGCCTCGGCTACTAAAAAGAAATGTCTTGCCTGGTTTAGAGGAGCTGGGGCCAGGCTTCTGGGCAGCACATAACTTGTTGTCATGCCATGTCTCTGCTATACCTGCAGGGTCACTGGCTATGATAGAGCAGATAAATTCTTGTTCCTCACAAACATTTTGGGTTTTGGGTTGCAAAAGGCTGCTGCAATACCTTTTTGGTGACAGCGAGGGGAGATACGGAGAAGAGAGGTAGTGCACTGCCCTGCTACTTGTGCAGAGCCGCAAGGCAGAGAAGTGAAACCGAAGTCTTGGAGATGTGCAGCAAGCTTTTCTGAACACTCACCAGCTGTGGAAGTGCCCTGCTGCCAATGTCAGGCATGTTCAGGCCCGGTACTGCGGTTTTCTTCTGGGAAGAAAGATGAGAAAAATGCAAGGAGCTTGCATTTGACCCTCACTGTAAGCAAAACTCAGTGCCACAGTGAGTAAGACCTGAAACAAACTCTCTCTAAACAACAGGAACGACCAAAAAGAAAATCCATTGTAGTGAGATGCTGAATGCGACGCACTTGCATCCTGCCTCTTCCCCTTGTCTACCTCCCTCATTCGCCAGAGGTAGAATGGGTAGGACACACGCAAAGGTGAACTGTATGAAATCCTCTAGGTAATGAAGCAGGACTCTTGGAAAGACCTTGCTCAAATCCCAAAGCTGACGCTGCTCCACTGCCCTTACTGTTTCGTGCAAGATTCAGCCTTGTGCAAGACCTTTTCTCTGTCAGCTTGAAAACTGGATGGATGGTTCATGAACAGATTTGTCTGTGGTATTGCTTTTTGCACCCACAGAGTCTTAGATGTCACTGGGGCTTGAGTGATCTTGCATCTGTGAAGGTATGTGAGAAAATTAAAGAGTGTGCATGACTATTATATCAGACAAAGAGTTGGATCTGGACCTTCTCTGGTGTGAATCAGAGAAGTAAATCAAAATGGCAGCTCCTGTTGTGTTAAAAAAACACACCTTAATGAAAACCTGTCTTTGCGAAGCAGAAATGCTTTCTGTGTCTGGAGAAGCATGTTTAACGAGGGGTGTTGAGGGAGCCAAGGTGCTAAGGAGTGAGCTTCTGGGAATGCTTTGCATTCATGAAGTGAAAACACTTCACTGCCAGTGAAAACATTAATGAATTGGCTATAAATGCAGCTGCCCTCTCTTCCACCTGCCAGGAGCCTTCCTCGCTCCAAACACAGCCTGTGCTGCTCCCTGGCCCGTTTCAAAGAGGACGTGGTATTGATGAGCAGTAAAAAGCACGTTTACTTGCAGTGTTGTTTTCAGATAGAGAGCACCAGTTGTGAAGGTGCAGAAGGAAACGCAGAAAGAGCCGTTTGTGTTACACTGCAAACGCGAGGCCGTTGTTAACAAATAAGTGCAGGTTTCAAAACCACCTCGGCTCAGCTCCGAGCCGGAGGTTTTGTTTCTGTGTTGGCTTGGAACCTGTAGTTTGTCTTGCCTAAAGGTGATTGCTGTGTTTGAAATGAATATTTAGCAACCCCTGGTTGATTGAGGTTTTTTTGGTGGCAGTTCTTGGAATTATTGGTTCTTTGAACAAATTCTGAAAACGGGCCCTCATAAAAATATATCAAATTGTAGTGAAGTTGTTCTGCCTTGCACTTGAGGCTTGCCAAGAGATGTCAAAAATGCGCATACACATTACTTAAATGCTGCTAGGGTTTTCCCGCAGACTGAAATTGCCTGCAAAGACCTGAGACAGACAGGAGTAGTCAGTATTTCAAAAGATGATGATTTTTAATGGAGCCCGGGTCAGGGCCACGTTAACTTTGAGAGTAACACCTAGCCAGCAAACGCCCTGAGCTCCGTCAGCAGGGGCTAGACCTGCCGTGTGCCTCTTGTGGAGGGGCTGAGGAGGGGGGCTAAAGCGGGAAAACAGCACTTGGTCACGTCGCACTTGGCCAGGGCCCCGAAAGCTGCGGCGGCGCGATGGGAGCGGGGGGGAAGAGCTGGCGGCGGGGATGCTCCGTCCCCCGAAAGCCCGAAGGCGCGGGCCGGCCGCCGCACCGCCGGCCCCGGCAGCACAAGCCTCGGCACCCACGCAGCCCTGCTCGCCCTCTTCGCCATCCCTCCCCCCCCCCCCCCCCCCTCCGCCGCCTCCAGCCCACCGCAGCCCGGCGCCGCTCCCCGCTCCACCGCCGCCCTCCGCGGCTGCGCGGCCGCCGGGCCGGGCCGGGCCGGGCTGGGCCGGGCCGGGCCGGGCCGGGGGGGGGCCGCCGGTGGCCGGCGTAACTCCGCCCAGCGCCGGCGGGCCGCCGCGGGGCGTTCAGGGCCGCTCCCTGCAGCCCTGTTTGCTTTGCTGCCGGCCGCCCTTGCTTCCCCCTGAGCGCCGTTCCCGGGCCGGGCCGCGGCTGCTGGCGGCGGCGCCGGGCGCCGGGTTTGGGGAGCGATGGCAGAAGTGAAGAGGGAGGCGTGCGGGCAGGTGCCCCGGGAGCAGGGAGGAGGGGCGGTGGAAAAGTTCGTCTTGAAGTCAGACAGCGTGAAAGTGGAGATCCTGTCCTTAGGGTGCATAATCGCCGCTCTGGAGACGAAGGGCAGGGACGGGGAGTTTTCAGATGTTGTCCTAGGCTTTGACACTTTGGAAGGTGGGTCTAAATCTGTTTCTTTTAAAACAAAAGCGGTCAGGCGATCTAACCGGCGTTTTCTGGTTTATTGCCACGCTGCACGGTCTGCTTCTAAGGGTCCCCTCCAAATCGTGGGCTGAATAAATACAACTCCTGCTGCCTGTCCTGGGCTCAGTGGTGGATGGGGAACGGGGACGCTGCTGGCTGCAGGCTGCAGGGTCTTTTCTGCAAATCTGCAAAGCGTACAAGAGCCCGTCAGGCTTTTTTAATCGGAGATGTGCGTGACTAGCGAGCTGTGTGCCCTGTGAAACACCAGGGCTGCGGTCACCTGTTTAGTACTGGGGGGAAGCAGAGAGAGACACCTCGGGCACCCATCCCGTCCCAGTCCTTATGGTTAACCGCACGCTGTTTTTCCGTCCAGGTTACACAAGGAAGCACCCCTTCTTCGGCGCCGTCGTGGGGCGTGTCGCCAACAGGATTGCGAAGGGGAGGTTCAGCGTGGACGGGAAGGAGTATCAGCTGTTCTGCAACAACGGGCCCAACAGCCTGCACGGAGGAGCCCGGGGGTTTGACAAGGTGAAAATCAGGCCGGCTGGTACCGGTGCTCGGCACACAGCCTGTGAGGTTGTGGCAAGAGGATATGATGTCTTCACTCCTGACCCTGTAGGGTTTTCTGGTGGTTATTGAGTTGAATCAGCTCCCAGAAAGTGCTGCGAGTGCAGGACCGGGAGGAAGTGAGACACTGTGAGCTGCTGGGTGGGCTTGTCTTTGCCTGGGTGGCTTAGCAGGGCTTACTTACATCATTCTTGGATGCTATGCAGAGGGTTGCTGGGCTTCTGCGTTACTGCAGCCCTGAGGCCTCGTGAGCCCGGTTCTGACAGGGCTGTCCTGGGGTGAGGTGCTGCTCCTGCGGAGCCTGGGTTGGGACGTGGCGGTGAGGACCCAGCCTCGTGCACGATGGAGGCTCCCGAGGCGCCAGCCACACTGCCCCAGAGTGGGTGCTGTAGTTGTCCCAGTCCCCAAAGAAAGTTTCCTGGGGAACAGTGATCCATGCAGACTCATTTGCGCCTGTGGTTTCAGGGCTGTTAGCTGCCCATAGCTCCTCCCAGAGTCATAAGGTCCTGGGTTTGCAGAAACTGAATATCATTGCTGCTTGCTTTTGGCAGCACGCCCAAGTGCGGGGAGAGCAGGGTGGGTGGTGCGGCAGGTTCAGTGCGGTTATTGCATTACCCCCTTCAGTGCCGTTTTCATCCCAGTGACGGCGTACCCCGGGCTCTTGCTCTGACTCACAGCAGCTAGATCAGGCCTGCAAAATGCCCCAGCATCGCTGTGTCCCCTCCCCAGCCCTTTCCTGAGACCTCCTGAGATAAAATAACCTTTCCCTGGCACCAGGGCACTCAGCCCTTCCTGTCTTCTCCTATCGTCAGCTGCTGCTGAAGTCCAGATACCACCTGTGCGCTACAAGTGGTAAGAGCAGTAGAGCATCTCCTCTCTTGGAAGCCTTGCTGATAACCCTGCCGATTGCATAGCAGGCTCAGAAGTCTCTGCTTTCCTGAAGCCTTGGGCTTTGTCGGATCAAATGCGTTTGTAACCAGCAAGTAGGTGATCCACTGTTTCCCCAGAGAAATGCATGTGAATGTGCTGGTGCAGCTGCTTTCCTGGGTTAATGTTTTGTTTTGCGAAAGGACGTCCAGGCTGATGGGGCAAAAGTCAGAGTGGAAAAAAGCTCACTTCTGGACAGCGCAGTGTGAGCTGGCATCAGGATCAAATGTCCCTCAGTAGTCTTAGAAAAAAGGGAGCACTGGGGTGACTTGGCTGTTGTACCCCCAAAGAGGACCATTGGGTTTAAAGTTTCTTTGTACACCCTGACCCCCTGTGAGCTGGAGCTAAAAACATGCACTCCTTTGCACCTGGGGCTTCCAGGCTGTCTTCTGCAGGTGGTTGATGTGGTCTCTTCTCCTGCCTCTTCCCCTTGTTTGCTGAAGGCATGCCAACTTGGTGGGGACAAGGCGGCAACACCTCCCAGCCAGGGCTTTGTGTCCTCCGGTCCGCGGGGCATGCTCGGGCACCTGCTCAAGACGCCCTCCAGCTGGGTAGTGGTCACTGTGCAGAGACCTGTGGTCAGTCCTAACAAAAACAAGACACGCTGGCTCTTGGCTGTGACTGTCTTGGCCATCTTGTCAGTTTTTCCTGATCTTGCAGACGTCGGTGTTGCGGTCAGCGTGTGGTCTGATGACAAGGAAGCTTGCAGCCATGCTTATGTTGTGGCAATATCTGACCATGCTGCTGGGGGACTGGGGAACTTTAGAAAATAACCCTCTTAGCTTTAACAAATAGTGATATCTGTATGCTTACTGGCATTTAGTAGATTTTTCTTTGAAGAGCTTAAATAGAAACTTATATATAAAACCACAGCGTCCCACAGCAGTGGGAGCTGCAGTCGAACTGCACTCGCTGCTCTGCAGCGTGGTTGTCACATTTGGCACCCTCAGCTCCTGTGTCTGCTGAAAATGTTGGCTTTTGACAAGCGCCTCGGGTTTGTAATCTCTGCATAGGACATGAAAGGGGCCATGTCAAAAGCGTTATCTGGCCCCTGCCCCTAGATCTGTCCTCTTTGATTAGACAGTAGCTATTCCTTAGGTAGATGCAAAGCTCCAGAGACTGGGCACCTCGCCTCTTGTCACACATCCGTCCTGCTAGGGGCTGAGACATCTGCTTAGCATCAGGTCCACGGCCAGGGTCAAAGAGGCTGTCCGGGCAATTAAATTTACAGTATGCTGGCTTGCTTTGCTCGCCAGCAGGTTTGGCTCCAGGCAGAGCCCTGGTCTCTGGCAGGGGCAAGAAACAGAGAGGTCCCAGTTCTCTGGATCAGCACTGACGTGTGGATGTATCTGGCAATACATCTGGTACTATTTCACCCAACCGCAGCCCCTGAGCAGGAGCTCCCAGCGTGTATTTACATTGTCCTGGAAGCCAGCCCTCAGTTAGCTGAGGGAAGGGCGGTGGCTTATTGAGGTGATGTTGCACACCAGGAGATCCATGGGAGGGGGAATAAGTCCAGCTGCGGGGCAAAAATCAAATGCATGGACCCTCTTAGGCATGGAGTAACACAGGCTGGGACAGACCCCTGTCAGCGCAAACTGCCTCGTTTGGCTGCTCATCGGAAAACTTGTTCTCTGCTGATGGCCCTGGCTGACCAAGAGCAGGCTGGTGCTTGTGTTTTCTCCCACTTCCCTTTTTCAACAAGGGGATGTTGTTTTTTAGTCCTTCATAGGGAGAAAAAGATTGTTTGGGCTTTTTTTTTTTTTTCTTCCTTCTAGGAGTAAGAGCAGGAAAGATGATTAAAAAACCTTTTGTTTCAGTGCATCATTCCTTGAGTACCTTTTGTCCCTGGGTTCAGCCCAGCCTGGGGCAGGAGAGAAGGACACCGTGTTTCCCCTGACTGTCCCATCGATGGCACACTCCTTGCAGGTTCTCTGGAGCCCCCAGGTCCTCCCGAACGGTGTCTGCTTCTTCCGGCTCAGCCCCGACGGTGAGGAAGGCTACCCTGGTGACCTGAAAGTCTGGGTGACCTACACGCTCAGTGGCGGGGAGCTGGCCATCAACTATCGAGCCCAGACCAGCAAGACGACACCCATCAGCCTGACAAACCATGCGTACTTCAACCTTGCAGGGCAGGTAAGCACGGGGAGATGAACCCTGTGGAGGGACACTGTGCAGGGGAAGAAAGCCTGGGGATCCATGGGATGATCCATGGGCTTCCCATGGGATCATTGGGACCAACATGCTGGTCTGGGGGCACAGCATGCTTCTGGGGGCACGGCGATGGGGGTTGTCTCTATGCATTATGGGCTGCACGCAGCCTATGAGCTGGGACAGGACTAAATCACGTAGACCTCAACTGAGGATGCGTTATCCCAGTGTGTCGTGAACAGAGACATCCCGTCATGAATATTAACTCTCCTTTTGTGTGTAACTGGGGAGTTGCAGTCTCTCCTGGTCCCCTTGGGAAGATTACAGAGGAGGTGCAGAACTGGCGTGCCCTAGTGATGGACTGGCATTTCTTAGCTGTCTTCTGTTGGCGCTTCTGAGACAACGTACTGAACCCTTGCGTGGGTGGCGCAGCTGAGATCAGGGCCTGTAGTGCCAGACAGAGTCAGCGCAGCACCAAAATACCCAGGTCAAAATGGGGAGGAGAAACATCATGGAAAGGGGATGCGATGCCGACAAGGTTGCAGAGCGGGGCAGTAGCGGGGTGCAGAGGGCTCCCACACACCAGGGTCCAGGGTCCTGCCAACCAGACGGGCACTGTATTACAGCTGTGTTTTAGTCTCACCCTGTTTATAACTGGGCTTGGAGGAAAAGGATCTGGGAAATAAAATGTTGCTGGGCAGAGCAGTAGGATGGGACAGTGCAGTCACACTTGGACGTGAGACAAAGACCCTTAAAAGTGTTAGTGAGAGACATCCCAGCCCCTCCATGCAGGAGGTCTGCTCAGGCTGTTGCCCTAATAATGGCTGTGCAGTTGTTGGTTTACCTTCTGTTTGTCCTCCCAGCGGTACAGTAATATCAACACCTACAGCATGCAACTCAGGCGTGTTTCCAGAGGAACCTTTGGGCATGAAATTGCTGCTCAGATTAGGCAGTGATGTGCAGGCTCAGCTTTGATCCTGCTCCCCTTCCAGCCCAGCAGGGTCCCTGCCAGCATCCCCAAGGCTGTGGGAGAGGAAGAGGAGTGCAAAGCCCCGCGCTGCAGAAGATGAGCCAGGATGATGGGTTGTGCTTCCCGACACTTGCTTCCTTCCCCTTTTGCTCACTGCTGTGTGCTCAGCAACCAGCATGTTTTGGCTAGTCGATCTGCAGGGTAGTAGTACTTAGTGAGGTACAAGTTCAGACTGATAGTCTCAGCTTTGCAGGATTTACAGCTCCTCGGTCCCATGCAGGTGTTTGTCTGTGCTGCTGCCTTTGTCCTGTGCCCAGGGTCAAGGTGGGATGATGGCCAGGAGGTCCCCCAGGCACTACCAGATCAGCTGTAGCACCACCGTGGGCAGTCACTTCCTGGGTGTGCTTAGGGCTGCTCAAATGGTGGAAGGATCACAGCAGGAATCCCAGTATTTCCCATCCTCCTGCAGGGCTCACGGGATATCTACGACCACGAGATTTCTATTGAAGCAGATTCCTACCTGCCTGTGGACGACACCAAGATCCCTACTGGTGGGTGGTGCGACACTCGCGGCACATGGTGGAGACGGTTTTACAGATGAGTGTTTGTGGGTATCGGGCAACAGCACTGCCCGGCAAGGGGGGACACATCAGGACCCAGGGGACCCCAGGCACAGCAGGACCCTTGCCCATAAGCACTGTCCCATAGCACCTGAGCAGAGTGGGCAGAGCCAGGTGCTGGTAATGGGGTCCATCACCAGCCCCAAACCTGGAGAGAGTGGGGACCAGGGTCTGTCCGGGGGGTGCAGGCAGGAGCCCCAGGAAATGGGGCCAGAGGCTGCAACGTGGGTCCAAGGGGCCCATCCAGGAGACAAGCTACCTATGGCACAGGACCAAAACATGTCCCTCCAGACCTGCTTGGCCAGCATTTCCCTGAAGGCCACTCCATTGTTCCCAGGGCCAGTGGGGCCACCAGAGAGGGTCACTTAGCACTTTGAGAGCTGGGATCGGCCTGGGGTTTGCCTGGTTTGCTTCCTCCAGCAGTGTTCGGCTTTATCATACTTCTCTATTGGGATTTTCCACTTGATGTCAAAGTCTTACTTCCATGAATCTTATTTCCGTAAGATCAGCCCATGCTCAAAGTCCACAGAAAGCAGGAGAATTCACTTCTTAAGCCTCAGTGAAATGTGGGAGATGCAAGCAGCATGCTCCAGGCACAGGGCCGCTGTCGATAAGTGCGATGGCACACCAGGACATGGTCAGACTCCTTGATCTGGAGGGCAGCTCCCAGGCCCAGTGCTGAGCTCTAGAGCTGCTGGGATCTCTGGTGCTTGGGAGCCCAGCACTGTCCTTCCCTGCAAGAGCGGAGCCATCAGTCAGTGCCCTCATCGGGACGGGAGGGCTGGCGTTACTGGCTGGAAGGCTGAAGACACAAAACCAACACTTTTCTTTCCTGTCTTTAATGTCCTGCATGGCTAAGAGAGTTAAGAAAGGCCAGTTAAGAAAAACAGCGTGTTTTGCATGCTGAGCAGGTTAATTAAACAAAGGTGGTTTTGCTGCTGTCTCCAGCCTTAGCGAGGAGAAGCAAGCTGGCAGCCTCTTGCACCCGGTCTTGATTCAGGGGGTAAAAAGGAGAAAACAGGGCTTTCTAGATTTCTTTTTTTTTTTCCCCCCACCACTTCCACTCTGTTCCTCCCCATAAACAATCGAGCTGCTCCGTTAAATAATCTGAACAAGCTGGGACAGGGAACACGTTCGCCATACCCACAGGAGAGCCAGCACTTGGCGTGCACTCGGCAATGGTCCCGCTGCTAACAAGGGGGCACCTTGCTTTGGGTGGCTTGATGCCAACCCTCCCATCATGCTGCTCCAACACCCATTTTTCATTTAGCCTAAGTGACTGCGCTGAGTTGCAGTAAGAATTGATCAAATTGCAAAATGAATCTGATACCGAGTTTTATTGTTTTTAAGAATAAAAAGCATTATTTACAAAAAAAAAGCTGCATTTGGCTTAGTTTTTGAAAAATGTAAAATAGATTAAAATAATAAAAAAAAACAGACTTCTAGATTTGCTCCTAAATGGTGGCTTTTCATCCAGCCCAACTGGCTTAGAGGAGTGGAGGCCGTCGGAGTGCAGATGCTGAGCCGTGGCAGGCGAGGGTGCCGTGCCGGAGGTCTCTGGAGGACAGAGTAGTGAGAGGAGCACCAAGCAGCCGGCCTGGGGCACAACTGCTGGGAAGTCTGTGCTCCTGCGTGCAGCTAGCATCAACAGAAGAGAAACTGAGTGTGGGGCAGGATGTGTGCCTAAGGGCTGCATGAGCCTGCGGGGCCGTTTCTGGTAAGCGTAGGCTCTGCTGGAAATGGCAGGGTTGTTTCCCTGATGCTCTTGCAGGGCTGCTTTGCTGAGTGCACCTTCTGACTTCAGGAGGCAGAGGAAGAGAGGCTTTAAAAAGCAAAAAATAGAAAGCAAGAAAGCTTTTTAGCGCAAGTGTCTGCTAAAACCAAAGTTACGTCTGCGTTCATGAACAAAAACCGCTGTGCGTGCATGCTTCAGCCTGCGCCTGGAGGAGTGGGTCTCGCAGTCCAGGCGGCTTTTGCTCAGCTTAGTGTGTCATGCATGGGCTCAAGCTGGGGGAGAGCTTAAGGCTGTACCAAACCCACTGCCCTGCTTCTCCCCACTGCTTTCGCCATGGAACTGTTTCACATCTTAATTGCGGCGGCTTGCTGCACCTGCTCTTTCCAGTTCCCTCTTGTTGTTTTGGGTAAATGTAGCCTGTGAAGCTGATAAAACCATGTATAGTCTTAGCCCTGGGGTGAAGACAAGATTTGTGCAACTATTAAAGACAGATCCCTTGCATGCAATGGCTGCTGTATTTTATGCAAGTGCCTAAATCAAAATGGTTTATTTTTCTTTGAAGGTGTTTTTCTGCCCCACAGCTGAATTCAGTAAATGTGCTACTTTTAGATAGGATCAGAAGCCACAGACATGTGCTGTTTGTCAGGTGGAGGCTGATGTTTCTCAAGGTTTGCAGAGTGGAACTGGTGCAGAGCTGCAGCCGAGCTGGGCGCGCGACTGCAGCGAGCAGAGCACAGCACACGGGGCTGGCAGCGGGGCCGGGATGCCCGCGCGCCCCCATCCCCAGCACTGGAAGCTGCCTGCTGACCCTTGGAAACCTCTCCCTTTAGAGAGGGGTAGGAAAATGTGAATTTAGGGAAAAATCCCTTCCCCTGCCCTCCGTCTGTCACCTCCCCCATGCAAAACGCCTTGCCTTTGGGTTGGGATGGCTGTGTTTTGCACTGTGTTTAGTATGTCTTAGGGTTGTTCTCACTGCAAGAGCTTTATCACAGGATGCTGCATCCCCACATCAGGCCATAAAAAAAGACTTGAGAGAAAATGCTGGTATTATGGTCTTAAACCTTTTTTTTGCCCTGAAACAAAGCCCTGAGGCAGGAGGGGACTGGCCCCAGTGTACAGCCCGTATTCACCATCCTGGCAGGTGGGCCACCTTCATGGCTATCTCACGGGTGTTTGTTCAGGGATCTGGGAGGATTCATGTATTTAGAGAGAGAGAGAGAGATAGTATATGTATATAAATCTTATGCATATATAAATATTAATAGCTAATAAGTTTTGGTTTTATATTAATTAGCTTGTATAGTTACATATACAAGCCCCCCCTCTTGTTTTCTGGCTCCTTGGCTTTGCTTTGTCCCAGCTAAGCACAGCAGTGTCCCCCGGGGGCTGCCAGCTCTGCTGGGGGACAAGGTGGTGATGTCCCAGCCCGGGTCACAGTGGCTACAAGGCAAGCTTGCTCGAAGTGGGGCACCACAACGAGACAAGGATCACAAACAGCTTAAAACCCTCAGCTCACCAAAGCGAGGGTTCTCAACCCTGCGCAGGGGCCAGTGCCACGGGTGTTTGCTGGCGTGTGGGTGAGTGGCTGACACTGCTGTTCTCTTTGCGCAGGGGAGGTGGCCTCTGTGCAGGGCACCGGCTTCGATCTCCGGCAGCCCATCGAGCTGGGGAAGCACTTGCGGAAGTTTCACCTGGACGGCTTTGACCACAACTTCTGCCTGCAGCAGGCACAGACTCGACGCCTCGTGGCCAGGTAGGCTGGGACCCTGGCAGGGGTCCCCCATCCCTGGAGCTGCGGGGCGCCTATTCGGCCAGCCCCTTGGCATCCTCCACCTGCATCTCCCCAGGGCTCGCCACCCGCCCACTGGCAGGTCCATGGAGGTTCACACCACCCAGCCTGGCATCCAGTTTTACACCGGGAACAACCTGGATGGCTCCCTGAAGGGCAAAGGTGCTGTTGCGTACCCCAAGCACTCAGCTTTCTGCCTGGAAACCCAGAACTGGCCCGACGCCGTCAACCAGGTGAACCATCCCCCACCCCTGGGAGCTGCTCGGGTCCTGAGGCAGGGGACCGTGTCAACTGCCTCCCATGTCTCTGGGGCGTTAAATACATGAACGGAGTCTGTTTGACGAGGGGACGCTTTGTAGACACCAGAACTGAGGTGGGCACAGGTCACAGCATCCTGCAGGATTAGGCAGGGGTCAGCCAGCGCAGCAGGGACCAGCCCCGCGCAGCCCAGCTTCCTAAGGGTGCAGGGTCTAGAGCAGAAGACCCCATCGGGGCCTTGCCACATGCTCCCCACAGGGCCCGAGTTCAGCCAGGGGGAGGACTTGCCCACTCAGCCAGCTGGCAAGTAATGGGTGGTTAAACGCTGCCGTTGGGAATGCCGGGGGGAGCCATGGGAAACCGCCCCAGGAAGGCCGAGGGGACTCGGCCGTGCCCTCATGACCCTTTCTGGTCCCGCGGCGTGGGCTCGCAATCACTGACTCCCTGACGCGCTGCTGTCTCTCCCCAGCCCCACTTCCCCAACGCCCTGCTCCGGCCGGGCGAGGAGTACAACCACACCACGTGGCTCGTGTTCAGCGCCGCGTAATGAAAGGGGATGCTGACTCCTACCACCGAGAAGGGTAAGTGCCTCTAGCAGGTTAGCCAGAAATCCTGCCACGTGCCGAACGGCGCTTTCAAACTACCCTGGGTGATGCATGGCATTTGGGAACTTTTTTCCTGGTCTGTGGTTTTTACCCGTGGTTTCTGCTGGCTTTAACTCCTGTCACCACCTCTGCCGCTATCTGGTCTGTGCAAAGCTCTCACCCTCTGTTCAGCCTCACCCTGGGCATTAGGTTTTGTTTTGCAGTAAGAATGCACTGAAAACACCTCGTTTAGGGACATGGCATGTCACAGCTCAAACTACAGCAGGGGAATATCTGGTAATACCCATGTGGAGCATGTGGGAAGGCTGATAAAGGTGTAGTTGTTCATTACAACATCAGCAAAGTGCTCTGAGCTGCGCTGGCTTCTGCTCTCCCCCCGCCACTTGACCTGCCCCACAGCCCGGTGTCAGCTCTTCGAAGGGTGCCCTGCCTTCCCATGCCGGAGCCGCCAGGTCTGACGGGAGCACTGCGATGGCACGGGTACGCAGCGGTCATGCAGAATAGCTTTGCGGAGGATGGTGTGCCAGGATTATCTCAGCTGGCCGCCCTGGCTCCTCTGGCTTAACTCCTATTTGGCAGCCAGCAGCGATAGCTGCGAAAGAACACCTTACGTGCTATGCCTTGGCTGCTGAAGTGAAACGGGTGCATCCATCGATAGTCCCGAATATACAACTGCAGGAGGAAAACCGTCACATTAATGGTTGTGTTTCCACGTGAAATATGTATCGTCCCCCAAACCCTGTAACAGGGGCCTGTCTGATGAAAACCTCCACATTTCTGAGGTTTCATAAAAAATTGGCAGAAGCCGGGGGATGGCAGTGCCATTGTGTTAGGGAGCTGGCACCCCTCTCTCCGGGAACACAGGGGTAGCCAGCCCTTGGGCCGGGCACCCCGTGCGAGGCACCGCAGCCTGGCTCCCACCTTGCCCTGAGTGCACGCGTGTGCACAGTGGTCGCATGTTAGGTGGCTGCAGTTCATGCTGTGCACGGGCTGGTATCATTTGGAGAATAAAGCCCAGCTGATCCAAGCTCAGGAAACGCAAGGTTGCGAACCAGGGGCGGAAGCACCATCACCCCTGTGAGAGAGGGGCTTGCCCACCGCGCTGGAGACCTGGGGTTCCCCTCCCCTTGCCCCCCGCCGGGCTGCACAGGGCGCGCACACCCCGCCAGAGGAGCGGGGCCCAGGGTCACAGCAGCAGCGGTCGCACGAACACACGCCCCTGTCCGGGCATCTTTTCCAAGAGCTCGCAAACACTGTACAGAATTTTTGGTGAAATCCTACCAAACTCGGGTGCGAGCTGGAGCTGCGCAGCCCGCTCCAAGGATGACGACTGGAGCGGCGGGAGGCAGCACGGCCACCCTCGATTTTGCTCACCACGGCTGCACAGAAGCGCGGACGCCGGATTCGCCACTGCTCCCTCTCTGCGCCTCAGAAGCGCTGGCTGTCCTTCCTGGTGGCCACAGCCGCGGGCAGGGCCGCCCGCGCAGGTTCTCCCTGCTCCGCCTGGGTTTAGAGGAACCCCGGCGCCCTGCAGAAACCCAGGCTCCTCGGCTCCGTCTTCCACGGTGTCTCTGGGTACTGAAAAACAGGTACCACTACAGCTGTCGTGTTAGTCTGCAGGTTTATTGTGGAGTAGGTTTGCCTGAAGAGTACAGAAGAGAAAAAAGCGGATCGAGTTCCAGAGCAGCGGCGTGCGGTGCCTCCCGCCAGGCGCGCTATGAACCGGGCGGGGTAAACGCTGCAAACGCGGGTCGCAGGCCTTGGGCGTTTCTGCTGAATCACGGCAGGGCAACGTGTGCCACCCCCGCTCTCCCGCTGGGTGCAGTGGAACTGAGTGGATTTTCCCAGAACATCGCTCCTTGCGCCCGGCAGCCGAAACGCCGATCCCCGTCGCCGAGCACAGCGGGAGCGTCCAGGCGGGCGCCAAGCACGACAGCCAGGACCAGGCACAAAGGCCAGACGATGCTGCAGCACGACGGCGTGTTCAGCATCTGGGCTATTCACTCACGCACCGAGAAAGCTCCACGAAGTCACTGTTAACAGGAAACCCGTTTTTTTGAAAATCATGGGTTACCCAAGGTGTGACTCAAGTTAATCTTGCAATTTTTTTTTTCATTTAAGAAGCTCTGCTGTAGTTTACACATTGGAAGCAAACTGCCATGACAGATTTCATAAGAAGCCCAAATAGGCCTCATTTTGCATTTCAGTGCTTGTTTACTGCGAAACTGGCCTTTATTTCTGCTAGATATCCCATTGCTTTTTTCCCCTCCACCTACCAGTTTGTTTGTTCACAGTCTAACATTGTTTCCAGCCTTTTGCTGTGATCTGTCAACAAAGTGCCGTACCATGCAATTCTCAACTACAGAATGAGGACACAGTTTGACATACCTAGACACAAATAATTAATCGTGCAGGTGTGTATTTGCTGTAAGAAATTAGCTGAATTCAACAAAATTGTCTCCAGGATCTGGGCTGCTTTAAAACCAGACCAGTTTCTGTGAAGCACGTTAGAATTCCTGAGGTCGCTGCGAGAATCTTTCGCTTCAAGGAGGAAAGTTTGAGCGAGCTACAGAAAGGCTAATAACAGCTTGCTTCTGCCTCTCAAACGCGTTTTCCTAAGGTCCTTCAGAAAGTAGGTCAGACAACCTTATGTCTTCCCTCAAAAAAGGAAAACATGCCTTGAGACATTTTAGGAAGTTTTTTCTATATTAATAGCCTAAAGAACTAAGAAAATGCAACAAGCGAAAGTAGCAATCGTCAAATTATTAATGATTTGTTTGATTAGGTTTAGAGGTTTCTGCAGATGTTATTGGTTTAAAAGATGTCAGTGTTTTGAATAAAAGCTCATCCTTAAATTTCTGGGCATCTGGTATCACAACTAGTCAAGCACCAGAGAGTAAGCTTTGCAGAATAATAAGTTTAGGTGGAAAAATGAATGCCTGCTAAAGATCTACAGGAATAAAAAGGGCATATGCAAATTTTTAGCCATCTGCAGACAGAGATGGATTTTAAATTCCATTTCAAAGAAAGCAGAAACTGATCCTTTCACCAAAGACCATTCAACAATAAATGTGAAAAGTGACTAGTTTGAGAAGACACCGATATTAGTCATTCCCATTTTAGACATTTTTCATCCACATTACATGGCACACAGCTAAAATTACCCAAATGTTAACAGAAGCAGCAGGGTTACTACAGAGAAGTTTTAGTTAAAAATACACATTTTATTTCAATGTGCCAATAAAAAAGTCCCACATTTTCATATCACAGGAAGTTAATTCATACAATAAAAAGAGACCTGTGCTAGTCTATTGGTGTGACTAACTCAGAAGACCCAGATCATGCCAAATTTTAGTTGATATACTCTTCTATCTACATTCTTACATTTACAAAGACACCACAAAATCCCTTATAATAATGTAAGCAAAATAACTTTCTTCCTAAAAGATTAACTTCATAACTTTAATCCATTCTTTCAGGACTTGCACTTCTTTGAGGGCTTCCTGATGGTGAACGACTGAAAGGAAAAAAAATCCAGAGTTAACATTTCAGCAGTCATTCGGGATTCACAAATACAGGAAAAAGCAACAGGAGGATACCTAGACTACCGCAGCACCCTTTAAGCACTGTTTTTTAATAAAATAACCAATCACTATTGACAAAGTTAATGGGTTGATGATTTAATGTTAAGAGATTTTTTTTTTTTTACTTTCACATTTTTGCATTTCTCTACTGTTATTTTTATAATACAACTTAAATGTGAACATTGTAAAGTCATCTAAAGGGCACTACTGATAGCGACCTTCATGGAGGCAGGATCGTTCTTCACTGTTCTGATACAGCAGCTTGTCAAAACCTATTATGGTGATCACTCAGCATTTATGAGCATTTATTCAAGTCCCTTGTGATTGTTTGTGAGGTTAGACTGCATACAGCCATGTTTTTAAATGAAGCAAACCTAAGTGTAGAAATTCTGTAAGTATATTAAAAAAAGAAACAACTTGCAGGGCAGAAGGATCACCAAGGCAAGGGAGACATCGTGGCAGGCCTACAGCTATTCCTACTAGGATATATCCCCTCCCTGCAAATCCTGAACACTGAAGTTGTAATAATGAACTGTTAAAGAATTCAAACTAGGGGAAAAAAACGCTGCTGATCCCGTCACTACGCATATATGCATACACTCACACAGAATTATTTACAAACTTATTGGGGAAAAATATTATCTGAGTAATAGCAGTAAAAATAACAGGCTCGATCTCCCATTCCTGACTGCTATGCCAGGTTACTCCACTCTTATCTTCCCCAATCTCACGGTAACTTTTAATGAGACCCAGAGCTGTTTCCCACATTTACTCTGTGCTTTAAGCTCACCGGTAGAAAGTCTCTGTGCAATAAAACTGGTAGTGAACTGAAATGAACACAGGAGCAGACAAAGGCGTGACGTAACATTGCTACGTAACCAGTATCCCAAGGAACTACTACCACATATATATTGCCATATGTAAAACCACAATCACAACGTCATTTCTGTGGAAGAGATCTCGGCAAAATACCTTTCCAGTATTTTCCTACAAGCAGCAGTCAAACTCCTCAGCAGAGATCACTGCAGATACTAAAATGCCAGCTCTATGGAGTCTACGTTATTAGTAGGGAGATCAACGTACCTTCTCTTTGGAGATGGTGATCGGGACTTTGACCGACTGTCAAAACAGAATATCATCAATGCAGCTTAAAGGTCAAATGGAACTTTTATATTCAAAAAAAATAAGCATCTTAGACAGCAATGGAATTATTATGGCAATCTAGCCAGAAGCTCTTTAAAACAGGAAAGTTTTCCAATCAACTTTTACTCTGACAGGGATTCTCAATTTATTTAGCATGGAGATTAATTGTAAGCAACTGTCTTCAGTAGAGAAAACAGGAAAACAAGGGGTAGTACTGAGGTGAGGCTTTGAGAAAATACACATCATCACAGATTCCTGCTGGTTTATCAACAGCATTAATAAAGCTGAAGTCCTTTATCTGATGGATAGAAAAATTTAACAGAACTGAGCACAAAGACACAAAAAAATCAGTACTACGTTGGAAACTGCAAAGAGTTAATGAAAACAAAGAGATGGGTAAGGAACATATTCCAAATAGCTGAAGAGAAAATTTTATAATCTCAGTTGTATCGCAAACAGATTAGCTGCGCACCCATGTTTGGGGGATTTTTTTCTAAAGGACCAGACTCTGTTAATCATGCAAACCCACTACTGAATTCTAGATACTACTGCAGGCTTTATCCCTGTACGCTTACCTCTTAGCCGGTGAGCCAGATTTTGACCTGCCATGAGACCTAGACCTACAAGAAGAAAAAACACAGCTCAGCAGGGAAGCTGGTAGTGTGCACGTTCCCATATTCGAGACACACTACATGTGTAAGAACGGTCATGTTGAACAGACAGAATCCTACAAGATTCCAGGGCTTTTCCTGCTAAGGTTCAAAAGAAAGCTTTTTAAATGGATGCTGCATGTGTTGCTCCGTACTTTGGTCCCTGGGTGATGACTGGTGTTTGCTGATGCAGGTAGCAGGAATACACGAACAATCCAAATCCCGACCAGTATTTTCACAAAGCCAATAAAAAGCCATGCTCTCAACTTGCAAGTTTTATTAGGCTTGAGTGACATCCACCACTATAGTTGAAACTGGCTCCAGGCAGAACGCTCCTACAAGCATCTTCCCTTCAGTGCACTTCATCTTATATATGCACTTGCTCAAAATATTTTTTTAAATCTGCCTTTGTGAAAAGACCGTCAAAAACATCAGTCGTTGAGATAAGACTGCTGCACCATACGAACACTAATACTGCCTAAAAGAATAACTGAAATTTTTAGGTTCCCAAAGGAAGTGTTCTACTTTCCACATCCAAGGCTTTCCACAACAACTTCCAGATGTACGCTTTGACACTGTCAAACCAGCAAACATCATGGAACACTTGTTCAGTCTGTCTTCCTTACGAATCAAGAGCCTGTCTCTGGGTGCTACGCATTCCTTTGATTCTTCTGTAAAGAAACCACCTTTCAATTGCCTTGTGTGGAAGTTTAACAGTGACTTCATTAGAGTTACGCCCCAGTGTTTTGCCACTTCTCTGTACTTGCACGTCTGCAATTCCCTCTGCCCCGGTCACTTAATCTCTACTTACAGTGAAAGATGTCACACAATAGAAATTTCACTAAAAGCATCCTTTACACTGCAGAAAACCATCCTAGTACTAAAAAAAGAAAACAATGGTGGTAAAATCAAGATGTTTTTCTCTTTGAGAGCGCGTTGACTGTCGCTGTTTTCTGCTCATCACTGACAGTGAACAGTGATGAGCCATGATTAAGTCACGTTGGAACAACTGGTATTAAGATTCAACATATTTTAGCAACAGGTAGAGAAAGCGTACCTGACCAGAGAAAGGCATTGCTCTACTGCCTCAGGGAATTCCCCTTCTCTTTTTACTAGCTTCTGCACTGTTTGTGTGAGTTTCTGCTGTTAACTAAGCCATCTTCTGGTCTTCATCTCTCCATTCTCTATAAACTGCTGTCATTGCTTGCTGTTCCACCCTCACAAAATGCCACCACCACCACCTTTCAGCACTGAATCTCCCATTTTCAGCTGTGGGCTTTTCCACTTACTGCCTTCAGCTAAAGCTTCCCTTTATTTTTTGTGTTTCTTTATGGTTGACTATTATGTTATTTACTTCAAAGAGCAGCCATCAAACCAGAACAGTAGGCCTGGGAATGGGCTGGGGAAAGAGCAGTACCATCTCCTTCAGAGCAGAACTTCAGTTTACTCTTGTTCTCCTATGACAGCTCGCCGAGGACTTCCAAGCAACCTACGTCAGCCACGCTGCCTGGACAAGGCTGCACAAAGCACAAGCTGCGTTCACTTACTACGCAACCATTAAACTACAGCTTAAGAAAATGAAAGACATCCTGTGTTCCTTTAAGATTTGATCGTCAATCTTACGGCACATTTGTCCGTACAAAATAATTCTGACAGGTGTTTATCTCAAATTTAATTCAGCTCCTGCAGGCTGACACTTTGTTATTCAACAGAGCTGGAAACAGCTGTAACACTCACAGCACTAGCAAGCCCTTCGAGACTTGCCTGGCTATATTTGACACACTACTGGAAGGGCATCCTGATTTCTCTGACAAATAAGGGGAAGAATCCACAATCTCGTGTGCGCTACACAAAGAAAAAAAATGTTCAGATTAATTCTAAATTTGTTTGCTATGTTAGCTCCTAATGCAACCTGATCAAAACAGTACTTGTGATGACTATCAGGACCTGGATACCAGCGATAGGTAAAATAATAAGAGAAAGAACAATCTTCTGCACTGCTTTTTAAAACTATAGGCCCCTGAGTTGGTGGAGAGAAAAAACAGAGCTTTTCCTGAAAATGTTAACAGTTGTTAGAAAGCCTCAAAAGACTTTTAAGCAACTTTTACTAAGTATCTGCAGTCACGGAAGAGATCTTACCTGCTTCGGGGCCATGTAACAGATCTGGATCTAGATCTGGATCTTGATCTAGACCTGAGATTCAAATAAAAAATTAAGGCAAATTAAAAAAAAAAAAAAAAAAATCAAAGAAGTCAACTCAACCAGAAGTGATGACAATTACAGAACTACTTGGATTAATGTCTACATGTTGAACTTAAAACCTATATCATCATTAAAAAAACCTACATCATCATTAGATATTTTAGACATCATAATTCATCTCAGGATATGCAGTTGTGTAAGGTCTCAAAACTAATTGTATTACCATGCCTGTAAATTCAACTAGGATTATCAGAAACTTTTAAAGCATGCTAAAGCCTGATTTCTAGAGGTTAACACCCTTCTGAAGTCTGCTATCCAATACCTTTTTGAATCCCCTAACTAAAATGAAAAACAACAACAAAAACAAAGCACGCAACCTATTAAAAATTACTACCAATTACCTTGATCTCTTCAAAGAGCCCGATCGGGACCGACGGGGAGACACAGACCTAGACCTACGAGGAGAAACGGACCGCGACCTACGATAGGAAGCCGACCTGGACCTGCAAAGAAGTCAATTAGAAAGTTGCACAACTGTAGCTTTTTCTAAGCAAAAGAAGCAAATAGGAATAAAAGACAAAACTTAAGCACACCTCCTACCGCGACTCCGACTGCGTGACCGAGAATACCTTCTTCCTCGGGACCTTGAACGGGATCTCGACCGGGACCTGGTTTTAGGTTAGAGAAAACAGGTATCAGGAAACAGCTGCAGCAATCGGTGCACGTGAGGCCCTGCTGAAGTCAAAACTTTCAGACAACTAAAGAACTAGCATCTGTCAGTTGGAAAACTCTCTGGGCCTACTCATCTTGAGCATTTTACTACCTAGAAAAATGTTAAAAGCTGAATTACATTGCAGAATTACATTAGAATAGAAAACACTGTAATGCGTATTTAAAATAAACCTTGCAAGTTTGCAGGTCGACCCTCTTTGGCCCAAGGTCTAGCAGATCTAGACGATCTAGAAGTATCTATAGCCGATCGCTGCATCTAGGTGTTCTCTTCAATCTAACGACGATCAAACTGACAGCCCAATGAGCCAGGGTGAGGCTTGATTGACGCAAGAAGATTTTTCTAGGTGGGAATGTGGTCAATCTGGTGTTCCTCTTTCTAAACCGGAGGGGGGCCCCAATTGAAAGCCAAATTTACTGTTACGGCGATCACCGTCTCAAATTTTCTGCCCTTAAAGAATAAGGTGAAGCTACGTGTAGATGGCTCGAGGGGATCTGGCCTCTTATGCTGATCACCTCAAGGTCTAGGAGGATCTTAAGTGTCGGATTTGCAAGGCGCCTCAGCATGAAATCTTAAGGCTCGTGACATTCTGAATCAAGGCGACTGACTCAAACGAAGAAACCTGAAAGGTTTTGACCAGGTTGATTATTAAGATATTAACATTTGATAGAAATAGCAACAAATTGTAATATACACCTATACATTTATTCTAGCGTTAAAGTTTAAAGAAAACTGGCGTAACATTCTGTTCTTTGCTAACAAGAGCTACACAAAAGTGAACTGGCGAAGCAACCCAGCCACTCTGGCCCCACACGTACCTGCTCCTCCTTCGGCGACTATAGCGGTGACAATCATAAGCATAGTGGCCTTTCTCACCACACTCATAGCATCTGTCGTTAGGGTCAAAGGGGCGCCGCGCAGGAGGCCTGTCGTAACGGGAGCGACGAGGCATCCCTGTCGACACTTCCACTCTAACCCTGGAGCCACATATCACCCTGCAACAAGCCCACGATGGCTCTAAGTTAATTGTTACCGTTTACGGCAGAACTACAAAAAGGAGACGAATCAGAGAGAAAACTCCAATTCTCTCCCTGGTCTTAAGACCGGCTGCAGCTCCTGCAAACATGTGAAATGCACACGTACTTCCCATCCAGTCCACGGACAGCATCTTCAGCATCCCTCGGGTCTTCAAACTCCACGAAGGCGAACCCCGGCGGGTTCCTCGCGATCCACACGGTTCTCAGGGGCCCGTAGTAGCTGAAGGCTCTCTCCAGCTCGCCTTTGCCCGCGCCCGTGCCCAGGTTCCCCACGTACACCTTGGTCTCTGCTGGGACCGAAGCCGGTGTCAGGGCCGGAGCAAGAGCGGGCTCACGCGGCGCGCGGAAGCGGCGTCCCCGCCCCGCCCCCCTCGGGCGCCGCCATCTTGTTCGCGCGGCCCGCTCCCGCCTTCTACCACGAGCAGCGGCACGCGCGGGCGCATCCCCTCCCCCACGGCCCCTGACGCAAAATGGCGGCGGCGGCGACAACGGCAGCAACGGCCGCCTCGCCTTCCTTCCCCCTCACCGACTGCCGGCCGCTCCGCTCCCCGCGGTAACCAAACCTCTTCCGCAAACCTCCCTCGCCCTCCCCTCCGCGCAGCCGCCCGCCACTCGCGACGCCCCGGGAACTCACCGCCTCCATAGCGGCCGTAACGCGACATCCTAACGGCTCCGCCAACCGCCGCGCCGCGCGCACGCGCCGCCGCCCGCGCCTGCCCCCTGCCCTCCCCTCCCTCCTCCCCCAGGCGGCGCGGGGCTGCGGCGGGAGGCAGCGCGCATGCGCGCGGGGAGGGGCGCGCGGGGGTGGGTGGCGCGCGCCAGGGGGCAGGGCGGGCAGCGGGGCGCCGGTTGCCGGGGCGACGGCGGGGAGCGGCCGATGGCGCCTGAGGGGGACGGGGAGGGGCAGCGCCGGAGGCAGCGCCGGGGGGGCTCCTGCGCCCGCCGCGGCCCCGGGGCCCGCCCGGTCCCCGCTGCGCCACCGGGGAGCTTCCGGCAGCGGCGGGGCCCCGTGGGGAGCGAAAGGGAAGCGCCGTTCCCCCGGGCCCGCCGCCGCCGCCGGGGCGGGGGGAAGCGCTTCGGCCCTGTGCCGATCCTCCCGGAAGGGCGCCGTAGGCTGGGGAAGGCGGTGCAGCAGTACCAGCAGAGCTGTTCGCACCAGAAAAGCGGCTTCTGTCTCCCGAAGTGCCTCTTTGCGACTTGATCTGCGCCAGGAGCTTGCGCTAGTACAGCTAGTTGAGTTGGGAGGGTTGCACCTCTTTGTGACCGTGAGTAAGGCTAAATTTACGGTGGGAGAGCTGTAGTAACTGCCCACGGTAGCGACCTGTATCTACTAGATATGGCTTAGGTGACAGGCTAAAAGAATGCTGACGGGCTTCGTGATTCAGAACAAATAACTACACTGGCAACAATGGAGAAAAAAAATCAGTAGGGACTGAGACTAGCAAGAATTAAAACCGAAGATGTTTGGAGTATTTTGCTCAAAAGGGACTTTGAGCAAACCGCCCTGCAGCCTGTGATCCAGAAGGGGACCCGTTAGGAAGCTATTTAGACCGTAAGCAACGAAAATGTGTTACGCATATAAATACGTAAAAACAAACCACAATTCATTCTTTCCACCACTTTTCTTTCAAACAGAAGCTAAGATTTCTCGTTGTGTTGCTTGCTCTTATAGTGAAAACAATTAGATTTGCTAATCCCTGCTTTGTAATAAGCGAACTGTAACTCTGGAAGAAAACAGTAGCTGAATACAGTGGCATAAGCCATTCATAAATAATCCCCGTAGCACTGTGGAAGTTGAATTGAAGCTTCGCAGGGAAAAAAAAAAGAAATTCCCTCCTTAAGCCTGCAAAATAAGACTATCTCATTTTATACCCTTGATATTTTTTTCTGTTGCGCTCACAAAATCATCACGTGCGTGCTTTCACTTAAATTACTGAAATGATGGCAGCTTGTTTGCGTCATCCATCGGAAGCTTTTCATTAGTAGCGTTAAAACAGAGCAGCTTTCGGGGAGGGGGGGGGAAGAAATGAAGTTTCTCACTTTCACGGCTGTACAGGGAAGCTCGGAAAGACAACTCAAAACCAGGGAGCAAAAATACCTTGTTTCTGTGCACACGCAGTATGCAGCCATACCTGTTTATGCGCGCAGGTTGCTCGAGGAGGCTGGCGCGGCGGGTTTGCGTGCTGGCGTCAGCAGCCTCCCAGCGCGCACCAGCAGGAGCATCGGCAAGGCCAACCTCACCCGAGCGAGGCACGACACCAGGTGCATTTACGCGCTACACGCGCCGCCTCCTTGTTTTGCAATCTGGACTCATGTATATAAACCTATATATAATGTATATGCACACCCGTGTTTATAGAGCGCCGCAGATCTGAGCGTTTCCCTGCCTCGGAAGCCGCAAATTTGGTGCTTTAACCCCGCCGAAGCGTGGCGGGGGCGGGCGCTCGGCCGCCGCAGGAAGCGGCGGGCCGGGAGGGCGCGGGGGGGCCGGGCCGGGGCCAGCTCCCGCTGCCGGGCGGCCTCGGGCAGGGTCGGGAACCGAGCGGCCACCGAGTCGGTGAGCGGGGATGGGGGCGCGGGGCCGGGGGGGAGCCGGGGCGCTGCCCCCGCCGAGCCGGGCCGTTCTCCCCGCCGGGCCCTGCGGGGGTGCGGGCAGCGCCAGGGAGCCTGGCGGGAACAAAGGAGGGAGCCCCCTCCAGCCCGTTCTCCTCCCTGCACTGCCCCCGTCTCTCTCCAGCCCCTTTCGCGGAGGGATACTGGGGTGGAGACAAACGCTTGCCTGGCCCCAGGCTGCGACAGGGGTGGCTTTGCTGTCCCGACCAGTAGCGCAACTGGTGCGGGGAAAAGAGGGGAACAGCACTTGCTGCTCGCCTTACGGCAGGGGATGAGGATAGAGCCGGGATCCGGGTGGGTAACGCTCACGCACAGGCAGTGGAAGGGCTTGGACACGAGGGATGTGCCAGTACACAGAGCAAAGGCGGTGAACTTCTGCCCTCAAGGGACAGGGATCCCGAAGGTTTTGTAAGAGGGCAGAGCAATAAATGGAATGTTTAACGCAGTGGGAAAGTGTTAAGTTAGCAGAACAGTGATTTTTGGGACTTCACTGTGTGCCTTTAAAAACAAGTGGGAAATTACAGAACTGCAGCAATATGCAAACCACTTGTGTGAATATTTGCCTTTAAAAAAAGCAAATCCTGCTTAAGACGAATGGAAGATCACTACCTGGAGGCAAACTCAGTTCCGATGTGAAGGGCAAAGCAAAAGGATTCATTGCTTCTGGTAATTGCTCTGGCTATTTTCTAGGTTCTGGATGTAGGAAATATGAATGATTGGCAGAAGAAAAGCCCTCTAGACTGGGAAACATATGTGAACAAGATGGTGAAAGTTGCTGCAATTGAGAAACATGAATATGAAGGATGGGTTTTAACAGTTGATCCAGTTTCTGCCACGTAAGTACCAAAGAGAAAGTAAGTAAGTAAGTATTAAGAGAAAACAAATTTTTCAGGAAGAGACAAGATCCCAAAACTGAAGCAAACTTATTTGGAGCGAAAACTGTGTGTTGGGGCTGTGTCCTGTTTTTTTAATTGGCAAGGCCTAAGAGGAAGCAATATTGTAGTTGATGAGGCCCGTTCACTTTAATCTCATTCAAAGGACTGATAAGTTTGGGGAATGGATAATATCTGGATTCATGCTGACTTTATTGTGGACCTGAGGGTAGTACTTTACATGATATCCACGTATTTAGGACTACTTTTAATAACATATGAAGCCCTGCTTCACAAAGAGAGCAGGAATGCAAGAATGTTTTTAATGCTTTAGGTGTTGAAATCCGTATCCTCTGTCCAGAGTTCTCACATCGATGCCCTGCTTTCCCCTCCAGCCAGACACCCATGAGGGTGTAGTGGCTGCTTTGGAGAGGAAGCCGGGAAAATCAGCAAGGGCATTGGACAGAAAGTGGTACCACAGGTCTCTATTACCTCAAGTGAGTAACTTGAAAACAGGGTTTGAAAGGCAGAACACACCAGGGAATAGGCAGAAATTTGGCTCCTTGCTGCCACAGCCTTTTCGTACCTTTTTGGTTGTGAGCTTGTCCCACATGAGTACAAGATGGAGGCTAGAAACAAAACCATCCAGCTTCTGATGTATTTCAGAAGAACTGGTTGTTGCTTCAACTCTGGAGTAGTTCCAATACTCTAATCTCCTCTTGGAGTTGCTTATTATTTTGGTAGGAAGGGTGTGCACAGCTGTGAGTGATTCTGGGGATGGCCCAGGCTAAAATCAAGGCATATTTCATTGCACATTTCCCAAAAAGTCATTGCTTCCACTAATGGTGGCAACAGTAGATGAGCAAAGTGCTGGCATCAAATTCTGGAATTTTTCTTCCCACAAGAGGAATAAAATGGTTTCTGATCCTCTTCATTGATATATGGGGAAAAAGATCTTAGAAAGAGAACAATCTGCCTTCCTACCTGTATTTTACGACTTTGGGGATGTAAATGCCCTTGGGAAAAGACCAGGCTGCTACAACATGAGCCTGAAGCTGCTGTGGTGTGTTCCCATTGTAATACTCAAGCTATAGTTTTCAGTTAAGAAACTAGCAACACTCATTTTAAAAAAGATACATTATTCTTTTAGTAATGATCAATAATTAAATATAACAATTTGTCATTAAAAGGTTCTGATGTTGTTAGCTGCCACCATTGCCTTCAGCATTCAAAGTGCTGAATGTATCCAGGTATCATTGTTTTTCAGTGTTGGAAGACTTAAGGTTCTTCAGCGAGGCTGGCAATGCTGCACAAAAATACTGAGATTCCCAGCCCTGATTTGAATGTATACTTTGCTTTTTTTAGAGTAACATTCTGATTGATAGTATCTAGAGTAGTTTCAGTTTCAGGGCCAGAAGTTACACGCAAAGCCCCAAATATTAAAATACGTTTTCAGTATTTTAAGGGTATAGCAGCGTGCTTTTCAAGAAGAATGCTGGGTACTCGATATTGCCTAAATATCTGGGTGACGCTGATGAGCACTCATCTCCAAGAATCTTGGCCTGTGTTTCTCCGTCTTCAGTTAAGTACAGTGACTCATACATCCTTCTTTCCTTGGCAGTATTGTCCTTGCAACGTTCCTGGAGAATGAAAAAGTGTCCATATCAGTTGTCTTGGGCCACGCTGTCCAGGAGGTCGAAATACTGAAAGAAGGGGACGACGAAATGAAGCAACGGCTTTCTTGCATATTTGCACCTGAAGAAGGCAAAGCCTACAGCCCAGAGGAACTTGAAAAGAGGAAGAACGACTTGAAGACTTGGCTAGAAACAAACCACATCCCCGTAACGGAGCAAGGTGAAGCGGGGAGAACGCTATGCGTGGCGGGGGTGTTAACTATTGACCCGCCGTACGGCCCAGAAGAGTGCAGCAGCTCCAATGAGATTATTCTGTCGCGGGTTCAAGGCTTGATACAGGGCTATCTTGAAAAACAACAGTGATGCCTGCTGTTTAAAGCAGTTGTCTTCAGGAGTGGGTCTACCCGCCCTATTTTAGGAACTGTCCTGGGTATCAATATTCACTATTTGCAAAAATGCTGGGTTTAGGTACTTTTGTCTGATTTTTCTATGTTAAGAAAGGGATAAAACAAGCAGTATAAACTAAAAGCACGAAGCATTTTCCATGCACTATTTTTTTATTAAAAGCAAGCCATTGGGTAATGATGATGCATTAAACCGATACATCAGTTTAACACTATTAAGCTGATATATCAGTTTAATAAGTATTTTTTGTAACAGTGTTGTGAAAGATTATATATGATAAATTTCAACTGTGTTTTCCTCTGCCTTTGAAATTAAATTAATTATCTAGTGGTGTAGGCATAGTTATTTGAACTGCTTACTTGATTTTTTTTTTTTCCCCCCCAAGAAAGAGAATTGTGACACTTGGGCTTCCCAAAGCAGGTGAAAAAATTGTAATTGTTCAGAAACTTTTTTTTTTTTTAATCCCACAACTGTTTTCTGGTTTTAGAACATGAATTATAATGTAGATCCAAGTTTGTAGAATTCCTAGGGAAAGTTAGCAGGTAAATAGCGGGTTTTAAAAACATTTCCTATCTACATTTGTTCTTTTAGAGCAGCAGTGATTGGAAGATCTTTGTTCCTTAGACAGAGAATCTCTTGCAATTCAGTGAGTTTGTGTTTCTTAATGCTTTGCTTCTATGGCAACACACTATGCAAGACTCATTATGTGGTCGTTCCTGAGATTATTCATCCAGTCAGGAGCCTTTAGAGCCCTCATTTATCTCTTAGTGTATTGATTTGTTCCATCTTATTATGAGATAGCACCAAAACACACGTTAGTGTGCTCAAACGCATTTGAAAAAGTCTGTCTAACCCTTGTTAATAAAAGGCCCCCCTCATTCCTGCTGTGGTTCATTTAAAACTGCTTCGGATTGGTCAGGTTCATGTTGATTTTTCTTAAAAATCCTCTACTGCACGTATGCTCCTGTGTGTGCCTCCCTGAAAAGGCTGGTACGTGCCAACGCTTCAGTGGCCTGTCCGGCTGAGGGGACCGACCGGTGCCTGAACGGCGGGGCGCCCGAGGGGAGCTGGGAGGTCGCCGGCGACAGAGCTAGCGTCAGGTCAAACTCCGCTCAAGAGATTTAAGGACAGCCTGAGAAGGCCTCCTTGGGAGGAGGGTCGCGGCTCGTAGACTCCTTCACCTCCAGTCTCAGCGGGGCCCGAAGCTGAGCTACCGGCCTCACGCGAGGGGCAATGACCGGAACAAGCGGTTCCCGTCTCTGCTCCCTCTCCGCACCACCGCGCTGCGGGCACGAGCTCGGCCGAGGGGCGGCTGTCTGTGCCCGAGGGGCCTCGCTGGCGACGCGGGCCGCGGGGAGGCACCTGGCTGCGGCCACGACGGACGTGGGGCCGGCGCCGCGGGCGTGACCCGCCTCCCCGCTGGGACCCGCCGCTCCCCGCTCGGCCCCGCGCCGCAGTGCGCAGGCGCGCCCGCCCGCCACCGCTCTCGCGAGACCGGCCCGCGCCCGAGGAGCGGGAGCGGGATCGTCCCGCCCCGCGTTGCCAAGCGACCAGGGCCCCGCCCCCCCGTGCGGCCGTCGGGGCGCGGCGCGCAGTCGCAGCGGCGGCTCCCTCTATATAAGGGTCGCTGGCGGGGCTCGGCCTGCAGCCGGGAAGATGTCGCGCTACGGGCGTTACGGTAGGGGGGACGGGGAGCCGGGGGCAGTGGGGGGCGGGTGGGGGCTGAGCTGGGGCTGGCGGCGTCCTTCGCGCGGCGCTGAGGCTGGGAGAAGGTGGCCGTTGCTTCGGGCTGTGAGAGAAGATGGGGCCGAGGAGGGTCGGGCCGGCGGGGCCGGCGGAGAGCGGGCCCCGATGAGGGCGGGGGGAGGGAAAGCGCGGCAGCGGCGGGAGCGCACCAAGATGGAGGCGGTGTCAAAGATGGCGGCGCCTGCGGGGGGGGGGGGGGGGAGGGGCGGCGGCGGTGCCGCGCGCGCGGCCTCGTGTCCAGCCGCGCCTGCGCGCTGCGGCCGGTGCGCGGGGCCGGGCGGGGGCCCTGACGCCGCGTCCCTCCCGGCAGAGACCAAGGTGTACGTGGGGAACCTGGGCACGGGCGCGGGCAAAGGCGAGCTGGAGAGAGCCTTCAGCTACTACGGGCCCCTGAGAACCGTGTGGATCGCGAGGAACCCGCCGGGGTTCGCCTTCGTGGAGTTTGAAGACCCGAGGGATGCTGAAGACGCTGTGCTCGGCCTCGACGGGAAGTATGTGCATGCCTAAAACTTCTGTGACTGCTCTGGCTGCAGTTTCTGACCTCCTCAGCCTGCACCAGTTATCGATATCCATTCTGTGTGTAATGAGCACAGAGGAGAAAAGTGTTCCTGTAATTAATACATACAATGTCTTGCAGGATAATATGTGGCTCCAGGGTTAGAGTGGAAGTGTCGACAGGGATGCCTCGTCGCTCCCGTTACGACAGGCCTCCTGCGCGGCGCCCCTTTGACCCTAACGACAGATGCTATGAGTGTGGTGAGAAAGGCCACTATGCTTATGATTGTCACCGCTATAGTCGCCGAAGGAGGAGCAGGTATGTGTGGGGCCAGAGTGGCTGGGTTGCTTCGCCAGTTCACTTTTGTGTAGCTCTTGTTGGAGAGAATGTTACACCAGTTTTAACTTAATGTTGTAAGTCAACAGGTGTATATCACAATTTTTTTTTTTTTGCTAATACATATAAAATGTTAATATCTTAATAATCAACCTGGTCAAAACCTTTCAGGTTTCTTCGTTTGAGTCAGTCGCCTTGATTCAGAATGTCACGAGCCTTAAGATTTCATGCTGAGGCGCCTTGCAAATCCGACACTTAAGATCCTCCTAGACCTTGAGGTGATCAGCATAAGAGGCCAGATCCCCTCGAGCCATCTACACGTAGCTTCACCTTATTCTTTAAGGGCAGAAAATTTGAGACGGTGATCGCCGTAACAGTAAATTTGGCTTTCAATTGGGGCCCCCCTCCGGTTTAGAAAGAGGAACACCAGATTGACCACATTCCCACCTAGAAAAATCTTCTTGCGTCAATCAAGCCTCACCCTGGCTCATTGGGCTGTCAGTTTGATCGTCGTTAGATTGAAGAGAACACCTAGATGCAGCGATCGGCTATAGATACTTCTAGATCGTCTAGATCTGCTAGACCTTGGGCCAAAGAGGGTCGACCTGCAAACTTGCAAGGTTTATTTTAAATACGCATTACAGTGTTTTCTATTCTAATGTAATTCTGCAATGTAATTCAGCTTTTAACATTTTTCTAGGTAGTAAAATGCTCAAGATGAGTAGGCCCAGAGAGTTTTCCAACTGACAGATGCTAGTGGTGTGTTTTTGTTGGTTTGGTTTGTTTTTTTTTTTTTTTTCTTTTTTTTTTTTTTTTTTCTTAGTTGTCTGAAATCAGTTTTGACTTCAGCAGGGCCTCACGTGCACCGATTGCTGCAGCTGTTTCCTGATACCTGTTTTCTCTAACCTAAAACCAGGTCCCGGTCGAGATCCCGTTCAAGGTCCCGAGGAAGAAGGTATTCTCGGTCACGCAGTCGGAGTCGCGGTAGGAGGTAGGGTTCTGGCTGTTGTGTTTTCATTCTTATTCCTCCCTCTAGTCCACTCCTTTCTGTAGTCCTTGAGAAAAGTACTTTGCAGTAATCTTGGTTGTTTTTTCCCTTTGTTTTGTAGATCAAGGTCAGCTTCCTACCGCAGGTCCAGGTCAATCTCTCCTCGTAGGTATAGATCATTTTCACCCCGCAGATCTCGGTCTGGTTCTTTAAGGAGATCAAGGTATGTGTTTTCTACTAAGCCTACAACATTGTTGAAGTGTTGGTGTTAACATTAAGTTTATATTTTGCAGTCCGCGTGTTTGCAGGAACCTTCGTGGTGTTAAATCCCCGAGAGCTAATCTGAATGCTTTATTTGATGTTAAAAACTTAAGCATATAATTTTGGAACTGCTGTTCCTGAGCTTTTTTTATACTGTACCAAAGTTACAGCCTTGATCTATGGTTAAGGTTTTCTACTTCAGCTTCAAGGATACAGGGAGTAATTATGCTTAGTTGGCTAGGGCGGTGGGATTTCTGATGTGGATGGTAGTACTGGTCAAGTGTACTACAGCTTTCTAATAATAAAAGTTACTTTCACAAAAGCAATAGTTCAACAAAATTCTCTGAAGTCAGTATCGTAAAAGTGAAAGAATGCTATCTTAGCTGTATGAATCATGTAGTAGTAGTTGAGCTTTCACTGCTTTTTTTTTCTCTAGATCTAGGTCCAGGTCACGCTCAAGGTCCCGGTCTGTTGTATGGCCTCGAAGCAGGTAAGATACTTGTTTTAATTCAAACCAATAATAGTTCTGGGGGGGGTTTGGGTGTGGGTGTTTTGGTTTGGGTTTGGTTTTTTTTTTCCCCTTCACCAGGGGAGTTCGGCTGGAAGGGTTAGAAGGTTGTGCAGCATAGCAATATTCACACTTAATGTTAATTTATGCCTTTTCACAGACTAAAGTAGTGATTGATTTCTTGTAATAAACATGAGTTTGTTTTGGTCTGTGGCTACTATATATAGTCCATGTATATGTAGCCATAAACAAAGCATATATATATATATATATGATTTAAGATCTGTGGAGAGAAGTTTTGAAAACTAGTTAATCCTACGCATGTAGAGAGTGCTTGACCTTGTGTCCTGCAGGAAATGCTGCTTAGGTTTTTCTTGGCATGTTTTTTTTTGTAAATCCCAAATGCTGGGGGAGGATGTGTGTGGAAAAAAGCAATGAGAAGGTCGCCACTGTTGACTGAACTCTTGCTTACAGCTTTTCAGCTTTGTCAGTTCCAGTTCTGAGAGTTAGATCAAATTAAATCGCTGTAGTGCTAAGAACTACATTACATGGGATAGGATGCTTGGCTTCAGAGGTTTGGAGGGCTGAATGAACAGGACCATGTGTCCTAACGCCACAGGTAGTGTTTTGAAGGACTTACCTGACGTGTAGCCCTGGTTTTGTGGATGTGGATGTTTTCCATGCTGAAGTGGAAGTTGACCAAAATGGGCATAGAGTGCTCCTGCATTATTTTCCTTCATGCTAAGTCTTTGTTGGAAGAACGGTGAAGGAGTAGGATAAAAATGTGCTGGGACATGAGAGCTGATAAGTGGGAAGAAGTTGTCTTCTGTTTTGCATTAGAATGGGGGAAGAGAAATGTTTTTTAGGCGTCTGCCTGCTACTTTAGGACTTGCACATTGAGCCTTTAAGGGGATGATGATGATTATTGCTAGAGCAGTCCTGACTTATTACTCATGCAGGCCTGTAATGCAGGAGATTACAAGCCAGGCTCAAATTGCATGCTGCTACTGTGGAAGAGTGGATACTGCTGATGTTGCTTGGAGACTTGTAGTTCTGGGACAGTCGTGTTCCTGCATGAAAGACTTGATACTTGTATTGAAATTTCTGAGGAATGCAGACTTTGCGTAGGTCTGCAATTGCAGTGGTGGAAGTGGTAGTTCGGGACTGGAGTTATGTGAAAACTCCAGCCGGTGCTGGTCCTCTGCTCATACAGCAAAACTAGTACGTAGCCGGTGCTGATTCTAGAGCTTTTGGTCTGCAGTCCTGCTTTGTTGCTGTGCCTCTTGGAAGGAGGATTTGCCAGCAGTTCTTGTAGTAAGATGATGCTCTTGTGTGCAGCCTTACTCTGTTTCTTACCAAAGGAAATCATGCTCGTGCTACAAAATACAAATTCTGGGTAGTTGTGAGGAACTCCATCCTCTGTAACTGTGATACAGTAACAAAATTAACTGGTTATAGTGTTAGGAACTGTGACAGAGGATGGCTCAGCATAGTGACCAGGAAGGTTTCAAAGCAGCGGCACGTAACACTCTAACTTCTGCCAACAGTGTCCACATATTATTTCTGTAAGTTAATACGCCAGCTAAAGGTGAATCTTGATTACCCTTTAAAAACAGTTCTGAGCAGAAATAGAATAAAAGTTTTCTTACTGTCTTGGCCAAGTCTATTAAACAACTGACTGTCTTGAACACTGGGCTTTCTGATGTTCAGTAATACCACATGCCTGAATTCTGACTCTCTAGGGGGACAAATATTTTCTAAGTAACAGCAAATACTTGAGCTGGTAAAGTAACACGATAAATGTGGGAGGAAAATCTCACTGTTTGAGTGGATTTTAATTCATAAGATGAACTGGGAATAGTTTAGTAACCAGATATGGAAAGCTGAAATGCTGTTTTCATTGGGATAACTGATGGAAAAGCTATATTATACTTGAATAAAAGCAGCATTGGGAACTTGATCTGAAGAATGCATCAGCTCTTCAGCACACATGCTTACCTGTGGCTGATCCCAGGCTCTTAGCGTGCTATTCAGGGATTTTCTAAGATGACACTTGATACGATTCTTCCCTTTACGGAAGGGATACTTGCAGGTGGGGAGAAAGTCTGGGAGCCTGGTACAAGGTCTTCTGTTCTGTGGAAGTGGTAGCTGGAGCTTTGCTGGGGAGCTTCTTGTGCTTGTACTCCTGTCTTCTGATAAGTGGGGTCTCTGGAATAAGAGCTAAAGGATTCTCCTGCAATGTCACGAGAAAAGCCTGCAGCACCAGAGCCTTCCTCTCTGGGTTGTGATGCTATGTAGTATGAATTTGCTGTTGCTGGTTTAGCTAACTTTCATTGTATGTGCGTGCCACTGGCTGCTTTGCTGAGCTTTATTTTTCTCCTGTTGTAGGTCTGGGTCCCATGGTAGATCTAAATCTGGCTTACCTGCTAAAAGGTGAGCGTATAAATACAAGTAGCACTCAGTATTTTTTTTTTTCATGATTCAAAATCTCTGCTTGGACCAGTATTTCAGTTGCATGTGGAAGAGTGGGTTGTTTTTTTTTGTTTGTGTTTGGGTTTTTTGGGTTTTTTTAGTAACTGATTTTAAAGTATTTTTCATACATTATTTTTATGTATTTTTTTAATAGCTGATTTTTGTGGGACAGTAGGCACTTCTTCCAGAAGGATTGTGGATACAGGTTTTTGCTTAACTCAAGATTGTGACAAAAAAGTATTTTTGACAGGATTTGGGGCATATCTTTCCCCACCTTTGTTCTCAACTGTCTGTAGTTCTCAGTCTTCCTGACTTTCCTCTACTTGATTCACTGCTCCTGCTTTGCAGGATTACTGTGATCATTTTATAGCTGCTTTGAAGCTGTGTGTTGCTCTTTTCCTGAGGGCTCCAGCTTTCAGCATTTTTCCTTCTCAACTGCAGCTTCTTGCTTAAAGTAATTGGGTGTACTTGCTATCAGCAGCATTAAGGGTGATGTTGTTAAATACGTTAAAAGACATCAAACTTCTACTGTTTTAAAATGGTGAAAAGTGGTTACTGAGTGTATACAAGTTTACCACATTGTTTTTTGGTGGTTGTTTTTTTTAACAGTCGCTCAAAGTCCAGATCACCATCTCCAAAGAGAAGGTAGGAATATCTCAAAATTGGAGTATGCCGTACAGTTACATAGAACTAGTGTCCGGAGTGGTTTGCTATAGAAGTTACCTTGTGCAAGGATAAAAGCTTAAAAGTTTTTTACTCGGCTTAATTTGTGAACTATGAAAAGATGGATTGTTATGGGCTTTCAGAACTTCATGATAATAACTCTAAGGTAACCTACTTTTAATGAAATTTTAAAGGACAACAGAAAATGTGGGCAAATGAGAATCAGCTATCCCAAAGTTCCTGAGGAATTTAGAATGTGGGGAAGAAGTGAGTCATGTAAGGTATGGAGCAAACCATGAATACATAGTAGGCTTAAATTCCTGCTGGTGGCTCCTCACAGCTGGCTCTCACTCAGTCGCACAGCTTCCAAGTTTTGCTATGCACTGTGAAGTAAGAAGCAAGTTTTCCTATGTAACCAGAGAAGTATGTGGTAGTCTGAGAGAGTGCCTCATGGCTGGCCCTAAACTGGAACCGTGTAGGTTATGGCAGAGTAAGAATTCCTCTGCACAGCTGGAGCGTAGGCTCCAAGGTACTTTCTGAGAAGGCTGGATGTCTCACCTAACTGTCGCAGCTGACAACTCTTATTTTGCTTGCTCTTTTCAAGTTTAAAGCAGTTGTTACTTATAAAGGTGTAAAATACAATACTTTTCTCATTATTCATGAACTGTAAACGAAAACAGTGTGGGAAACCTGGGGTAGCATGCACAGTTTTTGTTGTGTTTGCTGTAGGAGTTCCTTTTAATCTTTTTCTTTCCCTTTCAGTCACTCACCATCAGGAAGCCCTTGAAGGAGTGCAAGTCCTGACAGAATGGATTCAAATTTAAAAAGTTTAAGAAGAAAATTTATTTTGTTTACATTATTATAAGGGATTTTGTGGTGTCTTTATAAATGTAAGGGCTTAGTCCTAGAAGGCTGTTTCTATTGACTAACAATTGGCATGAATCTGGATCTTTTAAAAGTCTTATTAGTAGACTAATGCAAAACTCTTTTGTTGTGTTAACGTTCTGTGATCTGGAAATGTTGGGCTTTTTTTATTGGCGCATTGAAATAAACTGTGCATTTCTAACTAAGAAATATTTTGTGATAACCCTGCTGTTTCTGTTACTATTCGTGTAGCTGAAGCAGGTCGTGTGCCACTGTGGTGAAAAGCAGTAGGTGGGCTGTTAGAGGCACTTGTGAATTAAGCACAGTGCAGCAGCCCGTCGGCAGTGGTGTGCCTGTTGTAGGAGTTCATTCCTGCAGAGCACCAGTTAGAGTGAAGGATTACCAGTACCAGCTGTCGTTCTTACTGTTTGGTCTTGAGTGTTATGGTGATCTGTACCTTGTGTTTTTATTTGCACCTCCTCAAAGCTCAGTGAAGCTGAAAACCTGGCTGGAGGTGCTTGTACACTTGATGATTTGACTTACAAAAATGACTACAAAGGGCATTAACAGATGGAAAACCCAAGGAATGTGTGAAAACTGGTCTGTCTGTCCTGTTGATTAAAGGACCAGTGAACTTCTCACCTGAAGGTATTTGGAATACTTCTGGAATGTAAGCTACTGAAGTAAATATTTTTAGAAATCTTGTTTTATGTCCTGGTTGTCCAAACAGAACTACTTCTTTGTGATACTTATGATAAATTGGCAGTTCTGGTGCAGAAGATAATATATTTAGATACTCTTTTTAGGAAATTGCGGCTTTTCTTACAGATTGAAGGTGACAGGCAGAACCTGCAGGTCATGTGTAAGTAGCAGTACATTGTGGGGATCAAGAGCTCATGTTACGCCTATCTATCTGACCTGGTCAGCCTGGGCACATCTTCTCCTTTGGCAGTAAAGCGTAACCCAGGGACTCGCTGCTGTCCTGATCAGTTGTTGCTTTGGGAAACTGGACCGCAGCTGCCTGCGTACACATGGTCCCCATCTCACTGCAGACAGGTTCCTGAAGGATTTAGTATAAGTATGATAAACTAGTGCAAGGTATCTGCCCGTTTGATTTGTCTTTGCAGCTGATAATGGCTACTTTCAGACTAGTTGTTAGGAAATCGGAGTGCCAGATGATTTTGACTTAAAAGTCTTATAGTATGTTCTGGCATATATTGCTGCATCTGACTGGCCAGTGAGAAAAGATAATTCTCTTGGGGCGTCTAATTTGTCAGCAGGGGGTTGATACTCTACTGTTAGGGTAGAGCACTGCAGCTGTGCAGGGGCACCCCACCCCAGGTTTTCATATGAACTTTCGTCATTGTTGCTTTACCAGATGTCCAGGTATTAAAAGACTGATAATGGGCCCCTATACATGACTTCACAAAGACTCTTCCTGTGTCCTGCAGCATGCGTTTGTCTCGTCTCTCCTCTCCTGTCCTCCCTCTTCCCCCTGTTTGTACATTTTAGTGGATTGGTGCTCGGTAGGATAAGTGACTTTCCTTGCTGATGATGCTGCAATTAATACTTTGTTATAACCATAGTCCATAATAAGCTGCAGAAGAGGGAGCTGGAAGCAACAGCATTAAACTAGGGCATCCCAAAAGCCATTGCTACACCCTGCTGCGGGGAGTATTTATTGGGTTCCCTGCCCCATTGCATTTACAGCATCAATGGTAAAAATACCCCATGCAACAGTGCTTTTAAATGGGGGGTAGCTGCTGCTTTTTTTACCTCTGTACTGCTGGAGCAAGCTGAGTCCACAATAAACCTGTAGACTAAAACTCTTCTAGTGATACCTTTCTTTTTCAGTCTTTCCGCTCTATTGGAGTGTTACAAGAAAGGGTAGGTTGGGACTGCATCCATGTGCTTGGGGGTGGAGGTGGAGGGCTGGAAGGAGGGTTACTGGAGCAAGCTTTGGTCAGCAGCAGGAGGGAGGCAGCTCCCATGGGGGAGCTGCTGCTGGAGGTGGGGGTGGCCCTTCTCATGCCTCACAGGGAGGCCCGTGGTCATTAATAGCACTGCTGTGGCCTTCGGTGCTTGTCCTCTGTATTTAATGCAGGTCTCATCTTGTTGGAGACAGTTCCGGCTGTACTGTGGAGGGCTTGCAGCGTGCTGCTGGGGAGCACCAGTTCCGCCTCTGCTGTTCCCCTCGTGGGGCTGGACTGGCTTTTCCTGTCTCAGTCATTTTGTAGTAGTTTATGCCTCTACTCATAAGGGGAAATGGAGCTGTTGCATGGACTGGCGGCACTGGTTTTGGGGGCTGAACATATCTGCTGAAGGAGGCAAGTAATAAAACCACTGTGCCCAGTCCATGAAGCCAGGTTAGCGCGCAGCAGTCCCTGGGAAGTCGGCCTGGTTTGGCAGTGGACGGGGCACTATTACATAAAGTAACAGGTGGCTGTGCAGGGATGTGCTCACAGTTCAGCATCCACTGGCGTCTTTTGATTGTATCCATTGACTTGTGCTTTGTTCCCTTCCCAGTCTTGCCCATTCTGCCACCGAGGCAAGGCACGAGGACATTTCACAAGTCCTCCCTCCAGCAGGGTGGATGCTACATCATCGCTGTCCTTACCCTCACCTTCACTTCAGGTAGCTCAGGTGGAATTTAGTCTGTATTTCAGGGAAGAGTCATACAGACCCTGCTTGAGCACTAGTTTCCATTCAAAACACAGCACTCCCCCGATGGTTGAGAAGTCATTTATTCAAGAGGATCCCACTTTGAAAGTGTATGGAAGTCTGAGGTGAAAAATTGAATCTGTTCCTATTTCACTCCACAGCCAGCCTGAACAGAAACAGTATTTGCTTACCCTTCCTGGCATGGCGGCCAGGCACACACAGAAGCAACACCATGTATCCAACAGTCCCGCTTCACACAGAGCTAATGGCTGACAAAACACTCTGTAGGCATCTGCAGTGCTTTAATACCCTGCCCCGGGATTCCTAGGCCTTAACAGCTCTTCACTAAACCTCAGAAAAAGAACCCAAGCGTCCAGGTGTGCAGTTATAGGAGAATGGGGCTGCTGTTGACCAACGTTAAGCCATGGGAGCAGTTCAGCATGCCTGCAGAGATCATTCTGCTGCACTGGTATGTTGGGCTTGGTACTCCGGTCTTCCTCATGCAAGGGTGTGGTGCCGTGAAACTGCTTCTACAAACACTCAAGTGTGTTTTTTTTGAAAAATCAAACTACTCCGCAAATGATGCGCCTCTGCTTGTCATTCCGCAGCCTGAAGGCTGTTTCTAGGCAGGGCTGGTGGCAGAGGCAGCGTTTACTCTGGTTTTACTGTTACAGATGACAGCAAAGTTATTTCACTTAAGGCACTTGCTATTATTTGCAATTGCTGGTACGTCAAGCAGCTCAGCTGTAGCAATGCTCAGCACTGCAATTAAGCAATGGTGAAGGGACGAAGGAATCGTTCATTATTACTGTGGCATTTTGCCACACTCTTCTGTAGCAGTCCACGCCCCAGAGCAGGAGCTTGGCTAAAAGTGGGACTTTCTTCCAGCTGTGCAGGGTGGCAGGAGGACCACCCCCTACCAGAGGAGCAATACCACCCACCCAAGGATCCATACAGCAGTCCATCTCATCTGTTTTACTTTTTCACAGTGCAGGGGGTGCTGGAAAAGCCTGGCTTTCAGGGGAGATGGCCAGGCACTCCTGCAGTTTTACACTGTAACCAGAACAGCCTGCGCTGATCCAACATGTTACTCCAACAGATGCAGTAGAGTCTCCTTGCCAGAGGATGCTCTCTAAATCCATTTCAGAACCCCTTGATGTGAATCAAAAGGTGCTTACCTTTTTAAGGGCTTCAGGGTGAACCATAAGCAAACCAATCCCTGGTCAGCCAAGACTATCTCAGTAAAGTCTTGGCCAAAATGTAGAAGTGAGTTTAAACCAATTTGGGAGCAGCTTATGCTGTCGCATGCTGCCTCCAGACATTACTATTACAAGAAGCAGTTAGGCAGCAGGTATTTTTGTGACCGGAAAACACTATAGCCAGTGTATAGCCTCATGAAAAAACACTACTTTCTGACTTGGAGGTTTCTGTTCCTCCTGGGAGCTTTGCCATTTACCTACTTCCCAGAGTGTACTGTAAGCCACCTTACTTTCAACAAGCAAGCTCTCTGCAAACAAACAAACAAAAAAACCCCAAAAAACAAAAAAAACTGTCAATAGTAGAGTTGCCAACTTGGTCTTCCAGAGATCAGCGCCATGGTTTGGGACAACAAATACATCATCAAGACACTGATGTTACTTGGTCTGTTCTCAGGCAGTAGCAGAAAGTCTTTATAGAAAGCTGTTCTCATGTTACTGCGTGGTCACAAGCTTTACAATCATACCGATGATCCGCGATCCACGGGGGCACATGCATAAATCCATGCTGGGATTCTTGATTTTATCCTGCAGCAGCTGGTCTAGTTCACAGCGCAGCTCTTTCACCAGCTCAGCCACCTAACGTGCATGGCAAAACACAGAGGCGAGCGTAAGGCTCGTGAAATGCATCTGCAGTCTAAACACAAGCACAGCTCTGCAGCATTCCCAGGATTATCCTTCCTTTTCCTTACCTGGTGAGAGGCAGCCACAAACCGTATCCACCCATCATCAAGAGAAATGACAAATTCTCCCTTCTGCAGCTGCATGTGAACCTGCCCGCCTCCAAGCAGGACCAGCGGGTACACCGACACCATACTGCAGTCTCGAATGAACACGCGGCTGGTCTTGATTTTCTCGTGATACACCAGGTAGGGGCTCTCGAAGTGCCTAGTCTGGAACACGTACACAACGGCCTCGTTAAAGCGCCACATCTCTTCCTACCTGCTCAGGCGAAGGGCCGGCCTGCCTCTTCCTCACAGGCCTCCCCGCCTCTTCTACGGCTGCAAAGGACAGCAAATGCGCCTAAAATGCACCTGCCTGACCGACAGGCTCTCTCTGATGCACAAGAGCTGCCAATAACTTTGCCGGTTATCCCCTTGCTCCTTCCTGCTTTGCAGTGAGCATGTGAGACATCGGCTAATTCATCAGTGTTGCCTCAAGGCCCCCATTTCATGCTGAGGACATTTTCATGTGCGCCTTTGTTATGCTCTTTCAAAGCAAGAGTGACGAACAATTCATAACCCAAATACGTGGTTAATGACTAAAAAAACCCACTTTTTTAAAGCAAGTAATTTATATCCTGGAAAAGCAATGAATCATCAAATATGGAGAGAGACTTCATGAGACAAGTATTACTATATATCATGGCAGAGAGAGAGGAGCTCTAAGAATTAGCTATTAAGCTGGAAAGGAAATTAATTTCAGAGTTTGAGGATTCATGAAGAAACAAACCAGAGTATGTCCCTGACTTATTTACCAATAAATACTATTTCAGCTGAAGAGACAAAGCCTGGGCAGGGGCAGTGGGGAGGTGTCATCTACATGTTTGCAGGTACTAGGCACGTGCATGCAATCTCAGTCAATGCTGAGGAAAAGCCAGGGGAGCACTGCAACTGCAACATCTTTGTGTGCAGCTTTGCAGATGCAGCTTAAGAAAATAGGAACTGGGGGAGTTACTGCACCTGCTAATTCCACTCCAGAGGCTGGATGGAGTTCAACTGTGTGCCCGAGAGGACACTCCAACTCAGGAACGCACCATTATTTACAACTCTAACAGGAGACTGTTCAATCATGAAGATTTTTTTTTAAACATCAATAGGGACCCTCACCGTAATCTCAACTGCTCAAGCAAAGGTGATTTCTTCTATTAAAAAAAAAAAAAGAGCATGCTTTGCAGAAAAAAAGATTCCTGACCTGATAATTCACAGATGAAGGGTGAATGTGAACATAACCATCATTTTTGGTGACAAACTTCAGCTCTTCTGCTTTTGGTTGCATTTTGACTGCTCCTGTACTGGTCTTCTGGTATTTGCCCTCTGGCTTTTTCACCTGTATGGTAAGATAAAAAGTTATAAAAATCTGAAGTATCAGAAAACCTTTTTAACTTATGTTTTAATTTTATCAAAACCAGAAATTCTCAAGTAGTAACGTGTCAGATCACTAGAGACAGATACTACAGTCTGGGTGCTGTCTAACCCTGACTGTTGATTTGTAACCTCGGCTTTCTAAAAAGCTGTAATTAAAGTAGCTTCTTAAGAACATTTGCTGCTGGCTTCTGCGTGACGCCAAAATCAGCCTGTAGGAACAGTAGCAGTCTCAAGCAATACAGATGGGAGCTCAGCTGCCTGGCTGTAACATGATAAGCAGCAAGCTTTGGCAACCTAAGCCAGGCTCAAGGCTGCCACAGTCAGCCCAGACTGAAAGCAGGCCATGTAGATGTGCTAGACAGCAGAAGGAAAAATGAAAAGGCATTCTTTTACCTGGACAACATTGGGATACAGTGCAGCACACAGCATAGCTGAGATCAGCTTGATGTTCTCTGCATTCGAATTTGCCTGTGAAATTAATGCATGCGTTGTTAGGTATTCTACAGGTAAGACTATAAAGGTACAGCCCTGCTTCTGGAACGACTGAATTCCTGAAACCGGTTTACTTTTATAGCTGCACTGCTGCACTTATAGGGGTGGCCCAGTTACTGCTCCTAAGGTCTCAGGCTAGACCCGCGCTGTGCTCCCCCCACTATCAATGGCGCAAATTGGCCGCCAACGATCTTGATGCAGTTAGTGCCAAACCTAATTGTTCCCTAATGCCTGGCTACAAAGTGGCTTGCCCCTGACAGAAAGCAAGCCCAAGTTGTCCCAATGCACAGTGAGACCCTACAACTACCAAATCCTTGTCACCTCATCACGTAGCCCTAGATCTGTGGCTCCAGAGGTATTGCTTTCTGAAGATTGTCCGCAATGCTGAAGTATTTCACTGCCTGCTCTGTAACGTAATTCTGTCCCTGAAATAAGGTTGGCACTAATCCCAACATTCAGGCCAGGTCATGAGCCAGACCCGCTCCTTTCCACCACTTGCTCACTTCTAACGTGTCGTCTGCAGTGTTTCACTGTCTCAAAGGAGCAGGTTTCAGCTCACTTCCACATCTGGGCCTGTTCTTCCTGGGCACGTAAGGCCTCATGCAATCAAGGCTAGTACCAGCACGTACGATGTACAGGGAGGACGAACAGAGCAGGTAGGAGGTGACGGTTGCCACTGTGAGAGTACAAAGCCAGGCTGTGGCAAGAAGCCCACCCAGTCTAGAGCCCACCTGGCACCCAGGCCAAATAAAAAACTGCAACATCATTTTGGAGCACTGAAATGCTGTGAATTACCTCTTCTCCTGTGGCATCCAACACGCCATCGCCTCCTTGGGACCACTTCTTCTCAATGTCCCTGGCTCTTAATCCCTCCTTCACAAAGCCAATGTCAGAAAGCAGTTCTGTGAATTGCCGTTTCAGACTGGCAATTTCCTACAAACAGACAAAGGGCCGTGATGGGTGCCGGACAGAGCGAGGGGAGCCTTCACCAGTTGCTTATTTTCATCACTAGGACTCTGCCAGTGCCTCAGTCCCTGTGCAAGGCCACAAAAACGGACTTACCTGAAGAACTCTTCCTGACAGAAAGTTCTCCCTGCAGTAGTTGTAGCTTGCCTGAGAGCCCTCTTTGATACTTAAACGCCATCCCTAATTGGGAGGATGGGAGGAAACCTTTAATAAAATATTTCAGCTTGAATTTCAAGCACATCACAAACCTCTGAGAGAGGCTACTGAATTTCAGCTCACCTTATAGGCCTGGAGAAGAGCCAGGTAGTCGCTGTTTCCTACTGCAAACTCCAACTTCTTTTTGTTTGCTTCTTCCCTTTTATCCCATGGTGACACCTAGATAGGCAGTAACAGATTAAGCGTGTTCTTCCCCTCACAACTTAGACAAGCCATTGCAAGAGCTGCATGGCACGTAATTTTTGGTATTTTCACAGCAGCTCACAGGTCAGAATGCAAGTTTTCTCCATGGGTAACAAAATAGGAGACATTCAAAAATGCCTAGTCAACAGCAGAGCACCTAAGCCCATTGCCCTATCTAACCACAAGAGATCCCAAGGTAAATTTGTGATTGACCAGCTCACAGAAAATATTTCATTTTGGGCAGACCTCTCTGCAGCTGCAGAATGCCAAGATCCGTGAAAAACACCATCTGACAAATCTTAGCAAGTTAGTGGAGATGAAGCTCAAATGAGAATGCCTATAATATAGAAGAGCACAGCAAGCCTAAAATCCACTTGGGTTTGAGAGGTAGAGAAGGCAATAGTAACTCGGGACATTCAAAAAGCTGAATATAAGTTATTCTGTATCAACATATAGAAACTTATAGCGCTTGAAGTCAAAATGCTGTAGAAAATGCCCAGTAAGCCTATGGAAAACAACATGCAATTAAATAACTAGAACAATCTATTTCCAATTCTTTCACAACTATCCTCAATGCAAACTATTTGCACTACTAACGATAGCAACCAAAACTTCAAGAAAGTCTGACTTTTCATGCAAGTTTGTGCATTAACGACAGTAAGAGCACCTGTAAGTACAGCAGCTGGTTCAAAAGACCAAAGTGAAAGTGAAAACACAAACTGAGATCCAAATGGAACTCTGCACTGACAGCTCAGACATGTCAACTTCATCATTATCACTGTTTCATAATTATTTCTAACTGTTTCTTATATTACCATTCATTTTCAATTTTTACACCAAATTTCGCCAAAATAGACTGGCTGTACTTCTTAGTTCAAATTAAAACTAATATCTACTCTGTTTCTACTGTTCACTCATAATATAAATAACATTCTTGTCGCTGCTGCATGGTTTTGGTCTTCTGCTTATAACTGGACTTTTTTAATGAGCACAGCATTAACATATAAACAATGTAGGCTAAAGAAGAGAATTACAATACTCAAGTGTAGTATGCTGCAAGTTACAACAGCATTTTGCTGCTGCATGAAAACACCGCTTTCAAAGCAGGATACACAGTTAAGAATACTTACAAAAGGTGACTTAAAGGCCAGGCTGGCTGCTATAGTTAGTGCAGGATCCAGGCAGCGGAAGATGGTGCCAAACAGCATTAGCTTGCCAATCCTGACATCAACAGGCAGAGAAGCCAAGTGATATCCCAGAGGGGTGAGCTTTTCATCTGGAGTTAACGCTCCCAAGTCTTGTAGCCGCAGCTTTGATGCTCGCAAAGACTCAGTTCTAGGGGGCTCAATTAGTCGTGATAAGACAGAGTGAAGACTCTGTGCAGAAAACATCTCCAGAATCTTAATTCTTAAGGAGGGAAAAAAAATTTAAAAATAAAAAAGAAAGAAAGAAAGAAAAAAAGCAGCTTAGTTCTATACACAGGACAAAAAAAGCAAGCTTTTTATAAAGACAAACCAAAAAACCAACAGAAAACATGCTTCAAGAACATGCTCCCTAGAAGAGCACCTGTAACGCAAATTTCAAGTCAGGAAGCGATGTGAAATAATAGCTGGGGGGCAGCGTACCTCATCCAGCCTCACAGAGTCCATAAGAACAGATTCCTATTTAGCACATGGGTTTAAAATAAAGTTTTTACTGTAAAAAAATAATTTGTGTTGTTTTGTTTCCTTTTTGTACAAAGAGGTGTACAGTGTGCAGCAGGGATGGGGGGGGGCTCTTCATTTAGTCTTTGCATGATCGTGGTGCTTGATCCAGGTTGTGGCTTTACTGCGGTATGCTGCACAGAAACACCGCAGGAGAGTTTACAGCGTGAAGGGACAAACATCTACCATAGGTCTGGAGTACAGGAATGCAACTGTCTTCTCTGGTGATGAGAGATCTGAGAGACATATCTTTTTCCCCAGATCAGATGAGAGCTAAGGAATGTGAAGGAGGACAAGGAGAATTGGTGGAGGGTATGATTAGGGGGGGCTCTGGATGCAGAGGCAATGTGATAGTAAGATCAAAGAGCTTTAGATGTCCAGAGCAAGTTTCTTGGTTTCACGATGTGTGAGAAAACACTGAGGAAACTAAACACCTTCATAATGACATTCCAGGCAACACAAGAACAGCAGCTCACCTTAGACAAAGCTGCTCCAAGGGCACTCTTTGTATTTCTGGTAACTGCTGTTTTATAAGCTGATGGTTATAGTGATGGCTACTGAAAAGATGAAAGCAGACGCCTGAGGCTACACGGCCTGCTCGCCCTTTCCTTTGCAGAGCGTTGGCCTTGGACACAAATGTGTCTTCCAGACTTTCCATTCCTTTGCTTGGGTCGTATCTACAGGAGAGCAAGAAACAGGCTTATATTCACGAGTGCAGAGTGAACAGGCTGGAGGTCAAGCAGGCAGCTGCTGCCAACTTCTGTATGGACACAGTTCCCACCCCTGCAGCTGGATCTGAGTCTGAATCTAGACTGGCTTCCTCCACCTTGCAGCAGCTTTCTGCAGATCAAGTTCCTTCAAGTTTTTCCCAGCTCTTTGGAAAGCTAAAGTATGCAGCTTAAGGCATGGAGCAGTTTCCCAGATCACAAAGCCCTGAGGAATGAATACCAGTACCTTTTCTCTTTCATTTTTCCAGAATCAATCACATAGACCACATCATCAATGGTGACAGATGTTTCTGCAATGTTTGTAGAGATGATGATTTTGATAACTCCTGCAGGAGGCCTGAGGAACACAGACTGCTGCTCTTCACTGGACAGTGAAGAATGAAGCGGATAAACAACACACCTGGAAGGACAATATGACAGCATGCTCAGTGCATCTCCAGCCTTTTCCATCTTGGGAACAATCTGCCTGCACACACTTTTGCCTCACTAGTACTAGACACTGCCCACAGCCATTCATAGCAATACAAAGCCAGTAAACCTCTCTGCTATATCACCTTTAAGACACAGAATCACAGAATCATTTAGGTTGGCAAAGACCTTGAAGATCATCAAGTCCAACCGTTAACCTATCACTGCCAAGTCCACCACTAAACCACGTCCCTAAGCACCACATCTACCCATCTTTTAAACACCTCCAGGGATGGGGACTCAGCCACTTCCCTGGGCAGCCTGTGCCAGTGCCTGACTGCCCTTGCAGTGAAGAAATTTTTCCTACTATCCAATCTAACCCTCCCCTGGCGCAACTTGAGGCCGTTTCCTCTCGTCCTATTGCTTGTTACTGGGGAGAAGAGACCGACCCCCACCTCGCTACAGCCTCCTTTCAGGTAGTTGTAGAGAGCAATAAGGTCTCCCCTGAGCCTCCTTTTCTCCAGACTAAACAACCCCAGCTCCCTCAGCTGCTCCTCACAAGACTTGTGCTCCAGACCCTTCACCAGCTTCGTTGCCCTCCTCTGGACATGCGCCAGCACCTCGATGTCCTTCTTGTAGTGAGGGGCCCAAAACTGAACACAGCACTCGAGGTGCAGCCTCACCAGTGCCGAGTACAAAGGGACAATCACCTCCCTGGTCCTGCTGGCCACACTATTTCTGATACATGTTCTAAGGGAAGGTGGAGAAGTTTACAGAAGGGACAGGTCTCAGAATAGAGTTGAGCAAAAATTCTGCCTCTTTTGAAGAGTCTAGAATCTGCCATTTATAATGCCAGACTGGAAGAAATCACTCCAGCTAACCTTGCCATGGGCATCTGTGTAAGAACTGTTTAGTCAAGGAGATCCAATTACATCTCCATGTAACAATCTAAGGCCGAATGCAACCACAACTGAACGTGTCTCAGCAAACATTCTGAAACAGAACAAGGGCCGAGGTGAAGTTTTCAGCAGTCCACTGATCAGGTAGAGCACAAAATGGAGAACACTCATCACTAGGATCTCTGAGAACTTCAACAACTAACCTTCCTGAGGAGAAAAAACAAAAAGACCAAGCCAACAAGACAGTAGAAAAGGAATTACCCTGACTGCAGTCAAGACCTTCATATCACAAGCTGTTTCACACATTTAGTAACCTTTATTTGACCCGGGATAAAAGCAGGCTTTGTGCAGGAAGCTACTCTTTATTTATGGGTAAAGACTGATTTGGAGCTTTTCTGCCTTACCTCTTGCTGTGCCTGTTATTAAAAAGAGCATTAGACTGGAGCTGCTCATAAAGCATCTTGATTTCTGCTAGACCAGGCAAAAATATCAACACAGCACCTATATACGTAGATTTAAAAAAAAAAAAATTAAAAAAATCACTCAACAGAAAGGACAGCATGGTATTTTATCAATGTGCAGAAGGCCCAAGTCAAAACTCCAGCTCTGTTTTGCAATTATTGTACAAAAAACGCACAGGCTGCAACGGTCCCTCACCAAAGACTTTCCAAAAAAGACAATTCTCTCACCTTCGCCATCCCATGTAGATCAGGGGCTTTGTTACTCAGCTAGAACTTTATTTTTTAAAAAATAGTCAGTAACTACAGAAACTTCTTCATGCAAAACATTAGCTTTGGGCTGTCTATAAGCACAGAGCCTCCATGAATCTACTTTTGTTTATCTCTCAAGGACAATGAAATTACCTGGGGGGTATGAATGTCTGCCAGCAACTATCCACTCCAACAAGGCTTCAATTAGTTCCAGATTAACTTTGTCCAAGTCCATGACAGACATTGTTTTCAACACTGTCTTGTTAACCCCTGGGGAGAAAGAAATAAAACACATAGTAAGTCCATCTCTTGTAAAAAACATCTGCTGGATACATTGAACCAGCCTGGCTGCACAACCAACCACACCTTGGTTTAAACAGCATCTGGCTTAGACCAGACAGAGGTAGCTCAGTAAGTGACTCAATGTGTCACATTCCCCCTTCCATGCTCTTCCCTTCCTTTCTCATGCATTACTGGGGCTCACGCCTGCTGCATGCACAGCCTAGACCAGGATTCATCTACTAGCAGAACGATATACACACATACTAATGGTAAGAGGAGCTGAGAGCCTTCATAAGACCACTTACCCAGGACTACCTTCTCAAGCTCTCCCTTCCAGTGTTTCTTACACCAACTCAAAAAGACACTCAGATTCTGTTATTCTTCTGAAATGGGAACTGTCTAGCAGGAATCTGAAGCAATGGCTCTCAATACCACTGTGGACCTCACCATAAGGGTGCACAGGGAGGAACTCTTCAGGACTCAGCACAAGGAGGATTTTGATGATGACAGAGTGGGAAGTTCATGGAAAGGTCTGCCTCTCTTATTAAGCCATTCACAGAGTGACTTAATTTCTCAAGGAAGGCTTGTCATGCTGAAGTGACCTCCTTGAAGTGGGCAGATACATGCTGTGTTTTAAGTAAAGCTGCTCCAGCAAGAACAGATACAGAGAAGAAAGTGGCATTAAGAAGGCATCTGAAAAGGGATGGGAACAGATAGTAGCTGAAAACTGTCCATTTTCAAATGCTACGAACTGTTTTCAGCCAAGATGTTTGTTCTAGTTTAAGAGAACAATGGGTTATCTTTTTTTTTTTTTTTTAAGCTGGCAGGAGGTTTCTGATCTCATTTAGAAGTAGTGACCTCTTAACTTCACAAGTACAAAACTCTCAATTATATACATGCATTCAACATACAATATTACATGCTAACATACCATGTTGGCTGGCAAATGTCATATGCCAATTTCTTAGATTTAAGAAGGAGCTCACCTTTATATCGTGTAAGGAGCTGCTTCAGAGTTAATTTTTGGTCTGGGTCTGAATCTCTGACAACTGTGTCAGTGCTTTCCAGAATGCCAGCACGTCTCAGGTCCTCCTCTACTTCTTCAAATGCAGTTCTTTTGTGTCTTTCATTCTGTTTGTTTTCTTGCTTTGTCTTGCGCCTGTAGGGACTACTGTCCTCTAAAACATACCTGACCAGCAGAAGAACATTTAGTGGCATGGAAAGAAGCCTAACAGTCTCCTTCTAATAATTAGCTACAGAGATAGAGTATCAAAAGTATTTTTATATAAATCTGAGAGGAACTTTGTATAAGTGGGTTGCAAAGCCATAGACAGTCAAGGTGTCCTTCCATACTGGGATGTTAGTCTTTTAAAAGCTGTGATGTGAAAGACTGGGACTGCAAACTTGATCTTGACAGCTAAGTGGACAGCTCAGAGCAACAATCCACAAGTAATTTACAATAGCTGATCAATTTACTGTCTGGAATATCTGAGCTGCTGTGACTCTCCAGTAACTACAAATGGCAACAGGAACCTGGTACCTGAGCCGCAAGGTAGGGCTTACAAAACCAAACTGTTCAGCACCCTGCATTTTTCACCTTCAGTGCTGAAATCTACCTTCAAATTTCTTTTGCTTGCCAAAGTCTAGCCACTATTGAAACAAGTAAAGCACAAGCACTAACAAACTCTTCATGGCAAAGCTCACCTTTTCTTGAGTACTTATGTGGTATATAATGTAGACAGGCTTGTTTTGGCATGAGATCCTAGACCCCGCTGCAGTATAAGAAGTATGGTTTAAAGTCAGTGCTTTAGAAGAACTCTAAGACTGCAGGTGATGGGGGAGATTTGAGAGGATTTAATTTTTAAGTCTAGGCACAGAACTACTGCAGTCTCAAGGTCAATAGTGCAACCTCAAGGGCCAAATACATCCGAGAATGTTTGGCAATTTCATACCTTGTCATTGCAATCACATCTTCCAGAAAAAACTGATCCACAGGAAACGTTCGACCTAAAAGGAAACATGAGAATAAATCTACATGCCACACAACGTGCAGAAAAGAGGAAAAAGACAGAAGCTGGTTATCATTTCACACAGGTTATTATGTCATACACTGGCTTCACAGCTCTCACCTATACCGCACTCTTCAACACAATTTCTGTCTAGGACAAACAGTGGATGTTTTCCAAGCATGGTTTGGTAATGTGCACTTACAGAGTCAGAGAAGGGCTGACAGACTTATGGGAACATATCCATGAGGCCAACGTGTTTCTGTCATGCTCCATGTAGTAACTTAGCAATTTAAAAGGCACATTTGGCTAAATGTGTACACATCCAGCTGGATCCTCTCACTGCTTCTTTTTCACAAGGACAGAGAAGAGTCTTCAGCTGTGGTGAAACTAGCTCAGGGAACCATGTCATGCATGTCATGTCATTTTTGTCTTTTGGGGAAGGAAATTCTGCTGGTATAGAGACAGCACAAAACCAGGCTCCATTTCCAGGTCTTCTCTCTCCTAAATCTCATTGGTCTTTCCTTCTAAGCCCTTGGAATCATAGTTCTTGTATAAATCCTCATCTTGCCACTTTACAAATTAGCCCCTTGCACTTGTATTGAGGAACACTTCGCAAGCAGAAATACCGAAAACAAACCCCTAAAACAATGAATGTGACAAGATAATAAAAATGAATAGTTTTCACCTGGTATGTTAATAATTGGACAGGAGTGAAAGTATTGAGAAAAAAGCTCTGCATTCAAGGTGGCACTCATTAGTATAATGCGTAGGTCTGGCCTCTGAACCATTATATCCTTCAAAACGAGCAGCAAGAAGTCACTGAAGAAAACAAACAAAAAGACACCTGAATTTCTTCAGTGTTAACTTTCAGAGTCTCTTTTTTTCTCCCCATTCTGTCCACCTTCCTGGTGTTTTCAATAGCACAGCAATACCATCACAGAAGCATGAGCTTATCAGAATGGCTGGAGGCTAATAATGCAGTAAATTAATGGAAGGCAAACTGCTTACTTTTTGGTTGTCACTTACTAGAGTGTCAGGATTACTTGGCGAATTCATTTAAGCAATAAAAAGCTCTAGCTACCTTATAAACTAATTACATTAATGACAACACAAGAACATTAGATAACAAATTAACTCAAAGTAGCAGATGAGTCCCTTTTTGCTCCTCTTCCTCACTGGAAGAGTTATTCAAACTTACCCACTCTTCCCTGCTCACTGTATTCTTCCCTACATATTTATAGCTTTTGTGACATGCCTACAAGACTGGCTTGAAGTGATTTTAGATGAGGAGGAAGAAGAATCCTTGAGAGATACAAGCCCTTTTATGAGGCTAAAACATAATCTGAGCTGTAGAATAACAGGTCACAGTCAAAGCCTCCTGGAAATCCACTGCATTGCAGTGTTTCACAAGGAAAACATCAAAGAAAAGGATCCTCGCCCCTTAGTTTACAGAGATACTGACAGACATTATCTTTTGCCTGGCATCAGCAGGTAAGTGGGGTAAAACTGCAGGAGACTGGAGCAGGATAGGATGAGACTGTCTAGAACTAGTAAAATCTATAGACTGGAAGAAAACATGAGCACTTGTCCCTTGCAGGTGCTCTGCTGAAGCCTGCATCAGGAGAAATAATTCCCAAAAGGGCATATGAAGAATTAGGGTATTTGGTAAATGCCGAAACAAGGGAAAAATAAGAACCAGACAACTGTGGTTAAAAAGTTAGTTAACCCTCCAGCCCCATTCACAACCTCTTTTCAACACCACTGCAATGTGATGGCAAATTGGAGGCACAGAAATTTAAGAGAGACATGCTTTCTTTGCAAGCTGCTGCAACACGATTTCCTACTGCTCAAAGACAAAAACCTAAACCCAGACTCCTTCCACCATCCCACGTGACCGCCACAGGATTAACAAGTCTGACTTCAGTTACTTGCACCTGAGTCACCTTTATCCTTCTGACTATGTTTCTTCATTTTGCTTATGGGATAAGAGATTATTTACCTTTCTTCTGTTCTTTCGTGAACTTCATCAACAATAACATGTGTGATTCCCTGCAAAGTCAGATCTCCTTCCAGCCTTCTCAAGAGCACACCAGTAGTGCAGTACAAGAGTCTGGTAGCTGAGGACTTGAACAGTAAGACAAAGCATTCAGTTGACTTTGTGCAACTTAACATAGTGCAAAGAGAATAGGTGTTGCTGTAAAGCATTTGGTTTCAGCTGAGTGCCAGGTTTGACAGAAAGGGAACAAGCAATCCCTGCTGGAGACAGGCTGAATGTTTTTTCTTTCTTGATTAAAACTTAAGAGCATCTGCTTCTTACCAACGGGCACTGCTAACTATAAGGAGTAAACAAAAAATCCAAACTGTTTTTCCTGTGGAAGTTGCTTTCTGATAAACAACTCAGATCTCTGTCCCTAGAAAGATTTAGTGAATCTCTTTTTTTAACATAGTTCTTGGAAAAAGCCATCAGCTGCAACATAGACAAAATTTCACTTCCAAGACAGCAGTTTGAATTCAACCCCCGCCTCTGGCTGACTGAAGCTGCTCCCTTCAGTCTCCACTTGGGAGACAAATGGAAATGGAGACAAGTGGAAATGAAGTCAGTACCCTTCCAGAGGAGAGAAGTATAACTCATACTCTCAGACCCCTTCACCCATCTCAACAGAAAGTAAAACAATACAAGACATAGTACTGCACTCTCATTCTGTGGACTGTGCAACTTGAGATGAAATAAAATACAGAATATATTTCATAATATAAAATAAAATATAGGTGATACAGACTTACTTATCTCACTATATGGCAGATATAGGGCAGAGATTCTGTATGCTAGAGAAGCACTAAGCACATTTTAATAGAACTAAATGAAAACCAACAAGCAAAGCATATATACCTTTACACTTTCTAGACGGATCTGATATCCAACAGTGAGTCCAATCCTTTCTGTTCTTTCTTTAGCTACACGTTCAGCCACAGAAATGGCAGAGATCCTGCGAGGTTGAGTGCAGATGATGTTTGCAACTCTACTTGGAGATCCTTGCAATGAAGCATCCAAAATAAACTGAGGAATCTGAGTGGTTTTCCCACATCTGCATGACAAAATCAGGAATTAAAAAAAAAAAAAAAAAACAAAAAACAAAACATAAACCCAACATCTTCCATCCATGTAAATTAAGATAACTGCATTCCACTTGAAATTTGCTTTGTTTCATTAGTGTCATCCTTCACATGAAGTTCACCTAGGACTGCTGTCAGTGGTCACAGATAGATCATGTCCCTAATCTTTTCAGAACATGGATACACATTTCACATTTTTCTGTGTATACTTTGATACATAAAGTCTGTATGTGCAATCACACTCTTACCCTGTCATGCCGCTCACAACAAGAACTTGGTGGCTCTTCAGCAAATCAAGAATAGTTTCTCTCTCCTGCCATGCAGGGAGCTTCTGTCTTTCATACAACATGGACTGGAAGTGCCTAGAAGACTGATGCACAAAAACAGACAGCATGGCAGTAAGAACACTGCTGGAATGCAACAGAACTATTTGAAACAGCAGCCTGTGGCTTAAGTATTTATTTCGTCTAAAGTAAGCATGAAAACATATTATGTTCTGTACATTATACCTTTTTCAGCCGAAATTGCGTGCAGATTTTAACATTTTCGTTATACAGAGACTTTGCCTGCACATCATACTTTTTGGAAAGCTTTTTCTTGAGGTTCACGTAACTCTCATTCTCCACAACAACTTGTTCAGGCTCCTGCTCCTCCTCCTCTTCTGCCACCTCCTCTTCTTCCTGAGGCTCTGATACTGCTGAGGCTTGAGACAGAGAATGTACAGTTAGGTATTCTTGTTACTAAGGAACAGGACCTCATCAGCACTGCAGAAAAGAGACACGTTCCAGGAGCATTCTCAACAAAGAACCTTGTTTGACTGGAGCTGAGGGCCTGCAGGACTGTTTTTGACGTGCATTTAGTCCTACACTACCAGCAAACCTCCCCTCACCCCATCAAACCAACCACAATTTCTCCAGCTCCAACCCACTTGTCAGTACCCCTGCACCAGCTGTGCTCTGCAACACCGTGGTCTGGTGGCCACATGATGAACCAGACTGGTATGGCGTTTGCCTTCCTGAACGTTTTTGATGTGTCTCAGCTCCCCTCTCCAATTCACCACACGACCACTGCTATGGAGCACAAGACTGTGATGGCAGCACCAGCTTAAATTACTTAAAACTACACTGTAACATTAAGTATTAAGCCACCGCTAAGTACTTTTAAACCAAGGCTGAAACTGGACCAGGCACTTTGGTGCCTACTGCCTATCAATTGAAGTGGGATTTGCTCAAACAGTAAGCCAGCCCTTGAAAGTTTTAAGGCTACATTTATCTAAACAAGGTATTTTATAACAGAAGGAAGATTTTATAACAGAAGGAAGATTATTTGGAATCTCTGATTTAAATTTCTGGAACAAAGCTGTCTTTCTGTGGGGCTGTTAAAAAAACAGAATAATTTGTTTTACTGTAACAAAAAAAATAGGCTGTCACTATTTAGGTGCTCTAAAACATGATGCAGTTGGTCTTGAAAACTCTCTTGAAGAAGTTTGCCTTAGATAAAACAAGTTTTGAAATTGAGAGCTTGAAGGTCATCTACGCCACAGAGTTGCTGTCACCCTGCCATAAGTGACACAGTCCCAACTCTCCCCATGTGAAATCAATCTAGTTGCACTTGCATGTAAAAAAAAGGATGATTCCTTGAACAACATTCTAGAACCGCTTGCAACAGTTACTTAGCCTTAAATCCACCTTTACAAAATTAATTTTGAGGAGGTGCTGGTAATATTAATTAAAAAAAAAGATGTTTCTGAATTGATGAGTAGCAGATGCACCAAAACTTGCAAACAACCTTCCCCATAACCTCCCAAGCACACTTCTCTGGTCAATTTTAGTGAGCTCACACCACATCTCTCAATGGCTTTTTATTGATTGTGTGGGAATAGGCATTGTTCACTCTGCCAACCCAAGCTCATTAGCTCTGTGGTCCTTTAACTCAGTTCTTGCCAGCAGAAAACCTCTCTGCTGCAGCTTTATAATGGAAGGGACTTCCTGAGGCACAGACAGATTATGGGTCTGGCTCACCACATGACCTTAATCTCCAAAACCAGCTTTGGAACAGATGCCTGAAATGGCTCTTTGCCTTCTCTTTTTCTTTTCTCTTTTTTTTTTTTTTTTTAATCTTTTTGACTGTTCTTAGCCCAGAAACCGTAGAGGGAAATTTGGTGTACCTTCAGACATTCGATTTGAACCAGATGTACTCTCTGTCTGTAGCTTTACCGAAGGTGTTGCCAGCTGGGACATAGGAGGAACACTAAACTTGTGGTGAGTATTTTTAAGTAACTCGCTTATTTCAGATTCATCTTCTAAGCAAGTCACTAAGGTGTACACCACTGGTTCATTAGACTCTGCAGCTACCAAGGCCTTTCCAAAGAGGAATTCAGCAATGTGTAAACGACAAGCAAGAGGTAGATTGTCATCGGTGGAATAAAATGCCATAAGAGGTGCCTGGAGCGGATACTTGTTTTCTTCAGGAAATCTTACTTCAAGTTCATATACAGGACCATCACTGTTAGGTCGGAGATGAGCATCATCTACAGAGTTCCTGGCTGCTTTTAGTGGGTGGTTTGGAGGAAATTCATGTCCAAATCTGCATTTTGAACCAAACCTGCAGCCTCCTTGGAGATAAAATTTACATATTTCCTTTGAAGTCTGCTTTGCTGTGTCCCTAGTACAACTACCCTTTTGTTTAGATTTGCTGAGTCTGTCTGCTAGGTACTCCAATTCCAAACTAAAAGTCCAAACACGGTTTTGAATTCTTTCTACAAATTTGTCTCCATAGATTGACCGGAGGGCAAAAGCCTCTTCTTGTCTCTGTTCTAAACATTCTTCTTGACTGGCTTCAGCAGCCGTTGCAGAAACCTGCATCTTCTCTCCATATCTTTCGGTAAAGCACTGCAATAGCAAATACTCCAATGATGCCCCAATATTACCATTGCAGGATCTCAATACTCTCCTACAACGCTCACTGTCAAAACCATACCTGCAACAAAACAGAGACAACATGGCAATGAGTGATAGAGACTTTTATGAAGCAAAATAACCACAGATCTGCTTGATTTGGCTTACAGTAAGGAAGCATGTATGGCATGAGATACTATTACTACTTTTGGGGGAAAAAAACCCACACCAAAATATTTATGCTATTTTAAATGACAGCGGCAGGCAGTAATTCAGTGTCTGTGAATGCTAGTCTGTTGTTTATAAGGTGACAAATCAGTTCATGTGGCAACTATCTCACACCTCAGAATGTAACACATAAGATCTACAGGATTAGATTTCGCAGTTGAACTACCTGCAGTAAACTCTTCAGAAAAAGCTGAGTCCTTCACATATAAAACACTCTCAAACAAAGCAAAAATAGTTAATAAATGCTCATATCTGAGCAAAATGGATGAAGAACACTTACAAGGTTTTTAAACATTAGCTACCTGGAAGAAACATACATATAACAGCAATGCTCCCTGAGCTTTCCCAATATCCATTTCATTGTCTTGGAGAAAGAACTGAAAACTTCACCGAAAAAAGGTTGGAGTGATTTATTTTCTTAAAACCATTATTTTAAATTCATCTAGTTGAGGATTAAATTTGTAGGAGATACAAACTCGTCCATTCTGCACACAAAACTTCCCTGGAGTGAAGAGGAAGTCCAAGCACTGAGGGCTTACAGTATAGAGACTAATGATTTGATTTACCTTCTCAGGATACATATTATTCACTGAAAAGCATCACCTGGAGAGTTTGTTCACAGCAAACGAAGACACTTCACTTTCCACAATTCTGTGCTCAGCTGGCTCAGCAGACGACCTTGGTATTATATCAGAAACTTCCTGATCTGTTGACCAGCACTGTTCATCATCAAGGTAATCAGGTTCGTCATCATCTTCACCAGAACCAGCTACTCTGATAAAAAGAGTTATCAAATTAAAATGAAACAAAATTATACCATTGAGTAGTCACAAAACTCTGTCTCTGCAGTTTTAAATCCTCCATTTAAATGGAGGATTCTGCTACCCCTTTCCCAGAGTTAACAGCGTAGAAGAACAAAGCAGACTCAAAACCACAGGATTTGAGATCAACTTAAAAGTTATGGGGAAAGAGAATATTGTTTTCGTTTCTAATAGTGTGCCTGTTAAAGCATGGTCATCTAGAAGAGCTAGAAGTAGTGCCTCCGTTTAAACTAACTCTGATTCAGGAGCCAGCTCCTGCCCTTGAAGCTCTTGAAGAAGTTCTTTCACTCTTCTCTGATTCTCCGATGTCATGTGTATGGTCTGCAGAGGCATTCTTGCTTCAGGTCTCTGTTTCGTTTGCCCTCCTCTTCTGGCAGGGGCATTTGATCTAAAAATTAAAACAGAACATAACAATGACTTCTTTGCCTGGCTCAGATGATCTTGACTGAATTGGGATGTTAGGACCCAACCCTGTAATTCAAAACAGGAAAACAAAAAAAAGACAAGTCCATCACCTACGGATTATTCAGTTGGGTTCATTCTTACGTGACCAGGATGTGTGTGTCTATATCTGTGTGCACACACACATGCATATATGTATTTTATCCTATGTCAAATCCAAAGTGATTTAATAAACACTTTGCTAGGTAAAGCTGTTCTCAGACTACAGTACAACGACGTATTTCTAAGCTAGATTGGTCAGAATACATTCAGCATACTAAATTCACTCTAAATTGCTTATTTTCCATGGCCCAGCTTCTGCTTTGTAATACACAAAAATGAATATCCTGTGTTTATTAGTGTTTTCTGATCAAAGACGTTCTGAAATTGCTTTATGACCAAAGAAGAAATTCAGAGGTTCTAATCTTTTAAAAAAAAAAAAAAAACAAAACTTTCCTAGCTATAAAATGTTAAAAAATGTTAATCAAAAAAGACATGTAAAAACTGCTTCATACTGAAACAGCTTCATCACCCCTTCACTCTTCTGTGTATTTGAAGATGTCTAAAAACCAGCCCCAAAGTATCCCAAACATCTCTATGCCAAACCCCTCCAAATTAACAGAAAGATTGGGATTCCAGCCTTGGATCCTCGAAGAGACAAAAATCATCTCCATCGTCCCAGATTTTGGTCGAACATTTCCTATTTCCACCAAGTTTAGACTTGTTTGAATGGCCACTGCTGCCGCCTCCTCCTCTTCCTCCTCCTCTTCCACTGCCTCCTCTCCCTCTTCCTCCTCCTCTGTTGGGCTTTCCTCTTTTCCTCCCTGCTGAACTCATGTTCTCTTGCTGAGGAAGAGAAAAAAAAAAAATAGCCCTCAGTTATAAAGATGATTTAGCACGTTTCAAATGTCCAGGCACACATTACGTTATTTGTTTTTCCACGTGACAAGAGAAGATACCCTCTCAAACTGCAGTTAATTATCTCTATGTTTGTGTATTTGTATGCACCTGAAGCAAAGCACATTCTTCCAGAACGCTGTTAAACAAGTTCTGTGGTTTTAGGAAATAAAAGTAATATTCCTCACAGCTGTTCAATCAAAAACTGCAGGATCTCTGGCAAAAGGATGAGCCTACCAGCAGTGCTGCCTAGCCTGGGAGCTCCAGTTCTGCCACTCTGATGGAATTTTCTTGGATACGGGAACTCAAAGGACAAACCTTCAGGGGAACTTTCACAGCAGAAAGCAGCCTGTGCCCTGCCAGTTTTCAACTCGGGAGCTTGCAGGGCTGAGAGTAAAAGGTCAAAGGGGAGCTGAAGCCAAAGACACAGTTTGTTTCCACATTAACCTGCTCCTGACCGATTCCCTTCTGCAAGGAGCTGCCCAGATGGCTGAGCGCTCTGTGGAGCCTGGGCAGGGGAGTGACTAGGGACCTGTCTTGGAAAACAGAAGCCCTCCTCTCCTTCTCACAGCTCTGACTCAAGCAGCCCGTTAGCATTAAGCAGTTGTCAGTGACAGAATGGCCCAGCATCCTGCTCCTGCAAAGGAAAAGCTATCGCGGGGACAGGGGAGCAGCTGTGGACAGGCTGGCAGGAGCTCGCTACCTCGATCTTTGCACTGGTACCCCAGAGCCAGGACAAGAACTGATGTGGCCACGCATGGGTACCAGCCCGAACGAGGGCTTGGAGAGCAGCAACAGTTTGGGGCTTGGGAAGAAGCAAACCTCTCTTTTTGTGGCAGTTCTCCCCACTGGAGCTCCGCCAGGACTGGACAGGATTTAACAGACAAAGCTGACCCCACTCGGAGCAGCCGGGCGTGAGGGGGGGTGAGGGCGGCAGCCGGCCCCAGACGCCCGCAGCCGGCCCCGAGGACGCTGCGCACGGGGTCCCTCCCCGCCTCCCCCCGCCGCACGCAGCCCCGGCACAGAACAGCTCCGCTCCCCGGGGCCGCGGGCTCCCCTGCCGCCTCCCCAGCACACCTCCTGGGGCGGCCGGTCACCAGCGCCCCACGCCCGGCCATCCCCAGACCTCCTCTCCGGGCCCTGCCCCTCCCTCACCGCAGGCTCCCCGTCCCCTCCTCCCGCCCGTGCTCCCGGGACCCCATCCCCCGCCCACCCCCTCCCCTCAGCCTCCTTCACGGCCCCCCCTTCCCCGCTCTCCCCGGCGCCATCACGCCCTCCCGGGGACTCTCCCGCCGCCCTCCACACCCCCGGGCCGCCCCTGCCTCCCCCGCACCGCACCGCTCCGCTCCGCTCCGCTCCGCGCCGGCCCGCCGCGGCGCCCCCTCACCCGGAAGCGCCCGCCTTCCCCTTCCGGGCCGCCGGTCTCCCTAGCAACGGCGGACACTTCCTCCTGGCAACCGTGGGCGGCAGCGCTGTCTCCCCGCGCCCCTCACACGGTGCCCCGCCGAGAGGACCGAGCGCCTCCCGATGAAGAATCGCCCCCTCAAGCAGCACACTGATAATTACGTGCCGTTTCAAGCTGCTGTGTATTTGAATATATATTTGTGTACATATATTCGAATTTCAGCCAGCAGTTGCAACAGTGACACTGGTTCTTTCTCAACAGATGCTGCAGTTTTTAAAGTGTCTTTCGTATTCCCAAATAACGACAACTATGGTAAGAAAAATCTTGGTAGGTGCTAATTCCTTTTGCAAAACTGAGTGTATGGGATTAAAACGGAGGAAACCCGTACCAGTCTCAGGGCGAGGGTTACGTTAAAGTGAGAAGTGACCCCGAAGCTGCGCGGCGGAGGTGGGGAGGCCCCGCCGCAGATCCCCGGCCCCCTGCGCACGCAGCGTCACCCATGACGGCTGCCCTGGATCACATCCATCGAGTCTTGAATATCTCCACGGACAGACTCCACAAGCCCTCCGGGCAACCTGTGCCAGGTTGGAGTTTAAAGCAAAAAATTATATCAGCAAAAATGGGCTATTACCCAAGTAACACGCTGCTTTGGCTGTGTAAGAACACCTCCCAGACACACAGAAGCTGCTGTGGGGGTGTTTCCTCAGGGTCCTCCTGCAGAGAGCCACAGCCACCCCCCTGATGGTCCATTGGGGTCTGCTCTGCCCCACAGCAGCTCCCCACCGCCCCCACAGTGGGGCTCAGTGGTGGTGGAAGAACGGGTAACAGGACTGCTGCTGGCTCGCACTCTGTGCGTGGCACCCAAAGGTGCCTGCTCCAGCGGGGCTCGCGTGCTCCAAGGGCCCATCTCAGGGAGCAGCATGTCCACAGGAGATGGAGAGTCAGCTCTGGGAGAAACAGCTCTGTGCAACAGAAGAAATGCATGGCACGATCTCATAGGTTTTTGCCTCTCAGATGCTCTCTGTCTTGAAGAGAAAATACCTGTTTTCCACCACTCTCATTTTCTAAAGGGGGAGTGCAAAAGGACACCTGAGGGTGTGCTTGAGAGGAGTGGTTATGGAGTCCACACCGGTGCCAACAGAACTATGTACGTCAGCAGCTGGAAAAATGACAAGGTAATTTTAAGTATTCCTTCATTTTAAACTTCCTGTGGATTTGGAATGGAGTATGTCTCACTATATCCACCCTTAAAAAGACACAGAAAGGAAAGTCATAACCCGAGAAGGATCAGACCAGCGCTGCAGGCTCTTCTTTGACCTGGGAATCTTGTCAACAGCCCAGTCTGAAGATTTGAGACACTTGGGGTCCTTGGATGTCCTTCTGCCTCCTGAGGCTCCTGCAAACACACTGGTCCTTGCTGGAGGCAGGCCCTGGTGAAACACCTGGGCAGTGTGGCACCGGTGCTGCCCAGCGCAGCCCAGCCACCATGAAAGCCCTGCATGAATGGGCTGTGCCACAGGGATGGGCACGGCCCTCCTGCACGTGTATCCCACACCACACACGCATCCCACAGTGAACCAGGGGAGCTCTGGCCATCGACACATACACCATTGTTTGGCTGCCCTTGGCTACTGAGTTCCCCAGGACTGAATTAGTAAGTATAGAAAAATCGCTTATTTTGTTGATGCTGGAGGGGAGACAGTCCTTGAAACAAGACAAATAAGGAATTTGCAATTAGGAAGCAGCATCTTGTGGCTTTATTAGATCTGGTCTGGCCTTTTTTTCAGTCTCTTACAAAAATATTGGTGCAATGATAAGAATTAAAATTATGGCACAGAAGTGCTTTACAGCACAGATTTAAATCCCCAGGCCTGGCTTAGTGGCCTAGGCTGAACAAATTAAAGACTTGCTCTGCCTTGATCCACAGAAATAAATTCCAGAAAATTTCTCAGGCTGTCAGGGTAGATGAGTTATTTGCAGGGCTGGGGAGAGCAGTTCCGTGCTGCATAGATTGTTAAGATCCTCTGAGACTACCAGCAGAGGAGGGGTTTATTGGACACTGTGGCTGGCCAAACACTTCTAAGCTCTTACCTGAAATCCTTGTAGAAGCAGAAACCTGTCTAAATCTGAAAGAACAGTCACTTTCCTCTCCATTATCATAGCTGAATATGATGGCAGACTCAAAGGCAGCAATGTGAAAGGACTTCGTAATGAAAGGAAGTAATACTGTAAGCATAAACATTAATGATTTTCTTTATCCTGCATTTCTCATTAAATGAAGATGAATGGTACTGGAAGGCTAGAACATCCTTCTGGGACAGTTTATGAAGGTGAGTTCAAAGACAACATGTCTCATGGGGCTGGAACCGACACATTTCCAAATGGAGCAAAGAACATTGAACCATTCACTGAAAACAAGTATGCTTGAAGGGGAAGAGTCGTGTAGTCTTTTCTATTAGTTTTGATTTCATAAACTGTAAAATCCAAATAAAATTCATCCAGCATGAGAGTAGGTTTCTTTTGCTACCAGTGGAACTTGCACTGGGTATCTGAGATTGCTGATCCCAGTGGTATCCTTTTCGCGAGATCAGTCAACAGTCTGTGATTCATTCCCAGTCGGAAGTTTTCAAGATGGTTATTCCACCCACCCGCTTTTTCTTACCAAGTCTCTGGGCTTAGGCAGAGTTCAGAGAAAATGAACAGTTCAGACCCCTTTCAGAGCTGTTGTTTCAAGCTGTCTGCCTACAGATGCATGCAGAAATACAGCGCTGATTTGCGCTGATAGTTTGCAAAGTTTGTGTTGACTTATTTTTTGAGGTACACATTTCAGAGAGATGGGAAAACGTGGAGGTTTATTTTCATCACTCAGAATAAAATATTTTAGTGCCACTCATATAAACATCAGCCAAGTTAATTTCTTTTGAATAAGGGTGTGTGTTTTGAATTGCTAAGATACCACCTTTTTCTAAAACAAGAACTTGATATCCACTTCATAATCCACAAAGCAGATTTAATAAGAAAATTAACCTTAAAAAATTACATGAGAACATTCATGTTTATTCTCCTTAAATGACTTCCCTGTCAAATTTGCTAGGTCTGATTTAGGTTTAATTTTTCTTTAAGTACCTCCCCAGTCCGGTATCTGAAATAAATCTAAAATATATGTTTGTTAATATGTGGTCTTTCATCAGAAAAAAAGCTCTGCCTTGCCCTGCTGACCAAAAATAATAGCAACAATAGTACTCGAACGATGACCAATTCTGTTCTTAAATGATCAGACACCAAATGAAATATGTGTTACAGAGTGTACCTGGATATAAAATGGGAATCTGTATGACAAACTCAAACATTCGGGGAAAAATTAAAGACATTTATTTCAATGCTTTAGAATAGATTGAGTTAAGTTACACCTCTGTTACAGTGGCATGTTAAAAGCTCCTACAGAGCTTCTGTCTTTTGCTGTCATATGAAAGGACAGACGTGAATTCTGCATGAAGTCTAAACCTGTGAGTACTCATCATTTCAGTGAGGGCATTCAGCAGTAGATCACGTGTGTAGCTTTACAGGCATTTTCTCTCAACAATCTTAGGGTGATGCCTGTACTCTCTCGTGAAAATATAGTCCATCACAAAGGGGCCAGCGCAGTGCCTGTCACTAGTAGCTGATCTGTAGAGAAAACCAGCTGGTTCTGATTTGAACTTGTGATTTCAACTAACTAAAATGCAAAGATCCAATCTTTGCCAGCCACTGCCGTTTTCACCAGGGAATTAAGACTTCTCCTTTTTGACACTGGTTTGTGACTGTTAATACACGCCACTCCCTGACAGCCCAATGCCGGCTATTTTGCCAAGTTTCAGGATTGCCAGCTTCCACCTACTCACACGAGATAGGTGTCAGTTCACCAAATCACTGCGGCTTTCATGAGAGAACATAAATAGGCAGCACCATAGCAACTTGCTGTCACTGCTAGGTGGCTTCATTTTGTAAGGGAAACGAATCTCCAGTAATTGCTTTTAAAAGTTATTTTCCCCTCATTTGCAAGGGATGCTGATGCATAGACATTTCTTTTTTATAGCAGTTTTCAAGTATAATGAAGAGCTTGATCACAGCTTTCAAAAATCAGCAGAAATACGTGGCTTATGAGGACTGAATTCATATGGCAGTTACTTTTTTTTCCCGCAGGAGGCTGTAAATCCTTGCACTTTGTCATAACAGCATGTAGCAGGATGGGGAAAGGGCAGGAGAGGATGGGTTTTTACAGGAAGAAGATCACACAGCAACTGGCTGCATACACTTACACATCTTTAAGATGTCCCTAATGAAAGTCAGGCTAAACTTCATAGGACAATGCCTGGTAACTTCAAATCATGACTGGGACTATGAAGTTTTTCCTGTAGAGGCTACATGCTGGGAGGATGTTAGTATAAGTATAGTTTTGAAAAGAAAGAAATATGTTCCTTGGCTGTCTAACCTGTGTGCTTTGTAGGTCAAAATTTTTGCAGGCTTTTTTTTACTTTTTACAAAACTTTTACATGCGGGAGAAAGTTAAGGCACTTACACTACACTGGGAAGGTTCCGATTCCTGGCAATTTGTCTATCTGGGTAGTGCACACATCACCGTGCTGCCACAAACTGATTGCGTTCTTAACAGGCTGGATTTATGTCATTACAGGATGGAAGGTGAAGGAGATGTTATAGATGAAAATGGAGCGGAGTGGCACATTTCATGTCTCGGCAGCAGTGGGACTGAAGCAGAAGTTGAAAACGTAGCTATTTGGCACAGGTTAAAGGCAGCTCTCTGGTTGCATTCTGGGTTCAACATCTGTGACCAGTTTTCAACAGGCATTGATTTCTTCATGTATTTATTAAAAATAACCCCTGCGGATGCATGTTAAAATTGAGTTATTTTTCTTTTCAGACTGATCACCTGAAGTCTCCTAAGTGAAAACCTTGAAGAAATGAAGTTGGATAGGGTGAATTTATAAGTGGAGCCGTGGATGACTAGAATTCTTTTATTTTAACTTGCCCTAGGAATATCTTTCTCCGTGAGTTTCGAAAAAACCTGTCATCAACAAATGAAGCCTAATTTATGCTTAACTTTTGTAACTTTCCCCAGAAAACAAACCTTGCCACCCACAGAAGCTTTCGCGAACACAGTGCTCCTATGATCACGTTTACCCTAAGCCAGGTGTTGCATACTGGGGTCAGGGCAGAGAGCAAGTGCAGCTGTAACGTGGTAGTTACTTCCTCACAGGTCAAGGCCATAAACCCCAGGCCCGGTACCAGGCTGCTCAAGGACAGCCCTCCGCCATGCACCAAACTGCTCTTCTCCAGGAAGGAAAGTAGACGGGAGAGCGCACAGGGGAGACGGATCGTTGCCACTGTCCTATCGGGAAGTCTAATGCAATGAAAAATCTATTATTTCTATTTTTGTTGGCATTTGGTCATTAAAGGTCTCTGCACTATGAATCTAAATACTTGGCTTTACAAAGCAGAAAAACTGCTTTCTAGTTTAAAAAAAAAACAACATAACATACCAGTGCTGTCAGGAAAAAATGTGTGTTCAGTCTTTGCTTGCCAGATATTTAATGGAGTTTTAGTAAATACCTGTCCTTGCCTCCATTTGCAGACACAATGTACAAATGCTGTTCTTCAGATGTGCCTTCAAGTACTCAGTTTTGCTAGGATTCGTAAAAATCTTGGGCCCTGTGGTTTCTTAGCAAAATGAACAGCACATTATCAGCAGACTGAAACATACTGGGCCATCTGAAACAAAGCAGCTCATGGATCATTTGGCAATGTAATACCTTTCAGCCCTTTTTCTTAAAGTTGCTTGTAGGAAAATCTCTATTTGAAATGTTTAGTTCGTAGATTCCTGTAGCTAAATGTTTTTCTTTATTAATTAAAAAAAAAAATCTTTCCTAGCTTGAGCTGTTTGTTGAATTCACAGGTATCTCTGACCCACCAAAAATGTACTTTCCAGCAAACTCCTTCAGAATTATTTCATTTTGTTCAATTTTGTTGTTTTTTCCTCCTATGTAGCCAGCTAAATAGCCAGCTCCAAGAAGAAATACAGCATCTTCTGTCCCTAGTCCTTGACTTCAGAGGTAGCAGCATCTCACACAGAGCTTCTGTTAATCTACGAGCCTGTCCTTTCAGCTCCTTTACTGCGACTCCACATCACCACATTTATCTGTGCTGCACAGCAATTATACTGTGTGGTTTTACATTTCAGGTTTTCTGCCTGAAGGGTATCTATCTTTGTCGCAGATCTTTGTCTTGCAGGTTTCAGAAATTAGTCTGCCTTTTGTTACTGTTCCTCCTCCTTTATGTCTCCCTGCTCTTACGCTTCAGAGTAACTCACTGGAGTGGCTCAAACCTTTTCCTGACACCCCTGGCCTTGGGCTACCTGCATTCTCCCCACGCTTTCTCGATGCCCTTTGGAGCAAAAAGCCCTGCAGGACCTTAGTGAAGAAATGGAGCAGGCGTGGAGGGCTGCTGCCTCCCACTCTCCTACCTCCCTCCAAGCCCTTATTTATTTTTACTCAAAGGAAATTTTTCATGATCTAACAAGCAACAGAAAACACGCAAATGCTGGTGGTGGCTGCTCCCCTGCCCTGGCTAGTTTGGCAACCTTGCTCTTGGGCCCAGAATGAAGGAAGGGGAGCCCTCTTGGCCCTGGCATCCCTTGTGAGGCCACGCACAGCAGGAGACTGAGGGTGTCAAGGAAGGGGAGCCCTCTTGGCCCTGGCATCCCTCGTGAGGCCACGCACGGCAGGAGACTGAGGGTGTCAGAGAAAGCGGGGAGGAGCTGGTCCCGTCTTCCTGTCCCCAGCTGCAGGCTGCCTCGCTCGGGTGCCGCAGGAGGTACTTAAGAGCCTCCGAGCTCGGCGAAGTAGCAGAGACCACATCAGCAGCCGGCTCTGACCACACGGCCCCCTCTGCCCGTCACTTCACAAGGCTTCTCGCCCTCCCTTCGCAGCAGCGTGCAATTCTAATTAAAAAGGAAAAAAGTCGGTATCAACTTCTGCCAAGCGCACAGTCCTGGTTTTTGCATGGGGATGCAAGGATGTGACCTGAAGATTACATAATTAGAAGGCATTTGTTATGCTTGCGTTTCAAATCAGTGATTAGCATGTGACAGTCCCATCCTGGGAAACGTCAAGCCACCATTGCTCTCCTCTCTCTCTCCTTTCCTGCACAGTGCTAATTCCCAACTCTGGCAACTGCCAGTGCTGAAGGATCTTCAACTAGCCTGAGGTAAGTTTAAAATGTACTCGGCATGGGATGAAGAGTGGGATTAATAATACCATTTTTCATATTATTGGAAAAAGCTAGAGGTGTAGCTATTTAATGTTGCATGTGCAAGCACATAAAAATGGTATTTAAAGTGTTTTGCATCTTCAGTGCCCGCAGTTATTTCCAGCTGATTTCTTCTAAGACTGTGTATGGAGATCTAGCTTCTTAGCGTGCTGGAGAATCCTGCGAGGCTGCATTTATAGAAAGGTCTCTAAAACACCAGGTTAAAAACACCTTTTTTGTTCTTACCATGCAAGAGCTAAATTGAAGTATCATGCTGAATTGAAGTATTTGAATGACAACTGCATTAGAGTTAGCTGGAGACAAAGCGTGAGAGTAAATCACTGATTTTTTGCTCTCTTTAGAGGACTGGGGGTTGTTCTCCAAGTGGGATGTTTAAAACAGGCAGCAATCTCAGCCGGCAGGAGATAGTCATCAGGAATATCCCAAGCATTTATTTAGGAAAATTGTGGATGTTTAACAACCAAAGCAGCAAAAGTGCACGTGGCTTCCCCTGCACTGTTACCCATGTCACGATTTCAGAAGCAGAATGGGACAGAAAGCCAAACAAATAGTAACCGCTGTCCATCAAGGCTAGGCTGTAAATGCTTTACTGTTTGCATGCTGATGCTCGGGACATTCGGTCGGTCTTTTTAAGCAGCGATCCTCTGTGCAGTTGTGCCGCTCCATGTAGGGGAGCACTGGAAGGGCGAGCGTGGTCACACAAAGGCAGCGCAGGCTGCGGGACCTGCCTCCCCTCCCTCCCTCCCGCACAGCTTCGTGCCGGAATCCCACCCCTGCGCTGCCGCGGGGGCACCTCGCTCCGGCCTTCGACCCTGAGACTGTGGCACAGCTAAAGAAGGCAACCCACTGGGACCTCCCTGCCCATCCACACCTTCTCCCTTGGGGATCCCGTGGGAAGTGGGTGCCGGCTCAGGCTCTGTTAACTTTCACGCGCTGCCCGCTCTGCTCTGGGGTGGCTGCGGCGCTAGCTGCCCGTGCAAGGCACCAGGGCAGTATTCTTTGCTGGACACCAGTGGCGAGGATCATGGCAGAGGTGGCACGCAGCTTTGGTTCTTGGGCTCGGCAGATTTGGCTGCTGGAGGGAAGACAGGGAAAATACTTACTTTTGCCCTGAAACTATTCTCTGAGCTTTGCTCTGGAGATGTCATTCTGGCTTGATGAGAGCTGCAGGAGGGTAAATGAGTTTTAATGCTCAGCTCTGAAGAAACAAGCACATCTTTGCTGTTTCTTGTTCCTAGAGCAGGGGGGCCACGGGCTTGGGTTGCAGGCCAAGACAGTCTGCTGATGGCTTCATGTGACTGGGTGTTGAGCCTGTCCAGTGGGGAGCTTGCAGAGGAACAATAACATCGCCTTGTTGATGAGGAAACTACCCTGTGGTGAGCTGGCATGTCAGGCAAACCTTGGATTTGCTGTGGGTGGAGGCCTGACGATGGTTTAGGAAAGCAGCCTCATGGAGGGCTTGCTCTCAGGGCTGATGTGCGCAGGCATTCATGGATGTGCATATGGGAAGGGGTTAAGGGTGTGGGGCTTGCTCAGTACTGAGAAAAAAAGGTGAAGGGGGAAACTGTCTTGCAGCTTTTAACTGCCTCAAGGGGGCTGTAAAGCAGATGGAGTCCAGATTCCTCCCAGAGGTGCACAGTGAAAGGCAATGGGCGCAAGCTGCAGCAAAGGGAAGCCCTGACTGGATGCAAGGAAAAATATTCTTCCCCAGGGTACTGGAGGGCCCAGGGAGGCTGCGAAGACTCCAGTGTGGGAAATATTCAGACTCGATCTGGACACAGCCCTGAGGAACCTGATCTAGTTTGGAGTTAGCCTTGATTTGAGCAGGAGGTTGGACTAGAGACATACAAGTGTTTCCACTCAGCTAGACTCTGCCATGAACTTATGACTTGTTCACTGCCAGCAGAGGCAGGATTTGACCAAGCAGCCCACAGCCAGGGTCTTAGGGCCAAATGTCAGTCCTATTTTCCAACTCCTTGCACCCTTTAGGCACGAGCCAGACACCGTTCAGCCAACTCGGGCCGACTGAAACCCTTGTCCCAAGCGAGGACAGTGTTAACAGCTTCCCTACCCGGCAGTCAGGGGGAAGAGAGGACAAGCATTTGCTCCAAACCATGGTGAGGTGCACTTTTTGTTTGTTTTAGTGATGAGGAAGGACTGACTAGTTTTGTTCTGTATATTTGGCAATTCTGAGGAACCAGGGACAGGCAGGCAATGTTATATATTCACGGAGTCCAGCAGTGAGCCCTAAATGCTGGAAAGTAGCCAATGTAATGCAATTATTTAATATAACAAAGAACCGAGGGGTGACTCAGGAAATTGCAGGCTGCTGCTAGAGGACACACGAAAGACAGTTACTCTGGTAAAACAGGGAAGATTTTCTGGACCCACTTAACCAAGGTCAACCTACTTTGCAGTGCGGTCATATAGCAGAGCTCCTTGTGGTGTCTGGAGCAGGAGGGGATGGCGGCATCCCCGGTGTCCCAGTTTCAAAGCCTCACTCCTGAGCTCTACAGAGGACAGAGACTGTGCTGAAACATTGTCCTTGTCTGCATGAGTGCAATGTGGAAGCTCCTCAGTTAAATCTCCATGCTGTACAGGTATTGTTTTGAGTTCCCTCTAGAAGGAAAAATTACTTCTGATACCAGGAAACCACAGCGTTTTTACAACCCGAGAGATAAGATACAATGCCAAAGGGCTCCCTTCCAGCCCTATGTGGCCCTGAGCTGAAAGTGCATGAGAACAGGCGATAGGTAACAGGGCAATGACACATCCTCATATGAGCCCTTCTTCTACAAGTATTACTTCTCTCTCATTAAAACCTCATGTAGGTTATTTTTCTCCATAGCAGACAAACCTCCTTCTTTGTACTGGACCCAAGACGTTTCATGTCATCACCTGTAGCATGGCAGAGGGGGAAATGCCCTCCTGTGAGCTTCTCCTCTTAGGTGAGAAGAGGAGACACAACAACTCATGACAACTGCAGGTTTCCATGTGTTAGTGGAGGGTAGCCACAGATGCTCTTCGTGTTGCATCCTTCCCGCTGCATCATCGTCTGTGAGACCGATGGCATAGCCCCGGTGATGTGCTGGGCAGGGGGACCTGCCAAAGTGGGACCTAGACAGAGACACGAGCATTTTGAGGTCTCAGATGCCTGGGAGGAGCTGGTGTATGAGTGGAAGTAGAGAGCACTGGCTGGAACCAAATTATGCTTTAATTCTGGGTTTTCCTCACCTTGGATGCCTGCCACTGCAACCCATTTATGCATCATTTCCTCATGCATTACAGTCTGCAGACTCCCCCCTTTAAAGCTGTGCAGCACTATGCGTTAGAGATTCTCATTTTTGCGTGCTCCCACAATAAATGTTCTTGGTACCGGCAGGATATGGTTAACCTGCCTTGCGAAGGCCAGAGGTATGACTGTCACGTTGTCACTGGAGATTCAGGGATCTCCAGAATAATTCAGCAAGTGGATAATAAAATTATAAAATCTTTATGACAGGCTATACAGCTAGTGCATTTAATAGTATATTAACTAATTCCATACTAATTGGTGTTTGTTAATTATTATTATTAATATTTAACAATTATATACTGCTATATTGCTATAACTGGCATGGTAAAACATTAATAATCTAAAAGCAGAACGGGTAAAAACATGTACATGTTTTTGTTAAAAAGAAAAAAAAATTTAATGAATTTCCAGCAAAAAGCTGTTTTCATTGTTTTCAGTGAAAATGTTTATCACAGAGGAGGTTTATGTTTCTTTCATATCTGTTTTGCCTTTCCTATTCCTTTTCCCCCAACATTGCACAAACAATTCTGAATTTTGAAACCAGTTCTCAGTGTTAAACAAGCTGGTCCCAGTTCAACAGCCCAATAACAAAAGCCTCAGGAATTTGCTATGGCATTGACTAGTCTAAACTGGGAGCAAAGCTGAACAACTTTGCTACTAAACAAGCTGCTACTGAAGTTGAAGTTAAAAGTCTGTTTTGCTCAGAGACCCAAACTTAAGTACCTTCTCCTCAAAGCTACTAACGGGGAGGTTTAGCTACTTTAAAAACAATTGCATATTTATGTGTTTTGGAAGCAAATAACATTCTTGCCATTCTTTGGAATACCTATCAGAAAAAGAAATCTTTTTTTTTTTTTCCTTCCTGCTAAAGAGGGCTGGAGCACACAGCATAGGAGGAGAGGCTGAGGGAGTTGGGTTTGTTCAGCTTGGGGAAGGGAAAGCTGGGGGGTCCTACAGCCATCTGCAACCACCTAACGGGGGTTATAGACCAGACAGTCAGGCTCTTCTCACAGACACAATGAAAGGATAAGTTGCCATGGGCACAAGCTGCAACAAGGGAAACCTTGACTGGCCATAAGGAAAAAATTCTTCCCCGTGGGAGCAGTGCAGACCTGGGACAGGCCCAGAAAGGTTGAGAAGTCTCCAGCCTGCGAGATACTCAGACTTTGACTAGATGGGGCCCTGAGCAATCTGATCTAGCTTTGGGGTTAGCCTTGCTTTGAGTCAGACAACTCCAGAGGTCCCTGCCCATCTAAACTCTACCATGAGCCTAAGAGTCTTCAGAACAAAAAAAAAAACTTTTACACTATCAGCAGATAGAAAACAGATGTAGTAAACTATTACATTTATCTCACTGTAACCAGGTATCCACCCAGAAGCTTTCCCAGCCTGTTTGTACAAAGCCCACATCCAAAGTCCCTCCAGCTTTGCTCAGGTTTTCTACATGCATCACCAAAGGATTCTCTGTCCTGAGAAGACAATGGATCTTCTTAGGAGGAGATCTCATAAGCAGCTCTCTTACAAATAAGAAGTTTATCCTTTCATTAATCCTCAATCTCAAGAAGATGCTAAACCCCAAGTCCCTCCAGCACTGTGCTGGAAGCCTTTCAGTCCACATCATACCCCCAGCAAGAGAGTGGCTGGGTATGCTGACGGCTGTGCCGCTCCCAGCCTGAGCACAAGAGGCATCCCTCGCCACAGCTCACAAATGCTCAGCATCGCTCCCATCTCGGGGGCCCCGATGGTGCCACCACCCTCCTCCTTTGGGAGTCCCGCAGTGGAAAGCTGTCAGGTCAAAAGTGTGTGGCCCCCGAGTTACACTGCTGACTGCAGCAGAGGCAACTGCTTCTGCAGCGATTTCCTAAAGCCACCCAGGGCTCTTGCATCCTTTGCATCTCTCCCATCTATTTAATGTTATGTGCCTTTCTCTGTGCCTGCTTCCCTGAAAGCATCACCCCAGGCTCCTCCGAACCACCACAGCCCTCCTGGCAGAGCTGTGTCAGCAGAGCTCTGTGCTGTAATTACACTGGCCCCTCCAATCCCATTAGCAAAGCTAACGATAACTCACATCAGCCTTGGGCATATCTATGTCAAACAGGAATGGAGGTGGGAGGTTATTCTAGACTCCTAAATCCCATCTAGTTTCCTAGTATGGCTGGACAAAAGCAGACTTGAATTAAACCCTGGGGAGAGGAAGCGTGGATGTGGGGCAGTGCCCATGCTGATAAGAGAAGTGGGAGCTGGTGCAATCCATTTTTCTGGGGCTCTGCCTGCGTCATTAATCAGGCATTACCTTAAGACTGTTCCCAAGGTCCTAACCCCATTACTGGACTGATGAGGTGCTTTACCAAGGGAGTGACTTGGGCACGGCATCATGCTCTGGTGGCCCCAGTTTCCAGAGAGGCTGCAGCTCTACACATCGAGGTGCCTTGCAGCACTCCTGTGCCTCCAAAAGCCAGGGAGACAACTGACAGAGAAGGCAGGCATGGCAGTACAAGTGCCTCCGAAAGTGCTGGCAGGATTGTGCAGCAGCATTGTGAAGGCAATATCTCTGTGGCCCAAACACAAGTTTGGAGGACATTTTGGGTGATTAGTTGCATAGCAAAAAGCTGGTTCTTTGATGCAGAGCACCCGTGCAAGACAGTCATGTGCCATTCAAAATACATCTCATTTTGCTTCTGTGTTCATACAAGAAGCATCTTACTGAGAAAATAGTCTCTGTAGGATTACATAGTACCTCTTAATCACCCATCCACGTAAGCACAAATGGCCTTGGGCTGGGAGGGAAGTGTTTGTACTTGCACCCACTCTGCTTCTGGAGGCACTGTGAACCCAAACAAACCTTTAGGATGCCTCATTCCCTCTCAAATCCCTCCTTCTCCCTCTGTTTTCTGAACTTTGAGCACCTCCGCTCAATAAACCCTTTCTGCATCTTTCTGCACTCAGGGTTCAGACCAGCTGACCCATCGCAGGGCTCACATGTGGGCAGCTCTAAGCCATGGGATGTTCCCAGTGACCAGCCAGAACCCTCCAGAGTGAGGACAGGAGTCCCTGCGAGGACGCACACCCTATAGCAGCCATGGACTCAAACAAACAAGAAGGTAAAACATCCTCTTATTTCACTTCTTGATAGTATGAAAGACAGCGAGGAAGAAACCTGCTCTTGTATGACCTGTCTGTTGGCAGCTGCCACCCAGCCGCCCGAGAGCACCTCTTAGCCATGGCAGCTGTGGGTAAATGTTCCCTTCTTTTAGTTTCATACAAATATCTGGGGTTTGAAGCTTCTATCTCTTATTTTAGAAACACCTCCCTCTCCCTTCTTGAAAATAATCCTGTGGCATATGCAAAGGCCAACGTGGGAAGGCATTCCCCTCTCTTGCCTCAGACCCCCTCTGCCTTGGGATGTACACAGACTTCTAACTGTCAAAAGCTATGATGTCTTACATGAGGGCGCTGTGATGAGGATCTGCTTCTCTCCCCCACATGCGTGGTTGCAAGGGGTTCTTGTTCATGTCAGTGCCACAACACGGACTTCTGCACCAGTCCCAATCTTGCAAGCACCAAGATGTGTTGAGGCCACACTGCTTGCATGCAACCAGTCCTGCTACAGTCAGCAGCACTTCTAGAAAGTCTGCAAAGCTCAGGGGTTTCAGATCCAGGGTTTTAGTGGTTACCAGCTTTAGATGTTCTTCTTGCAGAGGAATGCGGGGCTGGTGGTACTTGCTTTCCACCCCAAACCCCCTGCAGCACTTGCCACCTCAGAGGTGACTGTGTCCATATGCTGAGGAGCTCTTGAAACTATGAGGAGCAGGGGGAGCAGCTTTGGGAGTGCCCATAACTGTCAGCTCAGGAGAGAGCCTGGACCATCTCTTTTCCTCTTAAAAGATGCTTGGTGGTGCCAACATTCATTCCTGGCATAGGTAACAGAAGAGTTAATTTCTCTATTATTATTATTCTAATTTGACTAAATTAGGTCTGTGTACCTAGGCCCCTGCACTATAGCAGGCTGAAAGGGAAATTAATTCAGGGATTTTTTCCAATTAATTGGTATGCCCCCATGGGCTGCAGATGTTCACTGCAGAAATTGGGAGATAATCACAAAGCCCCTTGCTTCCCACAGTGCAACTGTGAGGAGCCTCCTCTGCTCCAGCTCTTAGCAGTGACTTTCTAGAAATAATCTGGGTTTTGACTGGGTACATGCAGAGAGTGCTTCTGCTCATGCTCATGGCAAAGGTGGGTAGTAAAATCACAGTAGTAGGGATCCTCTCCCCTCTTCTGTTCTTGCTCAGGAGCAGCTCCTTGCTTTGAATGTGTCCAAGGACATTACAGACTAATCCGTATCCAAACCCAAATGGAAGATCCCTACAGACTTCTGCAGGGCTTGGGTCAAGCCCTCTATATTATATATCAGATTGATAAACACCCAAAGAAAATGTGAGGAGAGATCATGGCTCTTCCTTGCCATGCCATGCTTCTACCTGACACCTCTAGCCCTTCACAAAGCTCAGCATTCAATATGTCCACCACTTTGCAAAAACAGCATCTTCCTTTCCTCCCAGCATCTGGTTTGTATTTGCTATTAATTAAGAAACATGTCCTCTTGCTCTTTTCAGGTCAGTCATTACCATCCCACAGTAAGAGTCCAGCAGTAACGTTTACATCAGAACAGACATGTACCTCAGTTTTCTTGATTCAGGAGGATTGCAGTACACACCTGCTGCCTTCTCAAGCCTCAGCTCCAGGCATCATGAGAAAGCTTCATCATTCACTTCAGGCCAAAAGTCAGTTTCTAGTTCATGGGCTTGCAGAGAAGATCTGAAAAGATGACCCACAAGGGCCAAAGCTGTCATTTAAAAGATGAAACTTGGGACGGGGTGCGGGCTGGCTGATGAGTTTTGACCCCAAACAGCTGGCAGTTTGGGGTCATGGTTAGTTCTCCCAATCAGCCTGCTGTCCCTTGTTCTCCCCAGGAGGAACCCCAGAGGATATTCCCCAGAGGGTACCGACCTTCTGACCCTGCTACCCAACCCCACAGCTGTCAGACCAGCTAGCACGGGGAGAAAGCGGCACATGGGCAGAGAGGGGCACACGGCCTCTCCTTCTCTGCCTCTCTCTTTCACAAGTCACTGGGGAATTTGGTCACGTTCCCCTGAATCAGGACAAATCCTAGAGACCAGAACAGGGCCAATTCATAGGTGCCCTTGGCGGTAACCCATATTCCCCCTCAGGGGTAAAGAAATCAGAACGTAGCTGTGCCTTGTAAAGCTCTGACTTCCAGGCTTCAGCTTTCCACTTCATGCACTTGCTGACTGCATAGAGTCCTCCCTGCACCCTTTTCAAGCCTCTGCAGGACTGAATTTCTGTGGTCTTAAAGGCCCCGGTGGATAAGGCACTGAGCATCTGCAGCCAGCATGGAAAGAGGGAGCTTGGCTGCCCTTAAAATTGGGCATGGGGTCACCGGTCATGTCTGTAACTGACAGCAGAGGTGGGTGAAGCAAATTCTTGGAGGCAAGAGAAAACCCACCTCATGATGTGACATTGCCAAGGGGAGGGGATCCAGATGAGGAACTGGGTGGCATGGTGTCTTCTGGGAGTGAAGGCCAGCCAGGGAGCCTGATGTAGGGAATAACGTGAGAACTGATGGCCATTGGACTGCAATTCCCTCAAAGTGCAATGGTGGCAAAACTAGCAATAATTTCTGTTGGATAATTGAAGGTTTCTGCACAAAGAGATGATGTTAGAAGAGGAAATAATAAATATAGACTTTCTGCTTTCAGTCAAGAACACATTAATGCCAAGAGATAATGTCTCTGCAGTGTCCAAAACACTTCTGCTCCTCCATGAACTAAGTCTGTTTCAGAAATGTTAAGTCTAGCTCCATTGTACAAGATCAGGTGGGATCACAATGCCACAGAAACCTAGGAATGATGAAAACTGATGAAAAGATGTATTTTTCTGGTATTACAAAAGACATGATTACTGCTTGGAATGCATTGTGATAAAATATAACCTAGGGCTTAAAATATACAGATCAGATCAGCTTTTTGTGGAGATAACAGAAATACATACACATATAGTAGAGGATAAAATTCACAATTTCAGAAACCTGTTACGAAAGGCTGGTACACAGAACTGAACTTCACAGGGGGCAATTTAGTCCTAATTGCACATACAAGGTTTCTCACCTCTTTGCATGGATCAGCTTTGGACAGACACAGGACAGCAAATGAGGTGAATTTAATGTCTGATTTAGGTGAGCCATTCCTGTTTTATAATTGCAGTTTATTTTACAAATGATATGGTGTTCACACCTCCTAAAGTGAGACTTGAGTACTTTAAAACTGATTTGTACCTCAAGAGGGATTTCAAACCCTCTGTTCCAGTTATTTATAGCAACCATAATAAGTCATTTTAATTGACTGAAGTTCTTTATTCCCACAGGAGAGACTGAAAGTGTGCCTGTGAGTACCCCTGCAACACAGATTTCCCAGGTAAAGATGAGCAAAATGCCCTAAATAACTCCAAGAGTTTAAAGAGTTACTAATAGATAAACAGTGGTTAAAAAACTAAATTAAGTGGAAGGGAAAATGTAGGCACTTACAAGGAACGTGGCAAATAAAATGTGCACACTGCATGAATAAATGTCATACATATCACATCTTGGGCTTCATCTTAAAAGACACTTCAGTAAAATTCCTCTGCTCACAACCAGTTGTGTTTAGACAGGTGATTTGTGAGCTCAGATAATTAGCTGGCATCATTAGCACCAATTAGAGAATGTCAGTTCACTGGGCCGGAGGGAGATTTCATGGCTGAGCTCTGATGAGCTTTCACCAAATCTCATGAACTGTCCCAGGAGCAAGGATGTGTTGATTGACATGGGGCGGGGGTGTCTTCCCCAGCAGGGGGCCAGGTCTCCTGGGGGGCTCTGGGTTATCCTGGCAGCCTCACAGCTCCTTGGACCATGGGGTGCTCTTCTTGCCTGATAATCCAGAGCAGCCAGGTCGGCCAGAGTGTTGAGTCTTGCTGCGTGTCTCTGTCTGGCTCCCCAACCACGAGCTTGGAAACCCTATCTTTGAGCCCACGTTGGCTCAAGGTGATTAGGATTTCCAGAGCTCTGCCGCCACTATTTGAGTTGACATTCTTGCTGCAATTAGCCACCATGGATGCAACAAGACTGTCTATACCACAGCCCAGGGAGCATCCTTCCTGTAAGATGCAGTTTCAGTGTTTCCACAGTGATGTTTCCTACACATTTCCAATCTGCAGTAAACGCAACAGAGTTTTGAGCACTTTAAACCTTGGTCTGGTTCAACATGGAACCACACTCTGAAAAAGAAACATATCCCTGAACTGGAAACCCTGACTATTTGAGACATCCCTTGTCACCACTGCAACACTAATGCCCATAATTGCTTGTAAGTGCACCATGGCAAGTAGAGAAGATACTGCTTTCCATTAACTAGTCAGTGCTTCTCTTGTCTCATCCTCTTTTCCCATCCAGACAGCTCCAACCAGGAGCTGTGACTGGGTTGCTGAACGGCCCAGCACAGTGGATCCGACATGCATGGAAAGCTAGCGCACTGTTGGGACTGTGTGCTGGGAACGCTACGCACACATGTTGCTTTCCAGAAAAACACACCTGAGATGTGGATACCCAAACGCATCCTTTAAATGAAAGTTACCAGCTGGCTGTCCCCTTCTGCTTCAGCAAGAGCCCTATGGACACTGCAGTTACCAAAAAAGACTGCACAGGTGTGAAACAAGAACTGATAAGTGCTTGCAGCCCCCTTTAAGTATCTCCATCCTTCTCTTCTGTCCTTACCCTGCTGCTCTGCCTTTATTCCTACCATCCTTGCCTAGGAATATAAATACTGGATATACTCCTAGGGCCAGGTTCTCTACCACTGTAAATCAGCACAGCTCTGCTGCTTTCCTGCTATGAGGCATCATTGTAAGCCTTCCTAATGCTTGGCTGTAGAAGTGCTGCCCTTAAATGTAGGAGTTAGTAACTGTGCTAGAAGTTAGTTTTTCCCTGGTAAAAGCATACATCATGCAGCTCAGAAAAATCAGATCCAGGCTTTGTGGCAAGTGTTGGACTTTGTGCCAGATTAGTTTCAGGCAGTATCCTCAGGCAGCCCTCTTTTGGGTGACACAATGTCTACTTGCTTCTTCAGATCATAGAATTATAGAATGATTTAGGTTGGAAAAGACCTTTAAGATCATCAAGTCCAACTGTTAACCTATCACTGCCAAGTCCACCACTAAACCACGTCCCTAAGCACCACATCTACCCATCTTTTAAACACCTCCAGGGATGGGGACTCAGCCACTTCCCTGGGCAGCCTGTGCCAGTGCCTGACTGCCCTTGCAGTGAAGAAATTTTTCCTACTATCCAATCTAACCCTCCCCTGGCACAGCTTGAGGCCGTTTCCTCTCGTCCTGTCGCTTGTTACTGGGGAGAAGAGACCGACCCCCACCTTGCTACAGCCTCCTTTCAGGTAGTTGTAGAGAGCAATAAGGTCTCCCCTGAGCCTCCTCTTCTCCAGACTAAATAACCCCAGCTCCCTCATCCACTCCTCGTAAGATCAGCCACATCAGAAGATGTGCAAAGCAATGGACAGTAGATAAACTGGGGGAAGTAACACAGACAGTACTCCTGCACGGCCATAGAAAGTTTTGCTCTTTTCTAGGCTATAACAGCATAATTATTCCTGTGCAGTATTTCTTCATCATGAGCCTGTTTTCTATTGTTTTTGACAGGCTTCAGCTCAAGGTCCCTGAGAGCAGGCCCTGTTCTAGTGTAAGGACCCTAGGCAGCTGCCAAGGGTGGAAGACGCAAATAGCCATCCCTTTGGAGACACAGAGCCCTGGACAGCCTGGCTAGTGCTGGCGGAGATATGCGGGGACACAGCTACTCATGGAAGCAAGGGTTCCCTCTCATCCTCTCAGTGGCAGCCAGGGCAGTAAGCCCAGCTCACCAAGGCCCTGCCCTCCGCTTTCCATCCCAGCCCTTCCTTCCATAAGCCATCCCCGTCTCCTGGCCACAGCCATCTTCCCTGGGCTGCCTCAAACTCTGAACAAAGCTTTAGGCTGCAGGGACAGTCACTATCTTTTGCAAATGGCTCAAATTGCTGGCACCTGCTGAGGGAGGATGGGGAGGCTCTGCAGTTTTGCTGCCTCTGGTCCTGGAAGCAGCATCAGTCCTGTCCACCCTCTGGGGACAGTACAGCAGGTGAGACAAGAATAGAGGCTCAGCGAAGGAGATTTCACAGCTGCTTTTATATAAAATAAATTTTATATAAAATAAATAAATATATATATAAAAAATAGCTCCACTCTTGCAAACTGAAGTCAAAACCAGCCTGAGAAATGCTCCTTGTATGTCTTCTGATCTCACCCTTCTCCTCCCTTCCAGCCACCATTACTTCCTCCATGTGGTCATGGTTCTCCCCTCCATGTTGGGAAATGCATGCTCCCCTCTCCAGGTGGACTTTGCCAGAGAGTTCATATTCTCGTTGGGCTGGAGGACAAGCGAGAGTCACAAGTGACTGCTTCTCAGTGCCCTATTAATCAGAGTCATGTAAAGACGGGAGGAGAATCCTTCATTTCCTCATGGGCAGCTACCTACAGAACACAGCACAGTTACTTGGTCTCACTAGAGATTTTACTTGCATGTTTTTTCCACACAGAGCTGAAAAACATCAGGGCAGCAGGTAAAATAGCCGCTGCAAGCTGCATGGGGCTGAGGAAGGATGCACCAGGCAGGACAGACCCAGGCTGGGGTCTGGAGCACTGGGAAGGATACACAAATAAACCAAGCTAGCACTGTGACTGCAAAAGCAGAGACTGGCCAACAGTGAACCCCAAAATAACAAGTGACTGTCTGCTCTTAGATGCAGAGGATATTTTAGTCCAGCTTCTAGTCCAAATCTTTCTTTTGGCTGCCTGAACTCTGCTTTCACAGAGCATTTCGGTGCACATGGACACCAAAGTCTCTGCAGGGGTCCCTTGTTGCTGACTTTTGCTGATACCTAGCAGTTTTTGCCTCTGAAACCGCTAGATCAGCAATGACTCCCATCCCTGTACCCTTCACAAAGGATCTGTCTAGTTTACCCCCTTTCTGGAAGCACCTGAGGAGGACATGGCCAGGCTTGTGGGCAGAAACATTTCATTTTGGGCTTATTCTCCCCAGACATTGTTATCTCCAAGGCCAGCTTCCCGTCTGCTCCACTGCTAGCAAGACTTGAGGCTGTGACATCTCCATCCTGAAGCAGATCTCTAAAATGGATAGCATAAGATAGCATAGGATAGAATAGAATAGAATACTTCAGTTAGAAGGGATGGATCTGACAAATCACCCTTTTCACTCGGAGGAAAGCGTGTGATGCCTAGCCCTGATGCAGGCTAGCAGGGAGACTCTGCCTTGGCAAGGGCAGCTCAGTGTGGAAGTGTGGCAAGCACCTGTGAGCAGGGATGGGAATATTAACATTTTGCACAGTTGCAGTACTTTATCTCCCCCCACTTCTCCAGGCATGTATGTTAGGATGTCTGATGATGCTAAGACCATCTGGCTCACCCCCCTAGGCTGAGACATCAGAAGCAGTATGGTCATTGCCTCCCTAAGCAGCCATGGCCCCAAGCAGCCCCCCTAACCCTTCAGGCTACACGTGCAGGTCACAGGGTGACAATTCTTGTGACACAGGAGTGTCACAGGAAGGTGTCCGCTGTGGCCAGGAAGGGTGGGTGAAGGGGTTGAACCAAGGGGTCTAGAGCTCCAGCTGGCTTGGGGAGTCCGGGGTGACTGCCTGAGGAGGGAAGATGTCCTCAGCCTCCTGCTCCCCTCTGCCCTGTCCCAGCTCCTGTCAGCCCCGCTCCTCCTACCCAGGCAGCTCTGGGAACGTGTGTCCAGCCAGACCAGACTGGGGGCTGTGGGGTAAGCACTGGGGTAGGAGTGGGGATGTCAGGCAGATGTCCTCTGTAAAGACACTGCCAGTCTTGATCAGAGGAGGATGGTGCATGCCATTGCCCCGAGGTATCGGAAGCCATCTCTGCTCCATTTACAGGACTCAAGCGCCTGAGTTCCCCGGGGTGGCTGTCCTCTTACCATCAGTGCTCCAGTTTTGGACTCAGTTTATAACCAGATGTTAGGCCGAATTTCTGTTGTAAAGGTAAAAACCACTGGTACCGAAGCGCCTTGGGCCGCGACCTCGCCGTGGGCTTTGTGCAGGCAGAATGAGCGCCTTGCTCACTGCAGTGGGGGCAGAGTCCAGGGTCGCCAGCCCGAGCTGCCCCTGAAGAGGGTGTCCCCGCTTAGCCCTCTGCAAGCCGCCTACCTCCCCTCACTGCCCACCTCCACACCTGCCTTGTCTGCTCGCTATGCCAGCCTGGCTCGCCCCGCTCTGTCTCCTGCTTTGCCCGGCTATCAACCGGCTGCCTCCAGCTTAGGTTGTGAGCTCTTTCAGCAGCGCTAGGGCCTCTAGGGACAGAAAACAGGGAGAGTGGGCACAGTGTCACTGTATGCCAGGGGAAAACCTCCCGCTCCCTCCCCATCACGAGTTAAAGAGCTGCCTCCTTCCCTGGAAAGGGCCCGTTGACCAAGGACAGAGCTTCTCCACAGCCCTTGGAGAGCAAGGAGGTGTTAGACCTGCCTGGGGAAAGCACCAGCCCCACGAGCATGTGGGGGAGGAGGACTTGCTCAAAAACGGACATGTTCTTGATTGCTCAGCTGCTTTGGGGATGGATAATCTGGCTGCTATTACTGCAAACCTTCTTGGCATGTTTCAGGCTGTCCTGTCCTACAGACTGACAGGCTGCAAACTGCCAAGGAGCCTGGAAAAACTCTGAGTCTAAAAAAGGGCAAATTGACTGCCCAAGACAAACACCTCCTACCCTGTACTGAGGCTGCAGCAGGGACCAAACCTCCCCCCATGTCTCCCAGCCATGACAGGAGGAGGAGAAAAAGGACAGCACCTTACAGGATGGGTTACACCCAGCCTTCATGCCACTGAACCAGGGGTGACCCTCGGGGACACAGCCACCTGCATCTGGGAGGAGGGACTGAACCCACCGTGTTTGTGGTTCCTCTAGTTGCAGGCATTAGCCTCTGAGCTGAAAGCGGGTTTCACAGAAGCGATGCAGGAGCTGTCGCGAATCCAGCATGGCGAGTATGCCCTGGAGGAGAAGGTCAAGAGCTGCCGCTGTGCCATGGAAGAGAAAGTGGCTGAGATGAAGAATTCCCTCAACACGTTCAAGGTAGGAGTGTGACCTGCGGGGGGGGCTGCACACCTGCCACATTAGCTCTGGTGACATGGGGCAGCATTCCCCTGACTCCATCAATCGTTCCTGCTTGCAAAGAAAATGAGCTGGCAATTGTGTCAGATGTATCTGGTGCACTTCTTTTGGCTTTGGGTCTCCCCTGACTGCTCCAACCCAAACGTAACCCATGCCCTGGCCCATTTAGCCTTCTCGATGGGCCATGAGGCAGTGCCGCGAGCTACCCTGAGCACAAGCAACCCTTGCTCTGGGCTGCACATGCAACAGGCATATGGGGTGTTCACGGGGCTGCCGCTGGGCCACTGTGCCATACCTCTCCCTGGGTCAGGTCTCCTGCATTTCCTGCAGGAACCAAAGCCTCTGGGGAACAGGGAATTCACACAAAACCTTAAAGCCTTTTGAAGTTGCATTCCCACACGGCTGGGAGGAAGTGCTGCCTGGTTTGATCTGGCCCAAGAGGATAAAGACAAAGGACTGGAGAGAGAGCCTAGCAAGAAGGCTTTAAACCAGCCAGCGTCTCCATGCAGAGACTGGATGACTGCCTGTGAGGAGGCAGGCAGAGGAACTGTTTTATTGTTTTTATGGTAAATTTTCCCCATGGGGTTTTGCTGAGTCAATAATACCTTGTGAAGTTAAAGAGGGCTGCTTACTGGAAAAGCTTGTTACTGACCCTGTGACAGGGAGAGACGGATGGCACCGGGCAAAAGGAGCCCTGTGGTCCCAGGTGAGCAAGGGAGACAAGAAGTGTAAGGGCACATGGCAGAGGTCTCAGAGCAACCAGAGGCAGGGTTATCCAGGACATTGTTATAGGGGAAAAAGGGGTTTCAAAATCCAGATACAAGGAATTATGCAAGCAACAGGAGGGGGAAAGACTCTCCCTCTGCCTCATGCCCATGTTGACTGTCCAGATGTTGAGCTCCCAGTGATGCTACCTCCTTGCTTGGGGAAAATCCCTGTCCTTTGATTGACAAGAAACTCTTTGAGTCTCTCTCCTCCATCCTGCTGCTCACATTGATGAAACCTGCAGGAACTTCATGCATCAGAGTGCTCTACTTCCGAGCAAGGCTTGGTTGAAACTGCCTGAGGGAGGATGTGCTGACAGGGAGTTTACAGAGGGCCTCATTTCCTTAGGAAACCAGGCTAAAAAGGCAGCTCCAAGGCCTGACTGGCAAAAGCTTATACATGTGAGTGATCACACTGGGATCTGAACCAAGTGCAACATGTGAATACACATGCTGGAGAACTGCAGAGGGAAACATGCTTCCTCAGGCCCACCTCCAAATGCCATTAAAGGCAGGAGTCCTCCCAGTGCTTTCAACTGGTGGTGGATGAAGCCCTGTGTCTCCATCTCCCACCAGTGCCTTAACCATGTGACATCACGCCGGCTTGGGTGAGTTGCTTGTAGTTGAATTCAGGATTGCCATGCTGTGTGTGGCATGCATTACACACTGGACTTGCAAAGGAAGGGTGTCTAATCACAGAGCCACTCTCCGCAGCACTCTGAAGCATCTCTAGTGCACACCAGCCAGCACTCAAAGCTGTGCTATGTAAGGCTGATGGGCACCCTGGGAATGCTGTGCTTTTGCCTGTTTCTCAGGAGGAGCTCAGCGATGCAAAGTCAATGATTGAAGAAATCAGTGCCAAGCAGGAGGAAATGCAACAGAAAATTGAGCAGCTGCAGCAAGAGAAGCGGCGGGAATCACGGAAAGTGAAAGCTAAGTAAGGGCCCAAGCTCCAGGGCTCCGGAAGTGCTGATTAGCTGTGGTGTCCGTTTTGTTCATTTCCTTATAGCTTAATTTCTTAATCTTTTCCTGGCTGGACATGTGTATCAACCCTGATTATTACTGGAAGCTCTAGACCTCAGTTCACCCCAGGCTTTTAGACACACACCCCACAGAGAGAACACAGCAGATAAACACCAACACCTCACTGGGATTCCAACAGCAAAATAGCCCCAGTAACTTTCAGGGAAACCAGGGCCTGGTGAAACACGCAGACATGCTAGAGACATGTTGGGGCAGGAATATTGTTGAAAGTCAGGAGCCTTCACTATTACAAGCTATTGCTAAGCCACCCCCATCCAGACAACAGCACTGCAGTTTCCCCTTCCAAGCGTGCAGGACTCAGCGGGCTCCTGATGGTGCGATCATGCTCTGCTTTCCTGTCACCAGCCTCTTCTTCTCTGAGCAGGGTCATGCAGGAGCACGTTTGCCCACTGCTGGGCCACACTGTTGCTGCGATGAAGCAGACGGCTCGTCCACCTTGGCCCTGATTAGCCTCCTTCTGAAAACAGAGTTTTGATGATGGGTATACAACTGCCTTGATGCAAACACTTTGCAAATCTAGGCTAGCCCGTTAGCTAATTAAGCCATTTAATTAGATGAAATATGCTCTGCAAAAGAACAGATCTGAAATAACCTTCTCCTGTAGCCAGTGGAAGTTACTTCCAGAACACTGTTCATGCACTGCATCAAAGCCAACTCCATCAAAGCCAACTCCTTTCCTGGTCTCTGCTGGAGTTGTCCTACTTCTGACTCTGTGCTTGTACTTATACTGATGTCTGCCACGACTGTAGTGTAGGCGCTTCACCTGTAGCATTCATACTTTCCAACTATCTCATTCTTTGTATTTGTACAGAAGAGCACAGAAGGATGATCATGGGTCACAGACAGTGCCTACACCTCTCCAGGGCAGCCCATTTCGATCCATTAACCTCCCAGAACCTGTGCTGATCAATGAAGATTTTACAAGTCTTTTACACAACGTGACTTACGAAAAAGGTAGGAAATAGAGTAGGCAAATGCAGTGCCTTCCTCAGGAAAAAACATCCAGAAAAAGGTCACTAGTGTAAGAGGACACCAAGTTTTCCTCGGGTGCCAGCAGCACAAAAAGAGAATGGGGGTGCTCCCCTTGGCAGCACTGCTCCTGGGTCTGTGCACGCACCTCGGCACAGTGTCTCAGGATGGCAACCTTGGTGCTGACCTGGATTCAGGAGGTGCTGCTGTGTGAACACTATCCCAAAAGCCATTGCTTGCCTCCTCCAAGGAAAGGGATCTTCTTCCCTGTAGTGCCAGTGGCACAGACACAGAGCCAAGTAGCAGCCCCTGATAAAAATACTACAACCTGTGGATTTGTTACCTTGTAAGGGAGCAGGGCACAGAAAGGAGGATCACAGGGATTGGGCTGAAGAGAACACGTGGTGTCATTAAGGGGCCATACCAGTGGTTGATTTGGACAAGGGGACATGGGAGATGGTACATATACATAGGCTACTGGTGTTACTGCTCCTTGCATATACACGCTGCTAGGAGAATCACTGTCCCTTGTTAGCCGCGGAAGCTGCTAACCCATGGTGTTAGGGTTACACCTTGACCAGGAAAACACTGTCAGCTGCCAAACGCTTGTGAAGGCTGGAATCAAAGAAAAGGTGATGGACCAGAGCCTTTTTTTCTATAATTAACTTTGGGGGTCTAAACTGGTGTATCACTCTCTTGCTGTTCAGATAGGAAGATGCCAAAAACATATACATTTAAAATGTCAACAAAGGCAGGTAGTGGAGGAAAACCATGTGCTGTTTGCTACTCTCTTCTGCTCAGAATCTGGCCAGTCGTGGCCCCCCTCTGCCCTACTCTGAGGTGGTATGTTAGCTCTCTCCCTTACAACCCTCTAGCACATCCACCTCTCTCACCCACTTCTCCCACTGCCCCTTTCTTTCCAGTCGTCTCATCCCTCCACTCTTCAATAAACTCCTTTCCACCCAAAACGGCAGCCGTGTCTCTGTGTCAGGCCTCCATCCTCTTGTTCTGCCTGCTGGGTGTCTTCTACCCAATGTGCACCTACTGAGCAAGGACAAGCCAAGACTTTTCATGTTCCTCTGCAGTCATACAGCAGCAAGCACAAGAGGGACCCCCACATTAGCCTGTCTGCAGGTGCTACTGAAACAAAGATGCAACAAGGGCCACTAAGGATCCTCCTTAGTGGAAGATCTAACAGGGGTGTTTCCATAGCAAAAATGTGAAAGACTGGAGGATCTAACCATACTGACTGGGCTTGGCAGGAGGAAGCCTGCTCTACAGCTGTCTTCTCTTGTAAAGTTTCCCTTTGTACTTCAACAGTGTCTGACACGAGGATCATGCCAATGGGAGAAGGAAGTGTGAAAGTCGTAGCAGGTCCAGGTAGGAAAATATCAAACTGTCAAAAAACAGTAGGATAATGATTCAATTATAGTGCTTGCTTTACTGCACTAAAGAAATGCTTTCAGGCAACATGTTTCACAGAAATGTCTTTCACTTTGCCGTGTACCTCCATTTTCATACTTGCAGTTGAGACATGAGGGCAAACCCTGAAGTGCCAAACACCTGACAGACAATGCAAAGGATTGATATTTGGCGGGGAAAGCCCTTCTGCTGCTGCTTTCACAGGTTCTAAGTGCTTTTGCAGGAAGGAAGAATTGAGGCTTACTGATAATGGCAAAGAATAATGAGAGTGCCATTTTGCCATTTGGGAAGAGATGGTCTTTGCAGTAGCCAGACACCAGTAGAACTGGTGAGCTGTTTATTCGCCCACCAGCTTGCAGATTCCTTGTAGACATGTCTGAATAGTAACAGAGGAGGTTTTTCTGGCAAAAATAAAAATTGGTCAGAAGTAAGAGAAGGGTACAGTAAGGGGACACTAAGGATCCTGGCCAGCAAAAGGACACATGAGAACAACGATTAGATGTTTGCACTGTTTGGGATGGCTCTTTTGCTTGAATCCACTTGAAAAAAAGAGAGAACAAAAGCTACAGAAAATGGTCCATTGCAACCCAAGTTCAAAGTATTTGCATTAAAGCAATTCCAGCCCAATGGCTCTAATGCACCTGCACCCTCCCCTACCTTCTCTGTGATTTAATAGCCTCAGACTATCAGTCCTGCTGCTGTTGTATAATCACATCACACTAACAAAAATTTTAAGAGCCATGACAGTTTACATCCGTTGAGAATAGCATTTAAATCCAAATTATAATAATACTTCCTGTTTCTACAATACCTGCCAATAAGTGTCGTATTAACAAGTCCTGAAACGTCCCCAAACCCCAAAGTGCAACCATACTTGGAATATATGTTTTTTCTTTTCTAACGTGTGTCTGATTTTGGACCTTATTTGGCCTGAAAATAAATGCTGAAAGAGTGCAAACCTTGTTCTGCCAAAGTGCTTGCCAACTGCACTTCTGTTTGTAAATTAACGCTACAAGGCTACAGCCCCTGTGAAGCACAAAGAATGCTTCGAACTCTCCTTCCAGTACTTCAAATGGATGATAATGCAGGTTAGCTGCCTGCTGTAGCATAACCTGTCAACTGAGATGTCAAGAGCCATCCAGCTCTTTGTCATTGCAGGAGCAACCATAGAGACAGACGACAGCCTCAAGCCTTCCTTGACAACAGAGGGGCAGTCGAAAGTGCATCTGCCGGCAACAGTATGGAAGCAGCCCAAGGACACCAAGGACTGGGGAGATGAATACATTTCCAAAGAGCAACCCGAGAGAGGGAAAGACATGGGCCAAAGCAGATACAGCTCAGCAGACAACATTATATGTGAACCTTCTTTGGCTGGTAAGGACAGAGCGGAAAACTCAGGCTAGAGAGGCTCAAAGCCGCATTCACATCTGGTGTGAGCTGGTCAGTACTCAGCTTCTACAGAGGGAGACACGCAAGGCCAGTTTCTCCTGTTGCGGGGGTGGGGGTGGGGAAATGTCTTAGGGCCTCAGCCTCCAAAACTTCTGGCCTTTGTATTTGCTGGTCTGTGCCATTGACGGAATTGCTCTGCACCCAGGACATCCATTCTCCTTTCCAAGGCCTGGCAGGTTCAGAGTACTGATGGGATTGTGACAGTGTAATTGCTTAAGCGGGTGAAAAAAATAACTTCTCATTCTGCAGGAAACTGGATGTGAATTCCTGGTATAAGTTATTTTGCCTTTGATTGCTTGTTTTGTTATTCTTAGGAAAAAAAATTGTATTCATAGGGGAAAACACATTTGCTTTGGAGCTTTCTTTGCAAACTCTGGCTTCAGTCACGTCTGGGGCATGCTGTAGCATCAGGCTAGAATTTTATATTTTGGGGAAAGCAGACACACAAAGACAAGACATTGGTGTCACTTTTTGACAGTTTCTCCTTTCATGATTTAATGTCAGATCACCAGTCTAACATGAGGCTGTCCTTGAGGTCAGCATTTCCTTATTTTTAAACTTAACAATTATTTTCTGGAAGCCAAAAGGCAGAACATCGCTTTGGAGCTGCTGGAGTCAGAAAGGAAATATGTCATCAACCTTTCCCTAATCCTGAAGATCAAGGCCACATTGCAAGGGCCAGATGTGAAAAGGAGCACCAAAGAGAGAAGGTATTTGATTTAGTGCGCTCTCTCTTTTGGGGAGTTTTCTTCAGTCAATATTCTTTCTGCATCGTCCTTTCTCCCACTTTTCTTTCATCCACACAGAGATTTTTGAACACTTAAGAGTTTATTTCTAGTTGAAAACTGGAGGCACTGGAAGGTTTTTGCAGTGATTAAAGACTTTCCTGCCTGTCCTTGCATCTTGTCCATCTTGCATCCCAAACTGTTTCACTGCTACTTCATTTCAGTCTCCTTCTGAGTCCCATCAGTCTCCTGTTCTAGGTTGCATGACTCCTGCCTGGGTGGGAACAAAGCTTTGTGCATTCATCTCCCAGTCCACAGCTCCAGCTCTAGAAGCTGCTGTGGGCATAAGCCCCTGGCTAGTGGCGGCCATCCATCAGGTATCAATATATACAGACGTACACATGTATTTACACAAAGCTACAAGACCAGTGGGACAGACCCAGCTTAGCAGTTAAACCCAGCTCTTTGTAAAGGCCATTCCCTGTGGCAGCTGTCTTAGTTTGCAGGATGGGATAGCTCCTACAGCTCTCCCCATTCACTCAGCTTTGGCCTGGGAGTTCCCAGCCCCTAAGCACATTTGGGGAGCCCAGTCCTTGCTAGCTCTCTCTTTTTTGGCTCTTTCCACTGTCCCTAGGAGTCCCACATCCAAGGAGTCATTTGACAGAAGTCCACTGTGGGACATGTGGTACATGGGTTGATGTGGACTCATTTAAGCAGTTACATGACACACGCAGTTGAAACTGAAGCATGGTAGTCCAAAGTGAGTTTTTATTTTTACTCTTTTTCCCTGGGACCTTTCCATCTGGCAAAGTATTTCTATATTTGACATCTTCATTCTGATTCTGGATGAAATCAGCATGAAATGACAGAAAGGCAGTAGCACATTTTGACTAGTTCTGCATCAAAGGGTTGGCTTGCTAAAAGGCCTGACAAGTGAGACAACATACAAAGCTGGGGAGCTCTCCTCCAAGCACTCCATGGGATGGCTCAGGACCATGGTCCTGCTTCACTAACCACAGCAGCATCGCCTTGGGTTTTTTAGTTCTGCAAATTCTGGTCAGCTACACAGTGCACTGGAGAGCCCGCCTAAGAAACCTTCAAAACACTGTAATAACAGCCTACTGGAGAGGGTACCTGCATGTACATAGCAGCCAAAACAGGGCCGTCTGGTGCAGCCAGGACTCCCATAAAAGCAGTTAATACCTGTGTTTAAAAGCAAGCCTGTGCTGACCACCCATGAATGCACACTTCACCAGTACATGCTTAGGGCTGAGCTTCTGCTCTATGTAACCAGTCTGATATCATCTCCCTTCAGTTTCTTCCCCAACTCTTTGCGGTACCTGGTCCAGCAGCATGTCGATTTACTTCACGCTCTGCAGGAGCGAGTCCTGAGCTGGCCACGACAAGGGATCCTAGGAGACATCTTCCTGAAGTTAACAAATGATGAGGTATGTTATAGACCTCTCTGGACTCTTCTGCCATGATGTTGTGCTGATGGCCCACAGGTGGGTTGAGATACCTTGCAGCAGAGGGGCTGTGCTGTGAAGCTGTGGCTAGGGTAAGGACATTCAGCCAGCCTCCTTGGAGCTGAGCAGAGTCCTGGTGCATGGTAGCCCCTTTGTTGTAGTACTTGGTTGGTCAGGGAGCCCACATGCCAGACCAACCCCGGGGGCATGCAGACACACAGCACAGCCCTATAATAAATGCACAAGATGTAGACTTGGTTGCAGGAGCCACACATGAGCCTTGACAGCTTGGATGTCAAGCTGTTCACAGCGAGGGTGTGAAAAGAGCGTGTTTCTTAGGCTCCCCTTCCCCAATACACTTTGCTCAGAGTTATGACAAGCGGGTGGGCAGGCCCCTTATCCTGTATGGTTTGTAGCCCCAAGTAAAACAGCACCTCCTTCTCAGGGCGAAGGTCTGCCCAACCCCTGGCGAGCAGTGGGACCTCTCCTGGAAGGATGTGTAAAAAATCATCTGATGCTTTATAAATTTTAAGAGTCTTAAATAATAAAAGCTTCTTCCTCCCCAGCCTCTCCACCCCTCCCATCTGCTATAAAGCTTTATGCACTGTGCTCAACAGCTGAACACATTTTATTAAACAGCCTTTCTTGAGAAGTCCCAAGCCCTGAAAGCTTCACACAGTTAGCAGCTCTGCTGCACTGATGAGCTCCCAGGAGTGATGGTGGGGAATCAACAGTTTCGTGTTCTGGCTGGCTCTATGACCAAAAATCTCTCAAGTTTCTTTGTTCTTTTCTTTTTTCCTTTTGTAAGAATAATTTTCTGGACTACTACGTTGCTTACCTGAGGGACCTGCCAGAATGCATCTCTCTGATCCACGTGGTGATCCTGAAGGAGGTAAACTTCCTGCCTGCTTATCAGACACATAATGGCAACACGCAAGCCTGGATCTCTTCCTATTATGCCTGCTCATGATTGGACTCTTCTGCCAATCCACTTGTTCTGTTACCAAATGTCAGGTTCCTGAACGTTGCCATGGCTGACATGCACCTATAAAAGGCAGTTTTAATGTGTTCATCACTGTGTGTAACCAAAGCTATATTTCTGCTGTGACGTGATAATGTCTCAGATTAAACCTCCCAGAAAGCTTGCGTATGCATGTGCTATCCAGACCTGTCCCAGGTAAAAGGAAAATGGAGGACTCATCCAAAAAGGGAGACCAAAAGTGAGGCTGTAAGTGCTTTAGAGAGAAAACAGTCTTTACTGTTCAGCTTCAGGTATTTGGTCTCACACCCTTGATTCTTGGTTTAAACTAGGAAAGTTCAATATAAAGGTAGTTTTAAAGTGCAATTACTAACCCACACTAGCTCGCTTCCAAGACATCTTAATTTAGAAGCCAGTCTCATTTTGTTCAATTCATTTGGGACTAAACTAAGAACTTCACTCTGAACAACAGCATCTACCTGGGGTTTCAATGAAACTTAGCTAGTGCACTTTAAACATACACCCCTCTAGTGCACTTTAAACATACACCCCTACTTAATTAATCTGAGTGTCCCTCACAGATAATCCCCCACCTAAGGAATTTCATCCTTGGGACTAGTATTGCTGGTGGAAGGAATTGCAAATATCCCTTCCAGAAGCCAGATGAAGACCCGTGTATTGTCACGCACAACTGCCACTTGACTGGCGTGCTCCTGTGAACTGTTATAACTACTTACAGCATAACTACTCATTAAACCCCAGAACCATTTGGAAGCAGCCATGTTTTATGGGTGGGAGAGACTCTGAAGTTGCTTTCTCTATTTCAGGTAGAAGAAGAAATCAAGTCTGATCTCTACATTCTGTTCTTCCATATAGTCCAGCGAATCCCTGAATACCTTATTCATCTACAGGTAGGGCCCCAGGATGGAAACTGTCTTGTTGAACTCTTATCCCAACATGTGACTTTTAACTCTGAGCTGGTATTCAGGCCTGTACAGGCACAGGGCTTCTGGCTAACCCAGTGGGCTCTCTGAAAAAAACCTCTGAAAGGGAAAGCCAGCTGAGAACAGCTTACTTTCATAATTTTCACCTGAAGCTTGCTTCTATTTGCCAGTTTCTCCATCTGGCCTGACAGAACCAACTTTTGTCCCCTGGGAAGCTGAAAGCTCTGCTGCCTGGTGCTCTGGGAGAACAGAAGGCCAGAGATGGGGCACATCTACTGTGAGCTCCGACCTAACTCCTGTAACAGAGCTGGCCTCTTTGCCGAGTGGTCCACATTCCTGTTAGCTGAGAGACTTGAGAGGGCTAGAGGCTCCCAGGGCCCAACAACCTTTCCTACACAGAGCTTGCTGATAAAAAGTTCTGGTTCACAGGAGGGTTATCCGAATTGTACTAAAACATTTCAGACAAGGCAAATGACACAGAAAGCAAGCTCTATAAAAACAAGAGATTGGTTTATTTATCCAATGCTAAACTCACCCAGTGCATCACCCACACACCCCATGATTACAGTTACAGTGGTTACTTGTGCATTTGCATTGGGAGTAGTAGGAGGCAGGCCCCGTCCAAGTCCCTCAGAAACTGGTGCTGCCTAGAACAGCTCCCACCATGCTCCCACAGGGCAGTGCCACGGGCACTCCAGAGCACTAATCCATGGTCCCAAGAGCACCTTCTCCCCAGAAAGGGTTAGGACACCCTCCAAACAGCCTGCTCTCCTCTGTGCCCCAGAATGTCCTGAAGTTCACGGAGCAAGAGCATCCTGACTATTACCTGCTGCTGGTGTGTGTGCAGCGCCTCCGGGTTTTCATCTCACACTATAGCCTCCTCTTCCAATGCAATGAAGACCTGCTTATACAGAAGAGGAAAAAGCTGAAGAAGTAAGCACATCAGCTCATTCTCTCTGTCACCAGGGAAAGGGAGGTGTGTGGGAAGCCTGGAAACAGGGGGTTTATGTCCAGGCAAAATCAACAGGCACACTGCTCTGTTGAAATAAAACAAAACCCTTTGCATATGAATGCTGGAGAAGGCCCACTATTGGCATTTGTCCTCCAAACTGAGGTCAGATTTGGGGTGGGCTCTTCTGTCTAACTCTGACAGTGAAAGGAAAATCAGTTTAATCCTTCTAAACATAGCTGCCATGTGTTTCATGGGAACATTTGATTCCTTAAGCTGATGGCAAAGTCACTCCCCAGTGGGAGAATACATGGGGACTTAGCTGCTTTGGCAGCTTGGAGCCCTGGTGAATGCCAAGACTGTTGCCTGAAGCCCTCATAGGCTAATACTGAGAAAGAATAGTGTTATCTTATTTTACTGGGGGAGTGGGGTGGGAGAAACAAAAACCTCCCATAACCTGTTTGAGATGAACTGTGATAGAAATGACCCTGAATGTAGATTTTCAAGTTGTGGTTCAGCAGAGTTCCCTGAAATCAAGACTTTTTACTAAAATCAAAATCTAGTTGCCTTTGTTCCTTGTGATGATTCGTTGGGGGAGTAGGACAAGATCAAACTTCAGGGGAAGCTTCCAAATATGGAGGGTGGTAAAGGGCTGGAGCAGACTGCTGGGGAGGGACTGCTATCAGGAGAGGCATTAAGAATAGGAAAGAAAGCAGGACGCCCTGCTGACTGGGACAGACTAGGTGAAACAGGTCCTTCCTTGGGGTGGGAAGAGGTGAAAGGGAATATTAAGGTCCCTCCCAGCCCTGTTTTCTGTGATTCTACACATGCTCGTGCTCATTCCCTGCCTTATTTCTTAGCACGACGATGGATTTCTCCTCCCTCAGGTCATCCCTGGTGAAGCTGTACAAAGGTCTCACCTCTCAGTGTACGAGCCAAGAAGTTTCTCCAACACCGAGTGCGACATCTATCCGGGACAGCGGGATCCACTCTGAAGAGACAATACAGTCGTTCCCACCAGCACCTTCCTCTGGCACAACCACCCCGTAAGCCTATTGTCCTAGTAGAAGGCTTTCAAAGTAGGCTGAAAACTCTCTCCTCACCCATACTATGCCAGTGACACCAGGCAATGACAGACTGTCACTTCCAAGACTACTCCCTGTGTATGCATAGAGAGATGAAGGGCTGGCTCTTTCCTGCTATCCCCTACCATATGGCTTACAAGCAGAAAACATTTCAGAGCTCTACCCAGGGCTGTCAATGCTCTTGCTAGCTGTCTTAACAAGTGTACCAGGGAGGTCATGTATTTATGTAGGCCTGGCAGCGGTGTGCATAGTAACATTCCATATTATTCACTGTCAACATTACAAGAGCTAGGAAACATGACCAAGGTCTCAGACTAGCAAAAAAAAATACTTTTCCACACAGCATGTCATTGAATGATGGGACTCACTATCACAAGACGCAAGTACAAATGGGTTCAAAAAGACACAAGACTAATTCAAGAAAGACAGGGCTACTGGTAGAACCTGGCAATCTTTGGCCATTTCTAGCCTACTGATAGGTGCCAACTGAGATGATGATCAGAGAAGCACACTAGACTTGCCTTTTTTCTTATGTCAGCAATTTGTGGCTGTGTGCTTCCTTACATCATTTGACAGTAACAAGAAGAGTTTGGCTTCATCATTCTGTGGTAGTGTTATTAGGTCAATCCCTAGCTGCCTCCACAACAGACTACCCCAGCCAATCTCCCTCCCCTCACAGACATGATGCTCCAGGTCCCCATCATGGTAGCCTCAGCTTGCGCCTCCCTAGTTTCCCCACATTCATCCAGAACTAAGGACCCACCATGGGTCCAGGTGGGGGCCTCATCAGCACTGAGCAGAAGCGGGGAAAATAACTCTCCAGGCTCAGCTGGCCATGCAGCTCCTAATACAGCTCAGGTCAGGGTTTGCCTTGTCTGCTATGAGAACATGCTGTCAGCTCATCTTTACCCTGGCATTGGCTATAACCCCAAGTTCACACCAGGGTTGCTGCTCAACCTAAATCTCCCAGCCTGGTCTGATGCATGGCGTTATGTTGCCCCAGATGCAGAGCTCCGCACATCTTGAACGTCACAACGTTTCTGTTCCCCTACTCCATTCATTATGTCCCCAGAAGATGGCAGTGGGACTTTCCTAAGTAGTGTTTGTTAAGGGCCATGGAGGTGCACACCCTGCACTACTCTCTGATGACTTACCTAGAACACACAGAGGGAAGGAGCCCTCCAAGTACTCCTGACACACTTCTGGGGACAGAGTCACCCTACCCAAGAGACGAACCTTGTCCACCTGAAAAGACAATCAGACTACAGGAAAGTAAGACACAGCCCCTATATTACAGAAACAGAAGGAAAGTAAAAATCCAAAATGCAGATGAACAGGAAAAAGATAGAGCAGTTGGCCTCTCATCTCAGTTTCTATTCATTTCATGGTGTAGAGCACAAAAGTCAGCCAAAGCTACTGGATAAGCAGTTCTACCCCTGCAAGTTTGCTTCTGCTAACCCAGCCAGGCAATTTCTATTAGTGGCAGCTCTGTTGCTGTTCTCCAAGATATGAAAATACCTTTTGGCCTTAAAAGCAAGAGAATGGGGCTGGGGGAGCGAGGGGGGAGCAGGGCTTGTCACGCTGTCTCTTGGTCATTCTTTAGTATTCCACTTCCTTCTGTTTTTTTTTTGTTTGTTTTGTTTTGTTTCTTATTTTTAAGGCATTTGATGCCCCAGATGAAGAAACCCCAGCCAACTGTGATGGAGAACATCCAGGCTGTAAAGCCCCCTGACTGGGAAATGGAAAGTAGAAAACATGAGAGGCCAGAGAACATCCTTGCATCCTCTCAGCTCACAGAGCAGGAACTCAAGGCTCTGACAGCTCCCTTACAATCCATCCCTGAAATGGAGTATGAAGCACCACCAGCTGATGCGGTGGGAAACACCGAGAGAGCCATCAGGACCTCTGTGGAGCTGCTGCAGGATGCGAGGAACTTTGCACCAAGCTACGAAGAGTTTGACTACCCTGGGGAGGTTTTCACCCTGCCAGGCCCCTATGAAGATGATGCCTTCCAAAACCTCACTCTCTTTGAGAATTGCTCCCCGGCCTCTTCTGAGTCCAGCTTAGACATTTGCTTCCTTAGGCCTGTTAACTTCACATCAGAACCAGAGAGGACAGATCATGCCTTACAGCCATTGCCTAAGAGCTGCACTCCTGTAAGCAGCAGTACTTACAAGCGTGAGATGTTCCACAGCAAAGGCAAGCAGCTGAGCAGGTCTCTGAAGGAGCTGCCGAGGAGCGCTGAGGGCGTGAGCACCAGACTCTACAGCACACGGAGCAGCAGTGGGAGCCGGCTGCAGCAGAAGCAGGAGAGGAATGTCCAGCCTCACATGATCTCAGCCTCATCTCGAAGCTCCCAAAGGAGCTACTTCCCCCCACAGAGAGGAGCGGGTGAAAAACAGAGCTTTTTGGAAGTAAGGAGGCTTAAATAGGAGGAGGAAAAAAAAAAAGGCACGTGGTGGTGCAGCGGCAGCAGCAGGAGAAAGATCTGAGATACAGTTAGGGCAGAACATGCCAAAATAGCTTCCAAGTCCACACATTCAAAGTCCTCATCTGCATGTACATGCCCAAGGGAGGGACAAGACAGCTCCTTTTCACACACATCTTCCTCGGGGACAAGCATGGGCTTGAGGCAGACAGCTGGCTGAGTGACAGCTAGAACACCCTCGAGACAAGCTAGCCTCTCATGTGTCTCTAGCTGTCACTGAGCTTCCCCCACAAGGAAATGTTGTACCTGATCAGGGTCACTAAGTATGTGCAAAGCTGTTTGAAATTAGTGCTATAGGGTGGCACCCAGTTAAAAAGGTGGCTTTCCACCTGCCGTGAGGAGTGCTGGGTTAAGAAAACCAATGGATTTAGTATCAGATCCTCAGCCAGTGTAAACCAGGATGACTCAGCTGAACTCAACCCATTTCACCAGCAAGGATCTGTCCATGGGTTTTGCTTCACCTGTGTTCATTGCATGAATTGTAGACCCATGCTAAAGCCTGTGTAAAACCAGACAAAGCCCAGCAATTGTGTCCCACAGACAACCACTGGCAGGGCAGGTGGCACACTCTAGCCCTTCAGGGACACCAGGTCTTGCAGGAACAATGTTTCTGTAGTCTGCAGTGCCTGTTCAGAGTCAGCTTTGAGCTGTCGCAGCCGGGGGGAAGATGCCCCTTCACACTTCCTGGGGAAGAGGCCGAGGGTGCTGTGAGGTGCTTAGCTAGTTCTCCCAGTGCTGCCTGGAGAAACATCCTCCTGTTAAAATAAAGCAAGATGCAGATGAGGCTGTAGATGCAGATGATGAAGGGATGAAGGTTCCAACAGCCTGACTGCAAAGGCAGCAAGGAAACCTCAAAAGAAAAGAGAGGAAAAAAGCCTAGTGAGTGAAGGAGGTAGTGGACGGCGGAGCAGGGGAGATGAGGCAGAGGGAGAAGAGCCATGGGGACACAGCCCTCCCAGAAACAGGAGCCTGTAAGCTCTTTGGCACTCACCCGCACTGAGCTGTGACCCACAGCAGGGTACAGATGTGGAGCTAGTCCAGAACTGCAGGACATGTTCTCCCCCACAGAGCAAAGGAGACCACAGTGGTGGGCAGAACTGGAGAAAAGGGACTTGTCCAGAGCCTTGCTGAGAGGAACTTGGCACCCTCCTGAAACAGGGAGAGATCTTTTAGTGACACGTTTACCGCAAGGTGTGTGTGCTAATGAAGCCTTCTGCCCCACAGATATAAAACCAGGCAGCAGCAGAGCCAACAGAAGAGTCTTTCACATCGTAACAGCTCAAGAAGCCTGAAGCCTCCCTGCCCTAGGGTAAAGAGAGCTCATGAGCAAGGAGAGGGTGCGAAGTTCCTTCAGCTCCCCATGCTGGCTTGCTCCCTCATTGGCAAAAGCAGCTAGTAAGCTCACCCTAAATAAAAAGCTTAGCCAAGAAGGCTCCAGTTCCCTCTAAAAATGCTTATCCTTCCACTCCTCTGCCACTGCCTCAGCCTCAGAGCCAGCAACAAGCTCTCCGCAGAGGCACCAGTGCTGCCAAGGCCTGAGCGACCTGTTGTCTCCCAGCCTTGCCAGCACCTTCTCACCCACCAGGTCCCTCCTAGCACAGAGAGAGAAAGAGAAGGGGACAAGGATGTGAGGTTGCAAATGCTGGTTAAATTGTCTTTTCCCTTTTAGGAGCTCCATGCAGAAGACAACACCAGGTTCTGCCAGAAGGATGACAATGAGCAAACATCCTTCAGCGACCACAACCCACGGCACGAGCCCAAGGGGGGTTTCCGGAGCTCCTTCCGCAAGCTCTTCAAAAAGAAATAAGCAGCCCCAAGAAAGGCAGGCCACAGCCTAAGCGCGACAGTGCTTCCCCAGGTCCCTGAGGGTGGAGACAGACAGCAAGGCCCCAAGATCCCCCCTGACTAACACAGTAGGTGGAGGGGTGGGGGAGAGGAGACTGTCACAACTGCCTTACAAATGCATCCTGCTCTTCCTAGCACAGGGCAGGGCCAGGCTATGGGTTGAAGTGGAGCTCAGCCAGCAGGTCCAATAAGCACAGGAACTTGCTAGCTTTCACCCCTGCCTGACTTAACTTTCCTCAGAGTTCTGGAAAGCTTTGGCCGAATCCCAGTATCTTCTCCTCCCCCTCATCCCCCAACACTGCTTGATTTGCCATACATCTTCGCTCTTCCAAATTCAAGCCAGGTCTAATTCGGGCTCACCCACAACAGAGGGACTACCTTTGCAGCCTTGGCATCCTGGACAGAAGTCTGAAATTCCCCTCTCTCCTCCACTTTCCAAAGAAAAACCACCATTAAAGATGTCTTCCAGGAGGCCAGCTCGCATTACCCTGCTGGTTTGAGAAGGTCTAATAAGCATCAGCTGAAGCACCTGGGCTTCATACTGCTTAATCAGCAGCATCCTTTCTTTTGGTCTTCCATCACTCCCCCAAATCCTCCTTCTCCTTTTATGCGGTGTGCTGTTTCTTGAATTGCCTCCTGCTGAATGAATTTCTGCTCCTGCTGTTGGAATTGCCTGTGTCTCCAGGCAGGTGATGCAGGCTGAGCCCAGGGCCTGCCACAAGAGACAAAGACTCTTCTCCACCTTACCCCCAGCGTGGATCGATGCAGACACTGACACAGTCAGCCAGTGTCCAGGCTCCTGGTCTGTAATACACCTGAAACATTCTTTGCTAACTCTCTTTGGCCTGACACCACCTTACAAGCCCCATCATGTGCAGCACCTGCTTTGGAGCAGTTCTAGCTAAAATTGAGGCACTAGGGCCGGAGAGTCGATGGTGCCCCATGCTCAGTCACAAGCCCTCCTTCTTGTGCAAGGATGCACTTCCTCCCACAACAAGGCCACACACACGCCACCCTCCTCGCATCTCGACACGACAAACCCTCAGTAATGCTGTTCTCTGCAGAAGACTATGGCTTTTGTTAAAAAAAAAGTATGGAGAGAAACACAGCCCTCTGGCGCGATATCCGTGTCACACCCCAGCAGCAAGAGCACTGTTGGTACAGGGCTGTGGTGTTAGCTGAAGTTAGGGCATGCTGAGGGCAGTTTCAAGAGGAAATGCCGTTTTATCACCTTATTTTGGCAGGGTTGGGACACTGGTCTGTCATAAACAATAGCTTCACCTGAAGAGGTTGTGAACTGTCTCCATGGGGCCAACAGCAACGTCTCGGGGGAAATATCCAAGGCTGTGAGATTAGGTGCTTGGGACTCCAACACCAGCACAAGGGTGACTGAATCTGGTGCCAAGAGAAGAGCACCCATCCTGCTGCATGGCTCTCCTGGCAGCGACAATGGTACGGGGAGGGCCCAGAGCAGGCGTCCTTGGCTGCGGTGGCTAACACCCACTGCCGACGCAGGGCCTACAGCTCTCCCATAGTGTCGACTGACCTGCATCTACCATCTGCTTTTCCTCCTCTGGTGGAGGAGAAGGGGTGTGTGTGAAAAGGGTTATCTACCTAAGACAGACAAAATCTGTCCTTTATCTCAATCAAAGTCTTCCCAACATTTCAAGAAAGTGATCAAGCAAAACTTCAGAGATTAAAATGTTTTAGCTGATGCCTGCCCCCTAGATTTTACTGGACCCAAAATAGTTCCCAAAAATCCACCCCTCCTCCTTACAAGAGGAAAAAAGCCCCCAGCTTTTGGAAACTATTCTGGGAAGATTTTTGTTTTAAATTTAAGGTTTTTAATGACAAAAACCCTTCCATGTCTTTCCCTCTCCCTCACATCCTCATTAAATTACAATCTCCCTGGCCCTTCCCAGTCAGGACTGCTCCACGCTGACCAGCCACTGCATCACCCAGACACTTCCTAGGACTTCACAGCCTTCAGTCAGACAGTGCAGGGCCAGGAAAGAAAGATGTAAGAAGAGCCAGATACTTGTAACTGAAGCATCAGCAAAGCCTGTTTGTTCTGGAAGAGAATCAGCCACAGACAGACCTATTTGTTTATCCACAGAACCAGAGTTACATCAATATGGACGAGTCTCCACTGTAATGCACTGATGCTGTCAAGGGCTCTGATGCTTGAGTCTTTGGTCTCATATATAATGACACTTCTATCTTTCATAGAACAAACTTGCTCTTCACACTTGCCAGGCAGATGCCAGGACAGAAACAGGACAAAGGGGAAAACCTGCCTGCTAACACCTCCTGGGTGAGGAAATCCTTCCAAAGTGGCAGACCCTTGCTTGTAAAATGCGCACGGATTTTAGCTTCTGGTTTAGTGATTTAAGGCATGGTCAGAATTGATGGTTATTTCTTTCTGATCCTGTATAAGTTCTTACTTCCAGGCCTATACTTATCATTTGAGATGTCCTTGTACCTGCTCAGAATCTGCAAATGTAAATAAAATGAATGATGCTCAGCACCACACAGAAACACACAACCTCTTGTAGGATCCGATCCAACTTCACCTTTAGTGTACATGTGTGCTCTGGATTATTTTTCTTCCTGTGCCAAATAAATGTTGCTTTTAAATAATGCTGTTGTCGCTTTTGCACTGAATCAGCCATAAGGTTGCATCCTTTAAAAGAAGAAACACGTGTTTCTCGGGTCCCTTTCTGAGGCAACATTGCTTACAAAATCCTGTTCCCCTGCACACACGGTCATGCGAGAAGACTGTTTCCACACACCTGGTTCCAAGACTCTTACCCAGCACTCAGCTGACTCACTCTCTAGGCTTCTGGTCAAGACCCTGTCGTTGGTGCAGCTCACTGTGACATTTCTTCAGCTCCTTCCTCCATCTCCTTTACTCCTGCTGCTTCTTTTACAGACACATGAGCTTTCACGAAAGAATCCCACGAGCCTCCTCCACTGACATACACACCACTGTAATTTCAACTATCCAACTCTGTAAGAGATCTTAATATCTTCCTGTACATCACCAACACCTGTCACATACCAAGTTCTTTAAAAAACTTAATTCCAGTTCTGACTATCAACACTATCTTACCTATGCCACATTCTCAGCAGGCCCAAAACAATGACACCACAAACAGGGACAACTCAGCCCGCGGTGCTCACACCACCCACGCCATGTGGCACCTGCAAGCGTGTGTAGCAGGTACTACGGCTCTGTAGCTCCCTGCAGCGTTGTGTCACTTGAGGACAGCAGGCTCAGAGATTAGAGTATGCCAGCAGCATTTTGAGTCAACAGCCCAAATGCAGTTTTACACTGGGGTGTTCCCTCCTCAAATCCCTTTCAATCACAGGGATGCAGAACATGCCTATCAGCTAGCTGCTGGGGAGCTGCCAGCCCCCAACAGGACATGCTGTCATCGAGCCCCCAACAGGACATGCTGTCATCGCGGCTGTGACTCTTCCAGACCACCTCTCCATGGCTACACTCCCTGCTTAAGCCAGCCACCCTAGACTCTCCTCAGATTATGGGTAACTGGCTTTCAGTGCTGGTCAAATGTATCCTCTCACCACTTCATTACTCTAAGCCGCATAACTGAGGCTACTTCTAAGTTTTATATAACTTAGGCACTTTCTCCTACTTTTTTTCCCCAGAGCTGCAATGTATCCTGGCTTCCTCTACAAGTTCTCAGGGTATTTTCACCTCAGTACAAGTCATGTACATGTACAAGTACAAATATTCCTCAGTAAGGGCAAAAAACACTTCAAGAGGTTCCAAGGAATACAGTTGCTTTTTCCAAACTCAAAGTTGTTAGGGCCCCTTGCTCATGCCTAAACAGGAGAGGAGCTGGGGCATGCATAGCACTGTCTTTGGCCACTGTTTGGTTTTGTGGGGTGGATTAGATGGGGGAGGCTACCGTGAATATTAAGCAGTTTCTACTTGTGAGTGGTTTTCATTTATTCACTCTGTTCTTTGAAAGCAGATGTTTTGCCTATTGCCAGATACAAGAAACTAAACATAATGTCCCTTTATTTACTGTGACCTAATTCAACAAGCAGATGAGATGCAGGCTTTTATATGAAATAACCTACTGAAAAAATCCATACAGTAAAAATTCAAGAGACAGTATTTACCCATAGACTGCAGATCAGTCTATGCATAGGTGCAGTAAGTTGTCACAGAAAGCCGCAGAGCTGGAGTAACACCTACGATGAATAATCCTGGGGCAGAGAACATCACAGTTAAAAGACGCTATTTTGTGTCCCCTACTGTACATACACCTTGCTTACTTGTCTTCTACTCCATACAGTTCCTCTGCTCACAAGCTACTGCATCTTTTAATATTTTACTATCCTGAGCAAAACCTACATCTGTAGCAGACTCATGATTCTCCTTAATGTAAAGCACACAGTATTTAAGCTTAAGGAAGCCAGTCTCAGACTACAAGGACTTTCAGCATGTTTTACATATTCAAAAGTGTACACTTCTGGGATACGTAAGGCTTTTTTTTTTATTTTTAGAACATGTCTTTTAATGCCAAAAGGTAACAGCCACTAGTAAATTTTCACTCAAACGCAATCTGAATACCACTGCAGACACAGCATACAAAGATCACCTACAGACAGTTACGTACACAGGTCATCAGATGTGCCAGCTAAAGTTTACTGCTTCTCTTTCTCTGTTTTGTGGGTTTTGGTTTTTTTTTTTTTTTCCTTTTTACAACTGGACTGACATAGCTTTTAACATTTACTCATTTTGGCAAGTAACCATGCCATCAAACAAAGGCAAATGTACACGGATACTGGAACAAACTTATTGGAACCTAAAATTTGTTCTTTTCACAAACAAAAAAAGGCTTATTCTGAAGTAGATTCGAACAAATTTGTCCAAAGCAATTCCAGCAACACGCACCCCTGATCATCTACCTTCGTCTACCCTTGTTTTTAAAAATATTACAGATGTTCTTTAATAAAAGGCACGTTTGGCAGCTACTAAAATTGTCATGCATCTGGCATATGGTTTTTTATTTTATTTTTCCCTTTCAACTTTTCAGCCACCCAGTACAGGATTTCACATTTGCTGGTTAGAAAGTAAAAAAAAAAAAAGTTACTTACTCTTTACTTTGTTTGCCTTACAATGCTGCAGCAGTTGGCTATTGAATGCACTAATTTCCACTGAAGGCAAAAGGGAAATTTGTGCACAGTTGACAGAAAAATGCACTTAAGGGTGTTTTTTTTAAATGGAAAATAAGGCATGGAATTTACAAAGTAAGTTAAAAGCGCTTTTGTTTTTACAACTATATTGGGCCACAATATAAGAATTTGAAAACTTTTTACTGTCATCTTAAAACAGCCTTTTTGAACAAGTTCCTCCTTGCTGGCTGGAAAAGGCAGCAAGGAGAAAATCAAGGAGGGACTTTTACATACTGCAGCTAATTGCACTGCTCACAGCAGCAAAGCATTAAGAAACACTTTGTTTAACTTTCATATAATTTGTAAGACAAACATTCATGAGTGAGGGGCTCTATCTAGTTGAGCTTAAATTGCAGCAATGCTAGAAATACCAGTAGTAGAGGCTGCCTCTGTAAAATGCCACACGAGGTTGAGACAACAGCCACAAAGTAGGGAACTGATGCTTATTATAATGTGCTGCCATTGCCAGACAGCCTGCTGCAATGCAAATTTCTTCCAGCACCTCTTCAGGCTGAAAAGAAACTTGCTTGTATGTAACAAAATAGAATCTTCTCCCTGAAGCACAATAATCTACTACCTTCAATAGTGGTACCTCCAGTGACATCAACAAACTTGCATCAGACCCAATTCAACAGAAAGTCTAATTTAAGATGCATGCAAAAGAAAAATAATTAAACATCCCACAATGTCAATCTAAATCTTGAAAGATCTAAATCCAGTGCATTAGCATAAACATACTCTTACTGAGACAGACCTCTCCCTCCCTGATTTAAGAGAGGGTCGTATTAGAGAAACAGATTAGCCCACACTGGAGATGGCTTCTTGAGGATGGAGCACTGAAATGTTTCCATGGTATCGATCCTGAAGTAGGATAATGTTCTCTGTTAGCAGACAACTATAGAAAAACTTGACCTGGGCTGCTGAATGTCATGGCAACAGCATGTACCTTGGGGTGACCAGGCAGCATGACAGCTGACTTCCCATACAGCATGCTGAACAGAAGTAAGTGCACGGCACTTGCAAAATCGCAGGATCATAGGATAGTTTGGCTTGGAAGGGACCTTTAAAGTTCATCTACTCCAATCCCCCTGCAATGAGCAGGGACATCTTCAACTAGATCAGGTTGCTCAGAGCTCCATCCAGCCTGACCTTGAATGTTTTCCAGGGATGGGGCATCTGACACCTCTCTGGGCAACCCATTCCAGTGTTTCACCACCCTCACTGTGAAAAATTTCTTCCTTTTATCTCATCTAAACCTACCCTCTTTCAGTTTAAAACCACTACTCCTTGTCCTACTGCAACAAGCCCTACTAAAGAGTCTTTCCCCATCTTTCTTATAAGCCCCCTTTAAGTATTGAAAGGCTGCTATAAAGTCTCCCGGACCCTTTTCTTCTCCACGCTAAACAACCCCAACTCTCTCAGCCTTTCCTCATAAAAGAGGTGTTCCATCCTTCTGATCATTTTTGTAGCCCTCCTCTGGACCTGCTCCAACAGGTCCATATCCTTCCTGTGCTGAGGACCCCAGAGCTGGACGCAGTGCTCCAGGTGGGGTCTCACCACAGTGAAGTAGAGGGGCAGAATCACCTCCCTCGACCTGCTGGCCACGCTGCTTTTGATGCAGCCCAGGATACAGTTGGCCACCTGGGCTGCAAGCACACATTGCCAGCTCATGTCCAGCTTTTCATCCACCAGTACCCGCAAGTCCTTCTCTGCAGGGCTGCGCTCAATCCCTTCATCCCTCAGCCTGTATTGATACCAGGGGTTGTCCCGATTCAGGTGCAGGACCTTGCACTTGGAATCCTAGCACTTCCAAATTCCCAGAGGGCTTTTCTGAGCTAACACAAAACTATGACACTCGAAGAAAATGACCAAACCCAGGTTATGCTCCACTGTTGCACTAGACTATATATCAAGTAGAAACCTTGAGGTGAAACAGCACAAATTGTTAAGTACCGCACCTATAAGGTTCTGCTGACCTCTATACCCCTGCCTACACAGTTTGCAGTTGTTTAGGCTGACTTTTAGCCATACATCAGCCCTTTAGAGTAATACAGCAACTCTCTAGAGTAATACAGCAACTCACCTAGCCTCCACACAAGCATGTTTCATTGTCCAGGCCACACTAGACCATCCAGGGTCATTTTGTCAAGGAGTCAGATAGCATCATTAAAATGATTTCATTTTCTATGTGAAAACTATTGTCACTAATGCAAACATGGTCCAAATAAGAAGTCATTCCAGATTAATTATTAACGCAAATAAAGCTGTCATTAGACAAACCAGTGGCTTAGCAGTTGTACTCAAAAACTCCTATTCTAAAAACTCCTATTCTAAATTCAACAGGTTTGATTCTCACCCTATCTTTTCTGTTTGCAGCTGAGTCAACACCATGATTTGTGCACTGTATGACTGACCCATTCTGCTGGGCTCCAAAGCACATTTAAGGTAGGTTCTTACATGGTGACCATTATCACCCATTGTCCGAGTACCTCACCAGTAAAAGACTTTTATCCTCAACCACAAAGATACAAAACAGCATTCCCCATTTCAAAAAGGGAAACAGAGACCTACTGATATTCAAGAAATCTGTTGATTAGCAGAATCCATGTGAGGTCTCTCCTCCTAGCTGGGCAACCTAACCACTGGATCATTCCTTCTGCCTGGTCTGCCTTCGCTGCAAAACATCACAGACGAGAGCGTACAGAAGAAGAAATACAGATCAGAAAGTCTAAATTTAAGGAGTTTTCCCTGATAATCCACTGAGGAGCTAATAATTTAGATGACATTGCCAACGGTATGCCCATCATGGTGTTTCTATCCAAAGAACCAATAACCTAAACCATGCCCGCTATAGCTTGAGGGTTTTTACAAAGCTCCCATATAATGTCCTCCTCTGAAGCCAAGGTTTAGAGATCTTCACTTTTTCTTCTTTCACCAGGAAAACGTTTCAAAACAATGTTGTTAAAGACATCAAAGAGGGAATACAACTGACAAATTTCAACATTTGACTATGATGAAAACTGCTGTTCTTGTTGATGAAATCAGAACACTTTCTAAAAATGTAATGACCACACTAAAGGATCAAGGGGCACTGACCAATGGCATTGCAGAAAGCATTAAAAAAAGGTAATTTCCATCATAATTCGACTAACACCATCTCTAATGACACAGCTTTCCAAGACGCTGAAATGTATTCTTCTTCCAAAGTGGAAATGTGATAGAATTTTACTTTGACCCATGAGCCATATTAACTGAAGATGAGATACTTCATGCTTCACATACATACTGTAGTGGAGATTATAGAGCTTCTTTTCTTCAATAACTGCCACGCATTACTGTCACAGTATTGTCTAGAGTTGAAAAGCAGTACACAGGTTTATGGATAATCCATGTCATGATACTTACATCAGTACATGTTCCGTCATGTGTATTTTGGACATGGAAAGCTACCGTAAAGATTAATGTAAGTTTGAATTTTTCTAACAAGTGTCATATAGGAGGTGTGAGAAGTTTTATAACTTATAATAATTCACTTTGGGAGTAACCTAGCTTCCCAAATATTACTAAATTATTACTTTGTAACACATGCCAAAACTGACTTCTCTTTAGACTCTTATTACTAAAATACATACACTGAACTAGGAAAAATATGTACCACAACATGTGTTTTTATCCCCTTCAGTGCTTAACTGAAAAACTGAGTTGTCCATTTGTCCATGTAATAATTTAACGTATGTCAGCCAAACATATTTGTATCTTTATTTCAATTAAATTAAAAACAATCTGCAAGTATATTTATGCAACGTTCACTATATACACATGATTTATGCAACTGCAAGGCAATTCTATGTATGCTGATTAATCTATTGTTAGTAAAACATGACAATAGCTACGGAAGTTGACCAGTGAGTGCTCCTTTTCACAAGTGACTGTTTTCATGGCATGACTGAAAAAGAATAGCTACTAGCCATGAAATGGATTATCGGTAAACCTTAAAAAGAGCGTGACATAACCTAGCAGAGATTAACAGTCTTCTAAATGCAGTAGTATATCTACTTCGGATGATAGTGCTGCTTTTTAAAAAAAATTCACTGTCATCTTAATGATGTAAGACTTTCATCTGCTCTATCTAAAGAAAGCAATAATTAGACATTATGCTTCCTGGCAAAAATTTATTTTTGAACTGGCACCATAATATTTCAGAAAATAATAATAAAGTACCTCTTTGGTGAAGCCTAGGTACCCCCTACTACTCGTTGTAACAACTTGTAAACAGGACCGCAATACAGTGCTTTGCCTTAATTCTAGCTCGGTTAGGTACCACAGATCTTCCTCACAGTCCTTCTCATAATTTTAGGAAGGTATTTTAAAGCAGGGAGTAAAGCAAAGGAAAATTAAGAAGGATATAAAGTTCCCTGTTTGAGATTTAAAAAAAGTGCATAATGTTTTCATTCCAAAAACTGTGCCACTGTATGGAACTGATGGATACAAGACTGTTTTTCTTCCTGTACTGGACATTATTGATCATTACACAAACACAGTCTCTGCTCATTGGCCAAAGAAGTCTCTCAAGTCTGTTTTCTGGTACAATCAGTTGTCCAATTACTTTAGAACAATGTCCTGCATACTAAAACAAGAATAGCAAGTTAACCGGTTTTTCCACTAGAACGTCTGTTTTTGCAATTCCATTTCTGTACACTGCATTTCAAATCTATTGGAGAGTTTTTAGTGTTTGGCATACACGTCCCAACTCCTTGGCACCACCAGGTTCAGTGCATCCATTGCCAGCAACAGACGTAGCACCAGGAAAATGCGACTCCCAGCGCAAGGGACAGTTCAGGAGGAGTGGGCATTCTCCAGCAATGGTGGTCCGTCTCGATGCATTGATGGGTGTGTGTGCTCCCTTTTGTAAGTTTTTGGAGGAAGCTTTGGGATATGTTGAGAAGTGCTTTGTCGTGGAGGAACAGGCGGCCCAGCAACAGAATGGAGGTCCACATCTTGCGGTATCAAAGGTGGTGATGGAAGATGCCTCCGTGCTACATGTGGAGAAGGTGTCTGAGGGGGAGGGGGAGTAAACGGAGACGGACTGCTTGGGAAAAAGGTGTTACCAAGTTCGCTTTTTCTCCCCAATGGCGGAGGTTGGAGGTGTAGTGGTGAGCTAGAGAAAACATCTGGAGTTCGCACAGGTTCTCGTGGTGGTAACACAGGAGGGCTTTCAGGGGGGTCAGAGATGCAGGTCCGGTCAGGCACCGAGTACCTTGGTGAATACACTTTAGAGGTTGGTTGCCTAGGAGGGATTGCTGGTGGGCTGTCCAGGTGCGCAGAAGTAATCTGAGGTACACAAACATTTCATTCAATAAAATTTCAGAGTGGCAGTAAAGACCAGGACCCTACTGTGAAATGGAAGCAGAGCTCCTGCCCTGCAGATTGCTCTTATCCAGTTAAAGAGGAGGCACAGCAAGCAGGTGCAGAATGAAGATGGGAAGTAAGGAAGCAAAAGGGAGTGGTGGTGCCTGAAAAACATGTTTCTGAGAGTGATGTGGACAGAAAAGACAGAGACTGGATGTGCGGGGGGAGAGCAGGGGTATATCAATACATGAGTTAACAGCCAAGGATGGAAGGACTGAAGATGCAAAGAGAGGGACAAAAGCAAGGCAAAGAATGGTCAAAACAACAATTTCCATGCTAGTTCCAGGTCTGCTTGCTGGATAGGTGTGGGTATCTTCTACCGCCTCCCCAGTAACAAGCACCTAGGGTGGGTAATAACACCCAATATTTCTCCAAGATGAGGAAAAGGGAGAGGCGGATGATGCTGAACAGAGAAAAAAAAAATAAACTATGCTCAGAAGATGGAGTTAAGTAGTCAAAATTATCGAAGTGAAGAGTTCCCAAGCTGCAGACCACAGTGACAGGGTAATTGGTCTCCAACACCCTATCACGTATGTGATGTTTTCAATTACATTTTGGTAGGAACGTAATGTGTTAAACTCTGCTGGCTGACAGCATAGTCACCTGTAGTCTGAAAACAACTTGCTGAAGAGCCATATACAAGCCCTCTTCAAAGACAGACATGCTCCGAAGTAATTTTGAGTGGGATTTTCAAATCCACCCAATTCTCTGAAGTCACAAACCAGCTTCCACTGAAATCAAGAGACTGTCTGCAACAAAGGCTGGATCAGATCCCAAATGCCAGACAAATGCAAAAGGAAAACGTAGCAATGGCTCAAGCAGGCAGGCAGACAGGACAGGTAATCAAGAAGGGAAAGCAAGCACTGGCCACCACAGCATCAGGGTCAAATATTCTAAGGAATGTTTTCAGAGGACTGAGGTCTGCACATCACTTTCCATCATTACTATTCTTCAATTCTTTACCCTGACTCATACACCCCAAAATGACGCTCTGGGACAATTATTGCAGATGGAAACATCTGCCTGAAGTCTCAAGTTCTCACAGGCAATGTGAGGGCCTGAGCATAGTGGATCAGTGAAGAAGAGACATTTCTAACCCTAAATTTAGGTCCCATCTGTTAATTTTCGTTCTTTTGGGATCAGGACGTAAGGAGGCAGAGCTGTGAAGGCCTAAAATACACCACTGCTTACTCTTTCACATGCAGTTCTTCAAAAATACGTGTGCTATCTTTAAGAGTTACTTTTCTATCATACCCTGCCCTCTGCTCCCAGAAAAAATGCCCCTTTTTCTCCTTACTTACTTTTGATGGAGAGGATTCAGCTGGGGCGGACTCTGGTCGTCTTCGTGGAGGAACTGGAGGGGGGACATGAGCTTCATCTGAATTTTTGGTAAAGTTTATGGATGAGACAGAAGCAGATCCTAGTGGACATAAAAAAAATCCTGATAATGATGAACTTTTATTCAACTCAGTATATTTCCTTTATTGCTGCCAATAAAGGTGTCATAAATAATAGAGTAATTACCCACAGAAAGCAGCATGAATCAAGAAGGTGTTAAAGACAGACAATGAAACAACCCTCTAACTTGCAGCTTCCAGACAAACTGCTTTTCTGAGCTGCAATCACCTCTGTGGCCTTCAGTTCCTGCACATTCTTAAGTAATCCTCAAGACCAAAACTACACCACAAAGTTGTTCTTGTATCACAACAGCACTAAACCAATATCCTGCAGTCGATGGGCCAACCCAACAATGAAGAAATACCTTCTTCTGAAGAGGTATTCCAGAGACCTGGCTTGGACACTCAGCAATGTCACTGCTCTGTTAAGCAACTTCTGCTTTTAGCAAGTCATTTCACCTCCTTTTGGCAACCAGCTGAACACAGGACCAACCTTGTACTTCCTTTGAAAGCCCTCATACACGAAAGGAGGCTATGTCCACTATAAATTACTGAAAGCACACCATGAAATATGAGCTTCCTTGTATGTTGGTGAATACAGAAGAAAAATAGGTGTGGGTGGGTCCTGATGGATTTAAAGCAGGGAAATACTGATTTTAAGTTCTGCAGGAAAACCATCCCTGTGCAATGAAACCAAGTCGGAATGGCAGACAGCAGAATAAGGCACCCACAAAACATTCATTTTTATTCTCATTGTTCACCATCAAACAGATACTCCGAATTGTATCAAATACATTCACCTCATCTATCTATGGCAGCAAATCCCACAAATGTTTGTTTGGGACATATATGGGCACTAGAGATATATCTCTGCCTTCTGTTTTGACAGTTTCTCCACAGACATGTAATACCCTCTATGTAACACACCTAATTCTGTTCAGTTTCTCCCTTTACAATAAAAACTTATTTAAAAAAGGAATAAAACACACTGAAAGTTTTTGCTGCCACGAGGAGACAAAAGCAACTATTTCTATAGTTACTTTAGAAGACTAAATATGATTTCACCCCTTTAACACCACAAAATCTAATATGCACATTCTTGGTAGACTATCTATTAGCACCTACTTGCATGAAAAGGACTTGAAGGATCTGAGTCAAACACACTGCAAGCATCTGTAGTACTTGAAGTAGCAGAAGCAGGGGGAGGGGTCAAAGGTGTTCGGGGAGAGTTCGGTGCAGATGCTGTAGTTTCAGTCTCGCTCTCTGGGATGCGGCTGTAACTAATTTTCCTTGGCTCCTGCTGCAGGGGTGTAGGATGTCTCATGGTACCTGGCCTTGGATTAGAGGGACGAACACCTGGGGACTTGAGAGGATAGCTGTATTTTTTGGGCTGAAATGACAAAAAAAAGGTAATATCAAACAAAATCAAAAGGCCACAAGATCACCTAAATGTAGCTTTGTATTTATGAAGTTAGAGATCTAAAATGACTTCTGCTATCTGTGAAAGACAAATGTAAGCATTTTTTGGAAAAAAATTTAAAAATAAATTGAATACTAACAAATCTTGGTGGAGGCTTGACATTTCGTGGCTCTATCTCTAGTGACTTGTTGAACAGATAATCTGTAAATTCTGTCTCCATGCTGTTTCCCATTGGATTCAGGTTTTCAAAAAATCTCTGAAATACAAGAAGGTAGAAAACTTGTCAGCTAAGCTACTTCTTAGTAGCTTAGTGCTGTTTGCTTCTACTGCACAAATGATTCCAACTGTTCCAGAGAAGAGAGAAAATGCTGGAGTCAGAAGTAACGATAGATTTTGAAGTTATTAAATTTGTCTGTTGCCAGCCTTTCGCTGGGCATTGCTACTGCTATGCTTGGCCTGAAAACCAGCTGTGCAAGTACCCTATATACTTTCTGCAGTGCAAAACTCAGACCAGGTTAGCTCAAACACCGTCAGAAGAAGCTGTATGTGTAGTCCATCTTTACACTGATGCAGGGGAAGACTGCTCTCACAATGCATTCTGTCAAACACTGAGGAGAACAAATAACAAAAGAAAATCTTGCAGAATCTCATAAGATAACCTGTCCTATGACTCTCTGAAAGTATATCGCTCAAAAGATATTTAAACAAAAAACAAAAGAAAAGGAAGAAAGGAAAGCAAACAGAGGACTGCTTGGACAACACCACAGATCAAGGAGAACAAATGCCAGGAGAAAGAAAAATGTGAGCATCATCACCAAAACGTAAACACAGTGCTGTCAGGTAAACGTGGAAACATAAAGGCAGTGTAACAGAGAAGGAAAAAGACAAGTGGGCTCACTGGACAAATAAACGCAACTGGGTGAATGACTGATCAGTAAGAAGATCTATCTACCAGCATCCCAATAGCTGGGAAAAAAAACCCCAAAACCCAAACTGCAAGCATTGAGCTTCTGCCCCTTCTTACAGTGAGACCTGATAGAGGCCTTCTGCTCGTGTCTGATTCAGTCTGATTGAATCTATGTGAGTTCAGTCTATCCTTATAGTCTTGTGGTGACTCTGTCAGCTGATAAAGTAGCTCGGTGCAAGGACTCACGGAAATAATGCCACTTACCCTGATGTCAAATTCCACTCTTAAACAATATGGCTGGTTCTGGTACTGCTGTATCTCTCCTGTTATTTCAGCTACCTTTCTTCTCTTGCTGAAGTTTATAAGTTCTTTCCCATGTCGCTTTAGAAATTCAGGGTTGCCTTCTTCTGTTTTCAAAATGTTAGTTAAGTAAATCCCTAAAGAGCACACAGAAGAGGTTCTCAACATATAGTACAAAACAAGGAGAAAGTCACATGATTGGAATACAAAGAATTCTTAAAGAATTTAACTTGTGCATTTTAATTATTTAGAAAAATTCTCTGTTAGGGTAAGAGAATCGCACCTAATTTTCAAATAAGGGCAACAATTTAAATATTTTAATATACCTTTTCCAGAAAGCTACCTTTTTTGCATCAAAATCTCAAAGTCTATGCATCTTTCTATTGTTTAGGAAGCTCACACAACTGAACACTATTAGCATTTTGTAAGACAACAGTACACTGAATTCAAGTGCTTTCTCTCAACTGTTCTGTCTCAATTCAGCTCTACTCCGTTAGAGACCCCAGCTACGCTCCAAAAAATTATTTTCAGGTTTTATTTTTCTGTTCCACTCTCCACTCCTGGCTTCATAATTGCATCAAATCATTTGAAGATTAGAAAGAAAAGAGTGCTTTCAAATCCATGGATAATATATCTGGAACTGTCATTATGACTCTTCTAAGTATAACTTGAAAGAAATAACTGAAGCTATTCACGTGTGATCCTGCTAACCTCTACTCATCTCTGAAGCAGGACAGAAGGTTTCTTAGTTGATCTTATCTTTCTTTGCAGAGCTCTGGAGTATATCTTTCCCCAATCTGTAAAAGGCCAAAAAAGCCATCAACACTATTTTCTTTCAGTTTTGGCCTGAAGCCTATGCTGGACAAGTGTAATATCCAGAGTTGGAACTGATATGCAGCAAACATCCAAGTAGCTTGCTAAAGAACAGGAATGCCACATGCTTAACTTCATAATTTGCTAAACATCAGAAATTCCAAGCAATCTACTTGAAAGAACTGTTAAGTCTGATGATAAAGAGGCTTTCTTCCCAAACTCTGTTTTTACAGAAATAAGTCTTTTTAATAGAAACAAGACTATAGTTATAAGAAACTATCAAAATTAAAACTCTAGCTTTATTTCTTTGAATTCTTGATGGGGAAGGGGGTCCTTCTTTCTCTACTAGTCAATGGCAATAATATTTCTAATGTGACCACCTTCCATTTAAGGCATTTATGGTCACAACACAGTTCAAACCACATTCAGAGTAAAAATGAGTAAATATGTAAATAAGATATTGCAGATATACTTATTTTTACTGCAAATAACATCTGCAATTAATAGTCACTTTACTTTTTCTTTCACATATATGCAATTAATGTCTGGGCACCTGAAATTCAAACCCAACTGTCCTGTTAAAACTGACTTCTCGCTATTTTCGTACTTTTAGTGCCTTAGCTCAATACTTTTCAAATGTTTATGCACGATACAGCTCATTCAAACCAAACGTACTTACCAAAAAAAGGCACACAAGGAGGATTAATGGACCTGAGTTTTGCCAAGTATTTCTTATAATGATCCTCACTCAGCTCATAAGCTTCTTCTAAAATCTTCTTCTGGCGACTTGGAATTTGCTAAAAAGAGAGATGAGACAGGTTGTTTGGAAAGACAGGGTAAAGGTGTAGCCCAGCAACAATACTGAGAGTAATGGCCTCCCACTGATATTTAAATCCATGACCATGAGGACAGTGTCCCACCATCTCAGGATTTTGCTACCTTTTCCTGCCTTTCTTAAGTGAGGATTGATTTCTTGCTTCTGAAACCAAGAAAATAACCCCTCTCTATTACACCCTGATTGATTCATTTGTTGGGGCATTTACCTTCCTTGCTCCTTCTTTGAAGGACACGCTTACTGAAAAGACAGGCATTTAGTGTAGCTAAGGTGCACTGCATTACACTTCTGTACCAAAAATGGAAAACATTTCACTGTACCTCAAACGTGTGATCCAACCTATACACTGCTGCGGAGTTCATAGCACTGACAATCTCAAGGACACCATTAAAGTTGTTTAGCTCTTGAAAAACTTGCAGGATCTCAATTATCCGGCTCACTACAATTACTCTTTCCTCTAGGTTTTCTGTTTCTACAATGCATCTAAATACACAAGAACATTTGATTTTGTATTGAAGTGTTGACGAGTTTTCCAAAGTCAAATATTAATTTGTAACACAAACAAACCTGAAAAGCTTATCAAATTACTTGACACAGTTTTGAAAATGTTTAGAGAATAAACATTTGAAAATATTCTAAGAATAAAAAGCTGAGAGCATTATGGTAAAATTCTTGCAGGGACCAGCTGTAGCATCTAAACATGGCTTAAAACTGGAATTCTCTCAGAACAGAATTTTTCACAGTATACTTCTAAATGGACTGTAAATGTTCAGAAATGGACTAGGTGCAGATTCAGGAAAGTCACTTACTTTTCAAACCACAAAGTGAGGTTAGTTGTATGCCTTATCATTTTGAGAAGGTTGGGAGAATTAATTTCTTTATCTTCCTTCGTCCACACACTTCCAACTAGTTCAGATGGCTGCACAGCTCTAGAAAAGTAGATGCATGTAGCAAAAAATGTAATTAAAAGCAGGAAAGAAGATACCAGTTTCCCAAAAACTCTTTATTTCCAGTGAATTTGGAATTAATATTTGGAAATAAATTCTTAAGGTATCACTTCTATAATATTAGGCTCCCCACATGACTAAGTGACTGGTATTTCTATGCTTCTTTTTCAGTGTGTAAATATTTCCTAGTTTATTTGACTATTAACCACCTCTGTTCATCTAAATGAAGAATGAAGCCTACATCTCATTCACCATAATAAAATGTGAGCTTCCAACGTCTGAACAACCTCTCACAGACAGCTGGTGAGATCTGACATGGTCCATAATTTGCTTCACAAACTAGGATATGAAGAAAACTGATTTAATTAATGTTCATACTTCTCAAAGGTTGATCTACTCAGAAAATATCAAGAGAAATCTGCAGCACAATGCAATTAACAGTATGCATCAGTCACATGTACTGCACGTTAACTTGGGGAGGATAAGGCAAATATTGGTTTTTAGAATTTTTTTCTGAAAAAATAGCAATTAATATACAGCATTGGTAAAGTCCCTTGACCTACCGTGGGGCTTCACAGCAGGGGCCCGCAGAAACAATTTCATGCTGGAGAATATTTTGGTTTGTGTCATGTGTTTTTCAATGGAGGAAAGTTACCTGTAAAAATCTGACTCAAGTAAAGTGAGCTGCCGAGCAATTTCTATTGGATGCAAAGTGAGCAAGTCAAAAGTCTCTGTGTGTCCTGGTTTGCTTATGTGCCATTCAATTGCCGGAGGTGGGCTCTCAAAAGTAATGTTGTGACTTGGCCCAATGGCTTGTGCCTGCTTTTTCCGGTTGATTATCTTTGTGATCGATTCAACCCATTTCTTCATCGCTTTGCCTGGCACACAGAGAGAAAATTACTATTTAGTTACTCTTAATACTGTTTTTCCAAAGAGGTCAATATAATTTAGAGATCTTTGGATTTAAACCCAAAATCTACTAAACTGAAGCAGCCATATATTCTTTAGAAGTGCATAAGTGGTGTTCTCACACAAGTCTCAAAGCATTCGAACATATAAAGAAGAATTCCTCAACAGCCAATACTGAGCACACCAAGTTTGCTCAAGCAATTCAGAACACCCAAATTGGGCTCCTGCTCCACATCAGGTGTTTTCCTTTCTTTTCTGACTTTACAATGAGTTTATGGGAACCAAAAATTATGCCCAAAATGCACTTCTGTAAACACCCTGAACTTTATACTTTGGGCAAGAGTACATGCTTACCTCAGATAACATAGAAGGGCACAATAACAAACAGGGAGAAGCTTCTCCCTCTACTGCATTTAGCATCAAAACTCAGAATAAAACCCAAAGGCCAAATGCCTGTTTAGCTCTACACTGTAAGGATTTCATTCATGAGATGGCAAGTCCATTGAAAATTCACCAGTAATCCACATTAAACTAGCTGGCTCATTCTCCCCCTCTTTTCAATTGCTAAATAACCATTAAATACTTCTCCAACATAATATTTTCCTACAAACTGCTCATATAACTATCTCAGTTTTTCTTACAAGGGAACAGGAAAGGTCTGTACAGTCACAACTGGAAGGTATCCTACAGGTCTAATATGTACTGTGAAATAGCTGGAAAACCTTTGTTTCAAAGAAATAGTGGTTTACACCATCAAACTTTTACAAAAATTACCCGTGTATAGTTTAAGAGGGCAATCAAAGCAATTATTCTGTCTTGATCTTTAATCAGTTCTTATTATTTTGCATTATTTCAGTTCCTTTATAACAAAACCAATACTTGTTTAGCAGGATGTAAATAACATTCATTCTTCTGAACAGGGGCCAAACTTTGAATAATAGTGTTTTGGGTTTTTTTCTTTTAAATTAAGATTTATTTAATGTTCTTTGTGAAGCATTTAATAAGCAGCCAGTCCTGTTTATCTGCTCAGTGAAAGGAAAAGGGATCCCATTCAATACCTTTGAAAAGGGATGCTTTATGATAAATGCCAGCACTTACGAAACCATAAGTACCTCTTACTGTTCCAATGAATTCCTCCAAACGTTGCAGAAGATCAGCATCTCTTTCAAAGTCATAGAAGTGGTGTTCTACCCAGTGTCGACATACATTTAATACACTGCAAAAGTGTAAGGATAAGTAAGCACTCTACAATACAGTCTATCTTCATGTCTAGCATTTCAAGGCTTTTAGTAGGCGAGGGCTCACAGGAATATTAGAATCAGTAGACCAAGTGCAATTATTCTACTGTCTGCATTTCATCAGTAACCAGCTATAAGCATTTTTCTACTTTAAATTCAGAGAAGTCAGAGTAATGCTGCTGTTGATAAAAAGAACATTATCTAAAATGTTCTCTACCTACATCTTTGTGGCACACTTATGCTGTATAGCCTTGCAGAAACATGAATTGAAAAACAATGGCAAGTGTAAGAAACTAATTTGCACACTAGTAGTCTAAAACTCAGCACAAGCCTTTCCCAAGGCTTTTCATGCCGTAAATTAAAATTCCCACCAGGTTTTCCAGTAGCAAGGTCAAAATGGCTGACTTCCCATGCACGCTCTCTATCAAAGCATGTATAAGAAAGGCTGCTCGTATCACAAAGAGCCACTGCATCCAAAAGATGGTACTTCAAACGACTTAAAGGAAGTCAGTTTGGCTCACATGGATGCAATACTTACCGTAGCTGCACAGGCTGAATGTACTCTTTCCTAAATCTTTTTAACTCTGCACTAAGAGGCTGGTCTCCATTCTCCATAGCAATACGATCGGCTTCTGTTGGCTCAGGCTCTGGAATTTCAAATCTAGCACAGAAGATGGGTATAAGCACTAGGCTCCTATTACACTGATCTTACTCACAGCATGCATGAATAAAATGTTGATTAAAGATAGCTCAAAATTCAGAACGCTTCCACACGTCAGAATCTTATGTCTTGGTAAGCACATAGGAAGATTTGCTAAATTCAGTAATAACACAGATTTCAAAGACAAAACTGCAGGATGCTGGAAGTTACTGGAGCTACCTGAACAACCCTAAAGCTTCTGGACATAACTTGCATGTTTTATTTGCCATTCTTGAATCTGACAACTTTTTAAAAAGTGTTTGGAGTGAATCAAAACCAGCTGGAAAACAAGAATCTTACAAACTCTACTCCAAGTAAAAATTAAAACTAAAAAAAATTAAAAAAAAAATAAAAAAATAAAAAAATTGCACTTTGTATGAACAACATTTTTAACAGTGGCATACCTTTCTATTAGCAGACTCAGCAACTCTTGAGGTTTACAGAAGGATCTATATGTTGTGAGAAAAGTCCGAACAAAGTTGGGATCTAAGATAAAGAATAATTTTATGCTCATGTCAGCAGTTACCTAATTTTTTTTATACTTTAAAGTAACTTTAGGTATCCTTTAAAATTAAGGATGTTGGCCTGTCAATTTACAGAGAAGATGATGTAAACCAAAATTGCTTTGGTAACAATTCAGAACCTCTTAAAATAGCAATACAAAGCAGAATTTAAAAACAATTTTTATTCTGTTGAAAATTCAAAACAATGACTTTTTCTTTCCCTTCAATTACTGAAAGACTGGATTCTTTTTCAACAACTTTGAAAACAATAAATAAATGATTTTATTTATGAGCCATCTAGTAAACAACTTTGTTTTTGACAATGATCAGGACAAGATAACTTAAAAGACACAGGTAACTTTGCATTGGATAGAACTGGCCTCTTCAAGGGGAGAACCTTAAACTGGTACAAATGATAACCAGTCGTGGTTAAAGCAGGCTAGATATTTTTTCAACTGACAGCTATAGTTCGAGGTTATATTTATTTTACTTCAAGAAAATCAACAGATTTCATTTAAATTGACTAATTACATGTCAGTTCATGTAAAATATTCAAATGTGTTTTAAAAACAAGTGAGCATTCAAAACAGAAAACCGAAGTGTCTCCCTTAATTACAAAAGCAAAACCATTTGTTTTCAAGTATGAGGAAATGCAGTGACAGCACACTGGCACTGCACAGAGCTGACTAGAAACAAGGTTAACATTGCTATTGCTGAACAAAATTAATGAGCAGGTTGCAATGGCTTTGCATATTAAATCCATATACAGAGTTTAAAAACAAACCCCAATTGGTAATTTTTCTAACACAGAGTGACCGAAGAGGAGCACACAAGACTTGAAGCAGGAGTTCCTATAGGCTGTAATGAAAAAACTGCCTGCATTATTTGACCTAACACTGTATTTAGCCATTAGACTTGTTTCCTGGAATACGGGTTTTTAAGAGCTTTTTTAAAATCACCCTTAACTATTTACCAGCATCTTGTCCATTTGAATGAACATTCTACCTTTCTTAGATCCTACTAAGCTCTTCATTTGGGCAACAGTTTACTGTAATGTGTTGTACAGATTAACAGTATATTGTGTAACACAGCATTTCTTTGCATTTCTGTTGTACACTAATTCCCATTTCTTAAACAATTGACTGTTCTGCTTTACCATCTCTATGTCCTTCAATACTCCATTTTTCTTATCATAACGCCTCTCCCACCTCTCCTTGAAACTGTACAGTCTAAAATCCTTTTCAAAGGCAAAACTCCAAATCCTTCTGCACGAAGAATGTCATCCCTGTCCCCATCATCCTCATCATGAAAATACACAATTTTTGTTGTCCTAAAAAATAAGTACAGAAGTAAGCACAGTAACTCATGTTTTCACAGCTTGCATTCTGTACACAGCATCCACCCGAAACAGATTTTGTCTACATGAAAAAGCAAGCCTCCATAGCAATTAACATTTTCAGATCACTGCAAGCTCTGAGTCACAGCTATTGTTATTTACAGGTAGGGTCAGTGTTTAAATCCACAATACATATTGAATTTCAAATGAAGTAGATCAGCAAATCAAAGATAACCTTGTTATCTTACTAGCAAAATCTGTAACTCAAAATAGTGTACAATATATGAGCAAGTGTTAAAAAAAATACAGACAACACTAGTTAGTCAGGATGTCTGCTCATGTGATAATTCTCTCTTCAATACAGCCAATTTGAAAGCTAAAAAAGAACAATAACTTGTTCTACAAGGATTTATAAATAATCACCCTTGAATTCCTTAAGAAAGGAAACGGACACTATGATGACGCACAAGCACTCTTAACATATCAAAGCTTTAAAAATAGAAGAGCACTGCCCTGTAGATAAAAAAAATTGCCACGACTTTCAAATCTTGCTACCACCTAACCCAGCTGCTCTTACAACAAGAATCAGGCAAAGGAGGAGATAATGAATGCAGAAACACATTAAAACAAGGAAAACCCTCCAGAACATGCAAATAGGGTCAGAACCTGAATTTCTAATTGAAGGGCAGTGTCTCTCATGTAAAAATATATGGAAAGCTGCTTTTGCAGAGGAGATTTCTCCCTATTTTGCTGCTCCACCGCAGGATGGTTTGAACAGTCTGCTGCACCTTGCGGCCAGGTGGCCGTCAGGGCTGTCTCCCTGTCCCAGCTCTCATGGTGGCTGGATGCCTCCTACCCCCGGCAGCACTGCTTCGTTACAGCTAAGCTACCGGGCTGTCCCTGTTCCACAGCAAAACAGAGAAATATTTCAGCTGATAAGCTGGTTTGTGCATTGTCAGGGAGGTGAGGGAAGAAAAATAAAAGGTCCAACACCCGTATCTACAAATGAGATGGACTGTGTAGATCTTCTCAGGCGACAAAAAAGTTGAGTTGATTTGATTACCATGTGAACACAGCCCATATACTCCTCAAATTGCAACTAATAAAACTGCTCTTCAGCTACTTGCAACAAATTGGTACCACTTCTGCAATTTTATCTGTAATTGTTCCTTATAGTATTTCACCTACAAAGACAAAAACCTCGTATTTACCATAGCTGTGACTTCTCTCTCTTTAGACTGTCAGATCAAGGGCTGCCATAACCAGTCACGCCGTATTTGAGAAAAGTCACCTCAGAAAACCAAGGGCTTTCTATTCTGGCATATGAATATAAAGTCAATAAATTCTTTTAAGATTACAATCACACATACACAATCCTATGTGGGGCAAGAAAAGCACTTCTACAGTCTGTAGCTGTTTGGCTAGGTATCACCAGAGTACTCATCTTCCCACGTCTCCAAGCAAAACAGAAGCCTTGAACTCAGCTGATACATGTATGAAAGAAGAGCTAAAGGGTCACTGTGGAAAGTTGCTGCCCTACTCACTGCATCTCATAAAATGCAACAAAACACTGAATGATTTACATAGTAAATGGACCTTGTTTCCTGTACAACAGAGCATTTTTGGCTGAGTCACTATATCTCTATTTCTTTGTTCCCCTGGAAAAGACAGCACAGAATGGTTAGAACAATGACATTTTTCCTCATAGAAAACCAATTATAAACCAGAAAGTATAGAATGAAAGATAAGGGTGTCGAGAAATGACATGCAACCTAGCAATTCAGCACCAGGTCCATGTACGTTGCACTAAAATCTTTAAGTCTACAAAGACAGGCTAAATACATCACAAGACAACCATTTTTATTCTTCTGGTCAAGCTCTTTCAGCCTATCTCACAGTACCCATGTTCTCAGTTTTGTCATATAATAGTTTGGTCAATGTCACACCTACCTACAATGTTAGGCTTCAAGCAACCTACTTACAGCTATATTAAACAAGGGTTGTTACAAGCAGGGATTTAAATGACTGTGGACGAAGGTGGATCTAATCAATTGACCTTGACAATTCTTCCTTGATGTCCTATGTGGTAGAAAGGCCAAAAAGACACGCAGATGCAAAAAAACAATACAAGAGACATATTTCAACAAGCCACATGTTCCTTAAGAACAGGCCTTTCTGTTTTATGGAACCAGAGAATGTAGTTTGTGGCTCCCTGGACAGAGACGATGCATGGAGAGCACTGCTAGCACTTGGAGCAATGCCAAGGCTACAGCACCAAAGTCCCAGCGCATATGGAAAGAGCGATTCTCAATGGTGTGCAAGTTAGCCAAAGCAAAGCAAATGTTCACAACGGCACTAACGAAGTACTATTTTGGCTAATTCTCTGCCAAATACAATGCTAGCTTTAAAAAAAAAAAAAAAAAAAGTGTCTTCCTTTCTCTAAGGCTGAATTGTTTTATTTTAACTTCCAAAACCATAAAATTATGTCATAAATCATGCCTGTAAAATTCAAAGCCAAGAGCTAAAAGTTTATAAAGTTACAAGAAAATGAAGACAGGCACAAAACTGCTCTGGTAGAAACTGCCAGCATGATATTGCATTTGGGTTTCTAATAAATGTTAGGAAAGCTCAACTGAAGGAAATATGGAGAAGAGCAATAAAAGTAATGGAGTAAACAGATGTATTTACAAGCATTTTAAAAATAAACAAAAGTACTAAGCTACACTAATTATATTCTGCTTACTCCCCACTTCTTCCAAACAAATATTCCCGGTCTATGCAGGGTATCCAGGACTGAGCTGCAGAAGAACAATTTAGGAGTAAAAAGAAAGGGAAAAAAAATGTCTACAGTTGAATATCAGAAGCACTAATACCAAGATGCATGAAATTTTAGAATAACTGACATACAGGTAGAATCAAAAAAATAACAAAAAAACCCCAAGCCCAAGCCCATGCTTTTCAGCACAGCATAGGAAAATCCTGGGAAATTATCAAGAAAAACTCCACACACTGAGGCTGGACTGGATGATCACATCAATGCCTTTGATTTATCTTCAGCACAAAGAGAAACTTGAAGTCAAAAGTCCTTAAATCAAATCCCCACTGAAATTCTGATTAAGGCAAAGTTCTGAGGACAAATTATGCAAGTGACTTGTTTCTAGCAAGCTGATATTTGGTCTTTTCATTACATGCCAGCATGGACACAGGTAATAGCTGATAGAGTACAACCCGTAACTGAAAATACTGGGCCCATAATTCTCTCCCGCAATGCTGGCACTTCATGTGCCACCCAGCTTTGGAAGTCTCGAGGGAAGGCAATTCTAGTAGCCTGTGGCATACAGGAAAAAGTATTGTCTAGAGCTCAATTCCTGCAGGCCCCTGCCCCCCATCCCTTGCATGAGAATAACCTTATGCACATGCATATCCCACTACTTTCAGTCAAACAGGATTCATATTTTTAATCGCTACAGTTACAAAGGTGTGTATTTAGATCTCAAAACCTTAACTCAAAAAGCACGTTAGGATATGTGCACTGCAAAGCATATTTGCTTTCTACACACTTTATATTTTGCTGCATGTATTTAACACAGAAAGAGAAGCACCACCTTGAGTTTTGGCTATATAAATGAAGTGCCTCACCTGCATACATGTGGTAAGTCAGCCTCTCGATCAGCTTGACAACAGTTCCTGCCTTGATGATGGGGATTCCAGATTTGGGCTGCATGTTTTCTTCAAACACAATATTCTCTTCAGAGTCGGGTTCTGCAAATCTATAAAGCTCAGGATTTGGAAATCTCATCTGCTCCTCTTTTTCTTCCTGCAACATTGTTACATCCAACATCCTTTCTAGCGTGCTTCTATATTGCAAAGATATCAATGCTGCCATCCAGTTGTTTTTCTCTTCAGCTGATTTAGCAGCAAAAATAACACTGTTCTCATCTTTTAAGATGATTTCAAAAGCATGTCTGTACTCATTAGTGTCGTCTTTATCGTTGATTTGTACCTTTCGCATGAAGAACTTTTCTTTCAGACGATATTCTGCATTGCTAGCACCAGGAAGTCTTGGTTGCCCGTGATTTGACTTACAGCAAATCATCAAGCCATCAAATAGAAATATGTGTCTCTCGTGCTTTGCTCCTACACGCGTGAGTGTTCCTTCCATGATGAACTCGTTACAGCATTGTCCAATGTCCTTACCCTCCCAACCATCAATATTTTTCTGGATTTCATTCATTTTCTTAATTGCTAGCTGTTTCCCCTTCATCTGCTGAGTATAGAATCGGCATGCAGATTCACTTCAGTGAAGGATGTGGGAGAAAGGCAGCCTATTAGTGTACGTGTATTTAAAAACCACAACCACCACTAACAGCAAAAACACAAGATCATCTTTCTGAGTGGTGAGAATTCCACTGAGAATGCAATTTCAGCACTCAGTATCAGCACTATTGCAAGTCGACTAATGTTTCTCTTAAGTACCTCATCTGATAAATTTTCTACTTATTTTCTACACAATAAATGTTTTACCTAAACACAGGCAAGCCGTGAGTGCTTCTTAGCCTAACAAACCACTCATTTCCATAGCTGACAAACAATTTTAGACTGCATTAATTTGAAAGAAGCACATTCAGAGAAAATAAACTGTTAAATGCATTCATGTCCAAGCCTAAAGATTACACTTTGCAGCACAGAACTTGTTTGACAAAGAAAATACTGAAACAATTTTAAGAGCAAAAGCAAAGTTTTAACATGTTTAAATAACTGCACAAAATCAAACAGCAGATAGTATAATCCAAGAATTTGCTACAACAGTGCAACTAAGTACTAGTTATCTATGCATCTATGTCTATTATCCAGTGGTAATTTTAACTAGCCATTGCACAAAAACCCCTTCAGATTAAGTAGTTACAAATTCAAGAACATTCCCTTCTAATCACACAGAAATGTACTTTTACAATATTTTTAGGTGGATATTTATTGTCTGAGCATAATTAACCCACAAATACCATAACTTTCTACTTACCAGTGAATTCTCAGAACGTTTCAACTACCAGTATGCAAGGACACATAGAAATTAGAACGGTTTTAAAACAATAACAAATTATCTTGGCTTTGATGTCACTTCCTCTGAAAAAGCAGGCTTGTCACAAACTATTTTGTTCATTGTTTACTAAAAGAGGAAACTGGGAGCCCTGGATTTATAGCAAAGCATTAAGAGCAGAAAGCAGGAAAAATGGAAACATGTTTACCTAAGCCTTCGTTTTGCAAGGCTTTTGGAGCATATCCGTTCCATACTGCTTTGAAGATTTAGTAGGGCAGTTATTGCTTGCTTTAAGCACTCTTTATCCTCTTCATCCTCACTTTTTTCTTCCAATTGCTGTGAACATTGAAAGTCAAATACAAAAAGTGTTACGAGTATTCAGGTACACGCAAATCCAAAAGTCTGACCTAGGAAGAAGAAATCCAACCATCTGCTGATTTTGCATGCTCCTGCTTGTTATTAAAGTTAATGAAATAACCAGGTGCATTACTGACACAGAGGAGAGAGAGAACTGTCTGCTAAGAGCTTAATCTCAGTAAAACGAGAGCAGCAGTCACTAGTCCCCCAGATACCGACGCACTCAGGCACACGTTATTTACCTCAAAACTAGTTTGATTTACCTCACCAAAAAAAGAAGCCATTATAGGTGTTAAATCTTAAGAGGAACAAGTGAGGAAAGACATCCCCATACATACCTTTCTACAGCACAAGATCAAAGCTGTGGGACGTCTGTACATTTTTAACACGTATAAACACTCCTGGAACAGGCAAGCTGGACCTAAAGCTAAGCAAAACTCCTTCATCGCATTTATAAACAGAAGATTACAAGGGCTCTCACCTCACTAACAACAGTCTAATCAATAATTCAGGTTGGAAGGGACCTTGGAGATTATCTTATCCAACCTCCAGCTCAACTGCAGAGCCAACACAGATCAGGTTGCCTTGGGCCACATTGAGTTTTGAATTGCTCTCAGGATGGAGAGGCCACAACCTTTCTAGACAATCTGTTCCAATGTCTGAAATTCCTCATGGTGAAATTTTTTTTTCCTAATAGCTTATCAGGATTTCCCTTATTGACTTTTCATAGTGGAATATGTGGAAGCACTATGCACCTGCGAGAAGCATTTCTCCATCTTCCCCACCCCATCACACAGTCAAAGACAGCAGGAAGGTTTCCCCTCCTTTTCTCCAGAATGAATAAGCCCACTCCCCCAGCTTCTCCTTCATCACATGCTCCATTCCTCACGTCATCTTGACAAGCCCCTCCAGTGCCCTTGTTTCAGTACACCAATGTCAAGAGGAAGCCCAAGCTGGATGCAGCTCTCCCGATGCAGCCTTGCCAGTACTAAACAGGTAGGAACCGCCGCTTCCCTCAACCCGATGGCTACACACTCGCTAATACAGCAATACAGGCCTTTGTGGCTGTAAGGGTGTTCTGCTGACTTGTGCTCAGCTTATTATCCACCAGGACTGTGATTTTTTTTCATGCAAAAAAAAAACAAAGGGGGAAAAAAACAATAACCAGAGGGATGGTGGGGAGAAGTAAATGTTCTTCCTCCATGGAGGGGCTGCTTGGCTGTTCATCAGAAAAGGGCATCTAACCGTGGCCAGCTTGTAAAACCAGGGTACAGAAGTCCCTATCTGAATACACGGCTACATTAATGCCTTCATATACTAACTCAACTTTTCTTAAAGGACAAAAAAATATAATAAAGTTATAAAGTAAAACTGGGCGAGAAGGGTTAATACTAATATTTTTTGTCTAACTATCGCTGTGACTGATAAGTTTTATAAAACAAGATCTGCCATGTTTAAGATTTTTGTCTTAAATCTTTGTTTAAGCATTGAAATGTTTCACGTCATAGTGAAAAAATTGTTGACTACAGCTGTGGCTTAGACATAAAACTGAGATAACAACTATTTACAGGATTATTAAGAGACAAGCGTTTCAGACACAGCAACAACCGACTCCACGCAATTGAGAGATTTGTTTTGACAGAGATGGTGAAAGTGAAGCGCCAGGCTGGCATGAGCCAGAATAACAGACACCCTTGGAAACAGTACAATTGCGCTGTTTGCTTCCAGTATGAAATATAAGTATTGTCCTCCGAAAGCCAACTGAATACAACATATTCATGTTTGACATTTGAACGGGTCACAGAGTAGCATTAATTTTTTCCCTGACCAGAGTTAATCATTCAGTGCGATAGTTGTCAATGCCAAAGACTATTTTATTTGTGTTTTCAGCCATAAGGATGACCACAAGGTTTATTCTAGGCAGCTTTGGTTCATGTAGCATAACCTGCCATACTCTTGACCTAAGTGGCATTAGGCATGAGTGCCTACCGATGTGACAACCACTGAAATAGGGCTGACAAGGCACCACAACAGGCATTACTTCCCGAAAGGTCTCGGGGAGAATACATCACTCCAAGAAGGAACAGACTACCCTCGTCACATTCCTCCACTCTCTAGATTTAACATAGAGGGATCACCTTCCCTTTGCTTCAGTTATGCACTTCATCTAGGTTTAGAGAGGACTTCAGACAAATGACGCAGGTGCAGCACCACTGGCAGAAGTCCTGAAAGCAAGCTAAGAAAAACATTTAACTATGTCTAAGACTTGTCATCTTTCCTGCACAAGAGGTCAAAGGAGACTCTTCACCTTGCGCACTGCCTCTTTGCCAACTTCCATCAGAGGAATTTGGCTGGATTTCCTGTCATCTTTGGGTAGCCACCCTTCAACAATGGACAAGGTTGTTTTAGCCTAGTCTCCTTGAAAACAAGCTTTATTAGATCCTACTATATTCTGCCATTTGCTTGTAAGGGTACCACAGGAAACAGGGTAAGGAGCAAAAGGCATGTAAAACACAGGACAAAAATCGATGAAAATTAGGCTCAACATGCAACAAAGCTTATGAAATTATTTCCTTATTTTTAATAGTAAAAGAAGAAAGTTTCTGAAATTTGGAAATATCTCAAAAGAAACCCATGCAAATTTAGGTTAACGTGTATAAGGGGAGTGCTAAACCAAACAAACAGAAAAATAAATGCCTATAAAGTAATTGGGAATCTTCTCAATGTAGCACCTTATCAACTCAAATATCTGGAAAAAAATGACTCCCTGTACATTCTCTTCAGAAACAGACTGGTACAGATCAATGTTCATTACTGCAACACATTCTGCTCCTGTGTTGAGTTTATAAAATGCTTTTTACAGCAATTTCTCTCCAGTGCAAAAATTTTGGTATTCATCACAGGAAAGTCCATGTCCAAAAGCAAAATATATGTTTGTGTACAGTGTTGGAGAGAAATCAATTGTTTAAGACAAACATTTCCCCATCAGGATCCATTGGAAGTAACCGGTATTTCCAACTGTATATACAAACTAAATCAAAGTCCAGTGAGTGTAATTACGCTCCAGGTTTAACATTTAGAAAGCAGTGTGTAGAAGTATGCATCTTCTTAAGTGTAAAACCAACACAAATGGCAAATCAGACAGTGCTGTGTACTGTGAAGACACTTCTCCGCACACAGAAAAGGAATGTGAAAGTTTATATTCTAACATTGTATAATTACCATAAACTGCTACCAAAAACAGTCTTAGTCAGAACTGAGCTTAAATTACAGCAATGACTTTCATCTTACACTGCCCCCAGACAGTTTGGAAGAGGAGGTTATGGAAAGTGAAATGGCATCACTGGAAACGCATCCAAGTTTCTCTGCAAATCCCACCGATTCTTCTATAGCTGTGCAGTGCCCCCTAACGAAGGAATCGGGTAGATGCTAAATAAAAGTGGCTTGTTTTGTTAAGGTAAAGTGTCATGTGAAGAATACTTTATTATTATGGGAAGAAGGTGCAGATTTCTGATTATCAGTATTGTAGTTGTGGTTTTTAATAATCTTATGAGAAAATCTTGGTTTATAATGATTGTAATGATTCACAATACTATATGCGCAGTATCCTGGCCATTCAAGGAAGACAAACTTGGAAAATAGACTGCTAAGGGAAGTTTCCAATAAAAAAAAGTACTCTACATTCTAGGCCATGAGCTCTGAAGATATATCAAGAAGTGGAAGACAAGGTATTTTGTTCTACGTGTTGCATAACACAAGGGTTAGATATTAAAAAAAAAACCAAACAGGAAATTCCAAATAGATACAAAAGAAATCCTCCTCATGCAGTGCAAAATTAGACTATGGTGGTCCTTCTCTTACGCTGTCAGGGAAGTGTCTATCTAGAAAGACAATGACAGAAAATACATTTATACTTATGCTGAGAATATGCAGATATAACAATACTAGTAGGTGTCATGATGTATATAAAATCTTGTACTTCAGGGCTTACATCACAATCTAGACTTCTGTTTTCCTAGAAGATTATTCTAAATCTAACCACTGAAAGTTGTGAACTGCAAGTTCCCCAGTTCACCTGGGAAGAGAGATCACAAATCAGCTTCTATACACAAAAGACAACAGCATATGGGAGGCAGGGAAATCACAATTTGCTTAACTTAAGCTTAACTCAAGATCACTTGATTGTAGGTGCTAACAATACTCACTGCCCCTCAAAACATCAATTCAAGAAGTTTAGCGCATAAGTGGTCCCATGTTAGAAGTGAAAGCTGCACACCACAGTACTCAGAACGAGCTCAAACTAGTGCTGCTTCAGAGAAACCTCTTCAAAACCCACTATGTAATTTCTTCAGACATCCTGAAGCCCACAGCAAGGCAACAAAACACTTGCATAGCTGGCAAAGCAAGCCTGATCTGCCGTGTTACCCAGCTATCTACTCTGTAGGGAAATGCAACATAAGTAAGCAACACTCATGAGAACTTGAAGTACACTAACACCAGTTACTCCAGCTTCTGTTCTAATGCCTCACCATTTTTAACATGTTTCTGAGAACACGGTACCTACAAAAAGGCAATCCTGAAACAGGATATTTTATGATCAAGAATAAAAACGAACAGGGTTTCTCCTGTGACAAATGCAGGCAGGCAGGTTTTACGGCATTTTGCTATAAAACAATCCTGGAAGCTGGCTCAATAGCATTGAGCTGCCCAAGAGCTCTTTCTGACTTTTTGCAATTCCTCCAAATAATAAAAAACTCAGCCCGAAGCAGCAGTATGCTGGGAAAAGTGCTCTCAGATCCAGAAACTTTAATTTTTAGAAAGCATCAGGAAATCATCTGGAACAGCAAATGGGGACAACTGCACAGAACGCTACACGCTTCTGGAAAAATGCTAGCAGTCTAAAAGGCACTTCACACTTGAAGCTTAAAGGAAACTCCATGTGCCATATTCCTGGATATACATACACAGCTTTAATGCATTGGAATTTCAAAAGTCATTTCGTTTTCATATAAACTCAGACATGAGCACAGCGCAGTAAATATATGCATATATTTAGAAAAATGTTTATTTAGATTTACATTACAGCAGGACTGTTATTTGCATTGAGTGGAACAGAATTTAATATATTACTGAGTTAATGGTAAAAGCTTTTTCTCCACTCAAAGTTTAACTATGCCTTCTCAGTTTAATTAAAAAGTTACATTGAAGCACATAATCTTACATAAACATGTCAAATATCAAACCTCAAATATCAGATAGTTAGTAACAAAAAGCCTCCAGCATTCTCTTGGAAGTACATTTTAAAAGAAGCTAAAAAGCCCTCATCTCTTATTTCACATTAAGTTTCAACTCGCATAATGTAAAATATGGCCAGCCCATTGGGAAGCAAACTGTACAAGTAAAGCATTGAAACAGAGGAAAACAAGAAGCATTTCAACTTTTACTAAAAGCTTCCCAGTTCTTTCACAGCTTGACTACACGACTTAAAGTAGATCTCAAAGATGTGTGGAAAATTTAAGTACATCAAACTTTACCTGAGCCCAAAAAAGTTAAACCATTTGGACTAAAGAAACAAGTGAATTTAATGAACTGCTACTTTGATTACTCGATGCTCTTATTTGGGGAGGGTGGGAATGACATTAAAATAAATCCGTTTCAGAAATAAATTACACTCTTCTGAAGTAAGTGCCGTTTTTCAAATCAGGATGGACACTGAGGAAAAGTCAGGAAGAGCTACTCAGAAATATATACCACACAGAAGTCCGTCAGTTGATGTTTCACCAATTCAACAGTTCAAAGTTGTCCATAACAGGCTTTTTATGCGGCCAATTTGCCACTAGCATCCCCATGAATGGGTACAGCCTCTCAGGAGGCTATATTTCAGATTCAGTCTGCTCAAGTGCTACTATAGCCTGCTAGGTATTTCAACTGGTGTCTGCTCAGCAGGAAAGCGTGTATTTTTGCTCTCAGTTTTGGCAGCTGGGAACGGATTCATGCATGTGAGCAACTCTTATTGAGCTTACACAATCGACATTTCCTTCATCAAGGAACAGATAAAAAGCAAAGCCTTGTTTTCAAATAAGTTCCTTGATGTTCTCATAAAACCCTTTCCTAAACATTCAGGCTTTTTGTAGGCTACTAGCTGCCATATATGCATTTTATATGTCCAGATTCCATTACTAGGGAAATGGCTACTTTGTTTACAGGAGACCTTGTCTTCTCAGAGTATGGAAAACCCATTTGCTCTGCATTCTTCAAAAATATGGGCTTTTTTTTGCATATGCTGATGTCTCTTCCACAGCAGATTCATTACCTTTCTGCAACAAACGTACAAGTTCACACAGATCCTTCCAGAGCCTTCATGCTCTGAAATTCTCTTCTTTCTTACTGTCACTTTGGTTTGTCTCATCATTATTAGCAGACCTGCAGAATACATTAGAAATTTAAAATTCATAATTAAGTTGATAACATTTAGTTAGATCAGTATTTGAAATATCACAAAATATTTACCTATGTGCTTCCACACTTGTAACTGAGGTCTTCCATTTTCTTCCCCCAAATTTTCCATCATAGTAAAGACAATTCAAATTGTAAACATCTTCCCTTTCTCTTTTGTAATTCCAAAGTGGATTAAAATCCACTTTCACTGCTTCGACACAATTCAAGTCTGATCTTTGCCAGCCAAGTTTGCAAGGCTGTAGGCTCAACTGGATGGCACCTCTATGTTTGGATAGAAATGAATGAATTTTTGAACACTACGCAAGATGAATTCACAATTTCAGAGATCATTCTGGGAAACAACAGTAGAACCCTGTTGATTTTAAGAGGAACCCTGTTGATTAAGAGAAAACCAGCAGAGGAAATGAGGGATGACAAGCAGAATCCCATCTGTAGGCTTGGTCTACAGAAACCATGAATGCAGCTTGTTGTTTTACTGTGTTTGTTATTTCCTACATCTTTCCATCGGTTTCGACTGAAGATATCAAAGTATTGACAAAAACATAGACCTCTACTGCTATAAGAGCAAATGGAGAAAGCATGCTGGTAGTGGGGCTAAATCCACAGCTCCACGTCCAGAAACATTTCTACTGAAGAAATAAAGTATATGAAAGTCTCAACCATAGCACTACCTCTCTCCAAGAATCTCCTTTTTGTACAGAAGGTGACAGGAATGGAGGCAGGAGGACCGGGAAATATACTACTGCTATTAAAAGACTATATAACAATACAAGTGTATCAGGGACTATATCATAACTGCCACAGTCACAAAAACTAATGTCATCCTACAGGCGTTGAAAATCTCAGCTACAATAAGCTGCTTAACATTCAATCCTCAATGGAGTACTTGTGTCAAAACTTTTTTGGGGGGGGGGGGGGGGGGGGGGGGGGAAGGGATCAAAATTCATCCAAGTTCCTCTAACACCTATCTATTTTCATGAGAGCTTTGCCTTGGGTGTTCAGCATAAGCTGCTGCCACATAAGCTAAACAGCTCTTTACCATCACTAGCAGCAGTCACTGAAAACCAGGAACAGATCACCAGTCCCCTAAACAGTCTGCCCCAATACAGCTCTCCTAATTCCCACAGTACCAGGGAGAATTTGCCCTGCAGGTATTCCTAGAAAATGGATCAGAAAACAGGACTCTGGAACCCTACAGTTAAGCACGTAAGTGAAGTCAAAAGTCAGAGTTCAGTTAGTGTTTCATTTGACTCCCGAAAGAGGGCATCATCTAGATAAGAACAGTCTGGCCCTGTGCCATCCTGCTCCCTGCTTCAAGGGATCAAAGTACAGCATTTGTTGGTCCAGCAGCAGATTGACAATAACACAGCTCAAGTGTCATTGAGGACTGTAAGCAAAGTGGAAGGAGGACTTTTTTACTTCTACTTTTGTAGAAAGTAGCTTTTGCAGAAAAGCAGTTTTAGTGGGATAATGGAAAAAATATTCTCCAAGGTAATTACTTCTCATTATAAAATTCCCTGGAAAGAGACATGTGCTTCTCAAAAGCCCAGATACATCCTGTGTAAAAAGAAAAAAGCTATACAACAGAACATGCAGCCCCATCACAACTCCAGAACAGATGACATAAGTCATTGACAAATGAAGTGATACACATGCGCATATATGTATCTCTGATACGAACACATAGGAAATCCATCAACGAGTACCACAGCTAGAAGGAAAAAAAAATTAAATACATCCTGAATAACTTTTTCGATTAGAGAGTTACCTCAGAGAGCCCAATTAGTTACATTAACAATAACCAAGTTTGTGGAAAAAGTGCACACACATGTGTGACAAAGTTTTCTTTTCCCCATCATCTTCCCTTTGGCTGCCAAACACACAGCTGACTTAAAGCATAAACCCATTAGCATTTAAAGTAGAAAAGCAAAAGAAATGTTGTCAATGAAACCACACAAGCAAGAAAGAAATACAGAACCTCATTTACCTGGCTGTATCACCTCCAACTTCTACCATAAAGCACAACTTCTGTAACTTTACAACACTGCAGTTGTAATATAAGTCTGCATAGCTTAACCACATGAAGAAGTTGCTTAAATTTTTCACCTACTGTCATATTCTAGGAAATCTCTCAGACTTGAGACCAATTTTTACATCACCCCAGCTTTTTCTCCCAAGAAACACTCAAATACGCTTTGCAGTCCTTATCACACACTAGCAACAGTTTGGTCAAGCTACATTTCCTCAAGCAGATAGGCCTTCATCTGTCACAGAGACATAAAATTGCACAGTATCTCCAGTGGATGTAAAAAAAGTCATCCTCATCTACAGTTACATATACAAATACAGGTCAAACAGTAATACTTCTGCTTTTACTTTTATTTCAAAACAGTATTGTACATACAAGTTACTGTGTTTGGAAAGAAGCACACCAGACAAAGTGATTTTGGAAAAAAAAATCCTTTGCTAACACTAAGTAAATACTTTCTTAAAATAATTCATAGCTAGTCTGAATCTGTGATTTTCTGTTTTTAATATTAATGGAAGGAGACTTTAAGAATCAACTAAAGCAAGAGAACCTGTTAATTGCAGTGCCTGTACTAAATACAAGCAACACAATGTTTTGAGACAATGATCTATAATTGCAGATATTGTAAAAACTTTGCAGACTGCCAAAGTTCAACTAATTAAGACTCGGTGATTCTCCACCCTGGGCTGGGTTACACCACTTACAGATGGGATGGTAAACCAACGTCATTAAATTTGTTACACTCTGGATCATGAGCCTGGCTGAAACAAGGCTGAGAATCAAAGTGAAGTCAAAGCCCAGAATAGTTTGGGATGTGTTGCCCAACACAACACACAGCAAGAGGCTTACGGGATCAACCTAAAGATACTTTAGTCCTCAACTACTAACGTTTCACTACCCTGTGCCTTCCCCAGGAACATGTAACAAATTTAATACCATCAGGTTGGGAAAAGGGTGGTTTCTTATCTTGGAAGACCTTGTCAAACCAGAATTTTTTTTTTAAAGTTACATTACCATAGTGAAAGAGGAAGACAAAAAAAAGTCTAATTGAGGAGTATTTCTACTTGAGCTGAATTGCCAGTCAGTAAAGACTGGCAAGTTATTTATCATCTAAGAACAAAGTTCGAAAAAAATAAATAAAACATACTAGATGCTGTTGTGAAATGAAAGCATCCTGAGAATTTAAGATCATTATAGGTAGAATTCCAACTAAAAAAATATTTGCAAAGAGACAAGAAGTTTCCATTCATAAGTCATGGGAGCCAAGTCTGCACCTGGATTTTAAAAAAAAAAAAAAAAAAACAAACAAACCAACCAAAACCAAAAAACAAAAAACACACACACCCCTCTATCTAGCTCTCCTGTTTTCCACAACATATTATTTTATCTAAGTTTATATATGCTTTGAGCCATTCCTACTTGGAAAAAAAGGAATTTTAAAGTAATCTTCTGTTTACCCAAAGAAAGGAAAGAGTATCACACATGCACACAAATTTACAGCATCTGGAACAGTGCCCAATTCAATTTAAAAGTCTTGTAAACTTCTTTCTTCAATAACTCAAGGTCATAAATAACTGCACTATTTGTACCACCCTACCTTTCACTTAAGAGTCCACATTTAGGAAAGCTCATTCATAGTATCTGCAAATTTGCAGAAAAGCAGTCTCATATGAAGCTGCTATTTTATATAGTTAGTTTCTTATATAAAAGTTTGGGGACTTCCAGGTTGGTTGAAGGAAAACACAGCCCTTAGTCATATGCTAATTTTCCAACAAAGTTACAGCAAGGAGCTTCACCTAAAAATAGAATATGTATTTGTGTGTTCCTGGTGCCCTGCCAAACTTCAGGAGGGCTTTAGTTGCTAAATAGGATAACCATCAGTGGACAGAAATTTACTTTTTTTTTAATAGTCTGCATAGTTAGAAGGTAACTTTGAGATGCATTTTAAATAGATAACTTCAAAGTATGCAAGATTACACAACATAGCTCAACAAAAAATGCTAACCCCTTTATCCTTAAATATATCTATATTCAAGAGAAATAAAATGTTTTTTCCACATACTACTTGGCCAACATTTTGTATCTTCATACCAACAGATCCATTTTCATAGCATTTTTAACTTGACTATTCATAGATATGCCTGCGATCACTAAATTGGGTCTCTTACCATACAAAAGAATTCAATACAACCTTGCACCAGTGAAGTTGTCAGGATTATACGGCTAAATAATTCCACCACTACCCTTCCGTAGCAAATACCCTTCTGTGAGGCCATTTTTAAGCATAACCAAGCTGGAATCTGTTTGAAGATTCCAGATACAAGAAAGAAAATGTTATTGCCAGCAGAGACTACTTGAAATAGGAATTCATATGCTGCGTGCACATGTATGTACTAATTGACACAGGGTGGAGGGGGTGTGTGTGTGTAGAGCATGAATGAGAAAAGACAAAAGAAAAGTCTATTACGTAAGACAACACCATGTTCACATGGAAGTATGCAAAGCCACTAGGTACTGCATTTTGAGACTGTGTGATAAAAGCATAATGCAGACAAGCTGTATCATACCTCCCTTCCAATGGACTGTCATGAAAGGAAATGTTTAATATGTTAAAGCTGTCTGAAAAGTCAGACCAAACCCATGAGCTAGACAAACAGATCAAGCATATGTTCCAAAAAAAAGCATGTTATACAAGATGAGCTAAGTGCCAAAGCTGTACGTGTAGATCTGAATCAGTAAAAATGGTGTTAAAACTGTAGACACTTACACTCAAAGATTACCCAAGACAACCAAACAAACATTCAAGAAAAACACACCCAGATTTCTTCAAAAGGGCAGAGAGTTTGTTGGTTTTTTTTTTTTGTTTTTTTTGTTTTTTTTTTTTTTTTTTTTACTTCTGATCCAAATTTCCCCAAGTAATTAAGTTTGGAACACTGTATCCCTTATAAGTTTCCTTTAAGTCCAAATGAAGATTCTACTTGAAAGTCTTTCTCAAAATGCTCCACACTCCTTGAAGATTATTATTCAATGTTAGCTGATAAATGCCCCAGAAAAATCTTCCATTGCTATTTTCTTTACATGTGTATATTACAGAGTCTTTACCGTTACCCTACCGATGTGAGGTCAATTACAAAAAGCCCAAAAAGTGTATATATCAACCAAGCCTTCCCTTTGAAGGAGGGAGTATCACCTTTACAACCACCATGGGATGTGCACTGCAAGAACACTGAAGCTTTTATGAACATAAAATGAAGTCTGAAGGGAAATCTTACTGTGATTTTAAATTTATAAACTAACAGCTTGAGAAAGCCTTGGACATTTTCTGTAATACAGCCATTTCCCATTATCTCTTATCACTGTTGAAATAATCATTCACAGAATATGAGTACCTAGATCTCTATTGCTTTCTAAATTAATAGTAACGTGATTATTCAACACAAATCATTAGCTGCTGTAAAACTTCCATGAAGTTACAAGCTGATATTCAGATAGTTATAGCACGCACTGGAGCACATAAAACTGCTACGATGAAAGAAAAGCAGGTTATTATTCACATTCTAGTAAAAGGTTTTACACTTAACTGAGCATACAAAGCTCTGGTATCCAACACTGAGAATTATGAAAAAAACATCAGACTGACATAGTGTTCTTACTTTTAGCAGTTCAAAATAATGAAGACAGTGGTAAACAGGGGCAAGGAGCAGCCGGGGTAGAACATACTGAACAGCTTCTTTAAAGCCTTCACCTATTGACTAGAAACAAAATAAGTTTCAGTCTTAAAACAATAAACATACTGAAGCAACAATATAATGTAATTAAAATAGTAATATGAATAATATGGCTTACTTAAAAGAAAGTTACCTGTAAATAAAATGCTGCTCCTGGCTTTGATAATTGACTTAGAAAATGATCGTGAAAACCAGGTCGCAAAATATCTTGTGCATATGATTCATACGGATCAAATGCTAGTTCCTAAGAAGAAATACAGAATAATTTTACAAAACTAATTTAATATCTAGATTTCATATTTCTTAAAGAAAATACATACACTACATCAGAGAGGCTTTTCTGCATACTTTTTCCAAGATGCCTATAGAGAAGAACCAATACTTTTACGTACTCGTGAGACTCATGGAGTAATTCAGTCTGGAAGAGATCTTTGAAGGTCAACTGGTCCAATTCCCTGTTCAAAGCAGGGCCCACCTCAGGGCCAAAGCCAGATCCAGTATCAAAGTTACCTGAGGTTGCTCAGGGTCTCATCCAGTTGAGTTCCGAGTACCTCCAAGAACGGAAGCACCAAAACCCCTCTGAGCAGCCTATTCCAATGTTCCATTGTTCTCAGTGCAGATTTTTTTCACCCAGTATCTAACCAAGATTACTCTTTTTACCATTCGCACGCTTTCTCTCATCTCACCTCACAGTTCTCTACTGTGAGCCCCCAATAAGAGCCTGCCTCAGTCTTTTTTACACCTTCCCTTCAGGTAACTGAAGGCAGCAATAAGATCTCCTTCCTCAGACTTCTAAGACTGAATAAACCCAGCACTCTTAACCCTCTTTGTACATCATGGGCCTCAACTCCTTAATCATCATGGCAATCCTTGTGTATAAGCATATCTTATACTAGGAAGACCAAAACTGGATGCAATATGCCAGATGTGGTCTCAAGTGCTACACAGAAACGATCCTGCAACCTCCTGGCTATACTTTTCCTAATGTAACCCAGTAGGCAGTTAGCCTTCACTACTGATTCCTGAGGATCTCCAAGCCCTGTCGAGCAGTACTGCTCCTCAGCCAGGCAGCGGGACCACTGCATGGCATTGTTTGGTCCCAGGTACAGAACTTTATGTTTGCATTTACTCAACTCCATGAGGTTCCTGTAGGTCTATTTCTCCAGCCTGTCAGGTCCCCCAAGAAGTTGCCCTGTCCTCCTGTGTGTCCCTCCACAATTTGGCATCTTGATGAGGCAGACCTTCTCCCACAACACTAATACAGACATTGAACAGTATCAGCTGCAGTATCAAACCCCGAGGAATGCCACTAACCCTTGGCCACCAGATGGACTTTGTATTGCTGATGACAGTCCTTCAAGGCTGCCAGCCCAGCCAATTTCCCACCCACTCTATAATTCAACTAGCTAAGTCTACACCTCAACAAGCTGACTATAATGATACTATGAGAAACTGTGCTGAAGGCCTTGCTCAAGTTCCGACAAGAGATATTAACTGTTCTTCCTTTTGTCCACGGAGCCAGCCATCTCCTCTTAGAAAGCAGTCAAGTTGGTCAGGTACAGTTTGTCCTTCAGCAACCTGTGCTGGCTGTTGCCAATCATCATCTAGTCCTTCACATGGCTGGATGTGAATTCCAGAAAGATTTGCTAATCTTCTCAGGGACTGGGGACAGGCTGACCAGCTTCTAGTTTCCAGGATCCTCCCCATCAGCCTTTTTGAGATTGGGCATAACACTTTATCTCCAGTCACCGGAGACCTCCACAACTCACCACTAAATTTCAAGAATTCTAGACAGTGGCCTTGCAACATTAACCAGCTGCCTCGGCATCCTCTCCTGCCCCAAAGACTTGCATATATCCACCTTAGATCAATAGTCCCTAACTTGATCTTCGACTTTCATCTCTCTCCCTCAATCTTTGGTAGCAGGCCTAACTGGGAAACCTAGAATCACAATCTTGCCAGTAAAGACAAAGCAAAGGAGACCTGAGTATCTCAGTCCATTCCATGTCCTCTGGCACAGGGTCTCTCACCCCATGAACAAGATACCTGCATTTTCTACAATCTTCTTTTTCATGCTATTTTACCTATACAAGCCCTTCTTGCTTTGCTTCACATTCCTCACCAAGTTTAACTCCAGCTGAGCTGCAGCCCTTTGAATACCATTTCCACCTGCCTAGACAATGCTCCTACATTCCTCCTGGGAAGCCTGTGTTTCTTTTTGAATCATAGAATCATTTAGGTTGGAAAAGACCCTTAAGATCGAGTCCAACCATTAACCTAGCACTGCCAAGTCCACCATTATACCATGTCCCTAAGCACCACATCTACCTGTCTCTTAAATACCTCCACCAGGGATGGGGACTCAACCACTTCCCTGGGCAGCCTGTTCCAATGCCTGACTACCCTTGCAGTGAAGAAATTTTTCCTAATATCCAATTTAAACCTCCCCTGGCACAACTTGGAAGATGTTTCCTCTCATCCTATCACTTGTTACTTGGGAGAAGAGATCAACACCCACCTTGTTACAACCTCCTTTCAGGTAGTTGTAGACAGCAGTAAAGTCTCCCCTCAGCCTCTTTTTCTCCAGATTAAACAACCCCAGTTCCCTCAGCTGCTCCTGTGAGACTCGTTCTCTAGACCCTTCACCAGCTTTCATTGCTCTTCTTTGGATGCACTCCAGCACCTTAATGTCTTTCTTGTAGTGAAGGGCTGAGTTTGGTTAAACAGGAAACTCCAACACTTGTCCTTGCCTCCTGCTACACCTACCCTTTTTCTTAAGGACTGGGAGTGCATATTACTTGTGCTTTGAACACACTGCCTTTGAAAATAAACCAGCTCTCCTGAACCCCTTCTACCCTCAAGGCAGCCACCAGTGTGATCCTGCTTCCCAATTCCCTGAACAAGCTAAGTCTACTCTCCCAAAGCCCAGGGTCTTCAGTCTGCTTAACTCCTGCACTTTTCTCAGAACCTTAAAGTTTACCATCTCTACTGCTTGCAGCCAAGCCTGCCATTAGCTATGATGTTCCTGCCAGTTCTTCCTTGTTCATGAGAAAGATGTCAAGCGCAGCACCTTTCTTAGTTGGCCCATCAGCATGTGCCACAAAAAACTGTCCCCAGTGCCCTCCAGAAATCTTCTGCATTACTCGAACCACAGTAAGTTGTCCACCCAACAGATGTCAGGAAGGTTATTCTCCCAAGATAATAACCAGGGCCTGTGATAAGGAGATGACTCCTACTTATTTAGAGAAGGTTTTGGCCACTTGTCAACTGGGCAGTCTTTGCAGGAGAAGCTTGACCACAACATGCCCTTTGGTGGCCTCCTCCTCTGATCCTGATCCTTAAGCATTCAACCAGCTCATCATTCATTCCGTAACAGAGCTCCATGTATTTGAGCTGATCTTTTGTTAAGCCTCCTGGCCTCATCTTCCCCACCTGTCCTTCCTGAGCGCCTGTATTCATTCATACAGCCCTCCATCATGCAATCCTTCCTGCCATGTCACTAATTCCAGTCACATGACAGCTCTGCAACTGTGCACAGACTCCCAGATCCTCCTATCTGTACAGGAGCACACGCACGCTGGGGAAACAAGACACTTCAGATGAGCCTTTGGTCATCCCACCTTCTCAGGAGGAAGGTGCAAGAGCCTTTGCTGTCATGCTTTCCGTTATGCACGTCCTTTTCTCCTCTCGGTTCTTCAGTCTGCAAGCTTTGGTCTCCATCCACTAACAAGCCTAGCTCGAAAGCCTTCCTCACCAGCTTCGCAAGCCTGTTGGCAAAGAAGCCCTTGTTCTACTTTGTCTTTCCACAGCAATCCTGATCTACAGCCAATTTACAGAATACCTCGATTTCTGTTGAAGTCTAGTCACAGCTGGTTCCCCATCCTCCCCTGCTCTCTAAAGTTTCAACAGCCCTATAAAAACCTGAGCTTTAGAGACTAAAAAGGTAAAAGCACTCTCAAAAATGGGCAGTCTGTTCATCGTGGTGGGGCTGGAAGAAGAGATCTCAACCTAAACAAAGGCAGCTAGAACAGAGATGCACTTAGCATCTAAGTGCAAGTCATTAAAATACATACGAATAGCAAAAAAACCCCCAAGTATTTTCTTACCTCCGCCATGTCTTCAAAACAGCTGCCTACTAGCGGATGAGGACTACCTTCATCTGTCATTTCAACAGTGTCTTCTATATGACCCAATAACTTCACACTAAGTTCATGAATGTCTGATATACGACTAAATATATTTTCCACATCCTGCAAAAAGCAACAGAACCAGACAAAAATCAACAGGGAATTGGACACAATTTCTAAGAGGAAGAACGTTATGTGCAAAGCTACCGTTATGATATGAAAGTCAAGCACTTCCTTAGATAGAACAAGATTTTATAACATTTTATTATATACTCTCTGTATAATTTATATAAGATCACAGAATTTTTTTTTAAATAATGACTATATGTGTAAATATATGAAAATTTACAATGATTCCAACATGGCAAAGAACAACAGTGACAAATCTTACATTACAGGCCTGCAAGTGGATATAGTAAATTGGGTGGTTTCTTCCACATTTCTACAAAATCAATGCTTCCCCACAAGTGCTCCTTGCTCCTCTACTATTTCCATTTCAGAACTCAAGCCAAGTGTTTCCTCTACTACTGGTACGTTAAACTGGACAATAGTTAAGTTCTAGAAGTGTTCGTCTAGACTTATAGATATTATAGTAGGGTTTTTTTGTTTGTGGTTTGTACAATACTTACATGAGATGAAAATAGTTTGGAGTTGGAGGCATATGGCTCTCTAAAAACTCTGATAATGAGATTTAGTTCCCTTATATATTGTCGAACCTCTGCCATAAATGACTTCACTAGGTCGTAATAGGTTTGCTCCCCTGAGGTGGAGGGTTCCTCATCAGATAAAGTTAGTGCACTTAAATCTTCTACATCTTGATGGAACATATCCATTAATACCTAGGTAGCAAAGAGGGAGAAATCCACAAAGTGAGAACAACTTCTTTTCAAGATCTACCAGTAAGTTACCAGTAAAGCAAATCTATTATTCCCATGAAATCAGACTGATCAGCAGTAAGATTTATGTATTATCATTCTGCAACTGGTTGAGCATTAAAAAAGCAATATTCATTGCTATGAATTTGCAAGTCATTATTTGCAGTGGCAATTTCTGAAGAATTCCCAGTCATTTAGACCAATCCAGGCATCCCTCCAAGAACGTGGTCCTAAAATCAATTACAATTTTAAGAGGTCTATGAAGTATACAGACACATATAGTATTTAGCTGTATTCTATTACCCTGAATTACCCGGCATAATCTAAATATCTGAAGATACGACATTATCTGCAGTCAAGAAGTGCGTCATATTGGCTGTTCAGCTTTAGCTTTAACAGGAAGTCGCACATGATCGTGCTCAGAACCCCATAATCTATCTGCGATGAATATTGGCCTGCACGCACACTATGCGTTGCCTGATTTCTGTCCTTAACTCCTGAGTTCTCTTGTTAAAACGGACCCTTGAGGAAGGGCACCAGCTTCAGAAAAGGTAGCAGTCACACTGCAGAACTACATAGACAAAAGGACCTCTAAAAACTCTGACTACCAGAGGTCCCAATTCATACCCAAACAAGGCTTACTAAACACAAGCAATTAATAATTCGAACTTCTCAAGAAAAGTGCATCACTGAACACTTCTTCCAAACATGGTATCTGAGCCAGGAGTCATTACAATGACTTAGCAAGTAGCAAACAGAAATCACACTTTGGGTTGTTTCCATGACACTCAAAGAACATCTCAAAGGTAAACTAAATAAGTTGACTGCAAATTAGTAAGAGGCATCCTAATTTAAAGTATCTTTAGCAGAAAGAAAACCTAAAGAGGGTCCACAAACAATCTACAATGATGTAGCAAATCTTTACGACAAGCCAGCATAAGATGTAGTTCAACATACAAGATGACTTTGTCCTGGGATATACAGATGGGACAGTATTAATAAACACATCTGCTGCCCAGAGCTACACCCCTTCCAGGAAGTCATTAAGTGTATCAAAGAATACACGTGAACTTCAAAATAAATGAGAACTTAAGTGCTGCTTGCCAGCCTCCCTTCTGAACAGATGGAGGTGAAGCCATGGCAACCTACGCCTGTTACTGCAGAGACTGACATGACTGCTGTCAATCACTGAAAAGACTGAGGAAAAGACTGCAGGATCAAAGCTGTAAATACTCCTCTGAGAACTGCAGGAGGGAAGGCTAACACATTAAACATGAACTAGAGTTTTTAAATAGGGCAGAACACAGAATTAAAAAGCGTTTCTCAAAATAATTATAAAACTGGAGATCAAGAATTAAACTTCTGAACGAGCCACAACAAACATGACATTTACCCTGGTATTTGCAGTAAAAGTCTTCTTTCTTTAAAGCATGTTACAGGCACTTCTCCAGAAGACGTCAGTTAACCAAGCTGTTGACTACTGATACTAGACAAATGAACTATTCTGCAAGAGAATACTTGGGGATCTGCAAGTTCAACAGATGGTCTGGTAGGTTCATCAGACCTGAATACTGGAAGAAACACCTACCTAGAGCAGTCATTCTTCACCCAGGTCTTGTCCTAACACTCCTCAAAAATATACAGGTCTAGTGAGGAGGGAAATGGGTACACGACAGGTTCTTTCTCCTAGTGAGTCAAAGGTCCCAGCTACACACCCTAGTCTTAAGCTTCTCTGAAAGCAGAACAATGGACATTTTGCATTAAGACTGACTTCTTCTGAAGCTCTAAGGTGATTCATCTTTCAAAGCCAGTGAATGTACATGGAACTCAGGTTATAAGGAGAATCCTAACTAATTCTGGGGAATGGGACATTATAGGGTCACTACTGTAGAAAATTACATGGAATAATGCAGGTATTCATGGAGGCCCCAAAGTTCATAACTTTACTTCACAGATGCAGTTCTAGCACATATTTAAGCTAGAAGATTCCAGGCTGTGTTCACAAGGTACGTATCTCACTACTATGAAATCCACAGAAACAAATTAAAATAACTATACCCCAGATATTGAAGCAATCAGAAGCATGAGCAGATAGTAGAAGAAAAACAGCTTGCATTTTAATGGAGTTTGTTTTTTGCAGACAAGGCAAAATTTTCCAGATGGATGGATGGCACAAAAGCAAGTGTGAAAGTGCTTGAGAAAAAACTGGCACACAGGGCCAAGAAACCGTTCTGGTTATTTTGTTTCAAAAAATAAAACCAAGCAGAACACATTATGGGTATGAACATAATATACTATGAAGTTTCTCGATGCAACTGGGAAGAAAACACCTTGGGAGCACCTCTCAATGGCTTGATCTGCTGAGGCAGTAAATCAACAGGCTTGCTTTAGAGCCTTTCAAAAGTTTCTTCTGTGTACGTATCAAAGAGTTTCTCCAATGTAACGTAATGGAAGTTCCTAAATCAACTTCATCACAGCTCTTCTGCTCACCACCTTTCCTAGCACAGAAAGAATCATGCAGCAACAGCACTTGTTCCTGTTATTATTCTATGACAAATATTCAAACATACACCTTCAAACCCTGCCCTAATGACCCAGGCAGATATGCCCAAAAGCAAGAGTGACCAGAGGCTACTGTCCTGACTGAGAGGTACCTGACTCTTCAAGACCTCACAAGATATCTTACAAGAGAATAAACAAAGGTGAAGAAAGTAGGATCAAAAAAAAGCAAGCAGGAATGAGACAAAGGCATTCATTGAAACAGAGACCATACCAACCAAAGATATTAACATAGACCAAGACAAAATACTGAAAAGAGGTGATAAATGTGAAAATCCCTAGACTTCAGCAAGATTAGAGATTCTTAAGCCCCATCCCTTAAAGGATTAACTTCAAGCTTTGTTTTTTAAACAATGGAAAACTTGAGATGCTAATGAGGTGGCCACAGAAGCTCGAGTGCAAAGGCACCTGAAAGACAGACAGGGGACCTTGTTCTATCACTGCTGGAAAGAAAGGTGATTCCTGTCTGAACCTAATGAATCTTCTGAAGCTACAAGAAAGATAACTGCAGATAAAAACATGGACCACTAAGGAGGATTAGGCTAAGACACTAATGCAAGTGGGTTTTTTGTTTTAAAATGCTGGACCATAGAAACACTATTTTTTACATGCAATACAGTCTTATTTATTTTGGGAGAACACCCAAGCTTAATTTCAGCCTTCTTTTTTCAAACTACAAAATAAGGCTCCACTATTACAGCTTAGGAATGTTAAATTTTTAAGTCAGTGCTGCTTCACAATAATTTTGAAAGCATTCACACATTGCTGAGATTAGGCAAGTGATATCTAAAGGAAGAAAGACTTAACTATTAATAAGCACAAGCAACAGCTCTGTAAGCTCAATTAGCTTTTTGGTAGCTTTGCTCTCTTACTGGAACCATATATTATGGCAGTAATTTCTTCTTTCAAAGGTACAACACTCCATGTACTCAATAAGGAATAGACATTGTCCTCTCAAAACTTAACTAAAACTTCCTGTTAACATGAGAAACAAGTTAGGCTTACCTTATCTGCACACATTGCCACTTTAATATCTTGTTTTGTAATCTCATAATGTCTTATATTCCGCACATAATTCCCAACCAATTTTAAGATGTCTGCAGAAATGTATTCCAATACTGCCACTATGTAAACAGACACTTGGTGGTCAATTTTGTAGCCTAGAACTTCCTGAAAGGAAAAGGAAAAAAAAAAAAAAATAAAAGGCATTCCACTGTTACTCAGGCAATGAAATATACACCATAGGTTACAACTGAAACCAGTAAGTTTAAGACCCTACTCTAACATTCGCCACATATGCACAGTCTATTTTAGTAACAGAAACAGTAGTCTGTAGGCCTAGAGATGAAACAGTGTCATTGTAGATGCTGCTCTCTTAACTGTGGAAGTAATAACAGCCAACCGTCCCAAAAACCTCACTTAAACATCCAGGGCTATTTCCAGAAGTTTCTTGAGTGTTTTCTTAGTCATGCAAAAATGAAACAAGAACAATCAAATTCATAGCAAACAAGTTCTTGGCTTTGTTTGTCCAACAGAGAATTAACTAATTTTTAAGTGAAACAGAAATATACGCAATTAACTAAACTGGAACACTTAAAACTATGTAACACACACAGATATTCATTTTTGTTTACATTTCAGGCAACATACAGACATTACATGAAACAAAGGTGTCAACTTCTAATTGCATTCTAAAAGCAAGATCACATCATTGCTTACCTTTAATAAGGGATGGATTTTTTCTACTGGGAGAGATAACGGATTTCTTCGTTTCCTCTTCTCAATAGCAGACTGGGCATCAGCTATTGCCCACTTATCAATAGGATGGGGAAAACTTTTTTGAACACGGTCCTTAAAAAAAACAGGACTAAAGGGTAAGCGCACAATCTGAAGGAGCTTAGCAATATTACTACATTATCAAATTGCTTTCCATTACTTAACAAAGGAATGTTTTCTAATGTTAGTGTTTCAACTATAAAAGCTTGTACAACACATCTAAATTTTATCATTTTGGTACATGCTGCTCACTACACTCATAAGGCTGTATCAGAATATCATTACCATAGAATAATCTAGTGTTCAAAATTTGAGAAATGCCAAAATTAAGTTGCCATTGCAGGCACAATTTGCTCCCCTTGTGCACATGCCTGGTAATTCAGCATTTAAATACCTGATTACATTTTATTCTAGCACTTTATTCCCTGTACAGAATGGTCATTGAATGAAATGACAGGAGTTTTCTGTTCCACCTTTACTGATCAGGGCATGGTCCAGATTGTGTACATGCAAACTGCTCTGAGGATGGCAACGAACATAACAGGAAAAGAGAATGTCCAACAGCACCCACATATTTTAAAACAGTTTCATAGTCTACTGTTGGACCATATATGCCCCAGTTTATTTACTCCTTCCAGCAGTTAGGGTGCCTGAGGACACCTACAGTCTCCCATGCATTGAACAACTCTCCTGCTGGAACTCACACACAGGTCTCTGGAGGTTCAAAAGCTTCACTGTTTTTGGTAGCCCTGGTGTTCAGAGATGCCAGAAATCCAATTTCTCGGATAACTTCACATTTTATTTTTTCAGACCACAGTTCCCACTGACTGTTTCAGTTGCAAGTGCTCACTTACGTAAATATGACCGCCGTTTGAGCAACCATGAAATGAGGAAGATGAAGTTAATGACCACTTACAAAGAGCTGGTACAGGACAAAGTACACAAACAAAAGCTTTCTGACAAAAAACTGGGACGGAATACAATTCTATAAAGGTGGCACCTAACTTTCCAAAGTACAGGCTTTTTCTTTTTCTCCCCTCATCATAACATTTCTGCAAAAGGAAAGCAGAAGTCCTACCAAAAAAAAAAAAGTCTCATTCACTATCTAATACCAATTCACTCCCCTAATATAGTCCAGCCTGCTGACTAAACCGGGGGGGGGGGGGGGGGGCGGAAAATGTGTATGACCATATAATTAAGGACAGCATCATTATGCATGAACACAAAGGGGCTAAATTGAGGTTGCCTGATCATCTCTAATTCTTGCATTTCTCATCCTGCCTTCACAGCCATAAGACTCATAATGCCACGCTGTGCGTCAAGTTTTTTGTTAGCATTGTTTAAAACACAGCATTAAATAATCTTCCACAAACCTCTTGTCTCTTAAGCTGCCAGACCAGAATGATGTTGCAAAACAGCCCAGCCATTAAAGGGGACACTGGAACACCATTAGAGGTGTCAGTGTTCAAAAGAGAAGAGGAAGGATGAAATTAATGAATCTTGAGCTCAGAGACACTACTTTTATTTTTTTTTTTAAACGGTTTTTGGACAGGCCGAGAGGGTTGCCATTAGTCCACTTTCTTGAGAATGTGAGGAAGTTGCACCTTGTTTTGTTACCTAACCCGGCACAGGCACAGCCGAGTACTGGAAACCAACAGGCACACTGCATGTGGAGTCTGTAGCTTGGCACTAAAGTCTTCAAATCATGGTTAAGCACAAAGGGCTACCAAGACATTCATGGGCTCAGAAGCTTAACTCATTTAGCTTAAGTAATTTGTTCCTCAGACGGAGAAACTCTTCTCAGATCAAGCCCTCTTCTCAAACATCAAGCTGCTTTTCTGAGCAACAGAGGTTATAGATCTTTGAAAAGGCAATTGTAAGAGAAGAGGTTTCTATATAGAGGAAAGAAGTGTTCCTCAACTCATTCTGACAAAGTGACTGAACTATTTTTGTTCAAATTTCTGGGACAGTGGGGGGCATATCAGCCTAAATTACCATGCTGAGAAAGCAGCACAGAGCCTCAGACTAAGCAGCTATAGTTTGCATGCAATATCAGTGAGGAAAAAAGGTCTTTTGAAAGGAACCAGTCAGCTTTATGTACACAAGTTACACTCGCCTTCTATTATACAGTAATACAGTTCAGAGATAGTTTTACTGTGCATTGAACAACAAATCCAATTGATATGAAAATCAGCTATTAGGTAACTCAGGCTTTATGTGGAAGGTTCTGCTACATAAAGATACATAATTACTGCTTTCCTTTTTACATTGTGAAATGATTACTATATTAACTTTTCATGTAACAGTTCAAATTATTACAAATCTGTAATAATTATTCTCTATACCTCTACATCCAGAAAACTTCTTGGTTGGGCTTGACACAACATATTTAACAACTGGAGAATTAACTCCTCCACATACTGTAACGCGTCTTCAGTAGAGGAAAGTTTAGGATGGACTTGCACCTGAACCTATAGGAAAAAGAAGAATTCAAGCTTTGAGTTTTGCTCTTCCCCAAACCACATGCTTTAGTTGCAAAAAAAATGACAAAAAATGAGCCAAACAGCTCAGAAAAATTCAACCCAAAACCATAGCTCTGCTAAGGCACACCAGATGAACACGAGTGAAACACTCATCTACACCTGATAGAAATAAAAATCTCAAATGTTAAGGTACTCAACTCACTGTAAGTGACATTTAATGTCAAGAAAACAGCTGATTAATAATGGTGCTTAGCAGTGCAATTAGGAAAACTGTTTAAAAACCCTGCATATGTTTGTCTTTCTCCCCTAGCTCTTAAATCACTGTTTGTATAAGACATTTTAGACATGGGGTTTTCTCCCTTTTACAACTTTATCACTCAGTCTATAATCACGAAATACAGAACTTTCTTTCCACAGAGAGAGCACTACAGAAACAGCAATGATTTCAGCAGCATTTAGCCCTGAAATTATTTAATCCATTCTCAATTAGCTTTCACTAAAAAAAGATTGGTTTAGAAGTCTGTTTCCATACTGATTTTCTAAAAAGATGTCAGCCTCTAGAGTAAAAAACACTTCAAAAAAGGCCACAGTGTTGTCCTGGCATTAAGTGGCAGTTCGGAGGTTTTGAAAGTTTGGTCCCAATACATTTACTTGTATGCCATAAGTGTCTAAGTTCTCACTGGTGTAAATCCACTGAGGCACGATCCTCCTTGCTCCTCCCATTATTTTTCCAGACAGTCATTTAACTTCTGAAACAAGCCTCCAGTATAGCTTTCCTTTGCACTTCTGTAGTTCGCAAAATAGCACAGTTTTAGCCAGTTTAAATTTCAGGTATGCAATGCTCGGTGCTTCAGAACTTAAACAGACAGGCAGTTTAATCTCAATCCTACACCGATGGCAAATATTATGCCAGAGCCAGCTGACTGCTAACTTTCGCAATGCATCTTTCAAGCCCCAATTTCATCATTTTACCATTCCACTGCACACAACTCAAAATGCCTCCAGTTCTCTCAATCACTAACACAAGGGCTTAACCAGCTTAAACCAAAACCCAACAATCCGTCTCATCCAAATATTAAACCCATGTCTATATTCAAATAATGGTGCCATAATTATTTAATTTCACACCTGAGTTTTCATTCCTGTTTGCAGTTGTAGCAAGAATTAAATGTTATGAAGTTCAAACACACAACAGCCTCAAATAGAAATCCACTTGCCTGCTAAGGCACTCATTAGTTTGAAAACTTCATGTCTGGGCATAGTCCTGGTGCTCATTTAACTGCTGATTTAAATACGCTAGATCATGCGTTTAGTTTCTTGCAGATTGCATACCCTTATGCAGCAGGTCTTAAAAAAAAATCTCCAGAAGTTATTGCTTTTTTTAACTTAAAAGCACTCTGGCAAAAATAGAACAAGAGAATTCTCTCCATTTGACTAGCTAACGCAACTATTTTGATTATGCCAACAGTTTCATTTTTCCCAAGAACTTCACCGTGCACAGCTACAGAGTGTGTTTGCAGAGGTACCCGAGTAACATGCCCAGCAGTCCCAAGTATTATTTACAATTCAAACACTGACATCTGAAATACTGTGCCAGCTTGGAACATCTTAACACCAGAAATTACAGACTTGCAGAAGTATTCTCTTAAAGATCAGAGCTGATCTGAGCTGCCTAGAAGATGATGCCTTTAATGTTTTTTTTTTTTTCTAAAGCAGAACTGAACAAATTTGTATTACGTTCTCCCTACAGTATACTACAGCACTTTGTATTTCGAGAAGTGTTAAATTACCAAGTCAATCCGACAGTAAAAATACAGAGCATGATAAACCGCAGTGATGAAGAGCAGCTCTATTTTCTCCTTTGCTTAGAAAACAGATTGTAGACTTAAATAGCCTCATCACAACTCTTTCGGTTTGTAACACAGAGTCTATAGGAATAAGAACAAACAAACAAAAATACCACATCAGGCCGTGACCTGAAACATTATCCATAGTCAGCCGAAACAGAGTCAACAACGATAACCTACTCCTAGTTCAGGAGATAAAGTTCCAAACATTTTTCCTAAGCATTTATGTTTGGGGGCAATTACGTCATTCTTCTCAAAGGCCATCGTCTTCTGGCACTATCAAGCTCTACTTTAGTAGAATATCTACCTTGGCAGAGGAAAACATCATGAGGTGCCATTGGCTTGCCAGCATACTTTATCTATATTAGGTAGGTAGTAAATAAGCTTCATTGCTACTTAAGTGAGATTTAGTATCATTTAGGGTTCAAAGTCATACAAGCAAAAGCAAGAAAACAACTAGACTAACAAGGAAAATTACAGGCTAGCTTGGTGTACAATTATCATAGAACCATGTAATTTTAGTATCTGCACTACTGTAGTACCTAAAGGCTCAGACCGAGAATGAAACAGTGTTATTTGAGGGTACTCAAAGCAAGTCCCAAGAAGTCCATTATCTAAGACATGATGCAAGACTGGGTAAGATGCAAGATTTAGTAAGAGGAGACAAGAAATGAGAACATCTGTTAGCATACACCGTCACGTGACCAGTTTCAAAAAAGAAGATCAAGTTACCAGGGGGTTTCCATCTTTCTCATAAAGTCAGCTCAGATTTTAAATTAAAAAAACTGGGCCACCCTGTCTTATCACCCTTGGAAAAACCTGAGTATGGCTTGAATCCCACCAGATCCTTCACAATCCTATGTTAGGAATACACATGATAAAAACAGACTAACAACTTCTGAAGTGTAGTGATGTTTAGATAAGAATCTTATCTAAACATTTAACCTCTCCCTTAAATAATGACAGAATCCATCCCCTCCCTCCTACACACAAACACCAAAATGTCTATCTTATGATAAGGGAAATTACTAAAAGAGCAGCTTAAGATCTTTTCATAGAAGTTTCAAATCTTCGAAATACCCCAACAAATTCTAATGGGCAAATACAACCTACATCAGCTACAAATCCCCACCTCCGTGGCTCTGTTCTCACTCAACTCATCTGATCACATTTTTGAATGCTCAATCTTCACAATCTTTTTTAATTCTCAAAAGGGAAAAGACTAGGATTCTCTTTATTTGAAGATAAGCAGAGCCAGCATTTCTTGAACAGCTTTTCATGTGCTGTTTAAGAACACAAGCAGAGACAAGGAGTGTCTGCTTAAGAAAATTCGTAGCATTTCAGGAAAATAGTATCATATGACCACTTGGTGCTTTCTTTTTTTTTTTTTTTTCCTTCCCTTAAAAATCAACAAAAGTAAGGAATTTCTATCAGGAATGGCAACAGCTTAAAAATTAGGCAACCCTAAATCTAAACTGCCAGAAAAAGCCAATGAAATCAACTAAAAAAAATGTGCTTAATGAATAATATAAAGATATCTGATCTTAGCTTTATATAAAATAAGTTGCTAAGGGTTATAAAGTTTCTCAAACCATTCCTTTCAAACTCTACATAATAAATTAGAATACAAACACTCCCACAAGCCTCATGGGAAGCAGTAGGGACCTAGACCAAACCCAGAAACAAGTTTCAGTTAAAGGACTGCAGATTGAACAGCTTCAACTTACACAGAGGCTTGGTGGCTGACTGGTCCAACACAACAACTCCTAAGCTGGTCACCAGATGACCCAAACCCGAGTCTAGATTGACACTCAGGAGCTCATTCGGCACTAGAAAGAGGTGTTTGATAACAGAGAAGAAAGGAAGATTCGCACAGTGAATTTAACAATCTCATTGATACCAAACCACGCTTCCTTAGCAACAGTTTTCAGTTACCTCTTCCTCACGCGGCCATAAGGAAAAGCCTAATTTGTGTCAATCATAAAGCTGAAAAATGCCAACTTACAATGAAAAAACCTCTCCAAAGACTTCTTAAAGCCACTTCCCGTGTTACACAAAAACACCAGCGTAATGCTCCCAAATCATCAGTAACAATCAACGCAATCACGCTCGCAGTTCTCAGTTGTTCTGCTAAATACAGAACACACCAGAAAAATCCTATGTGTGAAATGTTGCAGAGGACAATACCGAACCGAGTCCTATCAGGAGCAGTAGAAGCTCCAGCAGCTTCATAAAAGCGTGTAACAGAAGGAAATCATTCTAAAGCTACATAACAAACTGAAATAAAAACGAAGCATCTACTGTTGGTTAGAGATGGTTTTTTTTTCATATCTGCACAAGAAATCTACCCATCTACAGGGATTCTGTCAAGAAGTCACAGTATGAATCAAAACCCAACGTCTGCTAAAGAACAACCGTGCTTCACTGCCGAGTACAGGTACTGCTGGCGCTGCCAGTCGTCTTGGTGGCGGCTGGGGGGTTTGTAAGAAAGTGTCTAAATGAAAAAACCCATCATATTTACCACAGCATTTTGATGATAAAATGGAAGAAGCTGTAATGATACGACAGGCCCAGCTGTTTTCCAAAGCACTGTCAGAGAAGGCGAAACTTTACAGATTATAAGCATTTTTCTAAACCTTTTGTAAACCTTCGCAGACACAGTTTATTCAATGAATTATTAGTAGAAATTACTTGGCCACAGATCAGGTTTTTCTGGGGGGGGAGGGAAGAATTTTTTTCACTTCAGTAACTTTGAAAGTCTTCACTGATGTTATAACCCTTATTTTTACTCAACGTATCTTTTGTTAATCTTCCCTCAATGACTACAAAACTACTGAGAAGCAACTGCTTATCACTAAAACACTCCAGGATGAAATATTTTATGTACAGCTTGCATGGATGAGTGTTCTTGCAGTGCAAGCACTCCATAAAAAGGTTTTTTTCTTCTCTTCTTGTACATCTCTGCTGGTATTTGGCAACCGTGCCCATGTTTTATCATCTTGGTCAATTAAAAATCCAGTAAATTAAACCAAATACAAATGACTCAGATCCACACTTCAGCAACGATTCACGGAGGCCACAAGACTCAGATTTTGGTAACATTTCTCTTGATGTATCAAGGCAAAAGTATTACGCTGCACGTGAAAAAACTTACAGTGAAGACTTGAACCATAGGATCTTAACTTTATCCTCCATAGCTATCAGAAGAACAGAGAACCCAAAGCGATCAGAAATTAAGGATGTTCTACATCTGCAGCGAAGCCGTGCCAAGAATAAGTGCCATTCTGAGTACCAAGTGGTAACTGGACTGTCATCAATTTGAAGAACTAGGTAACTAAAAGTCAGATAGAAATATCTTTGTCAGCCACAGCTTCCTGAGCACTCTGTAGTCACTGAGGCAGCTTTTCTCGTCTCTTTTGCTCTGTGAAAGCTCCAGAAGACTGACTATATGATACAGGGAGTACCTGGAAGCACGGTGTCTGGAACAGTTTCCTTAACTGAGGAAGCAAATCCCCCTCAGCTGTCAAGCCACATCAGTTCAATCATTCTGACCATAACAAATCCCGACAGCTCCCCTTGTTAATTGCTCAACAGGTTCAAAACAACTTGAGGTACGCAAACAGCAGAACATCTGTACGATAAGAAAGTTCTTTTGCTTTTCTCAATCACTGAATAGCTTAAGGTATCAATCAGTAAGGATGATACACTTTCTACTGTAAAAACCAACATATCAGGGAAGAAGCAAGTCATAGTCATGCAGAGAAATTCTGACTACATAAACAAGAGTTATACAAGCAAGATAAAGCCACAGGGAAAGATGTTTAGGAAAAACTATCTAAAAGGTTATGACCAGAATAAAGTGTATAAATTCGCTAGTGAAGGAACACGAATGTTGGAAGAGGCATCACTTTGCAGGTGTCCCTTCTCAGTCCATTTTCCAAGGTGTATTAAAAGCCACGTATCTCCATCTCCAGCCACCCAAGAGCTCTGGTGTTTCATGCGTCTTGAATCCTCCATCTTCAGCCCCAGCATCTCACCTTCTGTCCATCTCTGCAACTACAATTTCAGACACCAGCTGTTATTCTTACTTCCTTTTCTTGTACCTCATCACCACAATTACTGTCTTTCATCAGCAACCAAGGATCTCTGCAACACTCCTCTTTTGCTGCTTCGAAATAACAGTGACCAGGCAGAGAAGTATCTCAGTACACATCATTTTCTTCGTAATTCAGTGCACCGGAGTCTCTCTCGACAGCATCTGAAGGAGAATCGGAAGAAAAGGGATTACATTATGATCTGAATGGCACAAGTGCTGCTTTTTGCAAATGCAGCTGTTTGATGCAAATACAGTTCTATTGTTAAGGTTCATGTCTAATGAAATACAAGGCATGCTCGCCTAAGAATTTGTTGATGTAGGAAGAGATTCATTGTTACTACATATTCTTGTTTTTGTTGTTTGATAAAAAAAACAGAATCAAAATAACTCATTGGGAAAAAGAAAGCTATTTGCAATGATTCAACAATACCTATTTTTTAAGAAAGTGATTCCGAAGCTGTAGTTTGCGCTCTGCATTACAAGCCACCTCACAGTTACAAAAGGGCAACGGCACTTTAATGATTCAATGTCCACACGTAGCAGCTTTCCCCAATAGCTGCGAACACTCCATCCTGGTATATATACTTTAACAATGTTAAATTAAATGCCAGTCTCCTCATCGGAGATACTAATTCAACATAGGTCTTCCCAAACTATTCTCATTTCCAGCTATGCAGCAAATCATCACAATCCTGTTTGTGCATCTACCTGGTTTCAAGGTGGAGTTCAGAAAGCAGTTTGCTGTCACTACCCAAAAATGAGCGTCAGCACCTGGTCAGCTAACAGGGGAAACGAAGGAAAGGTTCTCCTCTAGTAACGACAGGATGTACATGAGCTTCAGATAACCTGACTCCTACTGAGATAGCATGCTCTGGCAGTTCAGCAGACAATGCCACAAGGCATCTCCCTCCAGGACAGTTCTGCCCTTTGACCTCTCTGGCATATGTTGCCACATTCTCTACTTTACTAGTCCCACATGCTGGCCTCCAGGTGCAGCTCAGGTATTTGGCTAGCAGAGCAAGGGGTCACTGTCTCAAACCCACTGGCTGCAAAGCTGCAGTATCACACCTGTCTCGTGAACAATAACAGATGATTGTCAAAGCAAGTGCGCTGCAATGTTCATGGTTTCACCTGCCACCTATGACAGGTTCGTTACTTTATGGGGCCTTTATCAGGGCTAAACACCCTAGCCAACACTACTTGTACCTATGTAAGTTAGTAGAATACCCAGTTTGATTTCTCCATTAATGAAGAAGCCATTAAGATGATAACGTAATATTTTCATCTGCCATTTAGTTTTCCTGTAACTCAAGTATTTGGCTGTTCAGTAAAGCAGGTGACAATATGGACAGATTCTTCATTTCTACCTTTACAGGGATAGCAACAGTAAGCAGCAGAAGACTATGCTTCTGGAGCACAGGGGGCAATAGCCTGAGAGAAGATAACAAACAGGTGGCGATCTCATGAAGAACTGAGGCTAAAAGCATTGACACCTGCAAGTTTGAGTGTGAATCCTTCAGAACTAACTCCACCTCACTCCTGCCACCCCTCTACCCAGAGTAAGAAATAAAGCACAGCACAACAAAACCAAGACAACTATACCTTGCAGGGCCAGTTTGTCATCCTTGGTAGCTTGTCATCATTGGCCTTCTCTGTTGACTTCAGACTCCAGAATTCCTTTTACCCCCAAGGAATTTATCCAACTCCTTCAGCAAGCATCTTTAAAGCAGGGTGACTCCACAAATGCCTTGTCCATTGGGAAGAAATCTTGAGCTTCAGATGTAGCAAGTAATTCCAAAGTCTTAGCTCATGCTTGCCTCAAATCCTCACTCTACATCCTCCAGTAGATAGCACTGAGCCTCATTCCAAATTTGGCAAACTTCTGCTATACCATGGAATAAACCATCCTCCAAAGGAACGAGCTTTCGCTGGTTGAGGCCTTGGGTAGCTCCAGTTTCCAAGCAGGCTTCAGTCAGATGGCTGTCCAAGTGCTTACAAGCACCACAAGAAGCAGCGAGTTGTACGGTCAGCGCAGAAGTATAGTTTCGAAGAAGCGACTACCCATCAGGGATAAGACATTAACAGTACATGCTACAGATGAGACAAGCAAGAAGAAGACTTCCAAGAACTGGATGAAACCACACCGTGTTGGAAACCTCAAAGAGCATGCCCAGAAAAGCGAGGCAATACATCGCAAGAGGAAATTAGGAAGAAATACTGAACCAGTACAACTGCAACACTTGAGACTTCCAATCCATACTGGAGGATGCAATAGTTCAACTAGCCCTAGGAGCAAGTCTTTTACACAAAAGTTGCAGTTAATCACTGTAACTAGACAGACTCATAAAGCGTTGCTGTGTACGACTAAAAAATGTCAAGTTCTGCAATCTGAAGCCAGTTCAAGCAATGGTGTCAGAAACCTCTTGTTTCTTAAGCCTTCTACTTTCTGGGCTCTGGCTGCAGAAGTGGAAGAGGAGCCCTCACCATTTTTTCTCTCTTCCAAAGAAATTCTTTCCACACCACAGGCGCAAGCTTCACCATCCCAAGGGAGCACGACTTGCTAGTTTGTCCTAATGAAGCCTTCTCAGCAAAAAGGCATTTAAACTAAGAGAAGCTTAACTAAAAGTCATTAAGCCCGAACACTAATTAACCAAAATTCTCTCAGCAGTTCCTCATAACGATCCCCCCCCAGCTGTGTCACTTCTGGGCGCTACGGGAGCCCAGCAGAAAGCCGCAGCGGCACTACTTGCTTCCTTCTCGGCGAAGGGGGGCCGGGACCCGCCTGTCCCTTCGCCAGTTGTTATCTACCCGGCTCCCTCTGTCAGAGCATCGCCCCACCGCGCCCGCCGGGCCCCCCCTCCGCGGCAGGCGCCCGCCTGGCAGGGCGGCCCGAACCGACCCCGCCGCCCCTTCCGGAGCGCGGGGAGCGCCGGCCGGCCCCGCTGCCCCGGCTCGGCCGAGGCGCCGCGCCGGCCGCGGCCCACCCCGCGCCGAGGCCGGGCCCCCGCCGCCGCGCCGGGCCCCGGGCCGAGCCCCCGCTCCCCCCTCACCTTCTTGAGGGCGGGCACCAGCAGCCCCCGCCACTTGGGCGCGTTCTCCTCGCTGAAGAACTCGTAGAGCAGCGGCTGCGCCTGCATGGTGCCGCCGGGCCCGGCCCGCTCGGGGAGGCGGGCGGGGCGGGCCGGGCAGGGCCGGGCGCCGCGAGGAGGCCGCCGCGGGAGGGCTCGGCGCCCCTCAGCAGGAGGCCCGGCGGGCCGCCGCCGCCGCCGGCGGCAGGCCCGCAGCGGCGGGGGGAGGCGGCGGCTGCCGCATTCCCCGCCCCCGGCTCTCGGTGGTCGCCCCGGGGAGGGGCGGCGGTGGGCGGCGGGGGGGAGGCGGCGGCGGCGGGAGCGGGGTCACGCGGCGCGGCGCGCGGGCCGCGAGGGGCGGGGTCGGGCGCCCGGAGCGCGAGCGCCGCCGCCTCCCCGCTCTCCAGGCTCCCCTCCTCGCCCGCACGGTTGGCGGCCGCCGCGCATGCGCCGTGCAGCGGCGCCCCGCGCCGGCCGCGCCTGCGCCCCGGGGACGCGTGGTCGGGGCCTTCCTCCCCCTCCTCCCCGCTCCGGCGGAAGTGACCTCAGGAGGCGGCCGCCCCCGCCCCTCCCCCGCGCGCCCCCTGCCGGCGGGAGGCGCCGCCCGGTCCCGCGGGGCGGGCGCGAGCCCCGCCGCTCCGCTGCCCCCCGCCGCTCCGCGGTGGCCGTGCGGGGGCGGCCGCGGCCCGCCGGGCCCTCCGCGCAGCCCCGGCTCCGCCCGGCCGCGGCAGCCGCCGAGCCACCCCGGGGGAGCGGGGCCCAGCCGGGGCTCTTGGGAGGGGAGAGGGCGGCGGGGAGCCGGTGGGACCCCTCAGCCTCGCGCCGCGCCCAGCGAGGGAGGGTCCGCGGGGGGGGGGGGCGGTGGCCCCACGCAGCCCCGCGGGGGTCTGGGGAAGGGAGAGGGCGTTGGATCCGTGTGGGACCCCAGCGGAGCTGTGCTGGGGCAGGCAGGGCCCTCAGCCCCTCTGCGGGCCTGCTGGTAGCGGTGCCCCCGGCGCTCCACTCCCTGTAGACCACCGCTGATCTCCTCGCTGCCTCCCCGGCCTCCCTTGCCAGGGTGACCTGCGGCGCGGGGAGACGGCGCCTGCCTGCGACAACCAGCTTGTCTGCTCGGAGCTGGAGGCGGTGGGGTGGAGTTGCTCTTCCCTGGAGAGCTCCGTCGCTCCCTGTTTGAAAGACACCGTCCTCTCACATGGGGACCAGGATCGGAGAGAAATAAACACCCCAGTCAAGCAGCACAAGAACAGCCTCAAGGGTGACAAGTAAGCTTGGTTCTTGGAAAAAAGGCCAGAAACAGCAAAGCTGGAATGCAAATAAAGCCCAGTGGTTTAAACAGGACAAAGTCCATGGTGGTCTGCGTGGCCTGGCAGGGCAGAGGGAGGAGGACGATGCTGGAGATGAAAAGCAAATCATTGTGCCCTGCTTTGCAAGGCAAGGGGCCAGGGAGAGCCCGAGGACCAGAAGAGGAAATCGTGAGCTGCTGTTGGGGAGCACAGGGAGGGAGATGGATGTATGAAAACCTTCGCTGGTGACTGGAAGGAAGATTTAGGCCCAGCTTCCCAGCTGGGAGGAGAGTGAAGTACCTGCACAGATTGCTTGGACAGAGACTGCCGAGTCTCGAGTCTTCGGCAGACACCTGTCAGGAATGGTATGCATATTGGGAGGCTCACTTAACTAGTATTTCTGAAGCGCTCTGAGGACAGGAGATGTTCTTGAGATGCTGAGCAGTACTTTAGCAGGTAATGGATGGAGCCTCTCAGAAAGAGCTGTCTTCACCCCGCAGCTCCGCCTTAGGCGTTTTTCCTCCAGACAGATACTGCTGTCTGAAGGAGTCAGACTTCTGCTTTGAGCGTGCTGGAACAAGGATGAAAGGCAGGAATATTCATGTCTCAGAGCTATTTGCTTGGTCTAGCAGCCTGCCTGTGCGTTCAGGGACACCATCACAGAATCCCATAGACTGCAGAGCTGTTGCACTTGCTGCCTTATGATGGAAAATCAGTCTGTTGAAGTTTAAATCTTCAGCTGCTCCCAAGTATGTGCAACACTGGGTGTAAAACTGCACCAGTGCTCTGCTCTCCAGCCCTTCCGTTTGCAGATGAAGGTGCCAGGACTCCTAAATACTAGTGAGTGGTCTGCAGCATCTCTTTCTTTTAAACAAAACAGCATTGGGTAACATGAGATTGCAGGCACTATGTTCAGTCGGTTCAAACATTCAGGAAGGCCACAGGACAGTCCGGGCCTGAGCTCTCCCTCCACCCAGAGCCGCCAGCACCAGCTGATAGCCTTCCTCTCCTGGCTTTCAGTGCTTTTGCAGTGCCCCCTGCCTGGGGGCATCCTGGGTTTATTGGTGCTGACAGGGCAGTCCGGGTTCCTCGCTGGCCTCTGCTGGATCACACACGCTCACTTCGTGTGCTGCATGGGAGGGCGCAGTTTTGCTTGGAAAGCAACTGAAAAAGACATAACTATCTCCAGGGCTGTCTGAGGAGCTGTTGCTTCACTGCTTGTGGCAGATAAACCAGCCTGTATGGTGGGATGGGGAAAGTCCCATGGGTCCGCTGAAGGGCAGAGCACAACCGAGAGCAATAGGTCGCTGTTTGCCCAGCAGTCGCTGTCCCAGGCCGCTGGCTTTGCCGCCATCCGTGGCGGAGAGCACAGGCAGGTGAAGCGCAGTCAGGCACAGGTGCTGGTGGTTACCACGTCTGGATGTGCACATCGCCAAGGTGAGGGTGTCTGAGGACCGGGAGGAGGGACTGCAGCCGTCTGGGTGCTCGTTACAGTACAGGGTCTGGCAGGGAAGAGCACAGGGTTGAAAGCTGGGGGCTGCTTTCGTAGGGACGTAGTGACAGGGGAGTTGAATCACAAGGGGACAGAGGAAGCTCAGTGACCTGGGGAGGCGCAGGGAGCCAGGCAGTGGGGTGACCTGCCCTTGTGTCGAGAAGCGAAGGTGAGATGAGACTCACTGCTGTTGCTGTCAGAAGGAACAGAAACCAAAGGTCACAGCCAGTGCAGTGGTGGCTTTACAGGGGCGTACAATGTCTGTGGGTGGCATGGGGGCACTCGGGATCCCCCAGTGCTGCTGGAGGAGGGGGAGGAGGACGAGGTGGAGGGTCATGGCAGCCCTTCTCCATACCATCCCGAGGGCTGGCTGAGCAACGGGGGCTTACAAAGAGTCACAGCACCCCTTTACCCCCAGCAGCTGCCGTGGGGAATGTGAGGAGGGGCTGCCAGGAGCTGACGATGCACTCCTGTATTCAGCCTGCAAGACACTGCTAGGAGTGGCTGCCTGTCAGAGCAATGCAAGGGGGGCCTGAATTTGAATGTGTTGGATTTAAATTAGCTCTAAAGGGAAAATCTGCACCCAAGGGGGTGCTGCCCAAGGAGGGAAGACGACCTCTAGCAACAGTCGTGCAGCTGTATTGTAGAGGATGATGCTGAGCAGACAGCGAGCCCAGCATTGCTGTCCACAATGAGGACTTGGAGAGCCCACCAGGGTCCATGTCCCCCTCCCCAGACATATTCCCCCCCCAGCTCTTTCTGCACCCCTCAATAGATGACACAGGCCTGGAACATGAGTCCCTGTAACCCATATTTTAGATCAACCTGGAGCGTTTCCTTGAAGGGAAGCAAGAGGTTTTGGCATGTTCCCTCGTTTTACCAGCTTCCGCCCCCCCCTTTTCATGTAGACTCCTTCAAAAAACAGCTGTGCTGTTGCTAAAGCTGAACCCTGTGGTGTGTAAGAAACTCCCCCTGCCTGGGGGACGCATCCATCCCCATCACTGATTACAGCATTGCTGGGTTCCCCCAGCCCCATCGCAAGGTCCCAGTCATAAAGCTGCAAGGAACGGGCAGCCAGCAACATGTGCTTCCCTTGCACAGCTCTTGGCTTCAGTCAAGGGCAGCGGGACACAGAATTTGAATCTGAACCCCCTCTTTTTCAGGTCACCAGATCCTGTTGCTGACAGGGGCAGGCAGCACCGCATGGGGAGATGTGCAAGAAGGGGATAAAAGCAGCATTCATTCCCCTGTCCTCCCAGCTTCCAGGAGCACTTCTGCAACGGACCCGAATAACCCTGCTTCTTTGTTCTCTTTAAGAAAGCTCAGTTTGGACTGAGACCCACGCTCAGCCCCCACACTGATCAAACTTTGCTGCCAGGTTGGTGAGTGCCCCATCGCGCGGCCACATCACAACACACTTCTGCCTGTTAGCAGCTGGGACCGCTAGCTCAGAGCCAGCGACAGCAGCCAGAGTGGAAGGGGCTGGGAGGAGAGAAAAAGGGGAGCCCTTGCACAGGTTGTTAGAGAAGCTGTGTCAGCTAGCTGTAGGCAGAAGACTGGCTCTAACCTCATCGTGCCTGTGGTTTGGTTTCCTGGTGTGTGCTCCCATCAGTCAGCCACACACCAATTCCAATCTGAAGTCAGGATGGGGGTGGTGGAAGCTCCCACCAAGCATGGCTCGAGGAAACTTTCAGTTCCTGGCAACTGCAGGTCTAGCAAAGGAGGCCTTTTGCTCTACCAGACATCCAGGCTCCTGGGCTCAGCTGAGCGCAGCTGCCAGCCAAGGAGCCGAGCAGCTTGGGATGGGGGAGAGGCAGTTTTGCGGCACAGACCCCAAATCCTGCAACAGGACAATACCTCAAATAGCAGGAACCCTTCGCTTCCTCCTCGTCTTTCAGGGTGGAGAGCAGCGTGTGGAAAGCAAAGCTGTCCTGGCTATGCCAATAGATTTGAGACAAGCCTGCCCCAGTACAATGCTCCCCTTCTTCCCACATGCCGTTACCCCGTCCTCTTTATTTTTAGCTCTCCCAGCTGCATCCCAGCATGCATCCTTGTACCAAAAATGCTCAACCAGAATAAAACTCAATATCCCTTAGCTCCTGTTGCCTGTAATTCAGCAATGGCCCAACAGCCCCAAACAGCAAGACACTTGGCCACAGCTGCTGCAGAAACCCCACAGCGGGAAGCATGTTTATAGCACATCAGCTATACCGTACTTGGTTAAAATCTAGCTACTTCTTGCACGTCAAAGCGAGGAGTCGTCTACGGGAGGCAGGATGGAAATCCCCCTCGGGCGGCAGCACAAGCGTGCTGTGAAACACACGCAAGTTCTCACCTTTTCTGAGAATGTGGTTTCTCAGCAGTGGGGCTTGCATTACCACCTCTCCCACAGGGCAGATCTGAGGTTCAGTGCAAGGGAACAGAAGAGAAGGGGCCAGCAGAGGCAGCAAGCTTGAGTCCCACAGGCAGAAAAAAAAGCCCTGCTGGAAAAAAACCCTCAGCTTTGCAATCAGCAGTGGTGGAAAAGCAGGTGATGGAAGGGAAAAAAAAATAAAATCAAACAAGTTGGAATTTGGAAAGACTTATCTCAAATACATACATCCATTGCGTAAAGGCCAAAAGGGTGATTAATACCTGCCCTCAACTGCTAGCCTAAATTGAGTTGAGCTCCAGCGGTCTGACCATTCATACATTCAGAAATGCCCAGCTTCTGTGTTTGGCACAAACATTTAATAGCAGAATTCAAAACTCGGTACGTTCCATTTTAGTCTTATGTGGAAAATTAGTGCAGGTGGTAATCTAATTGTACAACAACATGTTAAAAAAAGTTTATTTTACATTATATACATTAGGTAACATATTTCAAAGCATTACCCATCACAACAATAATGCAGGCCATAAATCACTTTAAATTTAGTTTGGTTTAGTGTATATTATCACAATAAAATATAAAGAACATATACAAAAAAAGGAGTCAAATGTGTGCATTTTGCTAAAACTTGGCATTTACATACTCCATTGGAAAATAGCAATCAAAAATACTTCTGATCAAAACTAAGTTCCTGTGATGCGTAGTAACCATTGTATTGTTTGAATGAGGTAGTAACTAAATTATTTTGGCCATGTGTTAACATGCTAAATCAAGAAAAGTGTGAAAATGGTTATAAGGCCAAAAAAAGTCAAAATGGCAACATCTTTGAGCCATTTCCACAATGTGGAATGTTGCTCCTTTTCATTGTGATGTGAAACTATTTAGTAAGACAAACAGTAATACTAATTTTTATCATTGTATACACTAATAATTCAAACACCTATTGCAGTGTTACAGCCAGGTACCACTAGTCTGGGACTGACACCCATCCAGAAAGTATTGTTTTCAAGCATAGAGAAGTAATCGTAAGGATCGTTTTAATTAAATATAAAAATACAGGTGTTTAACTGGTTTGTTTCACAGAGAAAACTACCCAACTAAACTAAAAAAAAGGAACTTTGAAGCCCAAGTCATATCCACAAAGTCACAGCTTACCTTTGTGACTAAATACATCACATCTCAATACATTGTGCAAACATGAACACCAGTGTGTTGCATCAAAATTAAAACAAGATTGTAATCTGATTACAGCCTTGGTTACAATTTCTAAAAGTTAAGATTTATTTGTATTAGTAAATTACATATAATAAAATACAATAGTGTTGTTAAATGTACTATATCTGTTGCTAGCATCCCACTTTATAATAAACACATGAGAAGTCCTTAAAATAGTACCCCGATCTCATTTTTGCATCCTCAGTGACTTTTACATCTGTACAGGTAAGACACTTGTACTTAACAGGAGGACCGCTATCTACAGAAAGTCAGTGTAGGTCTTCAGCAAGAAGTTTCACTGAAAAATACTGCATATGTACAAAGATTACATAACAGTAAATTAAGCACTTCTGTGGTATCGTAACGCTTATGTGTCCATACCACAAACAATTCTCGTCTTCCTCTCATGCCACAATAAATTATAAAGTAACTGAAGTCGGGTTACTGCAGCTTCTGTGCAATTTCAGCCAGCCACGAGTGCTGCTGCAGCAGGAGTGTTCTCTTGTCACGGTGAGCTGCCTGCCACCCGCTGTTCTCAGTAACTGTTCTCATGCCCTGCCAGGATATATAAGTTGCTGTTGGCTGTTGGGTTATCCGTCGGCCTGCTCTCCAGCACCACGACCCTAAATTGAAAATAAAAAAGCCACAATGTCAAGTAAGCCTTCATTTAAAAACATCCCTGGATATAACTGTAAATATTCTTTCCCAGGTTCCATCTGACCAGTGGTCATTTCTCTTTCCCTGGACACCTGTAGCCCAAAAGACACTCAAAGCAAGGCCAATCTCAAAGGTAGTTCAGGGTCTTGTCCAGACAAGGTCTCCAAGGATCTCCCACAGCCTCTCTGGGCTCCTACTGCAGTGCTCAACTACCCTCGCCATTATGTTTTCCTCTCTTTTATCCAGCTGGAATTTCCCTTGCTGCAATGTATGCCTGTTGCTTCTCATCCTTCCAGTGGGAGCTTCTGAAGAGGGTCCATCACTCCCCTATTGCCTGGGCTTGTGCTTCCCCAGAGCTTTGCAAAGCTAACCATTAATCGGGTGCCAGTTCTGGAAGTCATTAGTCTGCCCTTTGCCATTGGACATGACAGATGACCCAAGCTGACTCTTCTGTGAGCGTTTCTAGTCTTTCCCTGAGCCCATGTAACTTAAATCCACAGAAACTTCCTCCAGCTCTGGAAGTCCCAGAGACAAAGATTTGCAGGCTGAGAGAGTCCTCAAGAAAAGGATTGCTAAGTGCAGAATCCTCTCTCTTACTCTTTTCTTGCCATCCACTTTTGGTCAGCATTGGAGACAGGAGAGTGGGTTAGCTGGACCTACATTACGACTGCGAAGACCGTAAGGGATGTCCTAGATCAGACCTTCTCTTCAAAGGAGAGAAATCAGCAGTCACAATTCTGTTTCACAAACTATTTGAGATTTTTTAATCAGGCAAGAACTGCTAAAACTACTAAATGGACCAGGATGTTCATGACTGAATTCTCCTCCACAAACATCCTGAAGTGAAGGTAGATTGTGGGAAGTTCAAACCCACCTATTGTGCATTCACCCAAGGAGAGGTTACTTGCTTCAAAACTATCGCTCAGAAAACCTAGCCATGAGGCATTCCCTCCTTACCAGGAGAAAGCAACACGCAAGCTCTCATCAGACTGATGTCAGTTTTTTGGCTTCTCAGAACCCCAGTTCCTATGAACTACCTAGGAAATTACATGTGTTACTGGAAAAAGGTTTCACAGCTCAATCACAAAATATGACAGAGCTGCAAGCAAAACAGTATCTGAAGAAACTGGAATTAATGTTTATTGCAGTGCAAAGTCTTTAAACGTTGTCTCAGACTTGGGAGACTATTAGCGCAAGCCAGAAATAGATGGAACCGTATTTGGGGAAGAGGACGTTGTTTTTCCAAGGCAATGATTTGCAATGTCATGCTCCATTGCGAAGTCAGACTCGTTTTTAAATTGAGCCATGCTGCCTCTCAACAACTAAGAGAAACGACGTAATAAAGCTGAGCTCCACGCACACCTCACTGGAACAGAGAGAATAAAACCCTCAGGTCAGAGATGAGTATTACTTAAACTACCCATTACCAAAAAGCTATCAGATATTGCACATAAGGCAGAATCCTCAACCCCCAGCCAGCAAAAATTGCTGGCAGCTAGTCGATAAAGCCACAGCACCATTCACTGCTGTTGACGTTACGGGTAATTACAGGGCTGTGCATCAAGCTTGGAGAAGCAGAATATGGGGAAGGCCTTTGGTTGATGTGAAGCTTTTTTGGTAGTTCTAAGATGCCACAAGAGAGTGATTTTACTGCGAGGGGCATAAGACAGAGGCAATTCTCAAAAGGAAAATTAAAGCCTATCTTTGCACTTCATATGAATACATTACTGGTGAAACCGTCACGTCAGCATGCGCGCCCCAGAAGACAAAACATCTGCTGTTTTCATGGCTGTTACAGAAGTACAAAGTTCGACAGCAGGGCAGAGAAAGTTGAGGAAGTCAGTGACACTCCTAAAATAGCAGTTACTGACTCGGCAAGCTGGTATCTGATGGGTCAGACACGGTGTTAGTGTCCTGCAAAGCAGTCGCCAAAGAACAGCGATGCTGGGAATTATCAAGAGCTCTTACAAGACCTGAGCTGTTATGTTGGGAGGACAACTGGTAGAGTTCCTTTCTGGGGGTGAAAGTGAGATATTTAATTTTTTTAAGTATTTTTTGCATTTGTCTTAAGAAGTAGATCTTGATGAGCTACTGCAGCAGAGCATCTGCAAGTAAAGATTTCACCAAGTTACACAAAAGAATTACAGTACAAAAAGGAAGACGCTCCTGGAGATTGTGACTGCAGCCAAATAGGAGCTTGATAGCACGGCTGAGTACTTCTGGAAGCCCACACACACTTTTAGAAGGATTTTTTTTTTTTTTTTTTTTTTTTTTTAAGAAAGAGAAGTAAACTTGAAGGGCTGAAAGGTAGACATGTGCACAAAGGAATGAGTAAGATGGCTAAAAAAGGAATCACAAGAAACAAGCAAAAAGAACTTTTACAAGGTAGGAGGAACACACATTATTCTTCTATTTCAGCATGCCACGCTCACTTCTCTTCATACCTGTCAGATCCCAGAAGCCTGAATATCCTCGTATTATCAGAAATTTCTTGTGTGACCTAGACAATAAAAATAAGACAAGTCATGTTAAGTGCACAAGCGTTTTTATTTTATTTTTAAAATCAACCTAGAGAAAAGAATTGACTATGACTGATGTTACCAATTTACTGCTGATTTGAATCAGCTAGAGAATTTAATGCAACTGTCACTTTTAAATGAGATCTAAAAGTTTTCTGTAATTCCCGCCACATTATGGGAATTCCTCTGGTAGCAACTGCAAGCACAACAGCAGGGCTCAGCACTGCACAGCATCTGAGCTACCGGTGCATTTCTCTTTACAGCCATGACTGAAATAGATAGCTGTAGAGTGCAATTTGTCTCACTCTAGAGTAGATATCCAAAACGGGTCAGGTAAATCACACATAAAATGCATTGTTGAAATTCTGAATCATAGTAATGATGCAGTAAGTTCATGTTCTGAAAACCTTAACAGAGAAACATCATCTAATTTGTGGTACTTATGCCCGTTGTGAAAAGAAAACATAGTATTTTGACATTTCAGACTAGTGCAATAGAGCTTTGTTTACTGTGGGTGAATTGTACTTGTGTGATACATCTTTATGATCACATGAATACCAAAGCACCAAAGAAAACATCATGTTAATCAATAAAGTCAACCGAAGCCAGTGCATACTCCAAAGGATATCAAGTCACACGTGAATGGGCAGCACCATTTACAAACCTCCTTTTTTACACAGCCACATTTCACATTCTTGAGGAAAAAAGAGATTCTTCTCTCTTTCCCAGATCCTAGTAGTGTTAGCTGACTTAGTGAATTCACTTCTGGCACAGAGAACTTGCAAGAGAATTTTAATTCACAACAACGAAGTTCCCCATGTTGTTCAGAAAATTACTTCCTGCTTGTTGTGGGGCTGAGTCTGCACAATCTTGGCCCAAATTTTGAGCGTCTTGTCTCAGAATTCACACAGTTCCCCGTTTAATTCTTCCCACTCAATTAAACCACCGTGGAAGGTCACGGCTGTGGAAGGAAATAACCTTGCAAGTAGCTCAAATCATCCCCAATTAGACCAACTGATATTAGATTAGGGAATCTGAACTAATAACGTCTTGAAAGACAAATGTGCTGCAAAGTTAGGTTGGTTAGGTTTTTGTCCCATGTAACTGCTTCCTACATACTATGTAGTATAAAATTCTCCAAAAGTAACAAATACAGTCAAGATCTGAGCCTGGTAATGCAGGCTTTTCATATTACAGATGAAAATGAGTTTCTTTCTTTTCTTAGTAGCTGTGACTAGCAGGACAGCCAGAAGAGAGAAGGAATTTTAAAAGGCCTGAAAGCTTACCCTAGATATGTTCTACAGAGAAAAAGTTTTGGGTGGCTTGCTTTCTGACAACAGCTCAGTTCCGCCTTCTGTTCTTCATTTGGCTGGCTTTGGCTTGACAATAACAAAGCAAGACGACAGTGTTCTTTATGCTTTACATAAACAATATAAAGCATCCACTTGTGCTGCAGCACTCTGGGGCATGTCCTCTAACAACTGGATCAGAGCTACTAAGTGCCAATGGGTGGAGTAATCCACTGAGCCTCGCAGAACGCTGCTAGCAGGAGTCTGGAGAAGTGCCTAGCGGCATCATCTCCTCCTCATGGTCTGTGCTAACAGCAGGGTGCTGCAGTTCACCATTATGAGCTCTTGGGAGAAGGACAATCATGCCTGGGGATCAAGCATGCACAAATGCCACAAGAACCATTTGCAGACTTGGAAATAAGTAGTCTGACTCTAGTCTTTGGTCCAACTTCCCACAAAGAGCAGGCTTACTGTCAGCACAGATTAGGTCAGCCGTGGCTTTGTGCAAATAAATGTAGTTGTGTAACAATGTGGAATATCTAAGCTTGGCATGGTGTGACTGTACGTGTACCTTAAAATACAATTAGTCATGATGAGCTCAATTTCTCAGCCAATGAGACACTAATGAAACAACTGGTGAAGTTTGTAAACATTCTTTAATAAACAAATTAAAAGACTCATTAAAATCCTACAAAGCACAGCATTTCCACTAACACATAGATGCACAAGGTTTGCAGCAAGAAAAAAAGGAGTTGGGAAGGTACTTACGATGGTTAAACAATGTCTAAAAATCACATGAAACTGGCTGAAAAAAGGGATTACACAGAAAGCTTAGGAAAAAAATCTTTAGGTTAATCTGACATTTTTCTCCTGAGAATGGAAAATACTTATTGTGAAAGCTGGGCACCAAAATCTTCAAAGTACGCATAAACCAAGGGAACATGGAAGAGACTAAAAACAAAAAAATCAACAAGCAACTCATTCAACACTGTGACAAAAAGCTAACCTCAGCAGTGGCTCATGCAACCACTGGCAAAGCCCAAATTTTGGTATCCACGTGTGAGGGGCTATGGGACTGACGCTGCTCTTCAAAGCAATTTAAGGTGAAGAAGATGAATGTTACCAAGAATTAGGCTTGGATATTTTCTATGGCATCATGGCCTGGGCTCTTGTTGCTTTCTGCTTTGTATGTCAGACTTGACAGGGGATCTTGTATAGCTTTGCTAATTGGTTTGTAGCTTATGAAACATGCTTAGAATGAGACTTCAGCTTCCAGGTCTAACCTATGAAGTTACTGAAATGTTTTACTCTTTTTTTCAGACCACAGCATTATGCATTTATCCTCTACTTGGCTTACATTAGAAACTAGTATTTGAAGCAAAATGCAGGACTTACCTCATTTGATCTAAAACTCCTTCCTTGCATGCCATGTTTCCAGAACGCTAACACGCTGTCTTGTAGACAGACTGGTAACAAAGAACACTGGAATCAGTTTTGAGGCACAATGTCAACTTGTGCTTTTAAGACCAAAAGCATATGACTGCAATTTTGAAATTTGTGCATGTATGTTTTACTGTATCACGTTCACCCACACGGACTGCAAAATGTCTCACAGGAATCGCTGAACCTGCCTCGAAAGTAGCTGCATTTATATATTTATTTGTTTGTTTAATGAGCAGGGTTTAAAAATTTTCCCACCCAACCAGAAAAAGTTCTAAAACTGTCCCGTCTAGTCCTAAACATGTCCTTTCCTTTGAATGGGAAACCCCTCCTCATTCTAATACTAGCAGAAAACATATATTGAATTTTAGCAGAAAAGTTACAGGGATACTGCAGTGACATTTTTCACCTTCCCAGCAACTGCTGGCTAATATGGTCCTTCTGCAGTAGCAGCGCAAAGCTTTACAGAGCCCTCTACTTCCCAGCCCTTCCCCTTGTCACAAACGCGGTGACAGACACCTGCATTTGAACCCTGTGAAAGGAAATGTGTGTAGGGCCTTCCTGAAAGAGAGGGCAAGTGTGTAGGTCCCCAGGAAGAATCTGCCCCACCTGCATCCAGCATCCTGCCTCTGGGCAGGTATGCAGGAAAGAGAGCAGAGCTCTTTGGAGGCACTATGAGGCTAGACAAGACACCGGGAGCTCGTTTGTGATGAGCAGAGAGAGGACTACAGCACCTGCAGAGGTCCCACAGTGAGCAACTTCAAGTACAGGTACTCCTTCCTTCCCCCCATTCCTAACCAACAGGAGCCATAAAAGTAATTTTTTCCATGACAACGGTTTTTTTTTGTCCTCTTCTCTGTGGGACATTATGTTTGAAGTGCCTGAAACTTTAAAGCTTCTCCTCAGAAGTAAACTCCCTCCAGCTCCTTATTATTTCTGTTCCCACTGTTTCTCCTTTTCTGGTGCTACCCTCCATCTGTGCACACATCCCTCCTCATCCCTCTTTTGAAGAAGCATGTGACGCAATCCAGGTATGTAACCACTGGAGAATTGTCAAAATAAATGTATTCTGTCTTTCTGTTTCACAAATCTAATTCATTCAGATTCTTCACAAGAAAACAAAATTTACATAAAGTGTGACATATCGCATAATCTACTCTTTGAGCTGCTTTATAAAAACAGACTGCGTGAACACACATGCAGAATGGGTTAGCCATGAGTGATTCACAGAGTTTATGTAGGTTGTGTTAAGGTATTCCTTTAGAGGCTGAAGGTCTCCACCATATTGCCAAGACATTTGGCCTAATCAGGGAAGACTCCAGGGTTATTACTCCATTCCAATTGCTCCTAGGGAAGCACGTTACATAGCGTGCTGAACCTGTCACTGAGCCTTCTCACACAAAGTGAAATGTGTGAGAGAGTGTTTCAAATGCCAAAGACTTGACAGCTAGCATCTCTAATTCTGTACTGTAACAGTAAACAAGTTAATCATAGAATATCTCAAGTTGGAAGGGACCCATAAGGATCATCAAGTCCAAATCCCTGCTCCTCACAGACTACCTAAAACTAAACCATATGACTAAGACCATTGTCCAGATGCTCCTTGAACTCTGACAGGCTTGGTGAACCACTTCTGTGGAGAGCCTGTTCCAGTGACCAACCACCAGTGAAGAGCCTTTCCTAATGTCCAATCTGAACTTTCCCTGACACAGCTTCATTCCATTTCCATGTGTCCTATCGCTGGTCACCAGAGAGAGGAGATCAGCACCTCCCCATCTGCTGTCCCCCTTGAGGAAGTTGTAGACTGCAATGAGGTCACCCCTCAGCCTTCTCTTCTCTAAGATAAACAAAATGACCTCAGCTGCTTCTCATAAGTCTTGCCCTCGAGACCTTTCACCATCTTGGTCGCCCCCCTCTGGACACACTCTAATAGTCTGATGTCCTTCTTATAATTGAGGTGCCCAAAACCGCACACAGTACTCGAGGTGGGGCCGCACCAGTGCAGTGCAGAGTGGGACAATCACCTCCCTTGACCGGCTAGCTATGCTGTGCTTGATGCAGCCCAGGACACGGTTGGCCCTTTTGGCTACCAGGGCACACTGCTGACTCATCTTCAGCTTGCCATCAACCCAAACCCCCAGGTCTCTTTCCACGGGGCTGCCCTCCAGCCTCTCGTCCCCCAATTTGTATGTATAACCAAGATTGCCTCGTCTCAGGTGCAGAATCCGTCACTTGCTCTTGTTAGATTTCACATGATTGGTGATTGCCCAGCTCTCTAGTCTATCCAGATATTCAATACTGATAATGAAAACCAACTTACCTATTGATTCAATCTGAAAGTCAAACGTGAGCTCTGATGACAGTTTGCGGCTGGATTTTAACCTGCCTTGCAGATTCACTATTTTTATGCAGCCTAGAAAATAAATAGGATATGTCAAGCAAGAATTAATCTTCAATATATGACTTAATTTGAAGACAGACAGTACGCACGTACATGCATACGTTTATATTTAGTTGATACTAAAACTTACAATCCAAACACACCAAAATGGTATCTCTCTCCAGCTGTGTTACATGTACAACACTTGTCTCTGTAGTGTCTATAAAAAAATGACAGTGTTAGTTCATAACATAAATTACCATGAAATTTGAAATGGAAGTTCTAGAGATTGAGACAATTTAATGGGTTAGTGTGTTTTTATCTACTTAAAATAATCATCTTACCAGTGACATTTCTCTTCTCTTAGAGAGGCATGTCCACTTATCCAACATGTTGACTGTGACAGGAAAACTGAAGCTGTAATATTAAAGTATGGACTTAATCCAGCCTTTTCTGAGTCATGTCACAAAAGCAAACTCACACGTACATTGTTCTCCCTTTATTCTCTGTTGGTGTCATTTAATATTGCTGTTGCAAAAAAGATAGATATATGAGACTGTCCACACTAAACCTGAATGCTGTTTCATTCAATTTTTCTTCTCCCTTTAGTTCTAAATTGTGCTAGGGACTTTTATATTAGTACTTAATTCTTGTATTTTTAGACTTTCCATCCCCAGATCTTCCAAAAATAGGGGATTATTTCCTTCTCCAAACTCTTAAGAGAAGGGTTACCTTCCTCTCTTCTGGGTTACAGCTGCAGCAGTCTCCATCACAGCAAACAGGGGGATCTGACCCACAAGTGATTAGTGGACACGTCAACTCAAAAGAGAAGTGTAGTTTTGGTCCATTTGTTTGTTAACATTAAAATTACACAAAAAGCAGCTCTTACTAATACAGCATCACTGCCAGCAATTCTGTAGGCATTCTTTCATATGGAAAAGAGAAACTCATTAAATCTGTTAGAGATGAGAAATTAGAGCATGGTACCTAAAATACAAAAGCAGTTTTCAGTTAAATAATAAAATCCATGGTCCTGTTGAGAAGCAAAAAACTCCTCAAGGATGATGGCAGAAATGTGCTCCTTGAGATGGTCCCTCCATTTCTTTTTTGCTGTTTGTCTTGGAAGGTATACACTTATGATTTACATTTAACCAATTTCTAATGCATGATCTTAACCAAAGGCGGATATAGCCATGATGAAAGCATGCAGCAGAAGGACTGGAGGATTACATCTATGCAACCACATTATGCGGTGTGGAAACATGCATTGCACTGGCTTAAGCTAAGAGGAGAAGGATGGCAAGGGGAGAACCCCCCTGCAGTAAGTCTCTGCCAGTTAATTTTTTTTAAAACATCTTCATCAGACATTTACAAAAAAAATGTGAAATGTCAAACAATGAAAACTACTATTCAATGGAAGCTATTTGTGACCATATGGTACACACTTTCCTCATTTAAAAAACACTGAAAAATCGGTTTCATTGCATTATTGCTTTCCTGCCAGCAGGGGACAGGAATAAACCAAAACAACATGAGGATTTAAATTAGAGTCAAACAAATAGGAGGAAATAACAACACAGACACAACACGAGAACACACAAATGATTCAAGGAAGCTAAAGAAGTATTTTTGGAAGGCACAACGCAATGTTAAATTTTCCACAAAAAAAAAAAAGGAACCGGGAAGGGATTACTATTCTTGTATTTACACACTGATGCAGACAATACTGAGAGAAGAATGACAACAGGACATTATGGGTCAAAGAATTTCTCTTCAGCATGCAACTTTTACGGACTCTACTGAAGTCACACAGTTACATAAATAGATGTACGAGTTTGGAAAATAAAATGCACTAACTCTGAAGGAGTTAAGTGCATTAATCAGCCATCCACTGATCACTTTGGTTTTTGTAACTTTGCTTTAAACTGTGCCAAAATCTGATGCACTTTACAGTGGCAAGAAAGTCAGCGGGCATCTTCCTAGTGGAAACCATCCTTCTTACTGAATTCCACGGTACACAATCCGCTGGACTCATACACATGTATATGCCAGCACAGGGCTATTATATAAAATTCATCATGGATCAACAAGGGCTCTATGCCTGGTAATAAAGCTATTTACTGCTTCCAAACCTGCAAGCTGTGACTGGGGTCAGCTCACTACTGTATCTAGGTTTAGGGGGGAATCTTGCAACTCTAGAAAAGTAATTCTTAGCACACTTCCTTTTTAAGGGAATTTCTACTGTTGCTCAGATGGTGGCCTCCTCACTCATAGTGCCCAGACCAGTGACGGACAGGTACTTCGTTTCCTGCTACCAGTGGTCCTAATCCTTTTCGCTTTCCATAAACATTGGAAAAATAGAAATACGCTCTCTCAGCAGGAGGCTGATAACACCATTTCTAACCACACTGGCTTATTGCAGAAGAGCCAAACCACACCTACAGTGATGTTGAGAGGAATTGCTCAGAGTTCTATTCTATTAAAATCTATTAAATAAACAGAAGTCTTGGTGCCAGGGTAGAGCACAGAACAGCACAGTGGGTAATAGTCAAGTACAGCCTGATTTATGAAAATGCAAGAAACCAAAACTCCATCCTTTGCTATACTCAAAATCTCAAGAAATCCAATCAGTTCCACAAGTAGAAACATCCAAAAAACAAGTGCATGTGCAAGCAGGTACAACCAGATACCCCTTTTAAACAGAGAACTGACAATGATCATTTAGCCTTAATGATTTAACCATTCCTCAGAGGCAACTACCTTTCTGGTGTTTCAGCTATAATAGAAGAGCAAAGAACATTTCTGAATGCAATTACAACAGCACACAAACCTGTTTCTGTAAACCATGAAGAGGTAGAATTTGGGTTGACAGTCTCAAACTTCACCACCTGGTTGAAGTCTCTTCCTCTACTGACACCGACACAAACTAAAGGGAATTCCTGCTCAGGGACTACCAGCATTTCAAACAATCTCAGTGGACAAGGTACAGGAAAATCTATGTGCTAGAGTAAGAAACAAAAATAGATATTAGAAGGGAAACAAGTTTAGTCTGAGTTGCTATTAGCTATTTTAACTGTATGGTAAATTTTATGCCATGCATTTTGTAACATTAAGTTTACTTTTTCAGGTAACAGTAATTGATAGATACAAAAAGCCTGAGTTAAGAAGTTTAGAGAGTCTTCATGCTGATGCAGTTGAAATAAGATAGGATGACTTTCATCATGTGTGTGCTGTGCAGCTGCCCACAGACGACAAGAGTGCTATACCCGTCATTGCTCTCCCCAGCTATGGCGTCTCTAAGCCTTGTTTCCCAGGCTGATCAAGTTATAGCAGCTGTCTCTCTATAAACATGAGTCCACCCTGGCTCCATCTCTTCAGGTGGTGTCCAACGGGGAGATAACAAGCATTTCTGGGCACATCCAGTGTCACAAAGCATAGAATAAGTGGCTACCTTCTCTATGGTATGGGAACAAGCCCACTGTTAACCCATGTTATCACTCCACTCTGCCACATCTCAGTCTGTCAGCCAGAGTTTTTTTACTGTGCAACTAAAAGGCAACGTTCGTGGCTTTGTTCTTTAACTGAAGTGCACCACAAAAACAAGAACGTTCCTATAAATATTTTGCGTCAGTTAAGACATATTACACATTTAAATAGCTATTTTCAACGTAATTTAACAGAAACCAAGAGAAAAGTCTAATAACTCAAGAAATGGCTAATACTTATTTCTTAACAAGTCATTACAAGATAAATAGAAGGGAACACGAGAGTATTTCACCTTATCGTAATATTACCTTGATTAACATAAATTTTTGCATGGGTTCAAACCATTCTAACAAAACAATGCTAGACTGTAGTGCTCCACAAAGGTACTTGTTGCCCGTGTAGGGATTCCTCACTGCCAAAAAAGGAGAGGTAGAGTACATTAGTGTACTAAGCAAATACAAATTATAAACAATTTCCAAGTAAATAACAGTCCATACACTTTAGGAAAATAACCACCACTCTAATCTTTTTATATAAGGAAGCTGCTGAAAAGTCAACATCCACATTATGAAAATGGTGACAGTGAGCATGCTGGAGCAGAGGCTGCCCTTCCACCGGGCATGAACAGCTAGTAGCTGGTGCCAAATAAGCCATAATAAACATGACTCTCACAAGAGCACTGTGGTATGTTTCACCCCTCCAACTCAAAATAATTTTTTTTTTTTAGACTGGTAGGTGGGATTTACTATTTTAGATAGTCTTAAAAAAAATAGTTGACTGCATACACATTTGAAGTAACTTGCTCCATCATGTTTGTTTACCTAAGCTATCTCCAAATCATCATGAGAAGCTGTTAAAGAATGGCTTTTTCTGTGACACACAGACAGTTATCCACCAGGCACTGAACACTCACTGTCACTTGTGAACTGCTTAGCTGCCTTCCAAGCACTGTCACAGTGAGTCTGAAATCCAGGAGCTATACATTTCTGATGAACACTTCTAAGTCAGCAGGAAATTAAGTTTTTTTTAAAGTGACATCATCTATTTCCACTCAACTGCTGCTTTTCTGTTGTTTGTCAGAGCTCAATTAAAAATTGGAAGAGAACAATAAAGCCGCAAAATTGGGCACTGTGAAATCTGAAGTTTCACAACTTCAATTCTACAGTATTGACAAAATTTCAGTCCTTAAGCACTGCCAGCACATCCATTAAGACGAACAAGTGTTACTTTGCACTTTGTATAATTATATCTGAAGACCAGATTTTAAAGTGCAGTAAAGTGACTGTGGGCCATCAGGCAATTAATTAACAACACAGTTCAGATAACGAGCTTCTACAATCCAGTACTATCTACAGAAGTGAAATACACTCATGCTACCTTACTGCCAAGGAAATCCACTAGCTAGCAATCCCTTGGCACCTTAAACATCAAAGCTTAATTTCATTAATCCAAGTTCTCACTCAACATCAGTCAAACTGACTGCATACTGCAGCAAATGATGCTTGGCGTGACCCTTAGTAAGGCTGAATTCAGCAGCAGAAACCACAAAACGTGCAGTTACCAATACCTGTAAGGTGGAGAAACAAGACCAGAACTTCTTGTTTTTTTCTGCCTCCTGTGGCACTGCCGCTTCCCCCAAGGGATGCTTATGCTGCCAGCAGGAATGCAGGCTCCGGCTGCATGTAATAAGTAGGGCAGGAGAGGGGAATCTATCACTTCTCCCCTTGGATCTGCCTTTTGCAGCTGCCCTTGTTGCCATCACAATTATCACTTATGCCTATCATGGAGGAAGGACTCCAGGCTTATTAGGCTAAGCTACCTCTGAATGCCAGGACAGCAGACTCCCCCCATAATGCCAAGTCCCAGGGCTCTCTTGTTAAATTCTGTGCCTGTTAGTATAGATACTGTAAGATTACAGAGGAGCACACCACCAGGTTTCTCATTGCATAAAGAGAGACCTGAAAACATATGGACTTCCAAATTAATTTTCATGTCAAAGCCAGCATTCATACCTACTCTGATCCCTGTCACTCCACCCCTTTGGGTGTTCCCTTCAGCATCCATTAACATTCACAGCTTGACTTAATGCCTTAATTAGGGCAAGGCCTGGATATACACAGTACATATCATTAGCACCCTACCACACCCTAGAGGATTTATATCCCAGAAAAAGTCAAGTTTTAACAGGTGAGCTGGACAAAGAAGTGATAACAAACATCAGATGGTTTAGCAATATCACGGAGATTTTTGTCAGGATAAATGACAGATGCTCGCTTACCACTGAGTGTCTGAAAATCTCGTGTATAATACAACTCCTCACGCCAAACATCTGATTACAGAACACCAGGTGAAACATTTCCAGGGACAAGAGCTTTGGTTTGGGTTGGTTTGGTTTTTTTGTGGGTTTTTTTTGGGGGGTGTTTTGGGGGTTTTTTGGGTTTTTTTTGTGTGTGTGGGTTTTTTTTTTTAATCTATCTGCCCCATCCCCCTTTTAAAACTTGTCTTAACACAGTGCAGCTTTGACACTTCAGTAGCTGGCACTCTGAACACACTATAAAGGCTTCAGAGACAACACTGTTCTCAAATGAAAATACTCCTTGCTTTTTATCATCCAGTATTGATAACTGGAATTTGTGCTAGCAAGTCATGCTACTTAAGCCTGATGGTAACTTCTTTAAGTCACTCTATCCATGGAGATTAGGTTCTTCCTGAGGGCTGGTTTAAATTTGACATGCATTCTGCTTCTCTGCATTTCTTGAGAATTGCCTGTAAACATAAAGTGTGAAATGGGAAAGTTTTCACTGCTTAAACACAAGGACTAACCTGAACGAGCTCACTGTCTGCAAATGCATAGTTTCATAATAATGACAAGCGTCTCTTCTCCCTTTACTTCCTAAACCTGACTCAGTAATCTTAATACTGTCACCATCTGTATGGCTTCTTGGCATTTGTTCTGCAGATCTTTACTTACCAACACAACACTTCTGACACCATTTAGTGTCAGGAATTTTTGTAGACACTGCAAACTTCCTACAAGATATAAATACAGAATTATTGATCAACTAAAACAATCAAATTAATTCGCTTTTTAGAGAGTTGTTGGTGGGAAAATTATATTTGCCCCCCAGAAAAACTAAAAATACATTTATCTGTATTTCTTCTCAAAATGATATACCTAGAACATACATGGTGATCGCTCTGTTAGTACTGAGATGCTGCTCAGTTATGCAGCATTATGAATGCAGTTAAAAGTCAGGAATGGAGAAGAATAGGTACCTCAGTACCTTCAAGCGACATTTACCACTATCTCTTGCTATTTAATTATATGTATTTATACACATGCCTGGATAGTCTATTGGTACTCCGATGATCATTCTTTTTTGTAATGCTGTAACTTATTGCATCTTGTGCTGGATACTACACAAAGTCCACTCTTGTCCCAAGGACATTATAGCTTGAAGACAAGACATGTGGACCCAAGGGGTGTGGGAAATGACGCTGTACTGGATAGCTTGCTGGGCCACAGTCCTTGCAAACTTAACAGCTTAAACTTTGCAAAACTTTTCATAGGCGGCACAGCATGCCTTTCAAGAGGAGGTCTGAAGGAGGACTGAAAGGCACATTTGCAAGACCTCTTCTCATGTGCAGGGGACACTCCCTCAGAATCATGAAAACAATTACTTGAAAATTTATCGGATAAACCAGGGAAGATGTTGCTATTTGCTGGAAGGGGGAATTGGTGTTTCTGTACAGACTAGAAGACAATAGACAGTATGGAGATTGGGCACAGTAGCCTTCACAGTAAAAGTAACTAATTTGATGCTGTAGAAAAGACGGGAATAAGTGGAGTGATAGATAGACAGATGCTGCAGTCAAAGCTATGAATTGGGAAAATGCATAGCATTTCAAATGAACTGTCCAGAAGTGATCGATAATGCAGCAGCACTGAGCAGCATGAAACTGAGTACTGGTCACAAATTCTGGTTGGAAGAAGTCATGGAAGGTTTGAAAGGAACTGATCGAGGGCACTCAAGGGAAAGAAGCTGGAAAGGAGACTTATCACAGATGTATTTTCTGCTACTGAATGTTTGCCTACCGAGTATCATAAATTGAGCTTAGATCATTTTGCAGATGAATATACGAACCTCAAAAATTACTTTGAATTCTATTTTGCTTTGCATTTTTTCTACCGAACACTTTGCTTTTAACATATCTACATCCTTCATGTAGCACTCATCATCGTGGTATCCAGGAACTTGCTGAAGAATACACTTTGTGGTCTGGGAGGAAAGAAAATTATGCTCTTCTACATACTTCAAATGTACTACTTCTACCTGGCTAAATGTTACTACCCTGATGCCTTACAGCAAGGGATAAAACAGCAAAATGGATTATCTAAATGAATCTCTCCTGCCTTTGGCTTGGCACTCGCACATTCAGGTTGTGCTGCATTTTTCTTGGGAAGTGACATGACTGCACAAGAAATTTTCTGAGCCCTCTGCAGCTTTGCTGAGGTGTCATTCCAGGCTGAATGTAGTCTGAAGGCTTTCCTCACATGATCCTTATGATAATTATGGTTATTAGTCCACTGCTGATGCAGTCCTCAAGCCAAAGTCACCCAGCCAAAATCAGTTTGGAAGAGAGAGGAGCAGAACAGTGGTGCAGGCACACAGAGGACAACTCAAAGCACAAATTATTCCTTAGGTAATTAGAATTAGAATTTAGCCTCTAGGAAAAACACAATTTTCAGACAAGCACTGCACCATTATGTTTGCAGATGACTGAACGAGGAGCCTTTCCTGAATCCAAGAATTAAATGTTAATAGGCTGTTAATAGAACCAAAGGTAGCAGAGAATCAGGTCTCCTATAATACAATTTCCTAAGAGAATGCCTATTATATGAGAAGAACCAGCGATTCACTATGCACTTTAAGAATCAAAGGTTTCTCTGCAAACTGGATTAGTGTTACTGCCTCCTCCTCCTCTTGGATTTGAATGGGTTCCTAAGGCTTGTTTGGCAGCCAGGACTGCACACAGTCTCTGGGATTTTGTATGCGCTTCTTAGTACATAAAGTTGGAGGGACTGCACGCACAATGTGCTGTAGGCGTTTGAGGGCAAAAGTACCTTCTACACTGGTCTGCAAAAAATGACCAGCCAATGATGAGTGTCAAATCTGTACTCCAGTTCTACTCTTCCCAGCTTTAAAATAACCCATGAGCCCACTCCCTCTGCAGTAAGAGATTACACATCCCCACTTTTTTTTTTTTTTTAAATAAAAAGATAGTGCCCAGAGTAATTAATGTAAGATCACCATTTCTATTTGCCTGAAATATCACAGGTACACAATACTGACCCTAGATTTTGTTTAGCATCAAGTACAACCAGGATTTACCATACTAGACTATACCTGAAAAGAGCTACGCCCAGAAACAAGAGGCTTCGTGGCAAGAAGGTAAGATGTATCAAAACCCATTTCTCTAATAAGAGTATATTCACATCTTGATTCGTGTTAATTTAGGGGCCTACCCTCTGATTAATGCCCGTATGAGTTATTCGTAGCAATCTGTGAACAGAGCTCCACATTATTTGGTATTCCCAGAGTTTCACAAGCATGTCCTGGACTCCCAGAATTAAGATATTCTGATATTATACGTGTATTTACCTGGGAAGTATTCGGTCAGGGAGTTTATGTGCTGGAATAGCAACAGGTAACTTTTGCATTTGCCTTGCATAATCAAAGAGTCCTGGTAGATTATGGGAATAAAGCTGAGAAGCTTTACCTGGGAATTAGAAAACAAAACCACACTTCAAATATGAAACAAAATGTTTACCAGCACCCCCACTCAAAGATAGCCCAGTAACTTACCAGATATTGATAACAAGCAATTGTTCATGACATATAACCATGTACACCTTCGAGGAAATAGCTGATAAAGGGAAGGAAAAACAAAGAAAGAAAAGCATTCAGTTTGATATACACAAAATGTGAGCACATTAAGTTGATCAATTAATATCTGCATAGACGACAGGACAAAACTAATACTGACTTGCTTTTTGTAGCAGAAATTAGCTTAAGCCAAGTAATGTTTACCTGGATTCCAGAGTTAATTCAGAGTAAATCTTAGGCACACACACTATATTTAACATACACATTAACATGTAGACAATTAGCACATTTTATATTCATGTTTCCAAGTATACTATAATTAGCCCAGAAGATATCATTATAAAGATCAATCCATCCTTTTTCAAAAATTTTAAAAACCACCAAACTTTCTCCTTCAAAGTAGAAAAGCTTAACGACACAAACTTCAGTAAACAAAGCATGGTCAAACCATAGCCATTCTAAAGCCTGTGATAGTCCAAATCTCTTGAAATAATTAAAACTGGCCCTTGACGTGACTCTCCGTCTGCATATGATTACACATTTTACTTAAATGATCAAGGAATGCGACAAATGGTCAAGGCAGAATTGTTATTTGTCAAATCCCACAATTACTGGAAAGATGGGGCTTAAACCAACAAGACATCCTTTTTAAAAAAAAAAAAAAGTTAGAAAAAGATGGTACTACTTTTCCCCTCCCGCATAACTTCTGGAGCTTGTTGCCACAAGAAGTCATGGAGGTGGAAAGTATCAACACTGTAAATGAGAGATTAGACATATGCATGTCCAACAGGTCCACAAATGGACACAAAAAGCAAATAGGCAGGGACCCTCCAACATCCCCAATTCAATGACTGTGGTGGAGTCTGAGGAGAACGGGCAACAGACAGTGGCCAACCTCATGGGCATTTCCTACTGCCGCTTTAGGAAACAGACTATCGGGCTAGACAGGCCACTCAGGAGGACATTTTTGTTGCTCTTAAAGAAAAAAACAACAAAAACAAAAAAAAAAAACACCCCACCAAACAACAACAACAAAACCCTCACTACTGGTTTATTAGAAAGATTTGAAGAGATCTGTAAATTAATTGAAAGATTTTTCTGCCAAAGAGCCAGAGATTCATCTTGAAGCTGTGATAACTCCTGGAAATGTACGTTATTTCTGCTTTGTCCATTGGTGAAGTGGAATGTAGTGAAAAATAACCAATGATACTACTTTTGCTTTTACACTGAACTGTATCAGACCTAGAGAGTAAACAATGAAGTGAAACAGAACTTGAAAATGCTATTAAAGCCCTACTGCCTGTTACCATAAATAACGATGTAATAAATGGTTAGCACAGAGGGTGCGCTGCTATTCCTGAAGTCTTCTCATAACCTAGACACACTGTAAGAAAATCCCATGGTAATAATCTACCAGCCTGGCTGTACTGAAATTAAATGTGCAACTTTGACCTTCTGTAGCTGCATAAGCATATTGTGACTTAGTAGGTTTGGAATTAGGGAAGAACAGCAATACTCCAAATTTGCAGGTTGATTGACCTGTCACTCATTCCTCCTGTTCCACACAACTGGCTGTTTTTACAAGCATCTATTCTCATCTCTAAGTGCTTATTAAAACATTTCCCTAAAAGCTCACTAGGCAATACACTACAGAACATGGTGCTTAGAGAAAACAAGGATGGATATGAGAGCATGAGTTTCATTACACCTGTTCTCCTTGCCAATTTGGGAAAACAAAACAAAACGCCACCAAATCAAAAGAAAAAAAAAATCAAACAAAACTTTCCTTGGTCTACCTGGCCTACAAGAATTATTGTATTAGTGGTATTTTTCAGGGTAGGTTTTACAACTGCAATGTAGCAGCAGAGAGGTACCTGAGCTAAGTTTAAACTAGCTAACTCAGGCACCAGTATGATTATGGGTTACATGGAGCTCAGTGCAAGCTAGCTAGGCCTTCTTCTCAACACAACAGACATATCTACAACGTCTGGACCCTGGAAGATGAACAAACACCAGTGCCTCCAGCTTACAGTGTGAAGGCTGTCCTTGCAAATTCCTCCATCTTGATGGCAGATGCATAGCTCCCTAAGTTAGGGAGAAGGCAGGAAAGAAAACAAGTCTCTTAGAGATTAACAAAAGACCTGGAGAAGACACCATACAGAAAAGCCTGTAATTGGCATTTCCCCCTCCCCACTATCCCCTAAAAAAAATTACTATTTATAAGATTCTGCAAAGACAGAGTTTTCATTGGGATTCAGTAAGCTGAGTCTCATCATCAAAGCTGCTTTTAAGACCAAAAGAATGGAATCTAATGTATAAAGGATCTCCTTGCTTCCCTGTAACCGAAACACAATGTTTGTTGCAAATACTCTATCTTGTAACAAAGCTTTAAAGAAAATAGAAACTTTCATCCAAAATACATCAGGGAAATTCCATACTATTTAACATATCATTTGACTGCAGGACAATGCACAACGATGAAGTTCAACACATTGATATATGCAGATCTCCTATTTAACCATGGTTCAGCCTACAAAAAAACTTACACGACTGAAAGGTATCCTCAATAGTAAACATTTAAGGTAATCCTCAGTGTAGCTAGTGCCTATGTAACTGTAGTAAAGAATTTTTACAAGGATTATACAACATTATTCTGAGTGGCTAAAAAAAAAAGTGACAAAGACGTGGGTTTTTTCCAAAATATAAGATCAGAAATATACCTGCTCCATTGATGTTTCATGAAGTTCATTGAGGTTCAGTGTGTAAATACCTTCTTCTGCACCAAATATCAAGTACTGATCTGTAAACACCAACAAAAAAAAATGTAGAAATCCTGATTTAAGGAAGGTGTGTTTTATAAAAGTATGCAGCTCTTTACCAAAAAAAGACTTAAAACAATTACACACACTGAAACAAATCAACCTGTAATAGTTATGGTGTTTGAAAGCATGGAAAATTGATCTTGCTAAGGAAGCTTAAATTTGTGGATGGGCGTGTTTTAAGACATTAGAAAAGATCAGACTTTTTTTTGTGACTAACAATTGGAATAAAAAACAGCAGTGATATAACCATAAGCAAGAATTCATGTGAATAATTTCCTCATATATAGATTATCCTACTTAGACATTTCCATATATTTTGTGACATATTCATAGCCTTCTTTTGGAGTACTTCAACAGCAATATTGACTGGAACATTTTTTCAGTACTTTGGGGGTGCCTCACTTCTTTAACATAATTAATACCCTGGACTGCATTTAGGCATGTGAATAAGACAGACATCTCATATTGAGAAGATGTCAACTGCAAAAGACTGACTTCTGTAATTTCAGTTTCTAAAAAACCTAAATATTTTCTTGCTTACTGGCTCAGTAGCATGTCTATACAGCCTATAATCAAAAGGTGAAATTGCAAGCAATGTGAGTACAATGTTACTAATTATCCCTTTCATCGAGCTATTTATTTTTGCATAATTTTAGTGCTTTATTAAGAGAGTTGCAGAAACCTGTAGGACCAGAAAGATGGGGGGGTGGCAGGATATCAAATGAATAATGAGAGAAATCAGTCTCAACTAGGACCTCCATAAGTCAGATTTTTTAAAAAATAAATTACGATTGGCATTTTTTGGACTAAAATGTTGTGAAGAGTCTTGAATCAAAACAAAAAAAAAATGGTGGTTTGTTTTTGTTTTTTGTTTTTTTTTTTTTTTTTTTAACTTTGGTATGTAATTTATTCTTTTTAATCAAAGCTGAAAACCGTGCCCCATATATCTTAACATAATTTAAAAAACAACATTGAACTTCAGACAGAAGCAGCATAATTAAAGAACTTCTGCTTATATAAATAAACCTATTTTACAATGTGTCTATTTTAAAAAGAATAGCCTTGCTCATCTGAGCACTTTTGAAATCCAAGGAGAGGACAAAATGGGCAAAATATATGTAACATACTACCTCTCGTATCTGGATTTATCCATGATGTTGCACAATGAATTTTTAATGGACAGCCATTGAAAACCTTTGAAAAGCAAGCACCCATCTGCAGAAGTAAAAACAATTTAAGATATACGTATGAAAAATTAAAATATAACATTTCCAATAGGATTATTTTTACTTAAAGTAGTAACAAAAGGTTAAGAGTCGTTTCATTTGCCATGAGGAAAATAACCTCATCCAGACAACAAGAGATTTTTTTTTTTTTTTAAAAGTGATTTTTCCTTTGTGCGCAAGACCTTTCGGAACAAACATACCAGAATTAGCATTTCAGAATTAGCTCTTAAATTAACAGTCTAAGCACATACTTACTACAGAGGTGACAAACCTGAAAAAGGTTCCTGAATTTTGTGACTTTAGAAAGCCTCAACAGAGAAACTTTATTCTTGCTGTATTTCACACATCTAAAATAAAACTCTAGGTCATGCAACAATCAAAATCTTAGTCCCAGATGCTCTATTAGTTGTTTTGAATTAACTTATTTTCAATATTGATTGCTTCCCAAAGGGAAACCTCTGGTAGAAGATCCCATACTTTGTTCAGAATAACCCTAACAAACTCAATTTGCCTATTACGTAAATGTCTTGCATAGTGTAATATAATCAATCTCCCCATCTTGCCCCTAGTGAAGTGCAAGCATTTGTAGGCATTTATAAGAATACTTAGTAAATTTGCTTCAAGACGACAGAAAAGCAAAAGCCAGGGCTTCCTCCTTTTCCCTCAAACATCAACATAACAATTACCTGTCCTACTTTGTTAGGAAACAGAACTGGTCGATAGTACTGTAGATGAAAAGGAATGATGCAGTAGTAAACAACAATCAGTCAAGTGAAATGTTACCATTTATCAAATGATGGTCAAACATAAGAACCAGTCATAGGTAAGGGTTGCCATCCTGACTATAAGCAGGTATCACCTTTACGCAAAGCTACATACTCTGTAATACAGCTACAGAATGGCAGTGTTTTCACTTTATATTAATATTTTGTGAATTACTATCGATCTATAAACTGAATTAACCAAATAGCTCTCGTGATAACATTTGGACAATTTTTTTTTGTTAACCTGTTGCTGAATAAAAGTCTGCACACATTTCAGTCACTTCTGACCATAGTTTAGTTTAATAAGAAAAGAAAAGAAGAACTTCATAATTAACCCTTTAAAATGAAAACCAGCAGAAATTAGACCCTTCTTTGTGCTTCGGACATCTCTCACTCTCACATCGCTAGAATGAAGTCCATGAGTTTGTCCACATATACTTATGTGAGGGAAGAATCACATTCATTAAGGTAATCAGCAAAATGTGAAAGACCCCGTTGCACAAAGACAAAGGGTCTAGTGCCACTGCAGAAGTCTGGGTACCAAGGCAGGGAGCTGGCTGCTTGCTAGACAATGAGATGGTCCTTCTGCAGGCATAAGAACAGAAGTAAGAGAAAAGATATATGTGAGGCAGGAATATGAGAAGATATTGACACAGAGTGACCTCAAGGTACTGACAGCTTCCATGTTATCAAATCCCTTAGCAGCAAGGAGTTTGAAGGAGGGATGATATCAAGAAAAACAGCAAAGGGATTTTTTGGGTGGATTTATGGAAGCCTCTTCCCAAGTGCGCAGGGCACTGAAAGGCACTCAACAGAAAATACAGATAACACTCAAAGCTCTGATCCCCTAGAATACTGTTAGGTGTTTCTGCTGCTCCTGTAACCAGCTATGCAATTCTCCTTGACCCTTTCCAAGCACTGAAGAGAGATGCTGCACAGTGGAGGGAAGCTGTGCTCACTGCTAAGACCTAGCTGAGCTCTGCAGTGATAAGTTGGATAAGAAAGAAGGAGATGGAAATCAGAAGAGACTAATCATTTTCCTCTGGCCATTCTCAGCCCTGATCTCCAGGAAGCCTGCAGAGCCAAGATGCTGCTGCAAATGCCTCAGAAGGGCAAACAGAGCCTGAGGGTATCATCTCTAAACACCAAACAAATCTCAAGGATACAGCTGAGAATCAGACAAATTATTGAACCGAGTTGCTAGTGGGGCAAAAAAGAAAACCACAAACGTGAAGTAAAAGGCTGAAGCAAGGCTGCTTGATCTGACTGCTGCCGTTGGAGGCATTTAAGTCTCGGGGGAATTCCAGCAGGCAGGGCATTCCCTCATTGGTAGGATATAACAGGTCTCCCTGCGCTGCAAGCCACCCAAAATAGTAGGGAAAAACAAACTACCAGACTGGGTTATTGAGAAAGTTGAACACTCTAGAGTCACAGGCAACCATGCAGATATCATTTTAAACAGAGCCCCAGAACATCTAACTATTTCAGACGATAGTGAGAACACAAAACACTTCTTACCACTTGGCAACATACTTAAAAACCACAAATAAAAAAACCCCAAACAAACAAGAATCAGAACAATAATGTACCACAGAAAAAGAACAGAAGAGACTGAAATATTGTCAAAGTTTTACTTGCAGCAGCAGAGTATTTGTTAAATAAGACTCCCGGGTGATGTTAGGATGCAAAATATGCTCCACAATAGAGAAATATAAGAAGTCCAGTAATCCCAATGACCTGTGAGAAAAACCCCTTCCTTACCCTAATTTTCATTATTTGGCAACTGATGGAGACAGCAGGCAGAGGAACATGTAAGTGCCAAATCAGTCTTTAACACTTAACAGGAAGGTTAGAAAGTTTGTTATACATAAAAGGTAGGGGGTGATGAGGGAAGGGGAAAAGAAGGGAAAGAGTTTCTAACCTGAGGACCAGCAGAAACAGAGAATTAGTGCACTACAAAGATGTATGAACATGCACAGAGCACTCCAATACCCAAAGACTCATTTGATCAGCTTCAGAAGTTTTCCCATTTTAGTCAGTCTCTTTTTACAGCTTCATTATATTAGCAACTCACAGTCATTCTCTGATGGCCTGTCCCTGAGGTTTGTGGCAAAAGTTCAACGCATATGACTTCATCTTGAGCTATTCTACTTTCTATTTTATTTCCCCCTCCCCATGATGATTCGGTTCTTTTCAATGCTAGGAGTGCTTCCAAATTTCTGTCATCCACTAGTTTAAAGTGCGCACTCCTAGGCCATGCATTTAGTTTAATATTTAGTTTATTAAAACAGGATTGACCTCAATAAACAAAGCTCAACATATCAAGAATTCAGAGCTCTGGAACAATCCTGTGCATTTATGCAAGGGATTACAGTTCTAAGGAACAGAAGCGTGACATCTACCTTAACCTGTCCTGCTTCTCTAAAACAGGTAGGAAGCAGAAAATAATATCATTTGCACTTACACATCCTTGTAGCAATTTTATTTTCTTATCCAAAGATAAGAAGCTTATCTGCCTTAGGAGTAACATAGTAAAAAGGTTAGTTTAAAATCAGATTAATCCCCTATTTGGTGCACAGCACAACTACATGAATGCATGCTCCAGCACACAAGGAGGAGAGTGGTGAGGGCAGAAACAAACGGTCAAGAAGAAGGAAGGACTGGCTCTTCTGATCGCGGTGCTGGCTAAAAGCACAGTGTCAGGTCCGCACAGATATTACAATGAAATTCTAGTTTGCTTTATGTTATGAAGGTGAATATAGATGCCCGCAACAGTTATTTCCAGCCCTAAAGCATCTATGAATCCTATCTTCAGAAGTTTTGAAACCTGGAGCTGCATAATATAAACTTTGAGCTATTTGCAATTCCCAAGAGGCATCAGCTCCTCAGATCAGTAAGTACCTTCAGTATGCTGAAAGTACTTCTGTGACAATAGTCACAGAACTCTCATTCACTTTTTAATGAAGCAAGCAAACAAAAAACCTTCCAAAATTTATTTCAAGAGCACAAAATCAAGGGTGATTTCTGAAATACCATACCTGTGGCTTAACATTTTTAAGAGATACTGGCTTTTATAATTAAAAAAAAAATACTACAAACATTCAAAAAATGTAATCTCTCAGCTTTAGTAAGAAAACATATCCTGCTTCCAACATGCATTTGTATGACTCAGTAATACTCACGTGTACTTTAGGTGTGGGAGGAAGGCCATTACTAATTGGTTTCTAGAAAATAAAAGTTAAAAAGTATGTTTACACTCACGTGCACATACGCATGAACATGCATATTCTCTCCCCACACTACAGCATAACCAAAATACAAGTCTAAAAAAATTTTTTTAGAATGCTGCTAAAAGCACTTGATAAATAATTGAGTGTAATTATATTAAGATAAAATAAAAAGCCAATACTTGTATCTACATAAGAAATAGATAGAAAACCCTCCCTGCAGATTTTTTAAGACAATAATTAGAGTTGTGCTGTAAATTTCTACACTACACTAAATGGAAGGTACTAGGCACCTACTGGGACATTCTGCTGTGTCCAGTGCCACATGTACTAGATCTGAAAGCCATGGCTGAGCTTTGGCTACCGTCCCATTTTTAAGCATGAGGTTAGGCTGGAGACCTCCTTTCCAACCAACGCTTCCATAATTCTGTATGAGTTTGCTAACCACGGGTCTCTAGTGACCACACACTGCAAACTGCTAGTGTTATTTTCTTTCATTAAAACCTCTACTATGATTCCCTAATATCTCCTCATTGAATGTCCGCATGGTCTATAGCGCAACATTTTCACATTATGATGATGCCTGAAAGAATGCCATATCCAGCAATAAAGTTTAAGCAATATTGCAGCAATTGTTCAATATTACAAGCAGAGTTAAACTCTATCAATCAGTACCAGACCCACTTTCCTGTAGCAATTTCTCCTAGTAAAAACATGCTTCTGAAGAAATGTATTTTACAGGTAATACAGGAAACTTCAAACACAATTTCAAATGCCAAGTTCAAAGCAGTTCAGGAAATCATACTTTCCAAAGTATTGCCAGTATTACTGGCACTTCCTTAAAACAAAACAAAAAAGCACACAATATTTCTGCTCTATTTCCTCTTCACTTCTCTCAAAAGAGTGACATTCCCAACCTCATCCTAAAAAAAAGCCCCCAAAGACTGCAGTTTCATGTTACATTTAATCAGATCTAACTAAAGATGTCCCACTCTCTCCTATCTCACATTTGCAATTTTGCATCATAGTAGAGTGACCACTCTGGAAGCCATTTGCTGCTTTGATAGAAAAACTCATTTGGAAGAGGAAAAAGGGATGCAGGAATATTCCCCTTCCTCAGCTCACAGCTGGATCAGATTACACATGGTATAAAACTGCATTCTCCATGAGTGCAACTTTATGTGAGTATATGTAGCTCAAGTCTGACACTAAACCCAAGCTGCTAAACCCTGAAATCCAGAGCTCCAGAGGCCAGCAGGCAAACAGCTTGCATATCTGAACCCTCAGTCTACATTTCTCCATCTTTTTTCCCCCTGAACACCAAAAAGCCTGTATGCCTACAACTGGGATAGGAGGAGGACTCATTTGTCAACAGCCCTGATTCAGCTCCTTTCCCAGGGCCAGCCAAATCCTCCAGCAAGCCATCAGGTGGCAGCACATTCCTTAATTTCCTCTTTTGCTTAAAGAGTCATCGCTCAGTACAACGCATTACATCTCTCTTGCAGGATCTCGCTCTCATTACATGTCTCTCAAGTATGTGAATACAAGCAAGCAAATCTTGTATATTCATGATTATGTTAGTTTCTAATGAAAACACCAACTCAAACTTCAGCTTAAGACTGTATCACAACGAGACGATCTAGCAAAACTGTGCTTTGATTCAAAGTAAACAAGATGCCATCCACCATCACTTCTATACTCAAGAGTGTGCCCGCTCCTTTTCATTGTGCATGTAAAAGAGTTGAGACAACTTTAAAATAACACCTAGAAGTTTAAATACGTACCAGTATTTCTTTCTTTTCTTTCCTTGAAAAATTAGTGTCTCTAGCTTCATTCTGTTGATGTGGTGATCCCTCTCTTTCACCATTTAATTGTACAGAAGTGACTCCATTACCTAGAAAGATTCATATTTTAAAATGTATTCTTCTATCTTCAACTCAAAGAGTAGTCTAGCATAAAAACAATTTTGAAGGGCCAAAATTTCCACTTATGTCAGAACATATTCCAATATCCTAATTTATTTCTAAAGCATACATGTTCCTCCATGTGCACATATAACCATCTATAGAGCCACATTCAATCTTAGTCCACGGCTTATGGTAATTAATACAACAAATCTATTGTGGGCATAAAAGGGCGTGCAGTCACAGTTATGAGGAAAAAGGTATTTAACATATCTAAAGAAAAACTTGGCTATAGGTAATGCTTCAATTATCAATTCTTTATAAATAGCCTTGAGGCATTTCTTAGGACTGGATGCTTAAGCATTACAGTCAAATCTGTAACACATCAACTGCGGTACTAAATATGTAGCAAGGAAGAGCTAGCAGGGTATCAATTAAGAGTCAGAAATTAAGCTTGCTTAAAACAAGCCGGTCCAGGACAACTCTCAAAGCATTAGCCTTTAACAAAAGCATAAAAGGAACAGTCTGAGCAAACAATAAACAAATACAATTACCTGCTATACTACCCAACCCAGTTCATTACGTATAAAAGCAAACTTTGAAAGCAAAACTCTGTTCTTGACATGTCAAATGACAACAACAGTTGACACACAGGGACAGAATCCGAAACCTACATACAGGAAAACTTTTTTATTCCCTGCGACAATCCTGATACACTACATAAGCCTGTTGCTTAGAAAAGCAATTGTGTCACCAATGGCATCAGCAGGAATAGTGTCAGTGACTTTACTAGAGGGTACCTTTGACCCTCTTAAGAGTTTAAACACACTTTCTTCATGCGTTTTGGCTTTCATGCACTTTCTGTTACTTGCCCACCACAGAAAAATTACCACAGTATGTTTTAATGTGTGCATAGGTGAGGATGTAGAAATAAAATCACATTAGATTATTTAAGAAATATTTGTATACTTCTTGGTGTCACTCTTATTACCTAAAGCATTAGATTTCTGCGGAGGCAACCGAGGAGGTGGCGGTCTGGGTGGAACCTGAGATGCAGATTTTGCTGGACTCTCTGATGTTGGGCATCTCTTGATTGTCCCTTGATTATCATTTTCAGAAGAATGAGTTTCTTGGGGGATAAAGATGGATTTAGGCTGAAAAAGACATAGTAATAATAAAAACATAATGAAAAAAAGATTCAAAGCATCCGTGTTACTTCTCAATGAGGAAAAAAAAAAAAAAACATGCAATATTTGGATCCTGGAATTTTCACAAGTAAATTGATAAAGCAACATGTTCTGCCATGCAAATTTCTTTCAAAAAACAAACTAGAAGGAAATGCATAGCAATAAGGAAAACCTTGTTATTGACAAAGGATGAATTCAAAATCATTATATTTAAGTCATGCATTAAACAATTATTGGGCATGTAGGAATGTCACTGTTTATGACTACAGATAACCAAAGCAGATATTTAAGTAGAAACTAGGGAACATTCAATGATACGGCCAGAACCTTGTGTAAATATATACGGGATGTAACCACAAAGGGCAATGTTGCTTAGACACTGGCTGCACTAATGCTGCTTGTAAAATCCTTCTCAGTTATGCAAAGATAGTTAGTGCAGGAGGGTAAGTAATCAAAGCTGCAGTTTGGGTGTTTTTTTTTGTCTAGCTGTCAGACAAAAGTATTTTTTCTTTTTATTTTTGCTTATATTAAGATAACTTCAGTGTGAAAAGATTCACTTACTCTTCAAGTGGCAGCATGCAAAACCTAACCTGATCCAGGCATGACTCTGAAGATCACCTTTCAGACACCAAAAGTTAGCAAGCAGATGCTTTATTTGGCAGGTCTTTATTAAAAATTACGTGTGGCACTAAATTTTTTAACTATCCAATTTATTCCTTCCAAAGTATCAGAAGTGCAATTAGTCAGAAACAGCACTTCCACGCTGACAAATACCCTACAGTGGAAGACTTCATGCAGACTTGCAATTAAAGGCTATGAACATATAGGTCAACCCCCTGGATATACCCTTGACTTAAAACTTGATTCAAGTCTTCAAGTCACGGCTCAAGTGAGAGAACCATCAATTTAGACACTTCTGCATTTGTTTGTTTATTTAAAGTGTCCTTTTATTCTGGGCAACAAAATCCCCCTCACCTACCTTTGGTGGTAAAGGAGGTGGCACTTTAGGTTTCATAGTAGCACTACAAAGCAAAGAAACGAAACAGACTGTTATCCAGTGTAGCTCTTTGAACCTCGCATTGCAGTGTTCAAGAGGATACCGGATTTTATAAATGCCATACAAATAAACACCATTAACTTGTCAACAGCACTATTATATCCAAATAACTGCATCATGAATACTTTCAAACATTTTGTTGTTGCTGTGCATACCACAGATGCTATCCGAAAACTCAAGTATCACAGATCCTCCCCAGAGAGCACAAAGGGACATGAACTGATGTGTTGAAGATGCACATACTTGTGCAGAAAAAAGCAGGGAGATGCAGAGCAGGCCTGATATTTACTCTGTTGAGAGGAGAAAGATGTAGGATATCGGTGAGCTTTTATAAAGGGCCATCTGTAAGTATATAGGGCAAAGGGGAGTTACAAGAAAACTGATGAATACCATTCCTTGAAAAAGTTACCACTGACTTCTTCAGAACAGCCTTACACATGAAAGCAAAATCCATTTGCAATGGACAGCCAGCCTACTGTCTGGGTTGTTCGGGGGTTTTTTTCTTCCATGAGCTTCTTTTTTCACAGAAACCTTGGGAAAGAACTTTTTAAAGCAAGAACAATTCAACAGCTTGGCTCAACAGTACAAGATACCAGCAGGAAACAAGACAGCTGAAGCATCAGGAACATTCTTCCTCTGCTGGTTCTGTATTTTAAAGAATATGCTGCATTTTTTAAAAAGTCCTAATTTTTTTATGTTTTTGAAAACTCTTAGGCTGTCCTGTTTCCTAATCTTTTGGAACAGAAGATTATTTCCATTAAATAAATTAGGAATACAGCTGTGAAAACTTGACATTCTTACACAATATTTTCCTTATTTTTAAATTATGTTCCAAAGTTTTGGGAAAATATCCAAGTAGTAAGATATCTGTTTGCTTGCTTACAGATCAACAACTTGTCTGCTTTGCTTCATATTCTTTTCAGGAGTTTCTATCCTGGCATCTTATCAGTTGCTTTTATTTCAGAGAAGCTAGAAGGGGATTTCTGAGAATGGTTTACCCTGCGTCATGCACTTCAGCTGCTATGGTTGTGGAAATTATCTTCTCTTCATAACATGGGACCAAGCTTAAGTCCTCAGTCACGTGTGTGCAAGCTCCACTTGTGTTTTCTTTCATACTCTTCCCTCCATCTCAGACAGCCATCACAGTGTTACTGGGCAGCCAAACGTAAAAATCAAAAAAAGCCAACAACTTGGCATAAACGTGACAGATGTTTGTACAAAGGACTGTGTGCCCTGGTTTCAACAGCAAGGTTTATGTGCAGTTTGTCACCGCTGATCACGCAGGGCAGTGCCCCAATAATTTCTACTTTCACAGCTTCCATAACCAGGAATTTCAAGCATCATCAGCTTTGCTGCACAAGAGAAAAAGAAATATCAAAACCAATCAAAATTATGAAATGAAGAGATAATTTTATATTGTTCCCTGAAGTGTGTGGATTCCCTGCTGCTATGGATCACCCAGCTTCAGAGTCATGGACTGGAAGGTGTACAGCTGCTTCATTGTTTTTGTTCCGGATCTGAAGGGAGAAGTGACCAATGTCACATGTGCTCTTCAATTGCAGCTCCATCTCACAGAATACAAATCAAACAAAAGCCTTGAATCTTCAGTGAGCTCCAGAGAAAGACATCTGAGACCGAGCTGATGAACCAACATATTGCAGCAGCAATATTGGGCTCAAGCAGATACCAAGAGGAAAGGCACAGATGCAGAATCTGTCTGATCCGAAGTTGAGGCATTCAAGGCTTACCCCTGTGCTTATAGGAAATTGTCAGGCCCTCTCTGTAGGGCAAGAGTACCTAGGATGAAACACGGAAAGAAGCAAAAAAACACCAGGACTTTTTTGGAAGACGATTGGTGACTGTCCTTAGGGTCAGATGAATTGGAACATCTCTGGAAGCTATCAGGTTCTTTCTTGCTCAACCGGAAAAAGAAAATCCACAGAAACTCGACAGCAACAGAAGCAGCTAAAGCCAATGCTGTTTAAAAGTTCTGATGGAGCTCGTGCAAGGAACAAGGATCTCAAAGCATTGAACAACAAAATCAGCGCAAGCACTTCAAGACAGCAGGGATCAAGAGGTTCCAAGCCCTGGAACATTACTGAAGTTGATGATACTGGCTGCAAACAGATCAAGAAGTAGGGGAGGAAAAAAGAAACACTAAGCAAAAATGACCAGAGACACACACACACAGCTGTACACAAAAAACATACAGAGATTAGTATGAATGGAGGAAGCAAGCTGAGCTGGCTTGCAGCAGTGCAGATATCCAGAGCATCTTCACTGAAGGCCATCAGAGTGGAGCTGGCAGTATGGAGCTACAGGGGGCTGTTACATCCTAAGCGCAGGAAGCCTGAGTTATCATCACCAAGGTCTATCCAGCTATGAGCAAAGCAGGTTCCAGCTTGGTACAAATGCAGGGGAGCAAATCAATGAGTAGTGTTATCTACCTCTTCCTCTCAAAGACAAGACACAGGAGCTGCATATTATTGATGAACTGCGTAATCAATCATGCCTTTAAAGAACCACTTAATAGTGAAATACGAAGACTTTCTTAAGGAATTAGCAAGGGAATAAAGCCTGCTAAAAACTGACTAAAAATTTTTGAAAAGTTGAGAAGTTGATCATCAAACAATGCAAGTTTAACATACTTGTCACCTAGCTGACATCAGACACTATTGGTAGCTTTACCCTTCTTGAAGGAGGCTGTCCCTCACACTCAGTACAGCAATAAAAAACACTGCCTTTGTTATAAAAGAACAGCAGTAAAATAACTCAGGGGCGGAAGAGATACTTGGTTCTCTGTAAGAGATAGATGCCAGCAATAGATAACACATGTTTTACGGGTTTCTGGTATGAAGCAACAGCTTTCAAAATTATCCATTAACAGAAGGTAAACAAGAATTCTGTCTCAATGGCATTTTTCTTTTGGTCTTTACATCACATTTGTTTAGGAATGTAAATTTCCACATACTGGCTGTGCACTTTAAATTGTTTCAACTCTCATCTGTCAATCAAAAAGAGTCCAAGAATACTTATACCAGTGGAATTTAATATGAGCATAATTGATGTAACACATGCCTATTGGTACTGCCTTTTCAGTCACATAACCTTGCTCTCTCTGTGGTAAGGGAGCCAGCTCTATTCCAAAACCAAGCACGCATACAAGCATCCTCCTAGCTGAGAATGTGGACAGAACAAACTCAATCACCTAGAAAAAACAGTTATGTATATATTTTAGGTATTTTTAAAGAGCTTTATTTTAATATACAGTCATTAGCTCTAAAGACGACACCAGGACCGGGGTCAGAGGAATTACTGGCTCAATGTAACTACACCAAGATTTTGTTCAAAAATAGAAGATAAAAGGACAACTGTATCAAGCGAGGAACAAGATCTCCCCCCCCTAATTTATCACAAGTTTATCAGCAGAATAAGAAAACTTATGGTGATGTAATCTAGGAACAGCATTAAATGCCTATCTTTAAACATGCTATAGAAGAAAAAGAATCCTGAGCTATTAGGCATATAACATGACTCAACTTTTTTTTAAATTTTCACCTGTTCAAGAATCAGCTTTTATATATATTTATTTATTTTTACAAGAAGAAAGGACTTACTGTTTAGCATCATCGTCTGCATCATCATCATCTTCTAAATGTGCCACATGTCCCCTAAGGAAATGAACAAGGTACTATGGCTGAGTGAGTTGTATTAAAATTACCTTGGCTACTGTGAAAAATTCTGAGCTCAAGGCCTATTACCTCTTTCACAGAATTTTACTGCCTTTTAGCTTTTTATCATTATTTTTATCCTTTAAAGCACAGCTGCAATCCAGACAACTAAGCCTCTCCCATATCCTCTCAGCAAGTACAGGGACAAACAAGAACTAGTTGTGACAGACGTAAGAAATCAACGCACAAATGACTTTGAAACACACAAAAGGAAAAAAAAAAAGAATAGAATTACCGCTGATGCAGCTCTTCTTCAACTGATTTTAAGAGACTCCTTCAGCATTAAATAAGAATAAGAACATAGTTTAATTGTGGCACACAAACTTAATTATCAAAAGCCAGGGCAAATGCTCCTATGATTCTATCAGTAAATAATCCAAAGCATGTTATTTCAGCTGGCTTTCAGAACATACATCGAACATCCACATACAAATGAACACAGCTGCATTTTTTTTAATTTATTTTTTACACAACACATTTTCATATGCATTTATTAATGTATTGCTATTAAGTGCAATGGTCTGTGTTCCTATACTGTAAAACAAAGACTGTCTTAGCTTGATCCAATTTAAAACAAATCCACACTATCCAAGAAAATCATAATCATAAAAAAAAAAAAAAAAATCAGACTGACAGGAGGATTAAACTACTATTGGAATAAAGTCATTCTTCCCTAGTTAATTTTTGTAACATTCTGAACTTCTTCATTTTTGTGTCTTTGTCTGAAAACACAGACAGGGAGGAATAGCAGGCAAAACACAGGGATGAGAAACAACAGGATTTTGGAAGATATCAGTATTCCTATTTTCCCCAACTAAAAGACTGCATAAAAATATCATGTCCTATGCTTAGATTTTCTGCATTTTTTAATATGATTTAATTTAGCAAAGCAAAGCTAGGCATCCTAATTCTGACATGCATAAATGTAAATTAAGAAATTAGGTGGAAAGGAAGAATTACATGGAAAACTATTTCATACGATTAATACAACAAAATTATTAAATATATGAATATGAAGTTAAAGGACTTTGCTGAGACAGGTAAGTTTTATTTTTTAAAGCATCTATAATTGAATGTTCCTAGTGCCCTACAACATGAAGAAGGGCATAAAGGACTGTCAGAGAGCAGCACTGGTAGTTCCTAGATGGGGTAAAATTGTGCTCTGTGGGACCTATCATGCAGAACAGTTTGTTAACAAGCAGACCAAGATAATGGCTCTTAAAAGGAAGCTTACAGCACCATAGAGACAATATGGTCAACACAGCCCCAAATAATGAAAAGTGCTGTAATTCTATATCATTGGAATTACTATTCTTTTAGAAATAAATAGTGACTTTGGAGTTGTAACTGATATAAACAAGCTTGACATTTTACTACTTCTGTTTCAGCTAATATGTTTAACACGCATTTGTGATTTCTATATTAAAGCAGTCTTGAATGAATTAAAGACAGAAAAAAAACGTTGCTTACTCACTTATTTGCACCCAAGAAGTAGCCACACTGAGGACCATGACCATATTCTAGCTGTAGATCCTATAAATACAAGAGAACAAATCTTTAAGACGAACAGGTGAGCATCAAACACATACCCTGTGTCATGCTGCTGTTATCCCCTCTGCCACACCTGAGCTACCAAACAAGCTTGTTTCTCTGGCCTTCCTGGGCCCTAACACCACTCTCAGGCCCACTGCACCCAAAAATCTCCTCTCTGCCAGTTTGCTGCATCGCTAATTTCTTTTGAAACTCCAACCTTAGCCCCTTCCTTGGACACACAGATCCTTTGCTCAAATAAAGTGAGCTGCAGAAAAGGAAACAAAACAACAACAGAAATAATATAATAATTTAAAAAAAAGGGGGGGGGACTTTGTGATGTACCAGACCCCTTAGAGAACCCAGCCATCCATCACTGACACATTATAGTATTCGTTTCAGATGGGGAGTAGTTCTGGCAGAGAGCCTGAAATGCCTTTAGCACATGGGGACATTAAAGAAATAAGCAGAGAAGACAGTAAAAGTGTTTTTATAGCTCTGGTTATAGCAATACATATTTTAAAGGTTAACTATATATGTTCTCATACATACTTTAAGATCACCCTTCGTATTGAAAGGAAAAATACAGTATTAACAGCAAAGTCAAGCACTCAAGCAAGCATGGAGCATGGGCTACTTAGAAAAAGAAGTGCCAATAGGCCTCCAACACTATTATTCAATAGACGCCGTATGGCATACAAATTTAATGCACTAATGGGAATACAGGGACCATACTGAAGCACCATCAAATCTGCATCTGCCAGGAAGATGCTGATATAATCACAGGGTATTTTTTTCTTCAGGTAGATCACAACAGGAGAAAATCTGAGCATAAATTTGCTCCCAAAATGCTGAGTGTATTCACCAGGAGAACGGAGTTATTGACCAGAGTCATGGTTTAACCCCAGTTGGCAACCAAGCACCACACAGCCGCTCGCTCACCCTCCCTGCCCCTGGGTGGGATGAGGGAGAGAACTGGAAGGGCAAAAGTAAGAAAAGTCATGGGTGGAGGTAAGAACAGTTTAATAATTGAAATAAAATATAATAATAATACAAATGATGACAAAAAGGAAAGCAACAAAAAAAGAGAGAGGAACAAAACCCAGGAAAAACAAGTGATGCAACTGCTTACCACCCGCTGACCAACACGCAGCCCGTCCCCGAGCCGCGATTGCTACCCCCTGGCCAACTCGCCCCAGTTTATATACTGAGCATGACGTCACACGGTATGGAACAGCCCTTTGGCCAGCCTGGGTCAGCCGTCCTGGCTGTGCCCCCTCCCAGCTTCTTGTGCACCTCCTCGCTGGCAGAGCATGGGAAGCTGAGAAGTCCTTGACTAGTGTAAGCACTACTTAACACACCGATGTTTTAGTTGTTGCTATCAACATTATTCTCATCCTAAATCCAAAACACAGCACTATACCAACTACTAGGAAGAAAATTAACTCTATCCCAGCTGAAACCAGGACAACCACCTAAGTTAGTGATAAATGGAACTACATTGCTCCTTCCCAGGAAGCATTTTAAAGGTCTCCCAACATCTTCTGTCAAACAGGCCTCTTTCAGCTGCAGCCCATGTCAAAAGCATGCCATCCTTTAGAAAGACGCCCAGATATCCAAGCTGTAAGTGCAGTAAGCTTGGATGAGACGATGACAACTCATTGGGCTGATCTCTCAAAAGGGCATTTTTAAAAATCAGAGGAAAAGTCTCACGCTAGATTTGCCAGTGCTCCAAGCTGATGAAGCAGAAGCCACTGCAGCTTTCAGTTCCAGACTGAAGGGCAATCACTTTAATACAAAGATATGCATATTGTTTTCTGCTCGGCAAGGAGTTCCAGGTTGTTTACTGCACCCTCCATTCTGCTCTGTAAAGCTAAGCAGTAGTTTCCACATAGGTGTTTCTACCACTGCTGTCAGTAGCACTTGATTGCTTCAGTGACTTTCCATATTTTCCCAAGACAAGTGAGATACTATGGAAAAAACAATATGTAACTGATAATTACATGATGTAAAAGAATGCATAGATCAGAGGGTTGAATAAAAATTGCAAAGACAAGCCTGATGCTGGCATTTCCTGAACCATGGAGAGACTGACTTTTCAATCCTCATACCAACTTTATTACACATCTTTTTCTAGAATTAAACAAACTCCAAAACCACCAAACCCCATCCACTTCTATGGATCTGACTCACGAGGGCCACCCGACTTTCCCCCTAGACATCTGTCAGTGGAGCTAGAAAGTTAGATGACAGGAAAGAAGGGCTCACAAGTGGCCGTGCTGGCAGGGAAAAGCCTTACGCCTCTCCAGGAACGTGTCCTGGGCTCTGCGAGACAGCAGGTGGAAGGGGTCAGGCATCGGTCGTGGGTATCTTTGATCCCTTCTGCTGTCCTTATCTTCCTTCTTCACAGTTTCATCCTCCTCCTATGCCCCAATCTCTCCTCCTCCTTCTTCTTGCTCCAAACAAGCTCAGCAAGTCTCCTTCCCTCAAGAAAGGCCATCCTAGGCACTCTGCAATTTCAGTCTCTTCATCACTCCCAATATCTGTCACCTTATCTAGGCAATTCCTTTCTGCTGGTCCTCACCACCAGTTGATGTACTCCAATCCACCACAAAGAAACACAGATTTAACTTTCTTTACTGTGAGTACTTATATTACTTCTATGCAATCTCAAAAACTTCCACACGTAAGCACAGGTATTTTGAAGATTCAGGCTCTAGAGCAGAAAACAACAAGACTGGAAACAGAAGATGACACCAGACTCACAAACAAGGAGGTTAAACAGGTTGTGTGAGTCTATGTAAGAGGATGCCAGAACAAAGACTGAGAGGCTGTTGAGAAAAATAATGCCAGATCAGTATAATGAAATATGAGATTATCACCTTGAAGTGACAAGGGTTTTCTCTACATGTTGCGAAATCACATTAATCAAAAGTGGGAAAGGAAGATCTCATGCTGGGCAAAGCCAAAAACATCTGTCCATTTTAATTTAGACAGTGTGCAATGTATGGCTATATATATTGTACAGAAATGACAGGAAAATTAATAAGAGAAAATAGGCAAACCCCCATAAAACATAAGTAGCCTTCATCTGTCACCAGACTTTTTAAGCCTTACTGGAATTTTCTTTATGAAAAATGACATCTGCCAGAATTACTCATGTTTAAACGCTTTAAAAGGACAAAAGCTTTGTTTTGATTCAGTTTACTATTGTGCTGCCTATTAGCATTTATTTGACTATGATTCTGATATGTAATTTTTTTGCCTTAACTAGCTTGTTGGTGTTCTTCTAAGCCCTTTAAATATTGCTGGTTTTCACTCACAAATGTGGGGTGAAGTAATCCATTGCTAGAGAAATTCCTTCTTTTGCACTCACTCTTGACAGATAAATACTGAGAGCTAGAGAGCTTTTTAAAAGTGGAACACATTTTTTCTTGTACCCTCTATTCCAAATATATCCAGAAGTTATCATTTTATAGACCTTCTAACTACACATTTGATACAAAAACACCAGTAAATACTGCATGTATCCTTCAAAGCCTCCAGTGAGCTGTTATGCTTTATCAGAAAAAACAGTATAACTAGATTTTTTTAAAAAGCCAAACATAAAGGTATTTTTCAACAAAACAAAAATCTTATCCCTTATGGATTCCCACTGAGAAGAACAGATTAGCATTAATTACTAAATGATGCAACAATGGCTTAATAAAAGCTGTTACCTCTACTGCATCCCTAAAGTAACCCAACAACTTTATGAATCTACATTAACATTTTCATTTAGCATACAATGCCGATTAGTTAATTAAAATTCTTTTTAGATCAGACAACATTCACACAGAATAAATCTGAGTGACTAGACAAATATTTTCCAAGAGAATCTCGAGATCTACAGCCAGCAGGAATGAGAAGAGGTCAATAACCTTGGTGTTAAATCAAAAATGCAACCCCAGATTATTCTGCATTCAGCCTCAGGTTACCAGTGACCCATTCCTGAACCAACACAACTGTGTACAAGACAGAGTGCTATTTGCTGGCAATGATTACTTTGGAAAAAAAGGTAATACAGGGAATAATTACCAGTTCGTCTCAACAGCCTGGGTAGTATTAAATGAAGAAGTCATGTAAAAAGGCAAATCGTACGTTCAGATAAATCACATGTGCAAAGTAATCAATTACTAAAAACAGTATAAAGATTTCCTCAAAGCAAAGACAAATTTGGTGTTAAGGTTATGCTACAAAACAAATTCCCCAGGAATGATCAAATATACAGTATCTTCTGCAGTTTAAATTTCAAAAACTGCTACTTATTTTCTACATAATTTCATGATGAATTCGTTGTTACTGTAACTTTGACAGTCTTATGTTCCTAATTTGTTCTGTAGGGCTGAGCTGTACTGGAAATCTATTTTTAGGTGTTCAGTCCTTCAAAAAACAAAACTGAATGTATACAGTGAACCAGCAATTCACAGTTACTTCCTACATTTGCTGTTCTGAAATCTAGTGAGAAACAAGATCATTTGAAGGGACAAAATTAAGACTTTAAATCCACAAAATGCTGGGGAAGTAACTCTGAATTTCAAAGAATACAAATCACTGTTGGACTACTAACATCTCCAAGAAGGCACACACACCTCTCTCAGTAAAATGATTAAGCAATTCCTATCACATTGCTTCATAAAAGAGGATGCTAATTTTAAAAAGAGCCTAATATTCCCTAAAGCATATGCTATACTTTTAATGCCTTTATTTCATTAAAAAGTGCATTCTTGAACTTATTTGGATAGCTTAACACATCAGGAATAGCAACTTATACATATATTTTTTTTAAACATGCTAAATATAATTCTTCCCTGAGACTGACTGAGGTTTTACCGTGCACTACTGCTACACAACCACTGTTCCGCTCTCCCCTTGTATTTCAGTTCTCTATACATTTTGTCTACAAATGTCCACTTGACACAAACAGTGCTATTTCATACCCATATAATGGAACATCACTACCCTAACTAGCTACAGTAAGGCCTCGATGCAATAGGCAATTGTACACCACATTTTTAAACTGCCTCCTAGCAATAAAACTGAACATCTCATTTTCTCAATTACTTTTGCCAAGGCAGAAAATACCCAAAACCTACAGGGAAGGAAAAGAAAGAGCAAAAGCCACATCCCAAGACCAGACTCTCTCTGAAATTCGGTGTTGATAGCTAACATAACTCTAAAAACATATTGCAACTAAGTAGGATAGGAGTCTTCATGGCTGGTGACAAAGGAAAAGCATATGTAGGCATGTGTAGTGAGGAGAAAAATTACTTAAACCAAAGAAAAAGGCTTCTGGGCAGTTATCTATTACCTGTGTTGATCTCTTTAATTCAATCTTTTCCTACCAATATTTTAGGCTTTCTGCCACAAATAATTAACTAACACAGAATAGCTGTGCTGAAACATTGCATTCCTAATATTAAGTGTTACCAAAACCTATTACAAATTATTAAACCCAGAGTATATTTATCAGCCAAAACAAAACAAAAACCAACCATGACCAAATTATTTAAATAGGACCAAATGTATAAATGTATCTGGTAAATGCAACAGTGCAGATTGCACGGTAACTGCAAACCTCTTACTGAATTATTTGCTAAAAAGTTCTAAAATGAATGCTAAGTTTGTAACAACTGAAAACAACTGTAGGTTGGAACCTGAGACATCAAATCCAACTTCTGTTCAACTCCTCTGTCACTTTCTAAAACAGTAGAATTCAACACTTTTCACTGTGTGTTGAATACTCCAGGCTGAATTAAACAAAGTCCAATGCAGAAACATTTAATTTTTCCCCCAATACAAAGGAAAAAAAAAAGAATCACTAGCTATAGTGTTACAAATCAGTTAGTATGATGCAGACTAGGACCAAGTGGAATGTATCCAAGGTGCTGAGGTACCTGGCCAACATTATTATGAGACCACTCTCTAACATCTAACAAAAAAAAGAGTGGGCTGCTAGTCAGAGGAACCTCAACAAGCTGGTGGAGTAGGCAACAAAACCCCAAGGGGTTTAACATAGCCAAATGAAAAATCCTGCAGCTAGGACAGACCAACCACACACACAAGAAGAGGCTGAGGACAAGCTGGCTGGGGGTGAGAGGGGCAACTAGGCAGAAAAGGGTTTGGAGGTCCCAGCAGACAAGAAGGGGACTACGCATCAGCAGCATGCACTTGTGATATAGGTGGCCAACCATAGTGAAGCCAGAGGGTGTTACCCCTCTATTTGGCACTTGGAAGGCCACATCTGCATGTGGTGTCCAGTTCTGGGCTTCCCAGGACAAAGATGTTGACAGATTGGAGGGAAGCCAGCAGAAGACCACTAAGATTGTCCAAGTGATGGAGCAAATGGCACAATAGGAAAGGTTGAAAGAACAGAGCTTTTGTAGCCTGGATAAAATAACTGCTGTCTTCAGCTATCCCACAGGGCATTATAGAGAAGACAAGAGCTTCTCAGATGCACAGTGAAAGGACAAGAGGCAACAGGCACAAATGCCAGCACTGCAAACTCTGGCCATAAGGAACCAACTCCTCTCCATGGGAGCAGTGCAGCCCTGGGACAAGGCCTAGAGATGCTCAGTTGTCTCCACCCTGAGGTGGACTCAAACTTCAACTGGACAAGCCCAAAGTAATCTTCAGATCTAGCTTGGAAGCTGCACCTGTTTTAAGCAGAAGTAGGCTAGAGATCTCCAGGGGTTCCTTCCCACCTCATCTTTTTTGGGGGATGCTCTGATGGCATTTATAACTTAACAAGGTATATGCCTCAGTCTACCGTATATGAACTGGAATTATTTTTCAGCTCACTATGAAAGGGAAGAAAGACTTTTTGCCACAATATTTCATTGCAGATCAGCATAATCTGAATGAAAATATTTTTATTTGTTCAACATGACCCTTTGTTTTGAATCAGAACAGCAGTAAGCTCTGTTTCTCAGAAATGGGGCTTCTGCAACCAGAAGCCAAATTCTCGTGCATATTCCCCTTGACAGACCCCACCGCTCATAAGTACAACACGTCACCTCTGAGAGGTGGATGCAGTTAACAGCCCTTACTCCTGGCTTCTCTCTACCCCATGCACCTCCCTCCACCACACTGACACAGCCATTTGCAATGCCACACAGGGAACCCGAAAGGGGAACTGATTTGGTTGACAAAATAACCTGAAAGAAGTTGCACAGTTTTCCTCAGGATGTCATATACTTGAGACTACTTCTGAACATATGCTTAATTATAGAAAAACATTTCAACTGACAGAAATTTGGTCCTACTGTGCCAACTCATGTAGACTCCTGAGACTGTCATCGTGGTGGCTGCCGCAATACAAGATGAACAGTCATACATTTAGTTAGGCATTGGATCTTCAGGTGCTTCTCTCAGGATCAATGGCACAGAACTTAAAAATTGTTCTGGAACAAAGGTGTACATATTTTTAGAGAAAATTACTTTTATTTAAACCATTTACTGAGAACACTGCAAATGCAAGGCTCAGCTCTCCTGCTTATTTGAGTCTGTATCCAAACAACTGCTTTTAAAGTACACAGAAAGACAGTGAAAAATACTGAAGAAGCATTCGTTTGAGGTCTAGCCTATGTAAAATCTCATGTGCACATAAGACTTTTTTTTTTTTTTTTTTCAGTCCAGCATACCTCTGCTGCTCCTGAGGCAAAGGAGACTATCAGAAAACAGCTGCCAAAACACAGCGCAAATGACCAGAATAGGAAAATGAGGAACTCGAAATAACAGGAAGGAGCATGTGCAAGAAAACCTCAAATGATGGAAGGTACCCAAGCAGACTCCTGAGAAACTTGTTGTCTAGTTGCAGAAAAAGTAAAAAAGATCTATCCTGAAAAAGAGAAGAGCCTTGTACCTACAGCAAAATATTGTTATTTATTTCGATATGAATCAAAGGGGGATATTTGTAGAAGATCAAAGAGAAGTACTATCTTGTCCTTGTCTGTTTGCCATTTGCATAAAGAGATACTGGGGTTTGGACATTGAATTTTCCCTGCAAACAAGACCTGTACTGAATTTCTTCATTCTTCTGGCAGATCCAGGTAGCTGTTTCAGGAGCACAGAGGCAGAGGGGGGGGGAAGAGGAAAAGGAGAGAAGTGACTTTTAAAGGTAACCACATCATAGGTGTCAAATTTTTAAAAGGTAATGTGCATGGTGACTGCATAAGCTGCCATATGATCCATTCAGCTATGCAAAATGCTAGGTGATAGGTAAAAATACTCTCACTCACTTGCCAAATTTGCTTTCAACCTTGACTGTATACCTTTTATGACTCATGCTGCCCAAAATATGCCTCTATTTTCGACAATTTTTTGTAGGATCTTAGAAACACATAGCTCTGCAAAAGAGTTGTTGCTTATAAGGTATTTTACAAAACCAGTAGAACAGCATGGGAAAAAGCCCAACAGTAGTGGGTGATATGGTATGCTTGTGAAAAAGTACAATCTTTTCCTCTTGATGATGTTTGCAAAATCCACATATAGAATCATAGAATGGTTTGGGTTGCAAGGGACCTTAAAGATCTTCTAGTTCCAACCCCCCTACCATGCGCAGAGACACCTCCCACTAGACCAGGTTGCTCAGAGACCCATCCAACCTGGCCTTGAACACTTCCAGGGACAGGGCATCCACCAACGCTGTAACTTCTCCGGGCAACCTGTCCTATGCCTCGCCCACACTCATAGTGAAGAATTTCTTCCTTGTATCTATTCTAAACCTACCCTCTTTCAGTTTAAAGCCATTACCCCTTGTCCTATCACTATGTGCCCTTGTAAAAAGTCCCTCTCCAGCTTTCTTGTAGCCCCCCTTCAGGTACTGGAAGGCTGCTATAAGGTCTCCCTGAAGCCTTCTCTTCTCCAGGCTAAACAACCCCAACTCTCTCAACCTGTCTTCATAGGCGAGGTGCTCCAGCCCTCTGATCATCTTCATGGCCTTCCTCTGGACCCACTCCAACAGGTCCATGTCCTTCTTATGTTGGGGGCCCCTACACTGAACACACTACTCCAGGTGGAGTCTCACCAGAGTAGAGTAGAGGGGGAGAATTACCTCCCTCGACTTGCTTGCCATGCTTCTTTTGATGCAGCCAAGGATACAGTTGGCTTTCTGGGCTGCAATCACACATTGCCGGGTCACGTTAAGTTTCTCATCAACCAACACCCCCAACGCCTTCTCATCAGGGCTGCTCTCAATCCATTCTCCGCCGAGCCTGTGTTTGTGCTTGGGACCTTGCACTTGGCCTTGCTGAACTTCATGAGGTTCACATGGGCCCACCTCTCCAGCCTGTCAAGGTCCCTCTGGATGGCATCCCAACCCTCCAGCGTCAACCACACCACACAGCCTGGTGTCATCCGCAAACTTGCTGAGGGTGCACTCAATCCCACTGCCTGTGTTGCTGACAAAGATGTTAAACATTGGTCCCAATATCAACTCCTGAGGAACGCCACTCGTTACTGGTCTCCAGTTGGACATCGAGCCATTGACCGCAACTCTTTTGAGTGCGACCATCCAGCCAATTCCTTATCCACCGAGTGGTCCATCCATCAAATCCATGCCTGTCCAATTTAGAGACAAGGATGTCACGCGGGACAGTGTCAAATGCTTTGCACAAGTCCACGCAGATGACGTCAGTTGCTCTTCCCTTATCCACCAATGCTGTAACTCTGTCATAGAAGGCCACAAAATTTGTCATGAATGATTTGCCCTTAGTGAAGCTATGCTGGCTGTCACCAGTCACCTCCTTATTTTCCATGTGCCTTAGCATAGTTTCCAGGAGGATCTGCTCCATGATCTTGCCGGGCACAGAGGTGAGGCTGACTGGCCTGTAGTTCCCCGGGTCCTCCTTTTTTCCCTTTTTAAAAATGGGGGTTATGTTTCCCCTTTTCCAGTCAGTGGGAACTTCAACGGATTGCCACAACTTCTCAAATATAATGGGTAGTGGCTTAGCAACTTCATCCGCCAGTTTCCTCGGGACCTGCAGATGCATCTCATCAGGTCCCATGGACTTCTGCACCTTCAGGTTCCTTAGATGGTCTGGAACCTGATCTTCTCCTACAGTGGGCAGTTCTTCATTCTCCCAGTCCTTGCCTTTGCCTTCTGCAACTTGGGTGGTGTGGCTTGAGCACTTGCAAGTGAAGGCTGAGGCAAAAAAGTCATTGATTACCTCAGCCTTCTCCATATCCTGGGTAACCAAGTCTCCTGTTTCCCTCCAGAGAGGGCCCACATTTTCCTTAGTCTTCCTTTTATCAATGACATACCTATGGAAGCTTTTCTTGTTGCCCTTGACATTCCTGGCCAGATTTAATTCTATCAGGGCTTTAGCTTTCCTAATCTGATCCCTGGCTGCTCGGACAATTTCTCTGTATTCCTCCCAGGCTATCTGTCCTTGCTTTCACCCTCTGCAGGCTTCCTTTTTGTGTTTGAGTTTGTCCAGGAGCTCCTTGTTCATCAGTGCAGGCCTCCTGGCATTTTTGCCTGAGTTCCTCTTTGTTGGGATGCATCGTTCTTGAGCTTGGAGGAGGTTATCCTTGAATATTAACCAGCCTTCTTGGGCCCCTCTTCCCTCCAGGGCTTTATCCCACGGTACTCTACCGAGAAGACCCCTGAAGAGGCTAAAGTCTGCCTTCCTGAAGTCCAGGGTAGTGAGCTCGCTGTGCACCCTCCTTGGTGCCCTAAGGATCCTGAACTCCACCATTTCATGGTCACTGCAGGCAAGGCTGCCCTTGAGCTTCACATTCCCCACCAGCCCCTCCTTGTTGGTGAGAACAAGGTCCAGCATAGCACCTCTCCTCATTGGCTCCTCTATCAGTTGGAGAAGGAAGTTATCATCAACGCATTCAACACTGCCAAACGCAGCGTAACCGCCACCAACAGTCACTCACAGAGGCGATCGGCTCCGGTGCAGACGTGTTCCACAGCGGAGCAGTGGATCGCAGAGTACAGGGGAGTTTCCTGAGCCAGGGAAACCCCAGGGGAGTGCAGAGACCCACCAGGAGCTCTGGGAGTGAGTATTCTCACTGAACACATCTGAAGCCAATACTGTCAGAGCAGGAGGAGGGAGTCGGGGAAGGAGAGAGACAGAGAGAGGAAGTCTGATTAGTATGTCCTGGTCCACAACAGAAGAATGAACCAACTACTACATATTTCTTCTAATTTCCAGAAGGATTAGGTCTTACTGGAAAAGTCTCACAAATGGGTGAAGCATTACCACCAAATCAGAATTCTCCTCTTTGATTCACAATGAGCACAGGATGTTGTGAAGACAGCAGTGAAACACAGACAGTGCTGTGGATTGACTTAAAAACCCTCTCACAATTGTGACAATAGTACTTTATAAGCTTTATCATAGTAATCATTTTGAAGAATGTACTGAATAGCATGGGGCAAAAGAAGGATGGGAAAGGATAGTTCAGTTCGGAGAGATGTTCTCATTCGTTTCTCAGACCCACAGATACTAGGCTAGCAAGATATGTGACAACACTGAAAGTAACCTGAAAAAGACAGATTTTAAAAACTGTTAAACTGAAAAGATGAAACCAAAGCAAAGCAAACCAAAAAACCAAAACCACGCTCCCAAAACCACAGCAATTGCACAGGACGGAGGTGTTCCCACCGCATACAGAGAAATCTAAGATACTGATCTCAAAACAATTTGTGAAACATTTTTATAATCAAGCATACAGGAGGTTCCTTCCAAGAATGGGGAAGACAGTCTCGGCTCTCAGTAACTATGGCATTGGCAGATTCTAGTTACACCAAGCCAACTGATGCAAAAAAAACCAACCAAACAAATCCAAACCAAAAAACATCACATAAAAATCAAAACAAAACATTCCCAAACACCCCAGTTTTCCATTTTCCCCTCAGTGCACTTATATTAAACACCTCACAAATCAAAGAAAGTTAGCAGAACAATGCTGCTCTTGTAGTACAGAATGTTTCTTCATCTTTTTTCAACAGTATATGAAGATGTCCAAGATTTAAAAGCATTACTTTTCTAACTACATAGTGCCTAAAGAGCAGAGAAACAAGAAAACTCACTTTCTAGAGTAATTTTTACACTGCAATGCTAACAACCAAATTTTTTGGCAGTGCAGTAAGAGAAAACTTGGAAAACGTATCAGACTATAAACGATGCCAAATGCCATTGAAAACACTCATGACCCCACTTTCTGTTACTTGTATTAAGTGTATATTCATTCTATAACATAATTACTGTCTGAAGAATTCAGAGACTTACATTTATATAATCTTATAGTCTTTCATGGGACTATTTAAAGGAACTACCAGACCAAAACATGAAGAGAATGTCTCTTCTATTTTTAATCACCCTCCAAAAAATTAACAAGTTATACATTGCAAGGCAGTTAAATAAAGAAATGAGAATGAGTACATAATACTGAGCCCCTTCTATAAAAGGGATTTAACTAAACACAAATATGGGTTAAATGCTTTCAATACTGCACATACTAAGAATTCCTTCATACATTACAGAAATACACGTATAGACTAATCCTTATATTGAATGGCTTTTACACAGATGAAAACACCAGTACAACAGGACAAAACATGAACTTTGAAAAAGGAAAACAAAGACAAAACTAACACCAACAAAGAAAGGCATAAGACGAAAAATACCAGGTTAGATCTTGCAGTGTAGTATATTTCTTCTGAATTGTCCAAAAAATCGCTAGTGTCAGGCTGTTCATTAGACAGAGATCAAGAAACTCAAGTTATTTACATTGTGATTGAAAGCCAGGTATACATAAAGGGATGTTTTCTTGCTAAAAAGAAGTTGTTAGTTGAAACTCAAACCAGGTTAAGACAGTTCTGGGGATAGGGGTAAAACACATCTAAGGGTATGGTCACATTACAAACACTACCAAATCACACCAAAATAATAAATTATTGTTCGTCACCTGAGCTGTGGTAATGAGCGACAAAGTGCCCCAGCAAGAGGCAAGTATGTACCTGTTCAACATCTCAGTGCAGCACCAACAATAACTCCTCATGCTGCAGTGGTCCAGTCCTTTGGCTTGTGCACTCATACCCATAAGTAAATAAGCATAAAGTTTAAGCATGCTTTAGTGAGACAGAAGCAAAAGGGTCAGAAGAACTGCTTCAATGAAAAGGGATCCACACTGTTATTGCTGGAGGAAGAGACAGGCATCTCTTGCTCCCGTTTCCATTTAAGAGAGTAGAGTGTGTAGATTGTTACAAACTTCTTCCTCAGCCTGCTTTGTGCTAAGGCTCTTTGCTAGAGCATCCATTCTTTCATTAGATCTCTTCTTTACATTTGACATGCCAATTTAAATTGTCCATTGGTTCTATATCTAATGACAAAATATGGTTTTTCTTTGGTCTCTAGACCCAACATCATCATTTTCAAAATCATAGTTCTGTTTCATCTGGAAAGGACAGATCAGGTCTGCATGCTTCATTCTGATACGAACACCGGGGCAGTTAATTTCCCTCTTCAGAAAGGTCCAAACAAGCACTTATGGATCGTCCTTACAGACAGGGAGATGAGGCAAGCTCTTTGGACAGGTTTCAAATACACAAGCTGACAGGAATAGACAATAGTAAGAGATTTCCTTATCAGCAGAATTAATATGGATCGTTCAAGTCCATTCTTGGAGCAGCTAGTTTCTGAGATTCCAAAGTGCAAAGGTCCTGATTGCCAATGCACAAGGTAGGAAAAGGCTCAATTCCTCCCTTCTGACAACACCTGCTAAAAAACTGCTCTCAAAAGTTGTGCTTTAATCCCTGCAGAAAATCTCTCTCCCATGTTTAGCAGCTCAGGTTCCTAAGGTGCTGAAATGAAAACACCTCTCTGTCCCATGAAATTGTCCACTAACTGGTTTGTATAGTCAGTGACTGATAAAACAAGAAAGAAATGGAAAAAATATTTTTAAAACTTCAGCTTCTCCATTAACATCTTTTTGCAATTATGATTCTGTGCATGTATAAATAAATAAAATCCTTAAGGAACAAAAGCATTATAAATTGAACTATACAACGCTACCAATTGTGTTTTCTTTATAATCTAGACAATGCAACAGGGAAGCAAAGCCAGGATAACTTGGAATCAGTTCAAAAATCATTTTGAGTTAACTGATGAGTTTATGGTAGAAACACTGACTTCATTACCATATTTCATAAACACTTGTATAGCCAGGGCTCCTAAATGATGTTGTTGTGCAGTTATGTCAAGGTCTAAATAACATATCTGAAATAATTGCCTAAGACCTACGTGTGATTTGGTAAGCTATTCTTCTCCATCTTGAACAGGCAACAGAAAGTGCAGGCTACCTGTCCAGCCAGTTGCTGAGAAAGAGCAAGATTATATACAGCCTCATGCACTCAGAGCCAGCTGACCCACTACCAAAGGACAAGGCACCTGGAAGGAGATTTTAGTACAATTACAGAGCAATACAAGGAAATCTGCGTCAGAAATCCCACTCGTGTGGTTTGTAGACTATAGAAGAGGAAGTACATTCCTGGGCACACCCTACCCAAAACCAACTCAGAGTAAAGCCAGTGTCCCTCCCACCTATGCACTAAGCCAACATTTTCACCTAACACCTGCCTTAGAAAAACAAAGAGAACGTGGAAGTCTGCAGTAAGGAAGCAAAGGCGTGTCTATTTTATCCAGGAATGTGAAGAAACTGCCCAAGTGCACAAACCTGGAAAGCAACAGTCTCCACAGAAGAGAGGAAGCTACTGCAATCGTGTGTGTGAGACAGCACAGATGCCTTTTCCCTCACTGCTTGAGTTCTCACACCCTTGTACTGGTGGGTCCAGAGGAAGAAAACATTGGCAATACGCCTTTACAGAATATGTCAACTGCCAGACTCAGTGTCGCTCAGGTGTGATGCCGGGCCACAGGAAGATTGTTTGCGTGGGAAAATAACAACCCCACAAAAATCCAATTTTTTAAAATGCGTCATACCTCTTTCCCATGCTTTCAATTTTATTATTTCCATTATCAATCGTTGTCAATACAAGCACAAGGGAGAGAAACATTTGGGTACAGACAGTAATTCTACAATTAAAAAAATAACTCTATAAATAAAGGGAATGATATACTTGGCAATGAGGTATAAAGGATAAGAGGAAACCCACAAGACAAAGGGCTGCTGCTTAGCACGTACATCACACCTGGCAAAGCCCACAAATAATGGGTCTTGCTGCATATAGTGTAATGGCACCAAAAAATTTAGGACCGATATGTTAGGACTTGTCAGAAAAATCACTATCGAGTTCAGTAGTGCTAAGGAGGTATGCCCATGCTGCATGTTACTCACAAATTCATGATGTGGCTCTGTCTCTTTCCTCAAGGGTGGATCAAATTTCACTTGACCAACTAGAGAGGAGAAAAGGAAAACAAAAATTTAAGTTGGACTGTAATTAGACAAAATTTAGCTCCAGAGGCTAACAAAAAAGAAAAATCCAGTTTAATGAGTGTATCATATCCCCACTGACGGAAACTTCTGACACATGCACATAGCGAACTTGTGCCTGCTAGAAACTAAAGGGGCACAGAAGTACTCTTCTATCACAAAGGCAGCACAATCACCATTTGCCCCACCTACTCATTAGACGGATCAGGAAAACCATTCAGCAAATAAGGCCGTGAAGTGCCCTCTTTAGAGGAGCAATACAGCTGTCATTTATAGAAAAAACACATTCATTGTGTGAATTCACTCTTGGATCTGTCCTTGTGGGAGATTCACTAGCCTAAAAAGCCTTGAATGAAGTTTGGAGAGAGCTAATCACATCTTCTAGAACAGCTCTTTGGCAGATACTCTTTAACACTCCTCCCCTCAATCTTAGCTTAAGACAAGACAAGTAAAGCTCCAAGCATTGCTCTGATTTAATTCAAGCAAAAGAATGACTACAATTTGGAGGATGGATTCTGCTTTCACTGGCCAGTGATCAGCCTCCTCGATTTCTACACCACTGTTTCAATTCAAAAGCAAAAACTACAAGAAGATACTAAATTAAGGAAGAAAAATCTTCCTCTGCCATTTTGTTACCCAGCAGAATCTGGCATCACTCCGAATATCCTTGCTGGAGTGGCATATGAAGCTATACTAATCGGGTGTCAGAAGAACTCAGGTTGCGTCCTCTTCAATTAAAGATGAAGCAACAGTGAGATCTGCTGAAGTGCTGACAAAGGGTGTATTAAAGTATTTTACACTAATATTTCTTTTGCACAGTCATCTACAACCTATATCCATAAGTGAAACAACATAAGTTTTTATTTTCCTATATATCACTAAAAATGTTTCTACATATGTCAGATACCCAGAATACCAGTTGAAATAAGTGAATATCAATGATTTTTTTAAAGAATATTTCATGTTGTCATACTACACATGCTTACAGTTTATTTCAGAGCGTGTCTTTTCTTCTCTCACATTTCTACTTGTTGAATGAATTCTATGAGGCACTTCAAGAGGCTAGAAGAGAAAAATAAAATACTTTAATACCAGAATATACTCACTTGAAACCCAGTATTGTGTACCTAGTTTTTAGTAGGTTTCTTTAGGATAATATCTAGAAAGAAAGAAAGAAATCAAGTGGAAGCTAAAAATAAATATTGCATGTATGTTTTTGTACATTAAAGTTAGAATTATTTGGAGGCATTTTATCTGTAGAGTGTCTTCAACTTCAACATAAGGGTTTTTCAAACACTGGATTTGAGCAAGTAAAGACAATGCTGGCCAGCGTTTGTCTTTGCTCAGGTAACATTTCCTTTTTACGCCTTTCAGTTTAAGGGTATTGGTAGTTTCCAAAATAAGCAGTAAGGCTAAATCTGACTTACTGGCAGCATTTCCTTCAGTTTAGATACCCCAATCATTTTCCTAGCTCCTAACCTAAACTGATTCCTAAAAAGTCATCGGTTTGTTTCTTTAAAAAGATGAGAAGTTAGCCTGAGGTCTTCAGAGCTGAACAGATGGGAGTATTCCTGGTACTCGTGCTGTGTGGCAAAAGCGATGCCATCATTTCTACAAATTCACCTTCATATTTATGTTCCATTTCTATTTTTTCCCTGGATTTCCATTTACTTCTCTACAGGATGAGGTGACATGAACTTTAAGACTTGGCTTTCTTTTCATTGCCCCATTGGATTTTCTCTCTTCTTTCTTCTTTCTTAACAAGAGTACAAGACCAGCTGACTGCTGTATACAAACAGGCTCTAAAACTAGCAACATAAATCCTAACAGTGTGCTCTCAGTATGTCCGCTGCAATAAAATCTTACTCTTTAGAAGAAAAAGTTAATTCTCCATGATGTTAGCCTAAGTAATCTCTGAAAAGGGCATGTTCGCTACGTTTCTGTGTTGAGTATGTGGCAGCAAAACAATTTTTAATTAAAGCAATCTGACACAATACTGTCAGAAATTTGATGTGCTGGTATGTTAGCTTTGCTTTTATATGTACGAATTATAATCTTCACTTGGCAACTTTTGACTACGAAGCGATGACAGAGTTAGAGAACTTCAACTGCTGTACTACCACAGAGTCACAAATAGCTCAGCAGCTCCGTTTATCCCCCAAATGTTTATCTGAAAGCCTTATTTCCCTTCTCCCCTTTTCATTACACACTACTTCCTTGCTTTATATTAGCATCCAACACATGTACATAGTGTTTCACCTCCCGTTTATGTTCACTTTGGTCTTTTTTGAAACTGGAAAGAATTACAGATTGTGGGTATGTTTTTTCTCCCACATATCTCACAGGCAGCTTTTTGTTTCTTGTAATTTATGCCAATCCTCCCCTTCCTCAATTCTGGTTTGTCTATTGTGCGTTCTTTTGAGCTTTAAAAACGGTTTGCTGTAGCTCAGGATGTGTTTCAAGGTTTGATCTGGTTTTCTATTTCAGTATTTCAAAGACTCTAAGTGCTAAAAGGTTGATTATTTATAATCTTTTGTTAAGAGGCATTGCCTGCTTGCCCATGATGCGTGCACATCTGTAATGTCAGCACCAGGAGCCCAACTGCAGTGGGGGTGGGAGGTATTTCTGCCTTTGCAGTGATACTGTGCGAGTTCCTTGCATCCTACCAGAGATGTTTGTACTGCACAACAGGCAGAGCCTGCCCTCACACCTCCTTCTCCATGACCACAGGACAAAGTCCTCAAGTCACCTTGAAAGACCTATGCTGACAACAAACCGGTACAAACAGCTGACATCTAAGCTGTGCAAGGGGACAAAGGAACGTAGGTTAACATCCCGACACAAATGCCATTTGGACACAATTTTAATCACAGTACAGATCTCAAGAGCAATCTTATCCCCAAACCTTACAGTGGGCAGTACACTGCCTTCAGAGAACACTGATAGCCAGGAAAGCTCTCTAGCCTCCAAAAAACCAAAACAAAACAAACAAAACCCACCACCACAAAACCCCAAAACAAACACCACCACCACCCCAACAACAACTAAAACTCGAAACAAACTAGGCAGCCCTCTGAAGCTCAAGATTCTCACGAGCGTTGTTTGTACTATGTTATGTTGTACCATGTCAGGTTGCTTCTTTCTATTTTTGATGGACGCATTCAGGTGATTGCCACAAGTATAGGAATGGTCAATTCCTAAGTTTGGATTAACATCTCCAGCTACCTCTGTGAGCAGGCAGGTACTGAAGCAAGTTCAACCACGTATAAAGGGAGCATGTACACTTCTTATTCCCTTCGGTTCATTAAAGGAAAGACCACAATGCCAACAACTGCTTTGCCTGTGGCAGAATTCTTCATCTGAAATACAGACCTTGCTCAAGATGCATTGGATAATTCATTATTATCTGCTTTATTCACAAAGGTTGGTTCTAGGCTTGCTTATTACGAAATAAAATGTTTTCCCAAGTGTCTATCAATCTCATTTTGCAGGTGGATTAAATGCCTCAATGGAAAAAATTATCTGGCAACATGGTTAGGGAAGAAATCCTAGAAAGAGACATCCAAGTTGTCTACCCAATGAAAATGATCCAGCACCACAGGTAACGGTGTTTGAAGCTCACTGGAGAGCTCAAGGCCATGTGATGAACAATGATGGAGAAGTATCGTTATGCACAGAAACCCACGAATGCAGCAGGAAACCCTCAGCAACATAAGATAAACAACAAAGGAACTAACATCTGAAAAAATGCATATCAAAAGACATGCAAAGCAGCTTGCTTGTCCTCAGTACTGTCAGCCAGTCTAGCTCCTTTATAAGTGATGAAAATATTCATTTTCTCTGATCACTGCTGTGAGGTTGTTTTCTCTTCGTTTTCTCGCCAGACAAGGCATAGCTTTTTCCCCTGATACTACACTTCATTATGGGATAACTGATAAGTAATACACTAGACAACAGAAGAGCCTCCTTAATGCTGAGTCAGAAGGGACATAAAAAAAGCGAACACTATTTTGAAAGCTACCAATAATTACTGTCAATAAAATGTGAACTGAAGTGACTCCATACCAGAAGAGGAGAGAGATTATTCACCTGAATGGCCCGAAATGAAGGTCAAGTTTCTTACTGAAAAGACACGGGGGAAGGGCACATCAGGGTTTCAGTACAATTTCCAGGAAAGCAGGGAAGATTCGCAGGGCAAGCTACTCTGATCCAAGCAGCTCATGCACAGGAAGCACAATGAAAAAAGCTACCTTTCTTCTTATGACAGCTCATGAAAGCTTCAGTTTTCCGGTTTCTACAGAAATATCACTTTAACGGGCCTTAGAGCTCTCTATCATCATTGAACACACGGAGAAATAAAGGACACCTGATCCTTAGAGCTTCTGGTGAGGAGAAGATCCAAGTTCCTCAGTGCTGTCTCCATCAGGAATCAGATACCTTTCTCTTAACGCTGACGTGAAAGTCAACCACATTAAGGGTTTTCTTGTGTGTTTAACTTCCCTAAATATTTTTTTTAAACAGAAAAATTTACTAAGTGTACTCCACTATTGGCAATTGCTTTTAGAAGTACCAACTATTCAATCCTTATGCCTTCCTCTCCTTCCCTCCCATTTAGGAAATACGTGAACATTGCACTCTACAATAAAAAAAAAAAAAAAAAAAAAAAAAGATCTATTTCACTTTGGCTTCTTTCCACATTTTTTTATTTCAAGGATAGGATAAGTAAGATAGACTCAGTGCATGTCAACTTGTATTTGCTGTTCCAGAAGGTAAAAACTCAATTAACTTGTAAAATTTGAAAATCAGTATCTTAAAGTAGTTGCTTCTTTTAAGCTTATTTTCCTTTGAAGGCATTTTTAGACTAGTTTATCCATAAAAAAAGTAAAATACAAGTATGCAATTAATGAATCAATGGCATTTGTGTCAAAAGGATTAATTTTTTTTTTTCCCCCCAAAAAGAGATCATCAGTTAGGGAACTGTAAACATTTGGAAAGTCTTCACTAACGTACAGTTATGTACAAAGACAGGATGTAGTAACAGAATATCTGTTTTCTCTTATTTATGAAACACTTCAGTCCTGTGCTGGTTATCACCTTACATAAGCATGCTATTTTTTCCCAGGTGTTAAAGCAGAAAATCAGAAACTTTGCCTTTGACAAAACCGTAGTGAAATCAAGTTTCAGAGTATTCCAGGACAGAAAATATAATCTGGAAGAAACACATAGCAAACCATTTGACAAAAACAACTACAGGATCATTCTCTTCTTCTCATAAGAAAGTAAACTAGGAACAAAAGAACAAGTTCTACAGAAGTATAAAATGAATTTTATGAATGCTTTCTTTGCAGATAAATGGAAACATAATTCCAGAAAGAAACAGAAAGCAGAACACATGACAGAACTCAGGGCTGGAGAATTAGTCCACATTTACTGTTGCAAAATTGCTGAAGGACAACAATAAACAAAATTTTAAAGTGTTTACATCTCTTTCTCTTTGAGCTTCTCTCCCCTAAATATAATGAATTTTGGTAAGTGCCTGTACATGTGACAGAGCAGCACAACCAAAAGTAAAAGCAACCCTTGAGACTATTTCCAGAACACAAAACATTCTGTGGCTCAATAAATGATAATCATTTAGTTTTGTCAGCAAGCAAAAACTTAATCTGATTCTATGATTAAAACATATTCCTACCTCAGGATCATCATCATCAAAATCATGATAAGTGGAATGATCAGGATTATTCATTTTATCCAAAAGTTCAATAGCAAGACTTCGATTTAATGGTTGGGTAACAAAAGGATGCTGAAAGACAGAAGGAAAAAACACATATCAGAATTCCAACCACTCATTAAGCATTTAATTTTAATAAGCATATTTTAATTTTATAACTTAAAAAACAAAAAATCCCATACATAAATTTATACCTGTAGTAACTTTTCAGCTGTAGGTCTTTTTTTAGGATTTTTTGTAAGTGCCATTTTCACAAAATGATGGAAACTATTGGACCTGTAAAATGAAGTGGTAAACATTAGAATCAATTGCCCAGTGAAATACATGATCATTACCTACTGAAACAGAAAAGTACTTACCATTTCATTTTGTCCTTCAATTTAGGAGGCTGGAAGTTGCTTTTTGTCATTAGAAAAAGTGCTCTGAAAAAAAAACCCAACAGTATTTCTTTGGTTTATGTTGCAATACATATATGAGATGAATTATTAAATACATTATTTAGTTGGCAGGAAGAAGTCCATCAGTTTAAGAGATGCTATGATGAAAACATTACCCATTTATGCACCAAAGAGAGTTGTTACAATTTCCATCAGGTACATTCATAACACTTACAACCAAATACCCTTGCAGTACCTTTAAACACCACAAGCACACATAGCCACTACTCCAAATGGATTATTTAGGAAGCCGTATTTATACACCAAGCTTTAACCCCTTACTAACCTCATTGGATGTAGGTCAAACATTGGAGGCTGAAGTTCAGCAAGCTCTATAGCAGTTATTCCAACTGCCCACAGATCACAGAGTTGGTTATAGCCACCTTTTCTTTCTACTGCAGCAACTTCTGGTGCCATCCTAAAGGGTAAAAGACATTTTTAGGTAAACTTCTCGCCACAAATTAAACATTCTTCTGAACGCAGCAGTTTACTACTCTTTTCCCTAAAGCTCTCAAACTGTATGCTCACACAATATATACACTTACACATGGGGGGGGGGGGGAGAGAGAGATGTGTATATATATACACACGCATGTGTGTGAAAAGTTATGTAAAGCACACATGCAGATTTCCTCAATCATCTTCTAGGCAGTTTCCAAAACAGCTATTTAGCAGTAAATGGATGAAACCAATCTGTCACAGATTTTTTTGCAGGCACACAACGAACTACCACTCAACAACCAAAGAATATGAGGTATAATTATTCAAATATGGTAAAATCCAAATAATATCCAAATTCACACATTGCCCCAGACAGTGATCAATTGACTTTGAAAAGAAGAATTCTAACAAAAAAGAAAGGTAACAAAATGTCAGCTTTCTTGTATCCTGAAAGCATGAGACCTGAAGACTCATTGTAACCTCGTCACAGAGCACTCCTTGTTTGTAAAGTCTGCCTCACTGTAATGTCAGAAGACCCCATTTAAGTTAACAAAGTAGTTTCACATCCTCAGATGGCAAAAATTAACAAACATAACTGACACATAAATAGGAATACCTAAAGAAAATGATTCACTAGGCATTGTCACGTTTTGAATGGCCAAAGCGAATCATGGATTTGATTGTCCTACATAGTCATATTGGATGGCAAACATGTTAATATTTTTTAGCTTTGAACTTTATTAGTCCAGATCACTTGAAAAATAGCAGTGGAACTGGAGATGTAACTCAGTATAGGTAAGACAGATGAATGTCACTTAATGAGTGCTCCAGTAAAGCAGCAGACAGCATCTCAAATGATGCGTTATTTAAACACAGGCATCCTTATCTGTAGATCTGAAAACATCATCAGGTTTGGTGGTACAACTTATTTCAAGTTTGCACAGTTAAACTGTATTTACATAAATTTATTTGAGAGTTCATAAAAAAACCCACAATCACCCTAAATCAAAAAGGAGGGAGTTACCAAGGTAGAGGGGGAACATGGGTTAACTTTAGAAAGACGTGATAGAGGAGCACAAGGGTAAATAGCAGGGTTACTAGAACTAAAGACATTGCACAGCAGTTTTGCCCTTCATTTCTCTCCCATCGAAGCACCATAGCCTCACCTGCCCAGACACCTCTAATGATCACCAAAACCCTCAGACTGCCTGTTTCCAAATAAATTTTCTCCTCCATGATCTCAACAATTTTGCTTCCTTGCTTCTCCTCTCAAATCTCCGAGAAGCTTTGCAAAGAAAACCTGATGCTTTTCATCAGCATTTCACCTGTGTATCGCTTTCAAAGCTACTGTTTAAGGTTATGACACATCATTTGAGAAGCCTGGCACAATTTGGAAGTTACACAGTGATACAAGGCCAGAACTAAAGTCACCCAGACATCTTAGGAAAGAGAGACACCAACCAATTACACAATCATGACTGACGGGTGTTTGTGTTATTCAGAAAGGGAAGTGAATCCATGCCTGGGAGTGACTTACACTGCAGAAGAATGCCAAAAATGCTGTGCCTGACTATTTCAAGACTGAATACTTGAATGTAGGGGTTTTTTTCATTATATACATTTTTCTCTCATACCTACTGTGCTGTCAGACAACAGAATTCTGGATTATCTTTCGGGGAAACATACAACAAAAGTGCTATTTTACAGTGAAGAACGTCTGTCATTTACTTCAAGGCAAAAGGGAAGAAACACTTCCAGTACAAAGAGGAGAAAATAAAATGCTAAACTTTAGAAAAGATAAATTATGCAAAATAGTTTACGAGGGAAGAATAAAGATGCAGTACAGACAGAACAGAAACGTACGTTTGAATTCAGTCAGTTTAGGCAAATGGGGGGGCGGGGAAGAAAATGGTTTAAAGGAAACATTTCACAAGTGGCAAAAGAATCTGTGGAGACAAACAAATGAAACTCATTATCAACTGAAGAGTTGCAGAAAAGACGGATCTGGGATGGAGGGGAAGCAACATAAAAAAATAAAATGGAAAATCAGGGAAGAAAAAAAAAATTAAGATCAGAGTTACAAACAAGCAAAAATGTTGATAGTTTTTAAGTTTGACTAAATTGAGATACATTAGCCAACAGTGACAGCAGCACACAGCCTTTCAATTTTTCAGAGCATTAGGGCATTTTCTCTAATACTCAGCGATTTCAGGATTTAGCGTGAGTAATATAGATATGATCACTAGAAAGCCTGACAGAGCCCTTAGTGATTAGTCTACCCAGAAAGTGACATAGTATGCTTTTATCACAATTTTTCAACAGTATTATATATGTTACTATTATATTAATGGCCAAATAAAACAGAGTTACCAATATGGGGTGCCAATGAATGATTTCCTTTTGGCAATTGTAGCTGTTATCTGTGCAGATACTCCAAAATCGGCTATTAAAAAAAAAAAAAAAGGCAAAAACAAAACGACAGTTCATAAGTGATCTGATGTAATTAATTGTTAATGAACACAGGTTTGGTTTCCCCACTGTAAGAGTTTCTTAAATATACTGGAAATATTTAACAAAAAATAAACAATAAAAGCAAATAATGGAAACTTGGTGTATCTCAGATACCCTCAGTGAGCTCCCTCAGTCACCTGCAAAATACACAGGCTACACACAAACATGCCCCTCATCAACACAAGAAAGAACAGGCTAGCACAGAAGTCCTAACAGTTGCATGCAGTGTTTTAGTACGATAAAATATTAATTTAGTATTATCCAAAATATTCTTTCAGATAACCTTTCAAGGTACATTTCACACTTAAGCACTGTGCATAGTACATTTTACTAAAAACTTATAAAAACCTGTGATTTGATATTTACCTCCCCCTTAAAACATCAGAAAGTCTTTTACCTCAGTGTTCCAAAACTACTCCAATTACTCCTCAGACACTAACTGGATGGTGCAGTTAGATAATACCAGCAAGAGAAAAAGAATTCTGATATTCACTAATTCCTTACATGAACCATTACATCATTAAACAGAATACAGAAGACTGCTTCTTACAGCACATAAAAAACTGTTAACAACACTAAGTTGTATTAACTCACCTAATTTTACATGTCCATTATCTGTTAAAAGAATGTTTGCTCCCTGAAAAAAAAGTAATCATACTTGAATTAAAACATGCAGATTCCTCCAATACCATATTAAAAAAAACTATGTGAGATCTTATGGCAAACTAGGGGCCAAAGACAAACCAAGGACTGTGTGTTCAAGAAATCTGCAGCCTTACCAAGGAAATGTTTGTGAAATAGCAAGGTGCCATTCTGTTATATAAAGAAACTCAGATATACAAGGTTTCTCATTAATTTTTTAGTTTAGTACTCTTTAGCCTATGGTACTACAGAGTTTCCACTGTACACAAAACCCTCTCAAAAAGCAGAATATGATGATTTGCCTATGCTGATAGAATTCTTACTGCTTTCTATTTACACTGACTGAAAGGAAACAGGAACTCTAAAGGTCAAAGCGGAAATAATTTGATTTTCTTTTCATATGTAGGAGCTGGTTTTGTCTTGTTTGAGAGCCATGGTAATTATAATTATAGCCTTAAGGACAAGGACCTGCCTTGATATTCAAGTGTTTAGCAAAATTATTTCCGTCCTTAATGCAACAGAGATTCTTTTAATGCTAGATTTGAAGAATTCCCTGTTCTGTGGCTATATGTACCACTCCAGTTCAACAATCAAAACTAACTCAAATCAGTAGTCGGTACCATACAATTATGACATAAAAGGACTGAGAACAAACCTGATCTGAAGACAGAAACCAAGTACAGGTTGAGTTGAGCGAAGGCTGGAGCTGGCTAAACACAGCTCCAAATGTCAGCACTACCCATGAACTAGATGGAAAGGCAGCACAGATGGGCCTCCAAAAAACTATGTTTTTACAGATTACGGCTTTTTCACAGAGAAGGAAAAATCAGGCCTGCAGTAAAATGCAGCTTACTTTGGCAAAGGTCGCACAAGTATAGGTAATGAGCCTTATAAATGGAGCTTGGTAAATAGTGTGACAGTCCAGTTAACATGCCCTTAACCTCGTTCACCTTTCAAGACAAACAGGACAAATACTCTAAATACATAATTTAGCTACTGAGGGAAGCAAACATAATTCAACAGTCAGGAGATCTGCAGATGAAGATAGTATTTTTCCATGCTCATGAGAACAGCTTTTTTTTTTTTTTAAATCTCAACATAAGCACTGTAAGCATTTTTATCAGCACAGTTCTGTTTAGAAACAAGTATCTATGCACTGTATCCTTACAAGCATCATTTTTCATTCTATGAAGTATAATTAAAAACGTTTAATTTTTGTGTCCAAAGTAATCTTTCATTCAGAAATTATTTTTATGATTGCTCAAAACCCAAATATCCTTCTGCAGTCCATGAGAACAACTTGGAATCAGGCTACATCAAGGCATCTACAGTTGAAGCTACGACATACACTGCATCCCTAGTCTGAAAAAAACCCAACCAAACAAAACCAACCCCCACACACAACACAAAGGAATATGATAATTTACTGTCAGATTTCCAGGAGGAAGCCTGCCAAGGTTAAGCTGCAGTCTGAGCAAGGAAGAGTTTGGAAAGGCAAAGAGTAGGTAGTAAAACTTCAGGGACAAAAAGCCAACAGGAAGCACCAGAAGGAAACTATAACAGAGAGCGTAAGAGTCTGAACAAGCCCCCTTTGATACAGCTTTGTTGAGATGAAGGTTTAAATAAGTCAGTGTTAAGAGCTTGATTTGCAGTACCCTCTCTAATTTTAGCATGCAAGGGAGGGGACAGAAGTAGTCTCCAAGAACCATGCAGAACAGCAGCCACTGCCCTGCAATCTGCTCACCAAGACAGGCAGCAAGAAGCCAAAGCAACAGCTCTGCTCACTAGCTGGTTCAAAGAGAAGCGTACGTCAAGCTTCTTGGAAAGGTGTAAGAAAGACCAAACCTTTCCTTTTGCACAGAGGACACCCTTACAGCCATCTGAACACATGCTGCTCTGGACACTAGCCGATGTCTACATTTTACAGCACTGGTCTAAATAAATAGTATGTTTGGCTCCAATTAAAAGAACAAACTATTTCCATGCATGCATTAAAGAAAGATTTTTTTTCCTTCCCTTGGGCAGAAAATTTTATTTTATTCTAATAGATAGAAAAACCCTACATACTTAAAAATATCCTCGAAACTGATAAATAACAGTAAAGACCCATCAGAGGTGATGTAGCCTATTTTAAAAACACAATTCCCTTTAGTTTTTACTTACCTTTATATCTCTGTGCATTTTTCCTTTACTGTGAAGATAATATAGTCCCTGCATAAAATATTTAGACAATAATTTAGTCCAATATTTTTCATTTTATATAAATTTCTTCTTTAATTACCAGGCATATTTAGGATGCAATTCAATCATCTAAATGACTCACTGACTGAAAAACATTCTTATATTTCTGTGTATCCAAACTGCATTTGCAAATTCAATATATGTAGTAGCATAATATCTAAAACACAGGATAAATGGAAAGAATACCTGTTACCACATGCATTGTAAGAAAAGCATTCCCTGACCAAGTTTTCTTCTGGACATGGTAACTGTCACCTTTTTAGACCAAGTTAATTACTTTTAAATTGCCTAACGGCCTTCTATTCAGCAGTCAGATCACTGGATACCTAGGTGCAGTTATCTCCTGTATCATTACACACTTCAATTAAGTTTAGAAGCATGCTAGCAGGCAGCGCTTCAGGTCTAATGCAAGAGTTCAACTCTAATATATGGATTTCTGCAGAAGCATTAGGCTGTCTTTCTGGGTCTTGATGACAGTACCAAACCATTTTAGGACTCAACATGAGTTAGAAACATTAAGTTTAAATTCTGGAAGAATTCTATGAAACCAAATCCCTGCGTGACAAATGACAGAGCATGTCACTTTTGACACTCCAAGCTTATCTCTAAAATTCTCTTCCGGGGTAAAACGACGTGTAAACATCTTCCTCACTCTGCAGTCACGAACCTCCATAAAGAATACATTTTCACGGGAGATACCCATGTCAACACAGCAATTTTTTTTGCCAGCTCATGCAAGACATCACGGAGTTGATTGCAAAAGTGAATTAGGATTGTTTTCAATGTCTGGATGGACATCAGTGACAAGTGGTGTCCCTCAGGGGTCGGTATTAGGACCAGTACTGTTTAATATCTTCATCAATGACACAGATGGCGGGATCAAGTGCACCCTCAGCAAGTTTACAGATAACACCAAGCTAAGCGGTGGGGTTGACATGCCTGAGGGATGGGATGCCATCCAGAGGGAACTAGACAATCTTGAGAAGTGGGCCCCTGTGAACCTCATGAGGGTCGAGGCAACCCCCAGTATGAATACAGGCTGGGGAATGAAGGGATTGAGAGCAACCCTGCAGAGAAGGACTTGTAGGTACTGGTGGATGAAAAGCTGGACATGAGCTGGCAATGTGCTCTCACAGCCCAGAAAGCCAACCATACCCTGGGCTGCATCAAAAGAAGCGTGGCCAGCAGGTCGAGGGAGGTGATTCTGCCCCTCTACTCTGCTCTGGGGAGACCCCACCTGGAGTACTGCATCCATCTCTGGAGTCCTCAGCATAGGAAGGACATGGACCTGTTGGAGCAGGTCCAGAGGAGGCCACAAAAACGATCAGAGGGATGGAACACCTCCACTATGAGGAAAGGCTGGGAGAGTTGGGGTTTGTTCAGCCTGGAGAAGAGAAGGCTCCCAGGAGACCTTATTGTGGCCTTTCAATCCTTAAAGGGGGCTTATAAGAAAGATGGGGACAGACTCTTTAGTAGGGCTTGTTGCAATAGGACAAGGGGTAGTGGTTTTAAACTGAAAGAGGGTAGGTTTAGACGAGATAAAAGGAAGAAATTTTTCACAGTGAGGGTGGTGAAACACTGGAATGGGTTGCCCAGAGAGGTGTCAGATGCCCCATCCCTGGAAACATTCAAGGACAGGCTGGATGGAGCTCTGAGCAAACTGATCTAGTTGAAGATGTCCCTGCCCATTGCAGGGGGGGATGGACTAGATGACCTTTAAAGGTCCCTTCCAACCCAAACCATTCTATGATTCTATAAGTATAAAAGGGTCTAAAGATTCAAAACCCAAAACACTCCCAGATGTCACATAAGACTTCACTGTACGGGAAAAAAAAAAAAAGCCACGTCCTGTAAGTCAGAAGTCAGCAATCTCTGGCATAGCATAGGGAGATGGTAAGTGGCATGCAAGGGAGCTGGCTCAGGGACAGAGCTATCTTGAGAGAGTGTTTCAGAGAGGCAGCAGCTCTCAACTGATGGCATTCAACAGATTTGCATTCACTAGAAGCCAAGAACTGCTCTCTCACATGGAAGCAAGACATCCACCAAAAAAGCCGTTTCTGATTAAGTTTTATTGGTGAACTGAACCTTTAATTTAGGAAAGAAAGAGGAAAGCTAGCATACCCATGAGGAGAGGCTGGTGACCTTAACTTGAACATCTCAAGTACACAGGCAATTTTTTTTTTCTTATTGGCACAGATCAACTATCAGATATGCAAAACTGAATATTTACATTTTCCTTCAAACTTGCAATAACTAATTTGTACCGCAAATATGGATTAGTAAATATGCTGCTTCCCCCCTTTTAAAAAAAAACAAACAAAACAGCACAAAGATGATGACAGTTTTCTTCAAATGACCCAGGATAATTTGAGGTTATGCAATTACACAAATCAGTTCTAGGCTATAATACGGGACCTCCCAAAAGTCTGAGAAAAATGCTAAGCTATCCAAACACCGTACTTCCATGGCACCACACATTTAATACTTATACATTAAAAATCAACCACAAGAACCTGAGAACACACTACCTGTAGTGTTTCTCTGCTAACATAGGCAATCTGCTGTTCTGAAAGTGGTCCAGTCACTGAAATGGAAGAGAAAAAAAAAATTCTCAAAATCAGGTAAGATACTGCCCATTCCAAACCCATACCGCAATTACTTCCATTCACACTGATAGGATCTTATACTACAAGTCTCAAAGAAAATGTGCTTAGACTTTCCCCCAGATGGAACATCCTGAAGACCACCAAACATTTTTTAAACTCAAAAATGTCTAGTCCCATTGGAATGGAAACTACTAAGTCCCTCCATATATAAATCTCAAAGTAATTAAGAGGAAAAAGAAACAGAAGCAGTGATTTAAGCACAACTCTTTCCCTTGCACAAACCCGCTGTGTCCTTCTATGCAGGGCTGGACTTCCAACCCAGTGACTCAGAGCTGTGACAAACTCTGCTCAGTCCCCTTTGAGCCCTAAGAAGCTCCTTCTACCCTTTGTGACCTGCTCTCTCCTTCCGACCTTCCCGCTGCCATGCAACCTGCTCTCTCTTCCCTGCAGCCATGAACTGCTCTCTGCAGCTTCTCAACCCTTGTCTGCATGAGCTACCAGCACCGTTGCTCCTGGGCCTGCCACACCATGCACCTCCTCAAACCCTCCCTCTGAGCAGGCTCAGCAGCTTGCCAAGAGAAGGAGGAGTCTTCCTCTCCCTCCAGTGTCCCACTTCACTCAGGTCTCTTTAAAGGAAAACAGCTAAATTCTGAACAAATATGTAAGCCAAACACTGAACAGCAAGCAAGGCATGGCCTGTGACTTGTCCCCAGTCACTGGACTTTGAGCCTGAAATTAAAGGGTTTTAAGACCAGGAAATGCAGTCCTCACTCAGGTTTTGCAGAGAAAACAAATAGAAAAGTTGGATGGGGTTTCTCAAAGGAAACTGAAGGACTAGGGAGTTAAAAATGAAACAAGATTTAAGCATCTAACTGCTTAACTTCTGCAAAACCCATGACCATAATATAAACTAGTATCATGCAATATATACCTTCAAAACAAGTCTAGATCTATCTTCCTTTTTCTGAAAGAAAAGCTACAAACCTGCATAAAACTAAATATATTAGCACCCAGAGGACGTATTTCTAGGCATGGATGTTTGAGAAATTTAAATCTGATTAACTTAAATGACTTCAGATTACAGAGGCCTATAGTTCCATTGGAATAAGACCCTCTGGAACGTAATTAAGATCAGAAAAAAACCTTCCACGCTAACTACCAGCAGAGAAGCCAAAAATCAGCTGCAACAGGAAACTGCTCCTGTACGACATCTGTTCAGGCATTTATGTGGCATGAGCTCATTTCCTACTCTACAGGTGTTCCACATAACAAAGCCTATTAGACACGATGCTTTTATCAACACCAGCAAAGACGTAAAGGATCAACAAGGCCATGCTCAAATGACTATGCCATGAGCATGGTGTGAACTTGTGAATTGATGCCTTGTTTGAATTGCACCCAAGTTAAATGTAAAAAGGTATACAAGCTGTTTATGCACAAGAGAAGGATGTGAAGGTTCTAACATGTAAAATCTTCACAATTCAGAATATGGACGGATTTCCTGTCTGGAAAACATCACCTGAGAACAACAGAGTCATTACTCACTTATGGCATACTCCTTTCCTAAGCAAGTCTTAATTCCAGGGCAATAAAATCCCTCAAAACTGATTTTTGTCTCTTGAAAACTAGCAATCAATTGACCGATCCTCTCTTTATGCAATAGATTCACACACGCCCCTTGTTTCTTTGACCACTCATTGCACCTAAGCCAAAAGCAAATATATAGGCCACCTTTGCTTTTCACGTGTCATACATCCAGTGTTTAAAAAAAAAAAAGAAAAAAAAGAAAAAAAAAAAGACTCTTCTGGCACTACTGCTATACAAACATACAAAAGATCACTGTTTACAAAGAACAAGAGCATCCATGCTAATCAATCCACTTATCTAGGTATCTGTAGGCAGTGGTATAGATTATACTAAAACAAAGTTCAAAAGCTCAAACAAAATGGCTACGAAGTAAGACAGCACATCAGGATAGACATTTTTTCATTTTTACAATACAATATTGTCTAATTTTACAGCCTTTGAAAAGTAGCGATGGGTATACGAGCTACTGAAGGAAGGAAATAACTTCTGCTGCATAAAAAAACCCCACTATAGCTAATTTTGTTTAAGAAAACCAAACCCAACCAATTATGTAAATACATAAGCTAAAATTGACCTTCAATGGATTATTACGGATACTAAATTTAGGATCCCTCCTCTCTGATTCCAAAACACTGTAATCATCTCCATTTTTGAAAATAAGCTTCACTTAGATTTTAAGGAATTACAGTCTTGACATACCATGATAAATATCCTGTAGAGAGCCACCTCCACAAAACTCCATGCAAATCCATAGCTTGTCTCGTCTAAAAAGTGAACAAAACCATTCATTAGCTGTCAGATTTGAAAACAGCACCTATAAAAGATGTCAGGGGACTCAAACATTATAAAGTACAACATAACAAGCTGTATATTATGAAAAGTATGAATTGAATAACAAATATGATTTAATCTTTATGTGATATTTCACTGTCAAAAAAGTAACTAATGAAATACCCAAAATATTGCAGGGTTTATTGGACTAATAGAAACAGTATTAGTGAAATGTGCACACTGATTTTTGTTCAAGATCTACTATGAAAATGAAATATATTTTTACTGAGAGTAGAGAGAAAACAGATGTGGGTTCTTATTTCTTCCTCATTTTTACTTCTCCAGTTTAAGAGCAGAGGAATTAACACAAACAAAAAAAAGAAACTAACCCAAACCAAAAAGCCCTAGAGATATCTCTCAACTCAATTTCTTTCAAAACAAATGGAGTGAAACTCTAGTGCTTTAGTCAAAGCTAGGCAGAGTGGAGCCCATACTGTGGGTAAGTGCCTTCTCAGATGAAGTCTCTTTCCTCAGAAATACCTATGGATATTTTTGGTGGCAGGGGTCAGAGGGAAGTTCTTTAGATTCCTCTTACTAAGGGAATCAATTCAGTTTGACTCACTATATCTCCATAAAAGGCGCTTTCCCAGAATAGGCAATGGGCCGAAGGATTCACAAGTATCTTCTACTATGGACACTAAATTCTATTTTCACTTAGTAATTTCCACTGTTAAGACAGATGTACCACCTGCAGCCGCAGAAAGGCATTTTGGAGAGCGGAAAATCTGGGACTTGCCTAGTCATTCCTCGTCATCAAAACACGCAGGAAAGAAAAATCGCATACAGCCACCTTAGGGCAGACTGGGACACAGGACAACCAATGGAAAGACTGATGATTGCTCTGTACCTTGCCCATGACCCTTGGTCTTGGGTTTCTTGCATTCATAAGGCTCTGCTAGAATAGCTGAAACACTCCCGTGGGCAATGCCAACAATTCTGGAAGTGTTTTGCAAGGCAATGGTGTAGTGCTGAGCTTATAGCCTGAGCTGCAAATTGCAAGTATTTCTCACCAGCAGGTAACAGATAGAATAGCTGCTGTTCTAAGGAAGAACTGTCTTGCTTGGATCTCCTCCCCTTTTACATCCATAGTCCACACGGTCTTCAAAGCTACACCCTGGCTGCTTCCTCTAGTGGTAGGAAAGGTATTGTTCAGGTATTACAGAGGTTTTAAGCAACTGTTAACTCCATACATTTCTAGGGGTTAAAGCATTGCTTGAAATAATATGAAGGCTTTCCACTGAAATAACTGATCAAAGTCAGACACAGAAGCAATGTGACTACCTGTGAAAGAAAAGAGAATTAGCAGTGGCAGCAGGGGAACATAAGTGAGAAAGAAGCACTGAAGAGACAGACATCTGCAAGCCCCTTGTTTATTCCCCACAGTGATGCAGGACTCAGGCAGGACACTTTTGGGGGCACTGGGCTCATGAAAGCCACTCTTTCCCATGGGGCTGCATCCCGTTTGATGCCAACAGTGTGGAAGTGGGAAAAATCCAGGACAACCCCAGCAGCCTTGGGACAGCAGCGGACCACCCGCAAAGTAAGAGACACGAAGTAGGTAAGTGCTGTAAATTCACACCGCTTACTGAGCATTAACTTCCCAATGTGGAAAAACCCTACAGAAAAGGAAAAAAACAGAAAAAAAAAACCAGGAAAAAAAGAGGATCAAAAGAGGAGATTGCATTACTAATTCTCATCTAGCCTTTTATTACTGTGCCTAAGTGCTTTGAGACAGGTGAAGATCCATGTAATCAACAGTAACAGGGTACAGAGTTGTCTGTTTCTGCAGAGCATATGGCGAGTGCAGCAAACAAAAGAGAGGCAGGATCAACAGTACCTTTTAGCGCCTGCAACTTAACACCTAGGCTAACAGCAAGGCAGAAATCTGACTGCTTGAAAAATCCATATGTAAACAGAAGAAATGCATGGGGAACAATATGCAGATAAGTGCCACGTATAGGATGATGTTATTTTTCTTATTGTTTTTAGCATTGAAAGATACTCGGAAAACAGAAGGTCAGACAATGAGAGGCCTCAAAGACAGCCATTCGATTGCCCAAACAAAAGAGAAGCACTGCACCAAAGAAAGGGGAGAGGACCAAGCAAGAGCACAAGAGAGTGCCAAAATATGTACTATATTTGCCAAAATTTAATTCTGGGTCTACAAAGGTTTATTTTGATACCCTGAGACAAGAGGAAAACTGCTCTTTAAAGTAAAAGCATCCCCAGCCTGAATACAGCATCATGAGAAGAGGTACCATTTCAACCTAAAAATTTTAAAGAAAGTTGAATGCAACAATAATATTTGTTCATAGTCTGTTTTCACATGAAATCTTAAAAAGTCATAAAAACAGCTTTTTATTAGCTATACTAAGCAATCTGTTCCCACTATGACTAGTTAAAAGAAGCAGCTGGTAAGACAACTGGATACATTTGTCAGTGCTTCTACAATGCAAATAATCCCACCTCCAGAAACAAACACAAATGGAACCCTCGCATTCTTGGTCAGAAGTTCCTATGTTAGAAAAACAGCTCAGGGTAACTTCAACAGGACTGCAGAGCCCCAGCCCTCCCCTCTGCCATTCCTCACTTACTTCTTTCTTCTAAATTTGTCTTCTGAAAAGGTTTACAACAATGACTTTCAGGTTTCTGGAGCACGCCAGACTTAATGTCACGCATCAAGAAAAACGTCCACACAACTTCCTTCCCCGTATGGCAGACAGGTACAAATAAAGTAATCACGTGCAGTGGAGGACACCTTAACATACAAAAAGGTGCTCTCTTCCCAAACAAAGGTAGGCTTTGAGGCAGGGAAGAAGATTAAGGAGGCACGACAGGAAGATGGGACACTATATGGTCCTAGCCACACAACTTTCAGAATATGCAACATCCATTTAAGAAGCTTAGTCAACATAACATGGAGCTTCCAAATACTGCCTTTAGGAGATCACAAGATCCCTTGACAACTTTACCACCTGACAATCTGTAAGCCGCTGTCAAACAGACTAGTAACTCCACAAATTCTCAATAAAATTTTATCATGACTTCGTGGTATGTAACAGTATTAAGAATTGACTGTTCATGCACAAGAAAAAGCCTGCCAGTACTGCACAGAATAGAACTAACGCACAACTTAGGTTAACCTTCAAATTAACCTCAAACATTCAAAACTGAAGTGCAGACACTCCTAGTTTGGAATACGAAGTCCCTACATGTACACACGCTCTATCTGTATGCACACCCGCACAAGCTTGTGCATAATGCAGCTCACAGACCAGCCTGAAAAAAGCATTCAGGCTGCCAAGACAAGCACCCTTCAAGATATGGGATGCCAGAACAGCATGGCTTGTTGATTTTAATCTTCAGACTTTGATCCCTTCCTGCACATGTATACATGATAATGCAAGCAGTACACAATCACACACTCCCAGCCTCGTTCAGTGTAGCGTGCGGATGGCTAATGGGCTAGTCGACTGCTAGTCGACTGCATGCTTTCCTCTTCGTTCTCACACTTTCAGCGCATTTCCACTTAATCTTATTCTGAAAATACATTTGCTCTTGGAAACTTCCTTCATGCTCCACACTAAACTATGTCTGTGAAGTACTAATATGACCAGCTTTTCCACTACAGACCTTTGAAAAGTGAATATAAAGTGAACATCATTCAAAACACAGATTCTATGGATTTGAATCGCATCTGTCAGCATGCAATACTTTCACTCATCAGACAAAAGCTAACAAGATATTCATACTGAGAAAGATGCAATGAACCCCACCAGTGATAAAACATGGTTTCAGCAAGCATCCAGGGCTATTCAGGATACTGAATACAAGAGGCAGGGAGATGAAACTCCTCGGGACAGCATTAGTCAGATGAGCTTCTGCATGAGACATCTCCTTCTCTAGCATTTATTGCCAGGACTTTCTCTCTTCGCCAACACTGCCTCCTAAGTTCTGGCACACTCAACTTGTCTGATTTCAGTTTGCTCCAACTATGCAGAGGTTCAGCGTCAAGGTCACTAAGAGCACCACTAGGCGCTCCAAACCTGCCATTTCAACGTCCTGTCCCAGCTCAGCCCAGAGCAAAACAAGGAACGCTCAACAATGGCCAAGCAAGCCAGCGAGCACGTCTTAGCTCTTCTGTAGCACTGCAAACACGCAGCAAACCAGACACTGCTGGCTAGAAAAGAAACAGTAACTGGGATTTCCCAAGCTCTAGTGGATCCAGAATAGAAGTAAAAGAAATGCAGTATTTCAGAAGATAACTTGGTCAAATTTGAAAGATTTTTAAAAGGAAAACATGCACTTTCAAATACAAGAGCGAAATTCTGTCATATGCTCCTGCCTCAAAGATAGTAATATTTTGTTGAAAGGCTCTCATGTACCAAGATTTTCCATGTGAAAATACCACCTCTATCTTCCCACCCCCAATCCAAAAGCACTTGGCCTATATTGCTGAAAAGCTTTTGGCTGCAGTAGATAGCCATTATGGAAAATTTCAGCTGAAGGTGCTGAGGTCCAGTACACGTATGAGTAACTCAACTTGGCATCTTCCCATTATGAATAGGGTCTAGAAACCTTCACAACACGCAGAGCTACCATGTCCCACCTCTATTGTCCTCAAGCAGATAGAAGATAATGGGAATACCTGAAAGGAATGAGAAGCCTCTGCCATAAAGAGCATCATGACTTTTCAGAGTCTTTTTAAAGCTATTACATGGCATGATATACATAACATTACGACATTAGGTTCACAAAATCCAGTATTAAAAGGTCTGGTCCTTGAATATCAAGCAATTGCTATATCTAGCATAAAACATTTGTCAGGATATGTTAAAAAGAATTATAAATAGCAAATGTTATTAGATGCTAGCCATCAATTTTCTCAATACTGAGACTTTGTATGGAGTATGAGTTTACTGTACTTGTAACAAGTAAGCATAATACCTTACAAAAGGAATTACACAAAAGGATAATGAGACAGAACAATTTACACATACTACATTAAGTGCCCTAAACAACTCTGCAGCTCAACAGAGAAAAGCAAAGATAAAAGAGCTAAAATATTAATCATTTTTAGATTTCAAAACAAATCCAAAACACAAATCACCAGTGCGCTTTTTAAAGGCTGCACAGTTTATACTCTTAGGTACTTCAGTATGAAATTGTCCTTAAAGCTTAACATAGCACTACTACTACTCTTAAGCAAGGAAAAAACCAACAATTTTTTTCCTCCTTATTTCCCCATAACATTCAATTTTGAGTTCTCAGACAACTGGTGTTGGCATGTAAAATTAAGTCAGAACATTTCTGAGAACTCTATCTGTATTATGCAATATTTATACTTCCCAAAGTTTTGCAAATTTAAGAGACATTTTACTGAAACAGATTCAAACGATACTATATACACAGACCCTTTCTTCATACGTGTCATACTTCTGCTTAATTTTCCATTTATGTATTAAATTCAAAGCTTTTAAACGACAACTCATTTCCAAGGAAACATGACTACATGGTCACTGAAAGATTTTGCTACAAGGAACATTATTTATAGAGAGACACTGTGGTAAACAGAACAGATTTTAATATACAAGTGGATATTATTTGGTAAATTATGTTTTGCCTTATAGACCTGTCCTTTACAAGGAGATAGAGAGGTATTTTTCAGTGAGCAAAAGAAACAAACTGTACCTGAGATAGCTGCCAAAATAAGCAACGATGTTTGCATGTTTACAGTCTTTCATCATAATGATTTCCTGCTGCACAACAGCAAAATCTTCTCCTGAAAAGCAGAAGAATGAATAATCATACTCACATTTCAACTAGACTTTCAGTACATGTTTATAAAATAAACATTTTGAGTAACTAAAACTGATTATCTGCCAGTTTCACAGACATATAAAGCACCTGTAAATCAATACTTATTAGCAAGGGTTTAGCAATAAGTAACTATATTCTTAAGAAGTTTCATTCTGGACCAGGTGGACCTCACATCTGCTGATACCTTTTATGATATTGGCCATAGCTCTTTCTAAAGTCTTTATTTTCCCCAAGAACCCACTGTCTCCATCTGCATATGCCCTACCAATAGCCAAGGTTCTTAGAAACCCAAAAAAGTTTGCTATTTTTGGCCACATGTCCAACACCCATTAGTTCACCTTCCTGAGCAAAAAACATTCAATAGTACACTGGTGCTGCAACTTTTCAGTAAACTCAGTAAGCACATAAATTTATGGACTCTGCATAGCTTATGTCCAGATAAAACACTGACATAGATGTGGCATAAATCTGAGTCTTACTATTTCGTATCTCAGTTGTCCCTGTCTTTCTATAAAAGGTTCTTACCAGATGTGTACACTGACAAAATCCTGTATGAAACTGAAAACCCAACAAGTTTCCCAAAGGCATTTTTGTTTCGGGGGTGTTGTGCAGGGGTTTTGTAGGTAAGTTAAAGAGGGAAGGCGAGAAAGACATCAAGATGTAAGAGAATGTTGGTAACAGATATTCAACAGCCTTTTTTTTTTTTTTTTTTTTCTTTGGGGGGGGGGGGGAGAAATACATGTCAAATGCTCTTTTGCAGTTCAGTATCTTACACTGGGTCTCCTCTGAATTTTTTTAAGTTATAAGGGCAAATTATAGCTAGCCTGGTATGTTATTTCCAAAGAAGTTCTTCTGAAGTTTGTTTAGTTACTAGACACACACAGTTCACAAAAAACAACTCATTCTTACTAACTTAAGGACTTCACAGGTAAAAGAAGCCTGAAGGCCTAAAATAACCATTTAACTTCATGAATAATTTAAGAGATTCTATAAGCAAGTTGAAAAAACAGGAAAATTCAAAGTATGTCAAAACTCTCCTTTTAGTGTACTGCTGTAGCACACTTCAGCATAACTCAAAAGCTACTGTCTAAAGAGTTGAATATAGACACTAAGCTCATATTTATCAATTGTCGCAACCCAAAATCACTTCTCAAATATGGCTGTTAATAAATTTCAAATGTAACACAACAAATTCCAACAGAACTGGCCAAGCTATTACCTAAGAAAATATGTTTTAAGTTCCTCCCAACACATCAACATAGTGGTGATCTAACCATTTGGTACTTTTTAACCAGAAATCCGATAGTCACGTGTATTTTATTTAACTGAAAGCAAATTTCAAACCACAAGGTGCAAGTTTAATGTCACAACAGACTGTCTAGTATCTGTGGTGTACTGCTGATGGCTTGCTGTATCCTGGCTAGACCTTTAAACGCGAACGCTGAAGAACAAACAAGAAATTATTTTCACATACAGACGGGCATCTCCATGAAAGGACACAATTCCTCCAGGATTTGACCAGTGTTTTCATTGCATCCAAAATATTAAAGAAGCATAAGCTTTGGAGTAAGTGCCTAAACATTATTAGCCCTTAATCTTCACGCTCTCCCCCGATCTGCAAAACTTGCAAAGAAAGCCGTTGCCACAGTTCTGGAATGTGGACCCTGCCCATCTGAAGCTGTGAGTCAAGCCTCTACCGCAACTGGAAGCGACAACTACAGAGAGAAACTGAGCTAGCTGAGCAAACAGAGAGTAGATAGAGCGCATTTTCTGTGCACCACTCAGGTATCCAAAGGCTGCCAAAACTACTGGATTCGGCTGCAAGATGCCAGTTGTTACCACCATCAGCACAGCATGAAGGCAAGTTACTCCAGCTGCGGTGCATAACCAGGCTCTGTCCACAGCTCAGATAACACACACAACATGGTCCTCTGAGTCCTACTCAGCACTACCCATACAACACTTTTTAACCAAGTCACTTCATAGTTTTGAGAGTGGAAGTCGTCAGCTAAGTAGAAAGTTGCATTATCTTAAAAGGTTGACATGAACTGAGTCTGCTGAGTCCTATGGTTCTTTCCCCACTACACAAGTCTCCTTCCCTGTTTTACGTTTACAGTTCCATAGGGACAGCACGGCTGCTTGTCTTAGCTGGACTGGTAACCCACGTCACGCACAGCCAAGTACTCCAGCAATGAGAAGTGACATAAAAAGCCAAAGCAGCAGAACTAGACAAGATAATCCGAGACCAGGACTTTGAGTACAAATAAGCGTGATGAACATACACTTTTGGAACTACATACTAACATACTGACCTGTCTTGATTTTTTTTTTTTTTAAATGTGCATGCATTACATAAACACAAATTTTCTAATCACTTCCAGAATTGTAAGAGAAGAAATGGAAGAAAGTAGCAACTTCTTTCCCTTCCTGCCTGCATAGACCTTAAGAATCAAACCAGGCAGTAGTTAAAATATTAACCTGCTCACACGGCAACATTAAATCTTGAAATGGAACACCAACAGTTACAAGTTAAACAAAAATTCTGGACATTTTACTTCCCAGATTACTGTACTCTTGTTCAACAAGTCTAGCCATATTAACAGAACGACAGTTGCAGGCTGATAACTGATCTGCAGGCCATACATACTTTGTGAAATCACAACGCAAGCACAGTTCAAGCATAAATCTAGCATACAATGATGTCCTAATCAGAGTCTCCAAGAGAATTTCAGGAAATGTACTCAATTCCTGGATACTAATGCTCACCTATTATTACACCCCTCCTTCTTTTTATTTCTCCCTCAACGCTTTTTCCAGGTGAGTTCTTTTCTGCCTTGCTGTCTTCCTCATTTCTTCTGTTCTATACAGTTTTTTTTCTATCACATGGGTTGAAAACATATTACTTAGGACAGAAAAACACAACTCTGGTTGAAATTTTAATCATCTTTCCTTTAACTGTTCTCCAGTTACATTTTTTCCCCTCACATCTTGCTTGTCATGCACGTTATTTTTTAGAACAGTGTATTTTGTCCTACACTAAAAGGCAACCTTCTTTCAATAAGTGGACTTAATTGATTTTGTACAATTGTTTTTTAAGCATGAAAACGTTTCATTTTCGTGGCCTATTTCAGTTAAGAAACACTTACCTGGTTCTAGTTTTATTACTTTAATCGCTGCTAGCTCACCCGTGTTGACATTTCGAGCCTACAAAAAAAAAAAAAAAGAAGAATATTTAGAGAGCAAAACACAGCAACCAACTCTGCATTCTCAACTCGACATTCTCTGACAACACAGAGTCAAAGAGCAACTGAGATATACAAAGGTCTAAAACAGTGAAACCGCTTGTTGGTTTTTTTTTTTTTTTTTGAAGCAAAAATGTCAGGAGGAGCCAATAAATTAAAACATCTTGTATATTTACATTTCATGCAAGGTTAGAATTTTTTTCCCAAATACACCATGCCTTTTTTTTTTTTTTTTTGAAATCGGGGTTACCACATATATTTTCATTTGATAAGTATCATTATTGAGTTCTGTTATACCCAAAACACTTATTTAAAATAATCCACGTCTGTGTTTAATGACAGTGAACCAAACAGTAAGAATTCTGCAGCTAGCGTGCTCTTCTCCAGTCCACATTTGTAGGAAACACTCTTCCAACAAAACTTCTCATCCTGGATTTATTTTCTAACAACACAGCAAGCTATCTCAAAAAAAAAACCACCAGGCAGCTAATTTGTACCAAGATCTGAAGCTTTAAGTATGCTCAGGAAGCCTTGTGCTGCCACACAACAATCTTACATTACGCAAGTCCTCGACTGTGCTGTACTTCCATATTAAAATCCATAAACAAACCAACCACCGAGATACTGACTGCGAAGCAGTTATACGCGGATCTCACAGCAGACAAGCAGGGCCCAGGGAGCATCAAGGGCTGCACCCTGCAGCGTATGTGACTGCCTCCAAGACTCCCACGAGAGCGATGCAACGCGTCCTGCTCGTTTCACTACATGCCCCTTGGTCCTTACTCTCCGCCGGCGACAGCATCCTCCCCTTGCTGCAAGGGTGCAAAGAAAACAAGCCAGCAACAAAGGAGTTTGAAAGCATTCCCCTCGTATACACAGCAGCTCTGTAGCCAACTTCAGCAGCAATTACTCAGCAGCTTAACTCCATTTTGTATGGGGCTCTGTCATGCTAAAGCCTACATTCTACTGAGCAACGAAGGAAGCTAAATTTTTAAAAAGCCATTAAGAAGCAACATAAATTACGATAATAATGATTTATCTTCTAGAACTGTTGCATTTGACTACTAACTGAAAACCAGGGAGCCATTTGCCCCATACTTGCAGGACACTTCTGTGCCCCTGCAAAGCTGCTCCCCAGCGCTGGAGCAGCAGCTCCTGAAGGATGCTCAGCTACAGCCTCTCCTCTCCCCAGGGGAGGCCCGGTACCCGGAGCTGTACTGTGCTGGACCAGCGCTGCACTGAATGCAGTGCCCGCTCTACCCCCTACACAGGGCACAAAAGGTGAGACCAGTGCTGATTTTGCTTTTTTCCTCATCCACCTTCAAGTCAAAAAAAGGCCAGAATTACAGAATTTAATGATGCAGATAGGTGCCCACCTTTACAGTGGCTAATGGTCTCATTTAAGCCACTTCAGGAGCTCAAGGGCTCACACCTTTTATTGACTGGCCATGAGACTCACCAAATACTGCAAGGTATCAATTCTTAACATGGCAGCTTGAGAGCTGGTTGTGGAACCACAAGTGGAGGGAAAAAAAACATTAAGACTATAAAAAATAGCCAGCAATAAAAGTCTGGAAATAAATGCAGTGTGTATTCCTGCATCTAGAGATCTACCCCGGCATGGCTACCTAGAGATCTACCCTAGCACGGCTGATCTCAAACCTCTCACTGCTCCTTGGTGTGGCAATGCTCTTCTGCAATGCTGGGAGTACTGGCATTTGCAAATAATTTCCAAGCTGATGCTTGTGGATAGATCTGAGACCAGTGGGAATCCTATAGAAGTCAGAGAGTAGTCCAAACTTGATAGATTGTGGAAAAAAACAGTTAAAAAAATAAGTTTTCTCTGGCAGTCTTCCCTGTAAGTCATTATTTGCTCACCCCACTGATGGCAGCAGGGTCTCATCACTGTATGGTGGAACAAAGACACTAAAAACATTAACAGCAAAAATAGGCGTTCCTTTTATCTGTACCAGAGAATGAAGGCAACACATGAGAAAGTGGCACCACTGAAGCATGAGCTAGGATTTTTATTCCGTATTTCTTTTCCCAACGAGAAACAAACACAGAAGCAAGATGTTCATGAATCAAAGGTCAGCATTTTTTAACCTCCAAGATTAACAAGAAAAATTACTGAAGCTTTAACGAAGACCTAACATCATCAGGGAGTCTTAGTAAAACTTAAAGACCTGTTTTGGGGCAACTTGTACTAGGCAAGATAATCAATGAGACACAACTGTGGTAGATACAAGTGATGAGATCCTGAAGTTCTGCATCCTGCATGCAGCTAGGACATGCAAGCCAAGATGGAAAAATTTCACAGGCTTTGGAGACATTGGTAGTCTAGCAAAAAAGTGTTTGGTCATTTTTTTTTAATTTTATGTATTTTTAACAATACTGTGTCCAGCTGTCAGGAATTTGTTTCTCTGAGTATGGCTCCATAGATCACTATGCTCTGCAGAGTGCTATGGCAACTAAAGCAAGATAGAAGGTGGGTAGGAGCTAGTGACAAATTCAGAACAAGTCTGATTAAAACACATGAGGATACTGGTCACAAAGTCTTATGCGATGGTGATGCCAAAAAACTATCAATAGTATCTGTAGATTTGTCTGTCTACATCTGGAGCAGGATATGCAAAATCCCAGCCAAAGGAATAGAGTCCGAGCAGCAGGCAGCGTTGTGAAACCTGCGCTCTCCACACCTCGTGGCTGATTTCGCCCGCTCCCATCGCAAAGGGATCTCTTCTTCGATGTCGTGTTCTCAAAAGAACTGTTCAAAATCATGGGCAGGAAAGAACAAGCGTTGTGTCTTTTCACCTTCAGCTTAAGCATTACTTCCTTTCTTCAACACCAGCAGCAGTGGGACTCTTTGGCCAGCTGGCTGTTCTCTGGACCAATATCAGCCGGGGCTCATGAAAGCCAAAAAGGAGGAAAAAAATCTGATTTAATGCAGGTCACCAATGCCTTCAGGAACAGCAGGCTACCAACTCCTTAAGGGCATGAATTGTTACTTAAGAAAACATGACTTGAAGTAGACAATCTGAATCACTTTGCATCCTATTCCATTTGGGTTATCAGCATTGAAGGTGTTGTCACAAGTAAGAATATGAATTGCCTTTGTTAATCTGAGTATATATAAAAGAGATTATTCTGATTGTAGTGACACAAGAGTTCCTTGCAAAGGATAAGGATGAGGATTCGGTACCCCTCACAGGTTTTACTAGATCTCACCAAATACCTTTGAACTCATCAGTTGTGAAAAAATTCCTTGCCTAAGCTCACATGAATGAGAGACGGAAAAAGACCGAAGTACCGCATCCTTTTCAACACGGGTTGGAGCTGCCTCTGACTCTTTCTTTGAGGGTGCTTGTGTACATACCATACAATAGCTCCGTATGTTGAGGACACTGCCTTATGCTTTCATTTAGCATAATCACACTAAAGTTGCCAATTACTTATGGGTTTTGAGATTAGAGCATCAATAAGGAGTAGCTGGCTGAAGAAAAATTTCAAACAAGTATTTTTGATTTGGCAAATGCTACCAAAAATTTCAGAGAGGTTCATGTAAGAAAACACATGTTCATTTTTTGTTGCGCTGTAAGTGCTCTAACTCCCAGCCTTTCTGATGATGAGATAACAGCAATAGCCAAGAGCTTTTCCTCCCATCCCTGTTTCCATGAGCAGGAGCCTGCAATTAATTCCTTCACATGCAGATTTCACTATGTCAATGGGAATGCATTACACAGGTTTTCCAGAAGCAAAAACTGGCCTACAATGCCTGCATCTACATGCAGTCACTTTACTAAATGTGTACAGCATTTATACAATGTCTGCTCTGGAAAACCATATGGAGATCCTCATTCTACCAGAGGCTAAAAGAGCAATACTCTTCCAGAGACCTAGATCGCCATACCTGGCGAGGAGTTTAAAAAAATCCACCGACCACTAAGTTAAGCTGCAGAAGCACTACCTAATTAAATGGGAAATAATTGCTACTGTCTCTGTGACAACAGTAGGATATCAGGTCAAAATGCTATATAAGAAACTGCCACCCACTAGAAATAAAAGCCAGAAAAATCCAGGTTTTGTTGTTATTGCATTATACAAAAACTCATTAACCAAAATGCTTCACAAGTGGAAAGACCTTATTACTCTGAAAACGAGAAGGAAAGAGCAATGTAGTGGGGTAGTACTCAGATGGGCTCTATTTGGGAAACATCAGCCAAGCAAAAGATGCGCATGGTGTGCGTCTGAAAAGGAAGGGAAAGAAGGACGAGGAAGGCCAGTATTTAGCACTGCCCTTAATATATGCCACAACAGTAGATTCATGAGGAGAGGTCTGTGCAGCTGAACCAGTACAGACATAAAATCCAAGATCCAAGGAGGTAAATCTCTCGCCAAGTTTATATTTGTCCTTCAAATGGAAGCTGGTAATATAAAGCATATAATGCTGCAACAAAAACTAGGCCAAAAAGCAAAGCCTAAGACAGTAACAACAGGGCACTTCTGGTTTTGACTACTTCCTATGTGAATTGTTGAACAAAATGCAGATAAGCGATTTCTAAACAAGTTGCTCCTTCACGGGATAACTGGTCCCAGGGCACAGACAGGATTCCTGACCTGGATTAGCTCCGCTCTTCAGGAAAACGCACCCAAACGGCTTCCCAGCCCCCTTGCTTCCAGCCCTACAGTCCTCCCCTTCAGCCTCTCTCAAACCCACACGACTGCCCCAGGAGCGGATTCAACTCTCCAAGCCAGCAGAAACCCACCCGCCTCCCTTTTTTTGATTAGTGTTCTGCCATGTTAACTAACCGCACTGGCCCAGGCATCACGCTGTGCGCCAGAGCTGACACGAGGCAAGCGGCAAGACAGCCAGGAGCAGGGCAGGGAATCGCCCCTCTCGGGCGACAGTGAGCTGTAACGTCAGTTCAGCCCATCCTACGAAGTTACAGCTGTAATTAACAGGAATTGAACTACTAAGAATTACAGTAAAAATAATTAGGTTCCACATTCTGGTAGGAGGCTTGACACCAAAATGTGACAGCTACAATTTTAGAAAGCAATGCTTTGATAAAGGTGATGTTAAACAAAAAGATCTGAAACTAAGGCAAACAAAAATCCCTACACAAGGCATGGATTGTTGGTTAAGGAAACCACAGTCACAGAAACTAAGCCCTGTAGTACTTACTCAGCGCATTAAAAAACAGGATGGCAAAACATCCACCCTTCTCTGCCTGCCTGACAAGCTTCAAAAGACAATTAAAGCTGAAATACAGAGCCTTCAAAACATAGACATTTATTTCTAGCAAAGTCAAAAGGAGCTTCAACAGCTGTAAGGTCAATCAAGGAGAAAGGAAGACTAAAATGCCTATCAAAAAGCACACAACTAAAAGGCACGGTTTTAATATTTCAGAAGCATCAAAGCTGTAGAAGAATTGATGCCTTACTGGATCACCCCAGGAAAGAAAAGCAAGGGCACACACGCGGAGAGAAGAGCTTTGTGCGTAGGGTTCTGCAAAATGGGAGTGCATCAAAATTCAGATTCATCTGTTCTGGACACATTCTCTTCCAGCAACACACAGGAGTGCTACCAGAAACCAGAGACTCCGAAACACAGCTGACAGCAGAAAGGAGAAACAGTCACCAGGTGTTCCCTAGAGATACCCACAGAATCTGAGAGTTTCAACATGAAGCAGCTGAGCTGGTAGATACCTGACTTCCCTCACCAAAACCAACGCCCATGCCAAAGGGCTGGGGAGCAGAACATCAGGCTTTTTCTTTTTTAAAATGAGACATCAAGAAAAGCGCACCCTACCAAGTTCTGTGTCTTCATTTATTAACTAGCTGAAGCCATAAATGACGAAAAGAACCAAAATAAGGCAGACATGGTATAACTGATACCTTTGCAGGAACAATAATCTCACTTATTATCACAACTATTTGAATTTCAGTAAAGGGGAAAGTAAAAGAAGGGCTTTTCTTTTAGTGAGATGCTGAAAACCTTTGGAGGGGTCCACCCACACTAGATGAATGACCTGTGAGGAGGCAAATGAAGTTCAACCTTTATTAAGCCAAAGCAATGTCTTCTTTTTCCCCCAAGATATGCTGTGATATAAATTAATCATATGAACAAAAGAAATGGACCTACAATCACCTCAGAATATACTTCAAAGCTATGTGCAGTTACTAGCAAAGAAAAAGGTATCAGGATGGGGGCAAACAGGAACATTATAGCATTATTATTATTGTCTCTGTCAGAATATCGCGTGCAGCACTTGTAAGCCAAACCCTAAAAGACTGGCATAAATTACAGAGGGCCTGGGAACAGGGACAATTAGAATGGCAATTTCATACCAAGAGACAGAGAAGTCTTTCTAAATGAGAGATGGAGTAAACACAGAGCAAACTAAATTAAGCAACCACCTCATTTAACTCTAGGAATATTTCCTGAAACTGAGCAGAACAGGACAGTGTCTCTTTTTCACAACCAAAAACCTGTAACTCCTCTTTTACACTTTGCTGACCACCCTACACAATTAAATTCTTTGCAACAGTAAAACACAGAAACACAGAAGACAAATTACTTGTACAACAGGATAACTAATTTTCACCCTTCCTAGCAGATGTCATTTTTGAGAAGAATATTTGACAGAAACAGAAGGTGAAATTCAAGAATTTTCCTGACATGTAACTGCAATCAGAAAAGCAATCTTCCTATCAGTCTTTAAACTAGACTTTAGATGAAGCTAAATTACTTGACAAGTAAGTTTACTGAGACATAGAAAACAAAACCATGCAAATGAAAATGTGATATGCAACACTCAAGAAAATTCAACTCCAAAAAAACCCACTATTAGCACATCATCTGTCTGTGTTTTGTTACAGATTCATCAACCATCCAACAAAGTAATAACTCGATTTCACCATTAACTTTAGCAGTCTTGAGAGGAGACCTCTCTGGACAAGGGAACAGATTTACTTAAACTTCTAATGAGAACTTTGTAATATTAACATTTGAGCTATCTATCATGGCAACATAGCTTCAATGAAAAAAAATTCTAAAAACCCAAACATCATCTCTCTTTCAGACCCTCACGGAAAACAGTGTTATGTCCCTGGGATACATTAAGAACTAAGCAACCCAGATGAAGCCTCATCTCCGACAACCAACTTGCACCAGTACTAATTAGAAGAGACCCATGATTGTTGACTGTGCATATTTGATAGAGAGCTAATGGCATGAACAAGTCACCCATTACCTTTCTTGTGATGAATTCATTATCATCTTCTGCAAGGCCTCTTCGAAAGCTGAACTTCAGTGGGAGGGCAGATAATTACAAAATATTAGTTTGAGACAAAAAACTGTACTTGCAGTGCATTAGCGCCTTTCCAGGTACCAGCTAAACAGCAGGACTCATAGCAGCAGGATAGTATCAATCTGACCCATATCCTCATTCCCTTCGAGTCTCATTAGTTCAGTCTGCACCATGGGCTTTTACTTCAAATTCAGAAATCTTTGGAGTAGAGACTCTGCCTCTTTTTTTTTTTTTTTTAATATATAATTTATTTTTTTAAACAAGTCAAACATTTAACCCATGCCCTGTTGTAGCTCAGTTCAACTAAAACAGAGCAAGGAAGTAGATGCCAGTCTGTTCTGCTTTCAGCTCCTCAACACTTTGCCAGGAAAGCAGGTTACAGAAAGGTCAGCATTTAGCAAGAATGTCAACATAACAAGATTGTCATCTTATTAAGGCAATAATCCCTACCTACTAACAGCAGAAAAACCTCCCTACATGGCTCTCCCTGCTAAGGGGGAAAAACCACAATTTACAAAGAATAGTTTAAAGCTGTCCAAGTACATGCAGTGCTTGGATCCACTCTGCTGATGCTCATCAGTGGCAGGACTTCATCTTCACACGGCTAATCTCAACTTCACACAATTATTTCATCAACCACAAAGTTCACCTACAGACAACAGGATGAAGCAAATGAAAGAGGCTTTATGAAACCCCTCACAAATTTAAGATAAAGCCCTAGTAAGCTCACGTGTGGATGACACATAGGACTGTATTACTTCCTCTTCATCGCATTAGAAGTAACCAGCTTTCATTACTACTTTTGGGCTACTTTCATACTCCACTTTGAAGGCGCCTTGGGCAAGACCGTGCCTCAAAATGAAACAGGCAATAATCCATCCAAGAGAAAAGCACATCTCATTTTCCCTACACTGTCCACAACCTAATCAAAAGGCACTTACCTCTCTCTCATCTGGAATAAATATATAATTTTAATAGCAGCCGAGTGTATCCTGGTCCTGATATATCACCTTCTATCTCAGCTGTCACAGACAGACTGCAAACATCAACAAATCCACTCTGAGGGAGGAGAGAATTTCTGTGCCTCAAACAAAAAGTCACAAGCAGTGCTAAACACTGGCCACTCACAGGGCACTGAACTGAAGGTTACTGCAATGTAAATACAATAATCATCAAGAAAACCTTGACAAATCCAATGAAAATTAACAGGTTTCAGATGCATAGTGGTATTGCAAATGTAAATATTCACTCTACGGTTGGAAGTAACATCCTTAAAATTAACTGGTAAACATGGTGTGACTTGGCTAATTCACACCCATCGAAATCATGTACAGAGCACTGAAAAAAATTTGATTGATAAGGTATCACATAGTCAATATGCCAGTTAAAAACTGCAACAGAAATAGAGCTGAGCAGATCAAGATAATAGTTTGCAGAAAAACAAAAAAAACCCAGAGAATAAGGCAAGTAGACTTGGATAATTAAAAGATCAGCATTGCACACAAACACTCAAAGAAAGCTCGCAAGGTGGGGAAAACAACACAAAAAACCTTTTCAATTGAACAATTAATAAAGCAGGGAGTTAACACACTAAGAGCCCAGTAACAAGAGGATTTATGTCCCGAAACTTCCATAACATTTAAGGGAGCTGAGATTAAACCAAAATCGCCCCAACCCAAAACAAGACTTCATTCTGGGCACATTCACTTAGAGTCAAATGCAGCATCAGCACCAGTTTTGTGCACCTCAGATTGTGGAATGGCTCTAAGTGTTTCCCTACAGCCCTGCCTACCAACACGAGTTTTCTTAAACACGCACGCCCACCCTGTGATGACAAACGCAGACCAGCAGAAACTTGGAAAGCGCACGGTTAAAGCGATGCTTCCAAGAGGCTGCACACGACGAACCTCGGCCCCCCGCCGCTCCGCCACCCGAGGGGAGCGGGCAGCCACCGGTGTCCTCCCACCCGAGGGGCAGGCTGCCCCAGCCCGGCGGGCCAGAGCTCAGCTGGATACACGACGAACAACATCGGTTGCAGGACAGAGAAAAATGTCAAAGCACGCCACAAAGCCCAAAAAGCCAAAGTTATGTTTGGCTGCTGTTGCTTTACCTTTGCTTTCCCTACGTTTCCGAAGTGAGGACGGGATCGTGAAAGACTCCGATCTTAAGGACACCCTTCCTGACGCCCCAGTTTGCCCTCCGACTGGTCAGCCTCCCGTTTTACAGCGACACAAGCACAAAACACTGGTATTTCCACCCAAGACAGCGACGGGAGCAGCAGCCGAATAAACAGCCCTGCTCGCCTGCAGGCACGCGATTTAAAGTGACATTCGGGCTGGAAACGAGCGAGCAAGCGCGCCCTTCCCGCACCCCCCCGGCTCCCTCCGGAGGGGAGCCGACCCCCCGGCTCCGCCCGTGAAACAGACGCCCGAGCCGGCCCCCAGCAGCGGCAAGAGCCGGCCCCGGGGCGGCTCCGCGGCCGCAGGAAGGCGGGAGAGCGCGGCGGTCCCGCACCGCCAGCCCCGCGCCCGCAGCAGGGCCCGGGCCTCCCCAAGCGCCGAGGCGGCCCCCGGGAGTCGCCCCCTCGCACGGGCTGGCCACGCCGCAGGGGAGCCGGAGGCGGCCAGGCCAGGCCGGTGCCCACCCGTCCCCACCAGGAGCGCGGCCGGTGCGGCGGGGCAGACCCCGCTGGGGGGGGGGACGGGGGCGGGTGACCCCTCAAGGCGGGGGGCGGGGGGCGGGGGGGCGGGGTGTTGCTTGGCAACAGAAGCCCCCCTCAGATTTTGGGGGGGGGGGGTATGACCCGGTTGCTTGGCAACGGAAGCCACCACCGTGGGAGAGGGGGAGAGATGACCCCCCCCGCCCCGGACCGCGGTGCTGCGCCTACCTTGTAGACGTCGCCGTAGGTGCCGCTGCCGATGCGCTGGATGAGCTCGAAGTCTTCCTGGGGGTTGCGCCGGGACAGGTCGCACACCCGCCCGCCGCCGCCGCCGCTCATGGTGCCGGGAGAGGCCCCGCTCGGCCGCGGCCCCCTGGGCCGGGGGAGGGGAGGGTGAGGAGAGGGGGAGGGAACCCGACACCGGAGCGCTCACCGCCTCCCCCCGGCCCGCTCCGGCAACATGGCGCCGGGCCCCCGCACCGCGCAGGCGCAAGGGGCGCCGCCCCGCCCCGCTCCCCCGCCGCGGCCCTTGCGCCTGCGCGGGCCGGCACCGGGCGGGGCGGCCTCTCCTGCGCATGCGCCAGCCGCGCTGCACCGCCCGGGTCCGTGCCCGGTCCCCCCGGTTCCCCCGCCCGGCCCCGGGGCCGTGCCCCAGCTTGTGCGAGACCGGCCCGCGGCGGCACCGGCAGCGCTTGCGAGGGCGCCCGGCGGCCGCCCCTTCCTCCCGCCCGCCGGCGCCGCCGCCTGCGGGCTGCGCCCCGCCGGTCTTGGCCGCGCACGCCGGGCTGTGGCGGAGCTGCTGCCACCTGGGCATCGACTCCCGCCTCGACAGCCTCGTCCGCAGGGGTGGGCGGCGCTGCCGGCTCGGGGACCCCCCGGGTTCAGCCCCTGTGCGTCCAGCCGGGGACCCGAAAAGCCAGCCCCGTGCACGTTCACCGGCATCCCCCCCCCCGCCCCAAAGACAGCACCCCAGCGTGCAGCCGGCACCCCCAGAGCCAGCCCCTTGGCACGGGAACCGCCATCCATCCCCGGAGCCCCCGTATGCAGCCGAGGACTCGCAAATTCACGCGCCCCTGTGCCTGCAGCTGGGGGCCCCTCCAGCACCCGGGGCCAAGGACCCCCCATGCTGGCCCGGTGCACCGGGGACCGCCTCCCCTCTCCCCGGCGCCCCGACCCTGGTCTCCAGCTTAGGACAGGGCACTGTCCTGGCGCTCCCTGCCCCAGTGCACAAAACTGGGACCCCGCTGGGATCCCAGCATTGCCCAGGGGCCCGCTGCCTCCAGTGCCAGCTCCCGCGGGAGCTCCTGGGGCCCTCACCGGCTCCTGTGGGATATCCCTCTTTCCCCAGCGGGGCGTGGGAACCACGCGTTATGGATGTCCCCACATGTGCACCGAGCTGTGCACCTGCCAGTCGCCTGCACCGCTGGCGGAGCCGCTGTGCACGCCCATCCCATGCACCCTGGCTGGGCAACATTAGTCTTCCCCTCGTCCGCAGGACTGCTTCTCCTTATTTTCTGGCTTTTTGGAGTGTTGTGCGTGCGCCTGCGGGATAAAGTGTGGCCCCCTCTCCTCTTACACCAGCACTGCCAGTTCCGCTTCTGCTCCCATCTTGGCACGTGGGTTTCCAGCGTGGAGGAGGTATGTGGCTGCTTGCCTCCATCCCTGGCTGTGCCCCCACCCTCTGTGCGGGGAGCAAGTGCCAGGCAGCTGTGGGAACCCTTCTCTCCAGATGTGCAACTCCTGGAGTGTGACTCTGCGGTGTGTGGTCCTAGGGCACCTCTTGGGCTCTGTGCCCGTGAACCAGGCATGGCTTTTCCCACCACGCTCCTGCTGCCAGTGACTCATGGGTGAAATAAAGAGAGTGGGACAAGGGGGGACTTTGGGCACAAAGAGCCACCGTCTGTTTTCCGCCCCTGTGTGCCTTGACAAGGATGTTGGCATGGGGGACCCTCCTCTCCACTGAGAAGGTGCGTGGGGACAGGGAGCTGGGCATGGCCCCATTTCAATGCGTGATTATCAGAGCAAAGAAGGAGCTGAGGGGGTTGAGCTCTGGCAGGTGCAGCAATGATGGCTGTGAAATCGCATAGTGTCTGTCTGTGTATTTGTCCCTCCAGCCACCCTGGGCTGTGCATCCCTGTCCTTGGCTTCATTTTTATGACTTTTGCTCTCACAAGTAAAATGGTCTCAAACCTTCCAGAATCGGATTCAGGCTGCTGTGATTTTTCCTGGCCTATGACCGAGGTTTTTGGGGCGCACTGTGCTGCTTTTTGCTGCGGAAGAGCCAGGACAGGCGGCAGGCGTATATTAGCTGGACGGGGCTGCCACAGATGCTCCGAGAGCCGATCCAAGGGAACTGGGCCCTGTGACAAGTTCGGGAGTAGCAGCAGCTCTGAATGAGTTACGGAAGGAAATGCCAGGGAGTTTGAGCTCTGTCCGGAAAGGCTAACGGACATCCTGCTGGGGAGCACCGATAACCTCGTCACCCGCCTGCTCTTGCCTCTCAGTCTTCATTTTTGTCTCACTAGAGGGGAAATGGGTTATAGTTGTTCCCATGTTATGTCCTTGCCAAGTTCTTCTTGGGTAGAAATGGTTATGAATGAAGCAAGCAGGGTTATTTTTCCCCTTAAATCCTGCTTTCTACCCATGGCAGCTGCCTGTGCTTCCTCTGTTCTTGCAAAAACACCCACGGGTTTCTGCAGGAGTATCTGTGTCCCTTCTCCTTGGTAAGACAGACAGATGGAGCTGAGAGATGTGCCCTCCACTGTCTTCAGGAACAGGTCAGATCAAATAGGTATCAGGCATCATTTGGTTCCCCAAGCCTTGGGGCGACTTCTCCCGCTTTCTCTTCTTCCTCCTATTCCTTAGACATGGCTCTGGTAGGACAGCCGAGTTGTATGCTGCAGGGAGGCAGGCTGGGCTCCTGCACCACTCAGAAAGGTCAAACGAATTCAGTAAAACTGCATTTGGGTGTTAAGCATTTTTGTGACAGTTCAGCCACTGCTCTTGCTTTAAGAGTTCTTCTGGTGATGGTAGGGGATTCACTGTGACATTTGACTGCTGTGCCTCCAGGGATCACAAGCCCCAGCTGTAGTCAGTGGCACCTCACAGCCACAGAAAATACCTTGCTGAGGCTGGATGCCTTGTTATTTCCAGCTGCGCTCACAATCCATCCATCCTGCTGCTGCTGCTTAGATCCGAAATGCCACTTCATGCTCTACAGCCCTAAATCCTGGCCACTGCTTGAAGCAGGAGTGCTGGCTCCTCAGCCGGCATGCATTGGCAGGCTCCAGCTGGCTCCAGCCAGGTGACGCCAGTGCAATTTGCCGTGGCTGGAGACCTCTTCCCACCCCTCCAGCATCTTTCCATGCCAGATGAAAGGGCAAGGCGCTGCATCTGCTGGTGCTGCGGAGGGAAGGTGTGGCCTGGGGCCAGCCTGTCCCTGTTGTTTATGGGACTGGAGCCTCTACGAGAGGGAGGGTGTCCTTACAGGGGCCGCAGAGCACCTGCTTGAGCCCGGTGGGATCAGATATGGAGGCAGGAAAGTGTTTTCTGGAATGCCGAAGGCTGCCTTGGTCAGGTGAAGAGCTGTGGTTTGTGTCAGTTCCAGGGCAGGTTGGTTGTGGTCTTAAGCTGTGCCCCAAAGAAAGCGTATGAAGGAAAGTTTAAATTTAGAGGGCCCAGTTGGCTCCAGATGTGGGAGGCCCACATACACAAGTCCCATACTGGTATACTCCTGTTGCAGTCACTTCTGATGTCCACGGAGGAGAGCTAAGCCTCAAACTTTTAGGGATGACTCTAAGAGTATAAAAAAGCAGCAGTGCAGCCTGGACATTTTTCCCCTCTCCTCAAACATGAGGCTTTTACATTGTGCTTCACAGAAAAAAGAAAATAAATCTTTCCAGCATGACATTGACAGTCTGAAGACTTGGCTTCTTCCCTACTCTCTTCCTCTTTAACGCCTCCCCAGAGCAGCTGTCTGTCCCCCCGTCCTCTCCTGACCGCAGCCAGCATCTCTTGGGTACCACTTCCTTGTGGCATCCCACATCGACTTCCGTCTGTTCTGGGGTGCCTTTTGCTGGTTGCTTCCCATTCAGCTGAGCGAGCCCAGCTCCACTCTCCCAAGCACCCCGCACCCTGGCTCAAGGAGGGGCACCCCCACAGGATGAGACCCTTTGCACTGCATGCCTAGTTTATCTGTAAGCGGCTGCATGGCCCAAGACTGCCTTTTAAAGCAGCCACCTCCATGGTGTCATGCCGAGGAGCAAGGTACCAGTGACAGCTCATGCTGGCATTTGCTCGGTGAAGAATGCAGAAGGCAAAAATGCCTTTTTTTAGGGAAATGATGTCCCAGGGCAGCGATGGCTGCAGGGGCGAGGTAGGGCATGTCTTTGTGGCGTTTGCCAGACAGTGGCCCTTTGGGGATACCAATCGGTGGTGCAGCATATGGGAACTGGAATCCAGCCAGACACCCGCACTGCTTTTTCCTTTTTTTTTTCCCCCTTCCCTCTTGCGAAAAATAAAGCCTGCGTGAGGTCTAGCCTGTCTCCCCCCTCCTTCCCTCTCCCCTGCAAGTTCCGTGGCTCAGCCAGCGCTGCCACCGGCCAGCACAGGCTGCTTGGGAGAAGTTAGCAATAGCCAGTTCCCAGCAGGCAGGGTTCCTGCCTGCGATTTTGCATTAGTCAGAGCATTGTTTCTCCTGCTGCAGCACAGGCCTTTTCTGGGAAGGTTTTGTCTTTGCCAGGAGAGGCACGAGTTTAGTGTGAGAGGAAAAAAACTGATTGCCTTTGCTCGGCAGCCCAGTAGTAAGCATTTCCTCATGTTTCTACATCTCCGTGTGGAAAGACTCATCTGTGTCTTTCAGAGAGAAGCAGTATCCTTTTGGAAAGGGCAAGGGGGAGGGAAGAAGTCAGGTTCCCGTGTAATAGGTAATGTTTTACGAGTGCTGCTGGCCATTGGTGGTCTCCTGATGATCCAGGACATGGGTGCTGGTACTGGGAGAAGCTGGGCAGAGCTGATTATTTAGAAGAGAAAGAGTGGGCAGGAGCTGAGCAAATGGTAAAAGGATGGGAGAAGGAGGGCAGTTGACAAGGACTAGTTGTGGGAAAGGGGGGTAATTCCCAGCGCTGGGAAGGGAGACCGGTGCTGGTTTTGGTCACCTGGTATGGGAACGCCTTGCCTTCCTCTCCGGCAGGCATCACTCAGAGATGCGCTGCTATCAAGTACCACTTTTCCCAGCCAGTACGCTTGCGCAACTTCGCCTTCAACCTGCCAAGATGATCCACCAGGATGAATGGCATCTGCTCCCTTAAGTGTTCAGCATGGCCCACTCCTCCCTGGCGAGGCCCATAGCTTGTGCTCTCCCTTTCACGTGAAAAATGCAGCAATAAGACACCAGTTTGCAGAGGAGGGGGCTGAGGAGGCAGGATCCCACCAGGACCCAGCCATCATCAATTTTCACCCTCATTTTTACTTGCAGGCCGCTACAGTTTGTCCAGGAAAGCGTGAACACCACACACAAGGGTTTTTAAGCTTGTTCAATGTACCCTGCTCTTAGCCACCTTTCACAGGCAGATCACCTCTCCCCTCGCCTCTCCAGGGGTCTGCAGGCACCAGCTTGAAAAGCTGCGTTCTGGTGTCGCTGGAAAAGGTCCAGCAGGAGACGTGTCAGAAGCGGACGACAGAAGCCACGTGCTAAACAATTATGGCAGAACCTGTCTGCATGGAAACTCCCTGGCATTTAGAAACCGGAGTGTTTCTGTCCATCCAAGTTACGTTAAATTTAAACTCCAGAAGGAAGTAGAGAACAGAGAGTGTATCACGGTGTGTCTGCATAAATCCATGCTGTACCCACATCCTGAAGGTCATATGGCTGAAGCTGTATGATTATATAGTTCATATGAAAGTGGTAAGTTTATAGCACAACTTCAAAACCACTGGTTTGTAGCAGCTCTGCTACAGGATAACTTTCTACTTGCAGGTACTCACTCATAGGTCTGGGATTACTCCTACTGTGGGTCTGCCTGGCATGGGCCAGCTATTTCTAGGTGTCCCTCCACTTTCTCCTGCAGCGGAAGGCTTGTCCGTGGTAACACCCACTCTTTATTTCTTGGGTTTGGTGGAAACAGACTTGAGAAAGATCACAGCCGGATTCCTGGGCATGGCTGCTGCTGCTCTTCTCTGTGGGTGCATCGTGGCAGCAGTCAGCTTTTTTTGGGAGGGAAGCCCCACCCAGCATGTTGCAGGTCTGCTGTTCCTGACGACAGGTAACGCGTCATTCTAGCATGCTAATTACGGATGAAGGCTTCACCAGGTTTCCCTTGGGTAGGCAGCGTGTGCTGCCAGTAAGTAGAGCACACTTTTCCTTCTGATCTCCAGTTACTGTGCCTTGCATGAAGTGAGTCGCTTACTCATACAAGTGGAATAACCAATAATTAGAAACAAAAAACCTGTGAAAAATGCTCTAGGTCTCATGCAGCAGCAGGAAAGGACCACGGGGCTAAAACAACCGCTCCCTCCTCTTTACATACGAAGCGCTCTCTCTCTTTTCCAGAACAGAATGGTCCCTTGCGGCAGTTTGCAGTCCTTGATGGTAGACTAAATATTTCTTTTAACACTGAAGTAGGAAAGGGGAATACTTTAAAAAAAAAAAAAAAAAAAAGGTTTAGTCATAAAATTAGAGGTTCTTTAGAGTGGGAGGAAGGTAAAATCCATGAACACGAAGCCAGCATGAGTTTGAACCATCCAAACTCACGGGGCTAAGCACAACACCTTCTCTTGTGCCGGGAGGAAATATTTTGATTTGAGCAGCTGTAACACACAGCAGAGCTATAATTTTTTAATACAGTTGGAAAGCACAGGCCTGAGGAAAGCCTCATTGTGCATGGCTAATTTAGCTGCTTAATGAAAAACATAGCCTGATGAAAAACGCTTAAGGAAAAGTGACCCAACAGAAACCCTAGGCTGGGAGAAGGGTTTCAGCAGAGAGCTGGGGAGCGGCTTAGCCTGACGGGTTCCCCTGCAGAGGAATGCGGAGGGCCACCCGTGGGGGTAGATTACCTGGTCTATAACCTCCAGATCAGATTACATGCAGCACACGCAAAACAGTTTCCCCTGGCTGCTCTGAGGCGTGCAGCAGGCTCTGCTCCCCCAGAAGGGGTTCGGCATCACAATGCCAGCTTGCACGACGTGATTGCGTCTGGTGGGTCAGATCTGATCACAGATGGAGGCTTTGGCTACCTTGCTCTGTTTGAAGGGCAGGCACGACTGAAGTCGCAGAGCAGACTTTCTTATTCTTAAAAGTAGCAACCAAGAAGTTTGCTGGAGGAAGTTCACAACTGCAGAGCTAGGGCTTAACCTTGCATAACTGGGTAATACATGAAAACTTTATGAATGCCGGTAATTATCACCTGTGTGCTACCCAAGATAACTTATACCAACAAAGCTGGGTGCAAGTTATTTGATTAGTAAGGCCTAACATTTATTTTGTTATTCATGCTATGCTTCATCTCAAAATAATGCGATTATTTCATTTACAGGAATATTTTGCACTATATCTCTGTGCACTTATGCAGCCAGCATATCATATGACCTAAACCACCTCCCCACATACGTCTATAATCTTCCCAATGGTGTAGAACATGGATACGGCCACTGTATTTTGTGCTTGCTGCAGTCTGGGATTTACAGTGGCGGCTGGGTGTCTTTTCACAGCTTACCCATTTGTTAGCAGGGGCAACATTATGCAGCTGAAGTCCACCAGAGACTCCTCTGTATGACTGCCCACCTGCCACCAACACCCTTCAGTGATGGCTGAACAGTATTTTTCAGGACTTACTCGAAGAAGCAGAAGTGAAGAGAAAACTAAACTCAGGATTCCAAGCACAAAAGTCTGATTCTTCAAAATCTGATCATCACGTTTTACCGGTTCAGCAAGCTGTTCTCCCATGCTGCCCAGCAGAGAGATTTGAAAAGGAGACAGCTCTCAGAGGACAGCGATGGCTCAGGATCAGATGCTTCAGTTCAGCATGCCAAGTCCATGCAGAGGAAGATACTTGCACTGGAAGGTAAAAGGGTGAGGAAAGTTGCTGTAAGAATTCAGGGACATTTCTATTTCTCAAGGATCTGTACATAAAGAAATTAAGGAAAAGTCACTGTTGCCAAATGAATACTAGTCAGAATTATACCCCCTTCCTCAGGGCATCATTTGTAATGTTTTAATTCAGCACCTTGCACACTTGACCCTAAAGGAAGGCTTTGGTGCCCCTCTCCTCCCAAAATGCCCAAACAGATATTTTTCTTTTAAATCAGTGTATACCCGTGTCTCTTTGTGTATCCTTTGTATATGAAGTTCCTGTATAATTTATAAATAACTAAGATTTCCATTCTGAGCACCCGAGCTGCACTGTGAGAAGGATTAAATTACTCCTGTCCATTCCTGGATGGTCTCTGGTTATGAGGCATTTGTCAAGCTACAGTGTCTGTAGTAAAATGCCTGCCTCTGTCAAAAGCATTTGTGTCAACTGCAATTTCATGGCTTGGAAATGGTGTCTCCCGCAAGGCAGAGAAAGCTCATAAACCAGGAGGGTTGTAGCCTGGACAGTGCTTGCACCAAGCATCCCTACAGGGCAGTGCAGCATGCTGGGGTTAGAGCTCCAGAGAATCTCTCCTACTTGGGCCAAGAAGCCACCCATGGCAACAGAGGGATGGGGAGATGCTCGAAGGGGAGCGGCTTTGCATTTTCCAGTGCTTAATGGCAGGGACATGAGTTAACAGATGAGAGCGCCATGCTGATCTGTCGGACAGAGAGACATCGGTGCTATGTTGATGCATGTCACAACTCATCCAAAGCTATGATCCTCTGCCATCTCCTAAAAGCCAGTGTTGCCCCTGATGCACAGCATCCATACATTCATTGCCAGAGCAGTGTTTCATACCTGCTGGGCACAGGGAAAGAGTTGGCCAGGCCCCTGGAAGGTCCCCCAGGCTGCCTTGCAGAGGGCACAGGCTCTGTCAGGAACAGAGCAGACACTGCTGACAGAGCAGAGCGATCAGAAAAGCCAGTTCTGCAGTAAGGGTGGATGGTACAAGAGGAACACAAAAGGGAATGGTGGGGGGGAAAGGGTCAGATACAGAATATTGTGAGCATAGGGCTGGGAAGAGAAGGGAGATGTGAGAGAAAGATTGGTTGCAGGGCAAAAGGGTGGGAGAGGAAGGAAGGGGAGGTGAGAACCAAGGGTGGTGGAACAGAGAAGTATTGCCTTAATGCAATAGCCATCAATTAAATGACAGCAGAAAAAGTCAGTGCCAAATTAGGCTAAGAAACACAATCATACAAAGTAGACTAAAACTCAACTGATCAATTAATTGATCTGGGAGCAATCAAGATGCCAGGAAGTAATGGCAGGAGAAACCAACAGCAGCACTAAGCACAGCTTTGGGGCCTGGATTTCTGTGCTTGGCTTCACCGCGGAGCACAGAGCAGTGTTTCTCAGCAAACCGTTGGGTCCTGTTGGAGTCAGCTTGTACCTGTTTATGTGGGTGTCTTGTCATAACACAGATCAAGGCAGAAATACTCTCTCCAGATGGTTTATACATCTGATATAACACCAAGAAGGTTTAACTTGGTTCCACCTTGGGTGAAGAGCACAAATAGCCATGGGTGACACTAAACTGGGGGGATGGCTACCATAATGAATGGCAGAACCTCTGCCCAGAGGGGCCTTAGTCAGCATGACAAGTAGCACCTTGCCATGTTGAAGGAGGAGATGAGTAGAGCTCTGTGCGTGGGGTGACACAGCCCCGTGCATTCGGCCGGGCTGGGCGATTCAAGCTGGGCGGCAGCCCTGCTGAGAAGGGCTTGGGGTTACAGCAGACAACGGACTGACCATTAGCCAGAAGCATGTTCCCATTGCAGGTAAGACAAACTGGCTACACTAGGAGCCACATGGCTAGCAGAGCCAGAAGAGCAGTTTTTAACCACTCTCTTCAAGGCTGGCGAGGCCTCACGATGATTTGTGTCCCGTGTTAGGTCCTCCAGTAGAGGAGGAATGTGGGAAAAGAGGAGAGGGGTCAGCAGAGGATGCAAAAATGGTTAGGGGCCTGGAGCACAGTGCCTGTGAGGGGAGGGAGCTGGGCTTGGGTAGTCTGGTGAAGAGGAGGCAGAGGGGGCATCTACCAGGAGCCTGTGACTGCTTGAAAGGCAGTTATAGACGTGAGAGAGGCAAACGCCTGCAGCTTCAGACAATGCAGCGAGGGACAACAGCCACAGATTGCAGCTCGGGAGGCTCACACATAAGGAAAGCTTCTCCCCCAGGAGGGTGGTGTCCCCTGGGACACATACCCAGAGAGGCAGGGATCTCCATCCTTGGAGGTTTAAGGCTTGGCTAGACAAAGCCCTAGCTGACGTGATCTAGCATTGGCTCCAACGGGGAGGCTGGAGGCCACCAGAGGCCCCTTCCCACAGGGATGACAACTGTGTTGAAAAGACACCTCAGCATTGTATGAAGTTGGGGGGTCTCCACAAGCAGTTTTCAACAACAGTAATTTTTAGTCTCTTGAAATACAATTAGCTTTAAAATAAAAGTCTCTTCCCTTACTTAGCCAAAGCACCTTGTCAGAATCAAGGAAAAAAAAACAAAAGCAAAAAAAAAAAACCCAGACCCCAGACACACTACTAATCGTATCTCCATACTAATCACAGCAGAGGAACACAATGCACGAGTCCATCCCAGCTTGCCAAGTCGCAAATGCTTGTCCGAAATAGCATCTGAAAGCAATCTGCAGTAATTCTCTATAAAAATACTTCCCTGTCAGCTCAGCAGCCATGGGAAAGCCTTGAATTAGATCATCCTCCCCCTCCAAATACCTTTTGCATAGACTAAAAGAACTGCTAAGACCTCTCTCTTCTCAGGAGAATTTTTCCATGTGCTTCTTCGCAGGTAGAAGTCACCATTAATTGTTCATCAATTTGGCAATTTTTTCCATCTTCCACATTGTGCCCTTGGAGTAACATTACCAAGTGAGGAAAAGCATTATTTTAGATGGAAACAAGTCTCTTCACCCTAAAAAGCTAAAGCATACCCATTAGATATATGCAAATGTTGCAAAGAATTAACACAGAACATAGTTTATTTTCCACTCCAAGAGATCTCAATAGCGACGTTTCAAACTCATCAGAAACAAGCTTTAAAGTAATACTACAAGGCACATGGTAAAGCATACATCCAGCCTTCAAAAAGAGCTGGAGACTTCTTCAGACAAGATGTGCTTCCTAAAAATATTGCTGAAAGTGAAAATCCATTTACATTTAATATTACCACATTCGTTTTTGCAGTTCTGCAAATGAAGTCTTTCTCTCCTGAAGAAACTCCTCCCAACACTGAGAGGCTTTGCCTAAACAAGGATTTGAGAACTCTTGTCTCATCACAACATATTACAGTAAAAACATTTGAAACACTAGTAGGCATCTTCTACCTCTCCTAAAAACCAAAGAGAGAAAAGCAATGCCTTAGGACATCCAAAGAAAATGAGGTGAGCTAACAACCGGCACAGGGTTTGTTCGGATCAGCAGAGTTCCATCAGATCACTGCCATGCTGCTTTTCAAGTGTATCAGGATTCAAGTTCACTTAGGCATAGTGCAAGAAAGCTACCGATTGCCAGCAGAAGAGATCTTTCTGTATTTGTTGCATTGAAAGTATCCATCTTTCCAAGACTAACTCCACAGATGCCATCTGGCACCAGAGACCCAAAACGTGTCTGTCTGCTGCTAAGAAAGGATTCTTCAACACCATTCACCAAGGAGGAAGAATTCCCATCAATAGTCAGGGCTTTTGTAGTGGCGGTTTCACTTCTGCCATCAGAAATGGCATTAGGAGAGTCATTTTCAGGACACTTGGTGATGCCATCCATGCGCTTATGGAGATCTTGGCTCAGCAGCAATACAATAGTGCCTCCAACATGAATTACTCTGGCAATTGCAGGAAAAATAAAGGTGAGGTGTTCATCCTGCCTGGCATTCTTTTATCTGTGCAGAACTCAACACTGCTGACGCTTCAGATGCCAGCTGCATTTGATAGAACACATAAGCATGTTAAGGGTCATGGTTCAACCCAGTAACCTACATCTCCAAATGGAATTTAAATTCCCTATCTTCATAACTCTTCCTAAATGGGAGAACTGGAACCTATCCTAACTCCCAAACATTTCCAACCTCAAGAGTTCTTTCCATTGGGTTAGCAAGGAATATGGAGGCAGTTTTTTCACTCTTGGTATTCTTCCAAGGATCGAGGGCAGTGTCACTTTCAAACCCCATTTTTGGGTTGCACGAACCTCCCACCAGTCTGCAAAGGAACAGCTTCCCAGGGCAGCAAGAGCTTTTCAGGTTGGTAAGGCAAAATTCTGAAGCTGGCCTTTCCCTTTGGAAACTTTGAAAGGTCTGTCCTTTCCATGTTCCACTGATCCTTAATGACTTTCAAACTCAGGAAACAGGAAAATTAACCACTGTTTGCAATCCATTTTTCTTAGTACATAAGGAAACATTACACTTGGCCTTGAAAGAGGGGAAAGAAAAAACTGTCCTGGCTCTGTTCACAGCAAGTGGATTGAACAGTCTTACTGGTGGAGCTCTCATGGTAATGGTCCCTTCCTCCCCTCCACCTTCCCAAAGAAATATTTTGCTTAGGATGGCCCAACAGAGCAAATGAAACCAGAAGAGAGGCACAGCCAAAGGGAGGGATGCTCAGCGCAAGCTGACATAAGATTATCCTGCCATTCTGTGGAGCTGCCTCACCTTCCTCACCATCTTCCCACCACATTCCTGCATTGGGTGAGCGAGATCAGCACCCGTTGAAGACCAATCCTGCAGAAAGGGCTTGTTTTCAGCCAAGAAAAGAAATAAAGGGGCAGATGGTTTGAACTGCCTGTTAGAAGCAGCCCACTATCAGCTTGGCTCAACTCTGCCGCAAAATGGCAGGGTGAGAGATGAAAGGAGGCATCTAAAAGCAGACCAGGTGGTTAGCTGGATATTCCAGTACACGCTAACAGAAAGGAAAATGCATACCACCATTTTCTGGTCTGAGAGCCTTCCTGCCAAGGCAGGCTGATAAAAGCTGGGTTGTGAACCCAAAAGGAAAGCCTATCATTTTCATACAAGCAGACCTCAACCAAGAAAGGATTATTGCTTTATTTGCCTGACCATGCTTTAACTTTGTCTAGGTCATTCTCTCCTCTTTCTCCCTTCTGTCACCATCGTGCCTTGTAAAAAACTATTCATGAGCATGGCTCAGACAACAAGCTTATTCCTTGTCAGCTTGTGCTGCCATCAGCACTTTCACAGCTTGCAAGACAAGACACAACAGCCTTTAAGGGACAAGTAAAGGACTCGGACTTTCACAGCCTCCACAGGATCAGATTACAGAGCTGGAGAATGTTTGGAATAAAGCAAACCTGAAGCTGGCTGAACGCTTAGAATCGCAAACCACCATGACATTTACACCAAACCCCAAGCACGTCAAAGGCCACACGTACCTCTTCATTTCCTGGATCATATCTGGAAGGAGCTGTATGTCTTTTGTGATCTTGAACTTCTTCCCAAACGGAATATCCAAAATCACAGTGTTAAAGCTTTCTGAAGGCAGCAGCAATGCAGCAGAATAAAGGCAGGTCTTTACATCTGACTACGTGAAAAATGAACAGCAGCCCTCATTCACCTTACAAAACTGTCTGCCAGAGCTTTTGCAGGTTATGCACTCAGATTCATAGCTCCTTCTGTACTTATTCTCACAAATGGCACTACAAAGCCACCAACCTGGGAAGAGTCAAATGCCTGAGTGTGGTTTAGCTCATAGATTCACTGTTACTGGTGATATGCTTGCCCCAATAGCACGACTCTCCAAACAGGGGACTGCATGGTTCCAAACTAACTGAGGCTTCTCAACACACAGTACATCTTTACAAGCAAAATGGAAAAGAAGAGCTAAGCCTGCAAGCACTTAGCGCAGATGTCCAGATGCACATGTATGAATGGCAAGGAACCATGTGTTAAATTCGTCTCCATCCCCCTTTCCCCTTTCCCCCCCCCCCAAGAATCTGGTTACAGCCAGAATCACTTGGATTCTGTCGGAGCTAGTGTCTTTGAACTGTCTCCCCAGAGTTTCTGCATCCTGGGAACAGTCAGTTTTCTTGACCATGAGGCAGCACTGCACCCTTGTGGTGACGAAGGCTGGCCACATACCAGGCTGTGCTGGCCAGAGCGTTGCCAGCATGGGAAAGGGTTCTCCATCCCTCAGGATGCTCAAAACTCGACTGGACAAGGCCCTGAGCAACCTGACCCAGCTCTGGGGTAGCCCCTCTCCGAGCAGATGACAGGACTAAGGACCTCCAGCAGTCCCTTCCCACCTAAACCCTGCTGTGATTCTATGCCAGCCTCTGCAGAAGTAGCTGGAGATCGCTCTTGGACCATCCTTGGAGCCACACTTGCAGCACTATAATTTTATCTCTAAATGGAAGGACAAGTAACCTACAGTCCTTCTCAAAACATGCAGAAAAAACAGCTTCTGACCAGTGACAAAGACACCAATTACTTGTTCAGTATTAGAAAAGCTTTATATCAAAGTACCTTCCATTATCCTAGAAGCCAAGGCCAATCACAGCTTTTAAGGAAGAAATAAAGCTATATATATTCTTATAAAAAATAAATAGTAATATTTCCTACCATTCTTCTAAGAAATAGATATTGCAAGGGAAAAAAAAAAAAGCATACTTCATCACCCATGCACAGGGAAAAACACCCAGCTTTTGTCTGTCATGAATTTCATATAAGACTAATTTAGACTCAGGCTTTGAGGTCCAGAATAAGGTCATAAAATTATTACCTTCTCCCCAGACTAGCTCATGAACTGACGTCAAACAGATTCCCTCTCCAGGAAAAAGGCATCAGCATTTAAAATACTTCTGCTGCGAAACATTAACAATTCAACACTGAGCTTAATGAGTCCCCACTATTACTCATTTGGTACATTTAAGTTACAAGCAACATTTTATCTGGATTGCTGTGTTCCCGTAAGACACAAAAAACTCTCACATGGTATGTACTCTTTGTGGTATTCACACATTTAACTTTGACACAGACAACTCCTGCCCACGTCTGACAATTATTATTTTCATTGTCTTCTGCTGAGTTTATTCTTGCTGAAGTTCCCAGGGGTGGGGAGGGGACAACAAATAATTACCCATTCGCTAGCACTACAGAATCACTACTCAGCTATTTGTTGAGAGTTAGCTCTACTACACACCACCTCAAGAGAACGTACACCACCCGTATAATCCCAGAACCACAAAAAGCTTCAAACATGTCTCACTTGGAAAGCCTACAGACATACCTTTCACAGAAGCTTTAAGTAACTCAATCTTATCCATCAAGCCTGCAGTCCTAATATTCACGTCTGCACCCTCTATAAGTAAGTGAATCACTTATATCAGCACCCCCCAGGCTTCCTGTTCAGACAAAAAGAGAAAAGTCATTTAGTTGACAAGCAGATGTGTTTATTTTATAAAATCTAAATGTCTTCCAAGACAAATCTCTTCCTGCGACATCTCGTACCATTACACAGAGCAATATACAGACCCAGAGGACAGAGGAATGGGGGAAGTATGTGCTGTCTTCACCCCTTTCATGCTCTGGTCTGCTCAAGACACTTGTAACTTACAGAAATATTGAGGCTATGTCCTAACAGCAAGACCCCAGCTAACAGCCACGCTGCCTCTAATACTGAGACTGTACTGTCGCATTGACACCTCCGAACCCAGGATAAGCCCAGACAGTTTTAAAAGTCCACGGTTGCCTCACACAAACCCTGCGGTATAAATACAGGGCTCCCAGCACCCGCCTGCGCAAGTATGTAGGATTTTCACATTCCTGTGGAAGAATGATTGCACTAAAATGCTTTTAACTATCTAGAAAGATCAGGTTGATTCCAGCTTTCCAATAATGGACTTTGGTGTAACTGTGGGACAGATTTTTTTCTTGGTGCAACTACATGCCATCTTGCAAAGGTCCTGCCTATGGTGACTGTGATGCTCACAGGGCACTCTTTGGCAGCTTCCAGCAGTATCACTCCTAGCCCACACATGGGATCCAGCACAAAGGCATCCGCCTACAGAAACAAAAGGGTTATTGCATCCCAAGCAAGACAGACTCCTCTCCCGGGACAAAGCTTGCTCAGGGATGTACAGATCACCTACATATTCCCACTGAATCCAACATAGGTAAAAATAATCACTGGTTTACCAGGCCAAACTTGCTTTTAAGAGAATATGGTAAAAACCATGGATAATTTCAGTAAAGACAATGCATTGCTGCATCCAGCCTTGAGGTGACATTGAGGGAAACAAATTATGAGTGGACTGCAGGCGGATAATGGTACCAAATTAATCTGTGGAAAACATCACACTTGCTTCTGTTTTCCCTTGGGAGAATAACCGCAACCAAGGTTTGAAGCCTGGACAGTGAAAAAAACCCTTGCCATTTAGACATATATCCATCCAAGGAAAAACACCTCTCCTGAGAAGGACCTGGGATGACACCAGGCATCTGGTTGAACAGCAGGTGACAGTGCACTCTGATCCCAGATAAGGCAAACCCTGGTCACATGCATTAGAGCATGGGGTATTAAATCACCCCACTTCTTCAAAGCTTCCAGCTCCAGCTCTAATGAGCAGCAACCCCCACTTCATTTGGGACCCTACATCTTTGCCATGAACGTTCACTTAAAATTATTTCAGCCAGAGATGCCATGGCCCATGCAACTGTTGACTGCAGTCCTGCTGTTTTGATATACTGTTTGAGAATGGAAGTCTGTAGACAGAAAAAAAAAGGAAAAAAAAAAAAGAAAAAAAATCAATGTAAGATAATGGTACAGCCACCCAGAAAAGTTCAGGATGGGGTGGGGTTTTGGTTTTTCTTTTCGGGGGTGGTGGGGGTGGTGTTACACATGCATGTACAGTGCCAGCAGAACACACGCTGGTAAGATTTCTTCAGCACAAAAAAAAGAATTGGAAACAGATCTGGGTGAAGGACACTTCAGAGTTCTGAATCTGAATTCTCTCAGTGCCAGGAGGCACACAAGGCGTGAACATCGTTCTTCCACTTCGATCGGTCTACGGCTGCGTGCTCTGGAGTCCCAAGGGCCACAGCGCAGTCTTCTGTTGGTTTTTTCCTCAAGACATGACCGATCCATTTCCATCTCCTCCTCCTCACTTCATTACTGATTTTCTCCATCTCTGAGTTGATGCTCGTCGTTTCTGCAACTTTTTATTTTTTTTCCGGGAGGAGGTAGTTGGCCTCCTGCCCAGCCCCCATGACTTGGAGGGCCAGTGGTTTTTCTGTCAGGGTGGCCTTCCCTTAGGCTGCGTTGGTTCGCGGCACCTTCTTGAATTTTATCCGGTGCACCCTCCAGAGAGGGATCCCCTATCCACCACCCAGGGGACGCGCCTTCTAGCCGTGCAGCTCCAGCCGAAGGACACTTCAGAGTTGATTCCTGTCAATTACACCCACAGCTGTAGGAAATACATCAGACACATCCAATATTAACTCTACCACCAGGACCTGCACAGGGGCTTCCCGTCGCTCAGCCCCCCGTGAGCACCCCGAGGGTGCCCCGAGGGCAGCAGCCAGGGCCCTACCAGTATCTCCAGCACCCGCAAGCGGGGGCGTTTCTTCAGCAGCCGCCGCGGTTGCTCTCCAGAGCCGCGTTGCCTCAGCTCGCCCCGCTCCGCCGCTGTGCTGAAGAAGACCTTTCCTGAGACGCCGTCCGCCACCGGGGGAAACCCGCAACCAGACCCCCCCAGGAGGGTGTTTTGGGCGAGCGCTGCCAGCAGCCCCGCAGCCCCTCACACCCGCTCGCCCCTCCGCAGGGAGGTGGGCAGCGCAGACCCCAGCTCACCATGGGTGGCGAGGGGACATGGCCTGGCCAAGGGGCAGATGTCCCTGCCCACGGTAGGGGCGGCACCAGACAGGCCTTAGGGGTCCCTTCCCACCCAGACGCAGACCCAGACCTGACCCATGGGGCCCCATGCAGGCAGCGGCACAGCCCACGCCGCCGCCACCCGGAATAGACATGCAATGAATTCAGAAATTCAGAATGTTGCAGGATCATCTCCTGTTCTGCTTGTATCCCCCACATTTTTTGACCCCCTAAGTGTTGCTTTGGTCTTCTTTGCGTGACTGGTCTTGTAACTGCGGGGCGTTTTATGCATTAATGAAAGTTGCTGACAGACGCCAAAGGGAAGAGATCACCTAGCTTCCACCTGCTAAGGCTCTTTCTGTCTTAAATGGAGAGAAGGAGGCTCCTCTGGAGGATGAGTCAGAAGGACAGACCAATTTAGGCTTCCTCCAGTCATCCCACTACTCTGAGCCGCTGTCTGGAGGATCTCACCTCTCTCCGTTGACAAGCACAACCACCGTTCTGACTCGGGCAGCTGGACCAGCGAGGTGCAAGGGCTCACCGCCCCGTCAGAATCGTTGCTAACAGGAGAGTCACAACATCCTTCTGGAACAACTGGGCAACACAAAGCACCGGAGTAAAAGAAGCAGGATGAAATATGAAAGTATAAAATGAGCAGTATACATGGAAGGACAGAGGTGGAGCATATTCAGATGCACACCATCAGGCTCTCAAGAGGTAGGAGTCAGACTCCAACCCCATCACAACACTGAATGGCCCTCTGCCTGCCTGAAGTCTACATGGGTTTTTTGACATATGCTTTCCGAAGCAGGGACTTGTCTCACACAAATTAGCTACTAAAAATAATCTGGTGTGTGCATATGCCGGCTTATTTGTGGAGTGTAAAATTGGTGTAGTGGCTGTTCCCAGGATGGTCCAAGGTGTTTTGTCTGCCAATTGCCAGGTTCATGCTCTAGAATACTTAGTGAGAGAGATCTCTGGTGGGGTGATAGCGGTGGAGTTTTCCCACAAACTCCATTTGTCAACATCTGTGGTGTAATTAACATCTGACATTTAGCATAAAACTTAAGGATAGTACGTGATAGGCCTGGCTCTGTTTTCAACAGACTGTAGTAAGGAACTGACCTGGAGTCTCAGCTTAATGCTAGAAGACTGCCTCTCGGTCTACAAAATGATCTGCAGATTTCAGACTGCTAAATGGGGGACAAAGTCCCCCTAACCCTCCAGAGTCTTAATGCTGACTGTAGTCCAGCAGTGCTTATTGAGAATGAAATGAATGTGCAGAAAAAGTAAGGATCTCCCTTCGCTAGCTGTGTCTGGGTACCTGCTGGTGCTCAGTTAGTATTCAGAAGTGTCTTAGACTGGGATAGTTTTTGTGTAGTAATGGAGTGCTGATCAATCCTGCAAAAATGGGCTGTGGCCTGTTGAGTAGCAGGGAAGAGTCTATCCTGTGGCCTTCTCTCTGGTGGCTTCAAATGCATGTGTAACAGCTGAAATAAGCATGTAGAGGAAGCCAAATATGGCTTCCTGGCAATCAAAGCCTGCTGGAAGGCAGTGCTGAGGCGCAGGCTACCGGTGCCTGAGACGTTCCTGTAGTCTGCTTCTTCCCCACTCCCCAGCAGGTTCTGGGCTGGGATGCATCCAAATTTTCCAGTCAGTGATGAATCAGCATAGTGGACAATAAGCAGGATTTTCCCGTAAGTTGGATTTTCAGTTAATTGAAGTTAGTTAGAACTTGGTTTCTTCTGCAAATTGTAGATACCTGTCTGCACCTTTAGACTTTCTAAGACCAATGATTTTTTTTTTTTTTCCCCAGCTGGAACATTTAAGCTAAATGCTCCTTGGTTTAATAAGCAGCTATGTATAAAATGTCTAGCGTGTGAACGTGTTTTTTTGTGCATTTTTAATTGTGTTTAAGTAAAACAGCAGTATGAAATCATTCTTCTTACAGTTATTCAGAAGGTATACAGTAAGTAAAAACATGCTGGAATAAGAAGGTCTGCTAAGAGTGTGCTGCTGATGATTAGCGTTCTGCTAACCAATGAGTTAGGTTTTTCTGGACGTAAGTTGTGTTAGGAATGCAAAGCAAGGCTGATGCAGGAATGAATACTTCCCTGGCTTAAACACCTGGCATCTTTCCATCCAAACTCTGCTGAACTCCTTGCTTTGGAACCCAGAAAAAGGGCATCAGGTATTGCTGCAGTTCGTCACAGGAGCCTCTTTATTGAGAAATGAAACCTTTCCAAGCCTGAAAGGTAGTAACTTGATGTTGAATCCACACAGGAAGTTTGGAATAGAGATCAGTGTTTGCAATAATGACCAAGTAAAAGAGAAGTGAAAAGGTAATCACTTTGTGGTAAGCTACTTGTATTTCTTTTTCGGTGACTTCAGTTCCTCTGTCTGAGGTAATGTGAAGGTCTCCTCTCATTTGGATGCTACTGAAGTCCAACAAAATGACTCAGCCAGCAGAGGGCATGGAAACCACTTCTCTGTGCAGAGGAATTCTGTGTCGTGCAGCTTATGGGGGGAGAAGAAACATGGTCTGCTATGGCTTTCCTCCCGTCGGGACTGCAAGTGAATAGCAGCACTGCTTAAGACCTCCCACGGCTTCGTGGAGCTCCCCTGGCTCCATACGCCGGCTAGTGTACACGGAGCTTCTTCCCTTCTGCATCAGTCCAGAGCGGTGGGGAGTCTAAGAAAATCTGTGCCTGTAAAGTGGCAAATATTATTACCCTGCGTATGCTGGACTGGCAGCACTGTCACCTCTCCGGCCTTCTGGTGGAGTGTAGAATAGCGGGGTCATGAGCTCAAAAAGAAAGTTGGGACTTCTGTTAACCTGGGAGGTAGCTCCTGATGCGAACGACTAATTTCATTCTTCCATGACAGACAGCAGAGCAGCTTAATAGAGTATAGGGAAACTTCTAGCCATTAATAATCAATCCAGGGAAGCCATGAAGTTATTGATGAAGTGCAGTCCGTCTCCTGTCCAATGCAAAGACAATGTGTAGTCTTTGTACCTCAAATATTTCTAAGTTTTGTGTGTCCAGTTTTTCCACTGTTGGAATCTGTCAGAGAAAGTTGCTTCAGGTGATGATAGTTTTTAATTCTGTCTGCTTTACACACTGGAGTGGATGTGCACAGGTAATTTAGATATGTTGAAAGTTAGCTGCTTACTGCCTTGTCAATTAGAATTCTTTATTCTCTTTTCAGAAGCAATTCTTTATTCTTACCGAATCTGTGCTGAATTTCACCTTTTCAAATTAATGAAGCTTCATTTTTAAGTGCTCTTGCAAGCAATTTGACAAGTTTTTCATACCAAATGAGCTGAATCCAAAGCAGGAGTGACCTCCTTACACCATTCTATTACTCCTTATGCAATGCAGGGAGAGCTGCGATGTGCCACTTGGAGTATGGATCGCTCAGTGCCCTGTTCTTGCTGAAGTGGGGGAATGAGTGGATTTTGGGGTTGATATCTTTCCTTCACTCTAGTCAGCTATATATGTGTTGAAATTGGAAACCTATTTCTGTAGGCAGATTCCCTGAGCTAGCAGATAATGACGTCTGGGGTTTTATAGCAGTGATAAGAAATAATGCTAAAAGGATACACAACCGAAGATTTTAAAATTATTTTTTTTATTTCCTTAAAGGCTATTGTTGATATTTGCACTGAACAATAGAGTACAACACCAACCCTGAAGACGTGAAAGGGAATATTAGAAGTTATCATCTCATCTGATCAGGAGGAAAATGTTTGTAGTACTTGCAGTACAAAGAGGATAGCTACTGATGCCTCTGCTGAGGGAAAGGGGGGACACAAGTCAGTGTCCTAGACAAGTCAAATTGTTTTGGTCTGAATTGGAAAAGATGGATAATTTTGTTCCTCGAAGCATTAGATAGATTTGTCTAAATAGCTTTAGGTCTTTTAACTGTCCTGCACTCTCCCTGATTCACTTACTCTGAATCTTTGAGAATTGAGTGGCTTTGAGAATGTAAAATATTTGGACAAATATACTGCCTAAGACTAGATTAATCTGAGGAATTTCAGCACAATGAAAGAATAACCGTTCTGAGCCTAACTACAGTAGGCTGAGGTTCTCTTTTTATTAGTTATAATAACCTGTTTATTGACAGGAGCTTAAAGTACGACTGTGCTGAAAATTGGACCCCTGTTTTTTAGCAATTCCTGTTTTCTTTAATTACAGACAACAGAAGATAGCAGAAAGCAGAAAAAAAGAGCAGCAGCACACCGATGAAAGAAAATGGAGAAAGAGGCCCAAAGGCTAATGAAAAAAGAACAAAAAAACTGGTGTAAAACTGTCCTAACAGAAACCAGGCATCAGTGGCAGTGCCAGTGCAAAACAGAATTTCAGCTCTACAACATTCATATTGGTATGGATGTAAGTATTTCTAGGACTTCAACACACTGCTTGGTTTCAATGCATTCTCGATGGCATCTCGGAAGGCAGGATTCTCCCAGACTATCTTGAACTACTAGCAGGTGGTTCTTAAAGGAGAAAAAACCCACAGAAAATCATGCCTTGATGGAATGATGTTTCCTGCAATACTTCTCTTCCAGCACCCTTCTTAGCAGCAAAAGCAACTGAGCAAGGATGTTGACTGAAAGACACTCAATGAACAGTTCAAGCCTAGAGAAAAGAATGTAAATATTCAGTGGTGGGAAATCTGCTGCATTGTCTGTGCTTGCCTGAAACATGTAATTAAACAGTTTTAAAGAACCCTTTGCTTCCTGCCTGATAAAGAATGTCTGTTTTTGCCTTTTTATAAAAGCACGTATAAAGGCTTCACAGTTTTCCATGGGAGATCATATTGACCTGTGCAGAAGAAAATGACTCGTTACGGATGACCTGCAACTCTAAGTGTGCTCCTGATAGAGTACGCTATGGCAGAGCACAAGGTACGGCTGACCACTAAAGTGGATTTCTTGTCACTTTGTCACTTGCAGCCTCCTGTGCTACCATGCCCATGACAACACTGCAGCGGTTGCCAGCTTGGGCATCGCTACACAACAGTGGTGTGTCCTTTCTTGTGAAGGCTGATGTGTGAACGTAGGGGAGCGATTTAATCACGTACTTGTATTGGTAAATTTGTATTTCTAGCAGAAATTCTTCTACTTCCTACAGTTAGGAAAAAAAAAATTCGTCACACCTTATCCTCGTTGCGTAGGTAGTATAACTGAAAAAAATTGTGCCCTCCTGTTAATAAAGCTCATGTGAAAGTTCTCACTTCAGCACTTCTCAAATTCCATTTTTGTACACTTACTGTCTGTATGTCCAGTGGAATTCCTCTCGGAAAAGTGTGCAAGGTAAAGATGCAGTAGAAGACAACAGCGCTTTAATGAAGAAGAAAAGTTACTGTCTGCTGGAAGGAAAGGTGTGTGGGAGGAGGGGAGTCCATGTGGTTCCTACGTGCAGCTCAGAGCTTCAGTGAATACCTTCTCCATCGTCTGCTGTGTCGATGCTATTATCCCTGAATTCATGGGCTGTATGGATTTCTTATCTTGCAACAGATGAGGGAAGAGAGCAAATTCTGTGCCTGAGACTTGTTCCCTGGGCACGCAGGGAACAGTGATGTTGTAAAAGAATGGGAAGGGCTGGGGAGCTGCCTAGAAAAACAGAATTTTTAACTAAGTTGTAAGCAGATTCTGACACAAGTTCTGCTTAAAAGAGAAGTAATTGAGCAAGCAAGACAGGAAGAATTACCTTTAACGGCCTTAGTCATGGGGAAAAGTTTTTTAAAATATTTACTATGCTTGTCACGTTGCTTAAAATCTTGCACAAGTCAACTGCTTTGACAGCAATTTTCAGATATGAAAGAAGTAACTGAGAAATGTTAAAATTTAAACTGTTTTAGAAGGCAACAACATGCACTTTTGTGCATATTTTCTGCACAAGTGTTCTGGCTGGAGTAGAATGGATGCTCATAGTAGACACCTCTAAAGTATCTGATGGTGGATGGGAGACAAGGAGAAAGTCTGTGAATAAGCTTTAATAACCATGTGGCTGTCCTTTTAACCGCACTGATGAAGCGAGGAGGTACAAGTCATAATTCTTTCACTATTGCTGACACAGGGCAGGGAAACCTAATATCTCTTGCCTGTTTAAGGTAAAACCTGTTGGAAGCTGCAGCTCATCTTTTAAATATGATTAGTTTAGTGCTTACTGTTGCTATTTCTGAGACAATGTAAAATAGATGCAAAGAAATATTATTTATTAAAAGTAACAAAACATTGGCTAGTGAACAAAAAGTTAGAAACAAAGCCTCTGAATACATCATGAAATTGCATGTGCTTTTTGAGCCTTTGGCTGTTTTAAAAACCATTCGGTGCTGCCGCCTTCTTGCATGTCAGCCCTCCTGCATTACTTTCCCCTCTCCTGCTGCATCCTCGCACTGTTTTCCTGTTCTGCCCTCCAGCTCCCTGCCCGTACTTGAGCACAGTTGCTCTAGGAATTGCTACCATCTCCTCTACCGTGTGCTGACATCGTGCCAGTAAGGGTACGGTGCTCTTGTATCGTGTACGTGGTGCTTGAGGACATGGTTTAGTGGTGGACTTGGCAGTGATAGGTTAACGGTTGGACTCGATGATCTTAAGGGTCTTTTCCAACCTTAACGATTCTATGATTCTATGATTCTATGCTAAAAACCCATGCATTGCTATCTGTTTTGTCTTTTTCCTGTGCTAGAGTTGTTGGTGTATGCACTGCCCTGTGTTCATTTGTCTGAAGGGTTTTGGAGGAAGATGCTCACTTGTTCTGCTCCCGTAGGACATGAATAAACCAGTGCTTTCATTTTAGCATGTTTCTAGAGGTTGGGATTTAGGAGAGGTAGTTGATATGGGGAGAAAGGAAGGAGAAAGGAGTAAAAGTAATCCAAAGTTAAGAGCTGCCTTGTGAGAGGGTAGACATAAGTAAGGGTGCAGGTGAATCTCTGGTGGGGAGGTGGGCAGTGCCTGTGCCTCAGCATTTTCAGCAGCTTAGGGGCATGTTGGGTACCTCTTCAGCTGAATATTAAAGAAAGGCTTTTTCGTTCATGGGTTAGAAAGAAAAATGTGTAATGGGATTATCCACAGGCATTGCTTCAGCCCGGGAAGGAGCTGGCTTGGTTCCTACGCTATCCTCTAAGCCTGAATTCAAGCAGACACCTGCTACTTGACCCTTAGCCTATGCGCTGCTCGTCCTCCCCACCTGCACGCTTTGAGGCAAGACTTGCCAGTGCGGTATGGGTGTGGGTAGGAACATTTTCTCAACTCGGAAAAAAAAGGATAGGAGTTTCTATTGAACTGTTTGGAGGCTGATGGTCCTCCCCTAGCTCCTCCCTACAGCACCAGTGGGATCCAGGTGAGATGTGACTAAGAGTAAAGCCAAATATTAGATGGGGAAAAAATTAAGATGGTGTGTTTGTAGCAACAACTGGCATATCCTCTGTGGACTGGGGAACAAAGGCCAGTCCCCCAAAGTCTGGGACTGGAGCATTTCTCATGGTTCTTCAGGCCTCTTCTTACAAAGGGCACCTTGAGCTGTCCACGTCCTTGCAGGAGGGAGGCGGAAAGGTGGAGGCTTGGAAGCAAGCTGAATTTTGGGTAGAGATCAGAGCAAGGACTTTTATCAGGAATGCGCTAGAAGCTTGTCACCTCTCGCTGAGCATAGTTAAATGCCTTATGAGAGCTGAGCGGACAGAAAGATTTCCAAGGGCAGGAAGCAACTTTGACATTATTCTGGTGTGAGCACCTCACGTCTTAAGCAGCATGTTTAAAACCACTGCTGCTAAAGGGAGCCTGCCCAAAAGATGGTTTGAAATGAGTTCGGTCTATTGAAATTTTAAAAGTAAGTGTAGGTTTGTGCTGTTTTGTTGCCTGCTTGCTGCAAAAGAAACCCGTGTAGTTGCAGGTGGATGTCTCTCCTAGAACTGAAGATCACTTTTTCCTCTAAATTACGCTCCATTTCACCACCACTCACAAACACACATCACCATCACAAACAATAGTGGATGTAAAAGAGAAATCCAAAATGGTAATAAAGTTGGTAACATCGGGTAGAAAATAATGCTGTCTTGACCTTGAACAGACATACGTGGAAGTAGGGATAAGGCATCTTCTGTAATGTGTTCCAGTCCCAAGAGGAGATATCTCGGAATGATGGAATTCCATGGTTGGGTAAAATTGACATTAACCCCCCCCCCCCCCCCCAAGCTATTAATTTTGGCCCTTGTGTCCGTGTACTTCAAAGAAAAAGCTTTTGAAAGTGGCCTTGGGGCAACTAGGTACTGCAATAGCGTCATAAGGCAAGCCAGCTGGCCTACAGGAACCCCAGAAAGCAGGAGAGCATGGACGAGGAAGTTACTGGCAGAGAAAACAAGATGCGCTCACAGCCATCTTTGTGAACTCTTGCGGACTATGTTACATCAACTTGTCCCTTCCATTTCTCTTCCGTAAAATCACGCTTAACGAACCCTCCTGAGTCTTTGTTGCAAACACAAGTAATTCAGGATGCAGGCATTGTAGGGATGCGAAAGGTCTCTCAGTCGCCTCTGTGAGCATCGGTGCCTATCACACTCCTGAGGTCCCCAAATGCTCCCTGCCTGCTGGCCAATTCGTCCCTCTCCCTTGTGGCTTCCTGATAGCCCCCTTCTGCCCAAAAGCCGCAGAGCAAGGCATGGCAGTGTCTGCCTTCACCTGACCTCTTCTGCCCTGGCTCACACAAGGCCAGAGGTGTTGTGGCAAGGCCGGGTGGAGCCAGACAAACCCCACCATTGCATCTGTTGGTTGGTGTTGCCCTCCTCTGATCTATGCACAGCTCTCAAGGGTTGGACACGGGGAATTGGCGGTTTGATGCTCACGGTGGCATCTCAGTGGGCACGCCGAGACTGCAGGACTCTGGGCCGGATTAAACAAGGCCTTCTGGACGTCTGTTACGTGCCAGGAGACTGATCCTCTCTGGCAGTGCAGGAATGAGGAGTTAGGAGCTTCTGGAGGCAGAGCTTACGCCCTGACACAGTGCCTCCTCCAGCTCTGCCGGGGCCCGATAGCTCAGCTGGGACGGGCTATTTTTTACAGCTTTGCTACAAGAAAACACTCGCAATACACAATACATTTATACCTAGTATTTCAAAGGGCTTGAACGACTATCAGGTTCCATTAAGACTCTCAAAAAACATTAATATTCAAAGTGTACCCATGCCTACACTTATCATTGTAACAGGTTTCAAGACACCCAATCATATATATACAGCAGTGTTGTTAAAAACACCAGTTAAAAACATAGAATCATAGAATACCAGGTTAGAAGAGACCTCAAGGATCATCTGGTCCAACCTTTCTAGGCAAGAGCACAGTCTAGATGAGATGGCCCAGCACCCTGTCCAGCTGAGTCTTAAAAGTGACCAGTGTAGCAGAGTCAACCACTTCCCTGGGCAGATTATTCCAATGGTTGACTGTTCTCATTGTGAAAAATTTTCCTCTCAAGTCCAATCGGAATCTCCCTAAGCGCAACTTGTACCCATTACCCCTTGTCCTCACCACGTGACTCCTTGTAAAAAGGGAGTCTCCATCTTCCTTGTAACTATCCTTTAAATGATGGTACATGGTGATGAGATCACCGCTAAGGCTTCTTTTCTCAAGGCTCAACAAACCCAGCTCTCTCAGCCTGTACTCATATGTCAGGATTCCCAGACCTTTGATCCTCTCGGTGGCCCTTCTCTGGACCCCCCACCGGCCTGTCCACATCCTTTTTGTATAGCAGGGACCAGAACTGTACACAGTATTCCAGGTGTGGCCTGACAAGTGCTGAGTACAGTGGGATAATGACTTCTTTATCTCTGCTGGTGATGCCCTTTTTGATGCAACCCAGCATCCCATTGGCCTTCCTGGCTGCAGCAGCACACATCTTGTGGAACTACAGGGTTCAGCTTTTTAATTTTGAAACAAGGAACATGTTTTTGAACCGATTTATAGCACAAGTCAAAGAGTCAAAAGCAAAATGGTAGACCAGGCCGCAACCACAAAGCAATGCTCCCACACTGGAAACGGGATCTCTTCCTCCTCTGTCAGCACTGAAAGCCCACAGGAGAGTTGGTACAAACGGGGCTGCTACAGCCAGAAGATCTCCGAGGAGACTGCTGCTCTAGTATCTCCTCCTTAGTCCCGCCTGAGAGAAAGAACTGACATACCCACAGGCTGCAGCATCACGAGGTTCTGGAAAATCAAGGTCTTTCACAAAACGGTTTTCATTAACTCCGTGCTCCCCCTTCCTGCACAGAGACTCCAGAGGAGACAAAAGGATGGCAGAGCTTGGATCCCCCGGAGTTAAGTCCACTAGGATACCAGAATCACCGAAGCTTCCCAGAGAAAATTCACCCAGGGAATTCGGTGATGAAGGTGGGCTTAGAGGACAGGCACCTTGAGCGCGGAAGATGGTTTGAATGAGCTGCTCCACATCCAGGCTATGTGGCACCGCATCCGTCTGGACGGCCTGTTCCACCATCACGTTGCTGATTTTCTCCTCCTCCTCATTAAGCAGCAGCCCACTATCTGCCACCTCCTCCCGAGCCTGGTCCTCTGTGACGTGGCTGCCCGGCACCACGGCATGCAGCGCTGACGGCTTCCCCTCGGAGGCACACGTGTACTCCAGGCACTGCTCCTCTCTCTCAGAGCTGTTCCGAGCCATCTCCATCCTCTGCAGCAAAGACTCCAGCTTCTTGTTTTCAGTGCTTATGCCGATGAAGTATTGCTGAATTGTTTTGTCTTTCTCAGCCAAGCTCTTTTTCATGCTTTCAATAACCCGCTGGAGCTCTTTCATTTCCCTTCTTGCTTCCAAGAAGGCCAGCTCCATCTCCACACGATTACACTCTTCTTCAAGCCACTCTTCCTGCATCTGTCCCAGCTGAGCCTTCAGCTCCTCTATTTCTCTTTCCCTGGAGCAAAATAAAAAGGTTGTAACGCTTGTGCTGACTGGGCAGTTCAAGAGTCAAGGTGAGGCTCCACCGCACTGGCATGGCTGTGCGGCAGAGGTGCTCCAAGAAGGAAGCACATTCCTGCAGGCACCGTTTGCTGCCGCCCCTGAGAGAGCGGCCAGAGGTGTAAGCCGGCTGCCAAGACACGCCAGCTGCTTGCTAACTGGGGTCACCCACCTCACCACACAGCCAGCAGCCCTGTGGGCTGTGCTGGCATCCTGCACGTTTGGAGGTGCAAGTGGTGGCCTCCAGCTTAGGTCCAAGCAGCACAGCGCTTAACATCTCCCCTACCGCCTCACCCTGGAGCAAATGAGAAACAGCCGCCTGGAGGCATCCCCCGTGCCCTCCAGCAGCTCCTCACGGACAGCCAGAGCCAGCGCTGGCCTCGCACAGCAGGACGGCTCGGGGCTGCAGGCACTGCCTTGCTTTGCACCCACCCAGCCCAGCACGGAGCCAGAGGCTGCTGCCTTGACTTGCAAGCAAGGGGGGAGAGGGAGAGGGAGAGATCCAGCCCTCGCCGATGCAGAGGTCGGGCTGCCCCGAGCTGCACCAAGGGGTCCCTGGGACTCTGCCTTGGGGCTCCATTCAAACACCCCTGTGGGCCCACTTGCCTCGTGTGTGCTGGAGAGCCGGCTCTCCAAGGGCAGCATTAGGAAAAGAGACGACAGCTCTTGCTGTCTAATGCACAGGGTCACTTCTTTGCTTAGCCTCCATACAAAGGGCTAGCGGGAAACATGCAATATCCAAGTGCCGACAAAAACACAAGTGGGCACACTGGTCGGTGTGAGAGCGTTTCTTTCGTTAGGGGAGAAGGGGGACATTTGTAGTCATATTTCACCGAGTGAGGCACAACAGGAGACTAAGGTAATACATGCTTGCAGGTAGAAACTGGTTTATGTCTAAAAGGTCTCAGTGCTAAATCAGACAGGTAAAAAATTATCCTTGAAAAATATTCAATTGGGAAAGTTCAAAAAAGGGAAAAGAGACAGCCGTATTCATAACTAAACTGCACGGTACGTAGTCACTGCGCACACTATGAAACCTGAAATACCTGAAACCAACCTAATCAGACTGATCACAATTCAGATTTCTTAATGACAACTTGATGTGCTCAAGAAATGAGGAGAAACGTTCAGGATTCCCACTCCTCAGTGCTCCTCAATAAATCTTTCTAACTCTGATCTCCGAAGTGAAAGGTACCTTTCTTGACGCTTGCTCTCAGATTCCTTCAGCTTTGTTTTCAAACGCTGTACTGTAACTTCTTTCTGCTGCAAAGGAGTCAAACGCCGCCCTGGATTTTCTGGCTTGATGCTGGGATTGTCACCACAAGAAAGAGATCTCCCTGATCGCCTGTACAGAAAATAAACAAACCAAACCACCACATAACATCCCTCCTACGGTTCTTCAGCCCTGCCAAAATGAAAAACATCCCACAGACGGATACAAAGCTTGACTCATTTGGGGCTCCTCAGTGTCCGCACAAGGGACTGCCTCTGGCAAAGCAAAGTACCTGAGGCAACGGCTCATTTGCGGCTACACTGCAAAATGTACTATTTGTTGGCCTTGTTTTCCGTGCCATTCCATCAAATGAGACATGGCGCTTTGAAATACCCAGCCATCCCCTCACCCAAAACGGGTGCTGTGCCCAAGAGCAGGCGGCCAGGCCACGGGCAAGGGCACCCAGCTGCAGGCACGGCCAGGTGAGGCAGCGTACGGACCGAGCTCAGCTCCACACCTCAGTTACGAAGCTGAGCACCCTGAAACCAGGATTCATCCTATCTCGCTTTAGGTGTGTATCTAACAGGCTTGGCTGCTGAGTTGAGCGAGCGAGCGTGCACCTGTATGAGCCCGAGCTGCTGCTGCTGGCTGAAGAAGCCCCATAATTCTGACGGATGTTAGCAGGACTCGGCTGGGTTTTGCACACCGATGACAAAGGGTCCTTTCCGCGGGAAGCAGGTGGGCTGGCTCTGGACTTGTAGCAGAAGGATCCAATATTCCGACCATCGGGGCCACGGCTGGAGGGGAACCAACATGGTTAAAGCACGTTGCGCGATCCTCATCACGCAACCCCTTATGTGTGTCTTATTTTACACACCAAGTTGTCTAAACACTAAGACAGACAGATAACTGTGAGTGGCCGGGAAGCAAGAAAGTCCCAAAGTCATCAGTCACTGCACATTCTTGCACTGACTGCGGGGCTCTCACTCTGAATCACATCATCTAGGGAAACCTCGGCCATTTTCACGGTTCTGTCTGGACAGCACGGTTCCCAGTGACTCCATCAGGTCATCCCCGTTCCCTGAACCTCTGACTCCAGGAAATAAGGAGAGGACGGCAGCCTGGACCAGTGCCAAAAGAACCACGCTTCAGCCTTTCCCTTCCAGGCCTGCGGATAGATTCCCATCCGTGGAGGTTTGCTAAGACTGCTTTCTGCTGAGACAGAGAGAGCATCTTTCAGGAAAGGTTCATTTCCATAGGTGACTGTGATCATTTTTTTCATTTGCATCTAGTTTTAGTTCTATAAAAGTTGGGCAAGGGTGTTGAAGAGGAAAGCGCCACAGGCAATATTGTCTGCTTCTTCCTACAGAAAATAAGGTCATGACCTGGAAAAGTACATGCCGAGCTGACAGGTTATTACAAAGAGAAAACAGGGATAAGACCAAAAGGTGAAGGCTCACTGGTTAGAAGCCCTCCTGTTACCTAACGGACACCCACTTGTCTCCTCCTCCACTCCAGCCCATGCCTTTTCTGGCATACCGGACTGGATCCCCCATACTTGTTAGGAAGAAACAACAAAAAAATACCAGTCGGCTGACCTGGCGCATTGACAGGTTTTGCACTAGCAACGCTTGAGCTATGCAGGAAAAACTGCTGTGCTTACTTGTGAGAAAAAGAAGATCTTTTGCTTCCAGCAGCAGATGCATGGACTTGAGGCGCTGAAATACCACCCGTGCTGCTTGAAGAGCTGACATCGGCTTTGCTCCCTGGAAAGGAAAAGGGAAGAGTAAAAACATGATGGAAGTGATACCTCAAAGACTGTTTTCAAAATAACAATGAATCACAATGAATCCTGCCTTTTTCCATCCCGTGTGAATTTCAGCAGTTGCATGAATTTTCAAACATCCCTGAGGACAAGCACCAAAGTATATAAACCACAGAACTTCCCTATCTTCTGACTCCATAAACATGACCCCTTTACATATATATATATGTGTGTGTGTGTGTGTCTATCAGTCTTGATGCCAGGTTTTGCATATAGTCCCCCAGTGAAACAGAGCTGTAACTAAACCAGGGCTGACAGAGACAGCTTGTCCTCAGAATGGAAAGCACTTATATTTGCTGCGCTTCCTTGCCTTCAAAAGCATCCTGTTCTACGGCAAAGAGACCAAAACACGAACATAGAGGTTCACCACTCCCGTGCAGCAACTAGAGGAAAAAGTGGCACACTGTCTCTGTGGATGGCTTTATTTCGAGACCCCAGGGGAAGAGAGAGGGCCTGGCTGCATAGGAAGTTCCAGCAAAGCCATTGGAAGCAGCTGGAAAAGTTCAGAGAATTCAGTTGTAATGCCCACTATTGAAAGGACCTGTATTTTTAAGAGATGCCCTTTAAGTTATGTTAAAACCATTAACTCACAGCTACGTCTCCAGTTCCATTCTTATTTACTATGGGGTTGTTCCTGCAAGATTGTTTTGTACACCACAAGCCATATAGGAAAGAAAACCACACTGCTCACGTGCACTGACAAGCGCAAGAAAGCAAAGCTGCCAACAAGTGATGAAGTCTTGCTTTAACATCTCAGGCTTTTCTTCAGATAACACCCTTAAAAATGACCCATTTCAAGGGCAAAACAAAAGGCTCTTTCCAACAGAGACGCAAGGATGCTACTTTGCTACACCAACCTCATTAGAAACATTGAGACTGGAGGAAATACAGAGAGTTGTAGAACATGACACTCAACTTCCCTACGACGGTTTTCTAAAATGCATCTGTAAATCCACCAAGGGACAAGTATCGTTTCTAAGGAAGCACCGAGTGGCACCTCAGGAGATTTTTCGTAGCCCTGGCAGCGCTATTTGGTCTGCTTGAAGGGAAAGGGACAGGCTGGTCAGAAGCACTTTTAGGAGCTGGAAAATGTCCCCTTTGGCAGGGATGACTTAGCAGCACACAGAAAGGGAGCCAGCTGCATCACAGACTAGGAAAACACCCCAGCCCACCCATCACGGTGGTGGCAGAATTTAACAAAGGCCTTTCAGAGGCCCCTTCAACACATCTCCTAAAGCTGCTCCCAGTGCGCAAGGAGGAGAGAGGCTGGGGCACAGCAACGAACCGTGCAGGCACGCCTTCACAGCATGTATGCAAATGCATCGAGTCTCACGCTATACCTGATGCAGCTGAAAGCTTTTGCACAGTCACCCTTAATGTAAGACATATGGTTTTCATTATAACAGGCATAAAACATTTCAAATCAGTTTGGCCTGTTTTCAACAGGGAGGAGAAAACACTGCAACGACAAACATAGCTGGGAGGTAACTAATTAAACAACCCTGCAATAGTCCCAGGATGAAAGGCAAAATTGGTCAGAAGCTAATCAAGTATATTTACTGCAACACACACCTTGAAATAATTGCAAAAAACGAAGAGAGTTCAAGTGTCATCTACTGACAAGAACAGCAATACCCTAGCCAGTATATTGATTGGTTGCCTAAACTATATTTTTGATAGTAACAAAGCCAAGGCAGGTCTGAGGGCAACGCATTTCAAGTTATGACTGCTTTTTTCCCCCAATTGCACTCTTATCATTAAGAAACACTAATGACAGATGTGAAGCCTGGGCTTTTGCAGCCTGTTCATCCTTAGAGGGTTTGCGGTCACACTGTATTCTGCCAACTCTAGCAACGCTCACAGCCTGTCGAGTGCCCAAATTTCGAAAGCCAACAGCTTGCTATTCCCGACAGAATTTCAGAAGGGAGGAACAGGAGACCTGTAATGAAGCACCTCAGCGTGGAAGCAAGATAAGGCTTGGAATACCAATAAAATAAGAAACAAACCCTGCAGAATTTCCATTTCCTTTAAATACATTCTTCGTAACGGTATATCTAAGACAGGCCGTTATAAAGTAGGGTTACTCTTCTGTTATGTCACATGAAAGGCAACATATTGCCAGCTCCCTGGGGAAGCGATGCCCACCCTGCAGTGGCTGGAGGCTGGGTTTAGGAAAGGATGCCAGGTCCCCAGCTCCAAGGGGGGAATTTTGGAAGTAGCACTCTCCCTAGCTGCCACCTCCCTCGGGAAGCCCCGGTCTCAATCAGCAAAGCTTCTCAGCTCCGTGAAACTCCTGTTTCTGAGCATCCCGAGAAGCAGGTCGGCTTTAAAAGCGCTGAACAGCTCGGTGCCTGGCTCCTCTCTCAAGACCGGGATGGGTCTTTCACGCTACACCAAAGACATCAGGGGCCACACAAAAGCAGCCCAAGGAAAGCTCTCTTCTGCTGTCTGCTTGCCTGGGGAAAGGATCCACCTGGCACTTGCAGGGCCAGGTTTAGCTTTCAACTGGGAGGAGGCTGCACAGCATCTCCCCATCACACCACTGGGACACGCACCGCATCCAGCAGTAAGAACCGGGTGAGGAGACGGGGTTCCCGTCCTCTCAGCTGATCCACACCCTCTCCAGCTCCTCTGTAAATCCACCCAGTTTAGGATGCTGCCTCTCTTCATCACCCCCTGCTACAGGGCGGAATCCAAACAGGCCTGAATTTCCCACAGCTCCCGCCTCCATCAGGAGACCCTGCCCAGCCCCTGCACCCAACACGCTCGGCAACACCAGGCTCGACAGTCTACACTTTTGGGCAAAGTCGGGCAACCTCCATCTAGTGGCTCTGCCAGATGCTGGCTGTTATTTTCTTTTCTTCATGGTGGGTTATTACTTATTGGAACAGGGACTGGACGTGCATTTCTCCCTTCTCCTATGCTCTTCCTGAGCTCAGCATCGGAATGCCAAATGAGAACCAAAACAGAGTGAAGGCACCTAAAACACAGCTTCCCCAGGATTTAGGTATCTAGGTACAGAAAAGCCAGCAAAAGACCACTGTTTCAACAGGCCAAATGTCCAAAAGGCCACCGCGATCTGCAAAGACCCGCTCAGTAGTTTATGGTCGAGCTTCCACTTTGGAGCCCAGTAACCACCAACTTACCCGATGCCCTCATACCACAGTGAAATCAAACAAGTGAGATTTGCATGACTAAGATCAAGACATGCCCTCAGCTTTCTATGCCTACATATAAAACCAGATATAGAAAGAGAAGGAACATACAGACGTATGCACTCAATACTGCTCCAAAAGTATTAACAGTAATCACTCTGAGGGAAACAAAAACTTTGCGGTGGGTAATTTGGTCACCAAAAACCAAAGTTCAGAGACCACTGAATTTATTTAATTTAAAAGCAGAGCACCAAAAAAACCCAAACTCCTAAGGGAAGATTCAGAGTGGCCTCATTCATATGCTCCGTATTTTTTCTGTGGAGGTGCAGTGGGCTGAAAACCACAGAAAACAGCTAGGAAGAGCAGAAAATTTGCTGCAGCAAATACACAAATTGCAAAGCATGTTCTAGCCTGACCTCACACCATTTTGAAACAAATACTTAAGAGTGTGCAGTGTGTACAGCATCAGTTTCTCTTTTTTTGACTCATATTCCATACCGGACTAGCAGAGGAGAGGAAAAAACCTGCTTGAGTCTACAGAAAGAAATTTTTTTGACTAAAGATCACATCGCATGCCATCTTCCACACCTGCCTCAACGCTGACCTCTAAACCCCAGTGCCCTTCCTACGCCAGGAACTCAGCCATCTTTGCAGGAGCACGTCCCCACAACCCCCAGCAGACCTGCAGCTCGAGCAAAAGGCATTTGCAGCTAAAAGATGAATTGGCTGGCACAGGTCTCGGCCTCTCCAACAGCCTAGAGGCTCAGGCGCTCCCTGCAAAAGTCCCATATCCGCATCCCCTACTCACGCAGATTGGCAGTTAGAGCCGCGGCTCTCCCACGGACCAAGTGCAAGGCTAAGCTCGACGTTGCAGGCGTCCCGAGGCGACAATCTCCCTTGAACGGTGGCCGTCCCACTTTCTGTAAACCTGGAGCGGTGACGATACAATTCATGGGCCACAGACAGAGAGAGAAAGAAAGGAGTTATGGTGTGCCTGCTGGGAACTGGGCTTCAAACCCCCAGGAAGACAGGTACTAAATTACACCAAGCAGAACAGCTTCCCGGGGAGCAGACTCCCTGCATCCCCTCAGCCTGCTCAGCAGCCTGCTATTAGGCCACTCTTCTCCTTCGGGCTCAAGTCCATCCTCCAAAAGAGGCAGGCAAACAGAGCTAAGTACAAGTTTCTTTTCCCTTTACTGAACTAACCAACAGGGATCTCCTTTTATTTGTTTTTTTCTCTTTGTGAGGAAGGAGACAAGTGCCTAAGTGCAGAAGATTTGTGCCCGAGACCCTGAATTGCAGGTGGCCCGTGCCGCCAGCCTAGAGCTGAGCAGGTCCTTCTTTGGGACAGAGGGGATTCAGGCTTTCGCCTTTTACTTGCCCATTCCTCCTTTGTAACTTGATGACTTCTGTTTTGGATCCTCCATTTGCGCCGTGACGTCTGGGCACTTGCTGCAACCCGAGAGTCTGCTGAACAAACAGCGATACGTGGTTTAGTGGTGGACTTGGCAGGGCTAGGTTTAAGGTTGGACTTGATGATCTTAAAGGTCTTTGCCAGCCAAAACAATTCTATGATTATAGAATTGCTGTTATAGAATAGAATTATAGAATTCTGTGGCCTTTAGAGGCCACAGCCCAACTCCTAATTGCCTAAGCCTCTACTGAGTAACATCAGCAAGAATTCTTTAGAAGGGAGTGGACCATAACATTTGTGACACAGAATTAAAAGGTCACTTTCCCAGGCCACTTTCATTCAACAGGAACCTGTAGATTTGGGTTCCAAAAACACAAAACACTGTCAAGCCAAAACAGTCTTTGTGGCTGCTACACTTTGCTTATTCGCCTTTGAAAGACATACTTGGCTATGGGAACATGTTTTCCACATCAATCCAGCTGAATTTGTTGAAATTCAAACTTTAAATCTAAAACATATGAAATCCAAACAAAAAATAATAGCGCTATGCTAATCATTTTTACCTTACTTTTTAAGCGTCTTTTGCTCCAAATCTGTCTATTCTGATTAGACTACAGTTTATCTCTCAGAAGTTAGAGAGCACTTCTTTCACTTCAGTGCAATTCACTTAGCTTATGTCCTGAAAATACTGCACTCCTGCTGGCTAACAGAAGTCATGGTGCGACATGAGCGACAGAATCTCCCTGTGCAATGCCAGGCGCCTTGGGCAGCGGTCCTCAGAAACAGGACAAACAGAGAGTGCCTAAGCTTGTCAGGGATGGACAGAAGAGGAAAAGGCATCTCATTAGACCTACTTGAAGATCCAAGCACAAGCCTCCAACACAAACGTTCTTCTGCAACTCAATGTTTAGGACGGACTTTCCTTTCTGTTAAAAACAAAACAAACCAAAATAAACCAGGGAGAAATAAGAGAGGCAGAGACTGTACTTGGCCTCGGCAAGGGCTAACAGCAGAGCTGTCAGAGACCTGATGAGGAACACAGGAGACTGGGGTGGGATTCATCTGACCAAACGTGGATGTCTCTAGTGTAGACACCCGTGTCCGAGCCAACCTTGGGCCCATTTGTAGGCAAAGGAGAGTTAGTCAGTATAACCAGTGAATTCAAGGCACTGTTTATCTTATCCTAAAAGAAACGCTTACATATTTGGTCAGAAAGACCGCGCACTACAGTCATGGATTTTATTCAGTCTGTCTCCTTTCAAACAACATAGGACCTTAGTCCACTTGTGCAGGCGGAGACGATTCCAACTACCTTACAGATACACCACTGAGGTCAGGGAAATGACAGTCCATCCCTGCTCTAGCCCATTTGGCTCAAGACGGTCAACCTCCATCTCCCTCACCTCCAAAACAGCTCCCGTAGCCCCCCGAAGAAGGGAAAGGGCAGATTCACCCGTTAAAGCTCTTCCACTTCCTACGAGCGATGGCACCAGGCTCTGGAGCAGAGACACAGAGCCAGTCCCCAGCCGCAGCCCACAGCTCCGCAAGGTCCTCTCAGGAGACCTACAGATTCAAATCTCACCTCTCCTGAATCACAGCTACCAAGGGACTGATGCCAGACAGAGGAGCTCCAAGGGCATCTGCTGGCTGCGCCGCGTCCGTTGGCCCAACTGGCAGGGACCGTTCCACAACCGCCACCGGGACCCAGGCGTTCTGAAGCACGCGGGGGGGCTGGGCTATGCACATGGCGGACCCCCCAACAGCCGCTTCCACCCCACCGCCATCCACCAGACCTCCCAGCGCTGGTGGCCTTCCAGACCTCCCAGTGCCCACTGCCACAGCACACCAAACCTTCGCAGGGTGATGCCCCTCCAGCCTCAGCTCCGGGGCGCAAGCTGTGAGGACAGCACGGCCTTGAACCCGCACACGGCATCCTCGCTCCTGCAGGGCGAGACGGGCACGTTCAGCTCCCTCTCAAAGAGCAAAAAAGAACACTACAAGCCATCATAGCTTTAACTCACTTAAACCAGGCACAGAAGATATTTCCATGATCCTAGCTTTTAAGAACAAAAATACACGCTTTAGACAATTCTGATTAATGGGAAGAAATCACACTAGATAACATGAACATTACTTATAAGAGGGTTTACTACGTAAGCAAGCTGGGAGGGGACTTTGTCAGCTGAGAATCCATCAGCAAGCACTTGAATCTTTGAGGGAACCAAGTTTTGTAACTTTGAATAGATATTTTTCATCATAAACCCATTCATTCTAAGCAGGAGAATACGATTCACTCTATACAAGCATTCAGCTACGCACATACACCTTTTTAAAAAAAAAAAAAAAAAAAAGTGCCACTAAGGGGCATTTGAGATGGAAGGCAGATGTGGGTAGTCCTTCCAGAAATACAGGCAGCTCAAAGACATTGTCCTCCTGTCCCACAGAGAGCATCTCTAAAGAAGACTGAGCTCCCCAACAGGCCTTGCATGACTGCAATCCCTCCCCACAAAGCCCAAAGAGAAACAGGATCCTTCTGAAAAATCCCAGTCCTCAGCACTTGAATGGTTTCAGAGCAAAAATCTGGATGAGAACAAGAGACCCCCATCTGAGGCTCGACAAAGCCATGCTTCACGCACAGCCTGGGAAAACCAGAGCCACTAGATGAACTCAGAGCTTTTACAGAAGGCCTCAGATCTCCCGGCGTCAGTGCCGAGAGCAGCTTCCATAGGCCAAGCACAGGGATGGAGAAACAGCCTGACAAGAGCAAGGAGTCCTTTCCAAGAGCTCCAGGCAGCTTGCACCACACAGGGGGTCTTAAGCAAGCTGCTCGTCAGGGACAGGGTCTAGGAGGAGGCTCTCCCACAAACGGCATTCTCACGGCGAGTGCCTTGAGAACACCACCTTGCTGCTCGCTCTCTTCCTCTACAGAGGCTAAACGAGCTGCTCAGTCATAGAATCATAGAATCGTTTAGGTTGGAAAAGACCTTGAAGATCATCAGGTCCAACCGTTAACCCAGCACTGCCAAGTCCACCATTATACCATGTCCCTAAGCACCACATCTACCCGTCTTTTAAATACCTCCGGGGATGGGGACTCAACCACTTCCCTGGGCAGCCTGGTCCAGTGCCTGACTATGGTTTTGGTGAAGAATTTTTTCCTAATATCCTATCTAAACCTCCCCTGGCGCAGCTTGAGGCCGTTTCCTCTCATCCTATCGCTTGTTACTTGGGAGAAGAGACCAACCGCCGCCTCACTACAACCTCCTGTCAGGCAGCTGTAGAGAGCGATGGCTCAGGTGATCTCCATTTTCAACAGAGGCAGAGTCCAGCAGTTTGTAAGCATGCCAGATCCTTTGAGGACAGCACGGGCTTGAACACGGACACAGTGTCCTCACTCCTGGAGGGCAAGATGTGCATGTTCATCTCCCTGCCATGCACACCCCCATCCTCCAGTACCCATGGAGGCCGAGTCTTTAACAACTCCCTGTGCTGGCAGGTCAAGTAAGCAAATCTACACAGCTGCATAGCAACAGTCGTGAAATTAAAGCAGATCCCAGTGGTAAAATATGCAGGAGGGCTCAGTGCATACAGAATTATTATCCAGAAACACTTTTGTGTAAAAAAAATCAGCAGTAGCATCTTTGTGTAAGCCCAAAATGAAAGGCAAAGAGGAGGAAAAGCAAAAGTAAATGAGACAAAGGAATAGGGTCAAAAACTGCCACGACTGTATTTGTTAGACTCTGTGTTAGAAAAGATCGCAGAAATTGTTTTGCCCCAAATAAAATTATGAAGTCCACATATAAGAAAGGCAGAAGAGAGAGATTAAAATTTCGCGGGAAATAAATGTTGCATACCATTGGATTTGAATGTCAGGGTTGGCTCCTATCATGTGTGGAACAGAAGTGAAGCATTCACACCATGTGCTTACATGTGGGAAAGATGACATGTGCTCAAGTGCTTCCTCCCTTTTTATTGCCAAGGTGTTGTTTTAAAAAGCAGATGTAAAGCCTTCCAGAAGTGCAAGTAATTGTCCAGTGTGTATCTGCTCTTTGCCAAATATTGAGCTGCTTAAGAATCTAATGCTCAAGTTAATGCCATCCTCATCAGGTTTAAGTTACTCAGGGAACCTGGGCTTTTGCTGTTCCTCTTCACTTGCAATTTGCTCTGCACCCCTGAGACAATTTCTGATTTCCACTTATCAATAAACATGGCCACATCAAGAGATTGCTTATTATTAATTGAAATACTTTAAGGAGGCACAAAAGAAACAAATATATGGACAACTTATGGTCATAGGCAAGATGCTCCATCCCTTGTTATCAACTTACTTCACTCAATCCATCCTCAGAACATTTTTTTGTTCTACAACCAATTATTTAATCTACAGGTGTAGCTCCTTTCCTAATTTCAGTATTCTTACGCACCTGACATGACCCACATATTTAACTATCTGAATATTCCCAGGAATGGAAGCATGAATCTTCCCATCCTCACTGCACAAGTAACGTTATGACTGATTGCAGGATGGGAGCATGGGGTACTCTGATTACGTCCTGCATTTGTAACGGGGTTAAATGGTCTTTGGCATACCCTTCTTCTTAATTATCTGTCCCCCAGAAAAGGTGCAGTCTCGGAATGTGGGTGATAAAGTACTGCTAAATAAGTCGCAGCAGAAAGAGAGACACATTACACTGAGCTCACCAGTCTTCTCATCACTCTCACCTCTGCATGGTCCTGCTTTTAAAATGAAGTACACCAATTTATTTTAGGGATCAGTCAAGTCAGATTGCTACCTCCAAATTCAAGTTTTCTGTTAAACAACAGAAACAGGGGGTTTTTTAAACAACCAAAAAATGTGGCTTTGCCTTAGAATACATAGCACTATTTTAAAAAGGGTTTCAACATAAGAGGTAGAAGTACCAACTAGCAGATAGAAAGAACAATGAATCTCTATGCATGCCATAGGATCTATTCAAGTTAGCACATTCTCTAACTTGGTTTTTGCATTCTGTACTGTTGTTCCTGAACATCGGGGACAACAGTTCTATTATTTTTCCCACTGCTTGCAGAAATTTGGTACAGAGAATGAACAAAAGACATACAAATACAAGTTACAATGTTGTTGGATAAATGCATCAGTAAAACACGGCTTTCCAATATTTTATCAGCCTTCCCAAGATAAAACAAAGTCCTATCATTGCATCCTTCTGCAGTCACAAAGGTGAAGTACATTTCCAGAATTACCTCTAAGACAATCCTCTTGGAGAACTTATATACCAACTCATCTGTTTTTCAAGTAAAGCACGTACACACATATATATACCAGAGTCAGACGCTATTAGTCCCACACTGTCATACTGGAGAGGAGGAGTGAGTGACAAAAGATCTGTAAAAGATGTCCATAATGTAAACTAAATCAGAGCTTTTATGTTTTGTTTTTAAAACAACCAAAGCAACTCTGCCTTTAGAATACAGGCAGATATGGAAGTAGAATAGCAATATGGATAGACTTATCTGTTATTTTTACACTAATGAATTAACTAGCCACCACTCCTTGCTTGCACAGGGTGTCCCCTAGAATAAGTTTCTGGACATTAAGTGTCCTGGGAATCTAATCCTCACACACCAGACAATAAAAAAAATCAGCAGGAAGAGCATTACGTGTTAACAGCTAGACATTTTTAACAGCTAGACATAATTTGCAGCTAAAAGACCTGCATTTCCTCTCTGATCTGTTCGGCTTGTTTAGCTCTAATTGTAATATTCCCAAATGCCCAGCATCATTTCCCTTGTCTCCTTTTTTGTTAACTATCACCAGCTCCAACGCTGATTAAAAAAAACCACCAGCACCTGCTCAGTACTCACAACCAATTTAAGGCCAGTACAGTCTGCTCCACCCACCTCTCCTAAAAATCCTAATAGTCCTAAAACCTTCAAAGACTAATGTGTTCAGACTGGACATCCTACCCCAAGGCTCATTCACTCATCACTTGACAAATTCACCAGCAAGAAGTAGAAAAGATTGTATGGCTACACATGCTGAGTACAACATCACTATGACTCGAAGTTAAACGGCATTTTTAATTGAATAGTGATTGTTAAATGCTACTTTTTTATATTTTTATTTCTAGGAACACATTATAAGTGAAATGGAAGTACACAGACAGATAGCAAGATAGGGCAGGAAAAGCACAAATTTTGCCTTGTAACTACTTAACTACAGATCTGGGTGACACTCTATTTAACGGAAAAAAGTCCAGACAACAGAGAATCACAGTCCCTGGGGTCGGAACAGACCTTCTGAGACCATCTGTCCAACCCCCTGCTCAAGCAAGTTGATCTGGAGCAGGCTGCCCCGGACTGTCTCCAGTTGAGTTTTGAGTGCCTCCGTGGGTGGAGACTCCACAACTTCTCTGGGCAACCTGCGCCAGTCTCTGACCACTGTCACAGTAAAAAAAGTGTTTTCTTGTGTTCATACAGGATTTCATATTCTTTAATTTCTGCTCATTGCCTATTGTCCAACAAATGTAAGTGCCCTATGTGGTGAAAGCCTCTGAGATTTTCCCATTAATTTGAAAAGACTGAAGTTTTAATGCCTGACTTCTCAGTGATTGCCCCTCTTGAAATACAATCCATTGCAGTTCAACTGCTGTATAATCCAAAATGTTATGATTTTACCCAGATTCAGTAGCAGATGGCCAGATATTTTATCAGAATGAAAAAGAAGAACTTTTTTTTATAATCCGCTGCTACCTGGAATGGTTAGCACTGAACCAAGCTGTGAATGACGGACAGCCAGCCTTTACAAGGTTCGGGAGCTGACCCTAACTGCAGCTCACCTAGGTCTCCTTTCATGCAGTGGTGCTTACACCTCTGCTCTGCAGGCTCCTTGAGGTGCTAAAGGGACAGTCTGGGACAGTCGTAATAATAGTTTATCTTAACAGTTTCATGCGAAACTTCAGCAATTCCATGGGCTGTAAGAGATAGCTCCAACAGTAACCTCAGCTCACTCAGTAAACTGGCCCAAGTGTGCCCACGACACCAAAACCAAGAAAGTAAAGACCAGAACTTTTGCCAGAAATGCTGATCAGGTACCCTTCTTGAATTATGATGCTCACAGATATTTAAATACAAGTACATCTCTGTGTTAACTTTAAACATGCAAGCCTTTTAGGAGCTATTGACAAAACTCTTGTCCAAGATTTCCTTCTTTATCCCCATCTTTGGAAGTTTATCAGAACTTTGAAGCTTGCAGCTCCAGATTTTGAATCCTTGCACTAAGCATTCTAATGGAAGTCAAAAAATGAGATGAGAAAGACTGTCAAAGAAAGCAAAACCATTCCCACTATTCATAACAAGATGTAGACACGTGCTGCAGGAATTCAGGATGGATCTTTGCAGGAGGAGTATACCAAGAACGCGAATATGGAGAAGTGTTTATGCCCCTGTTTATTTACCAAATTACCAAAACTGTAGGATTCAGCACAGCATCTCAATACAAAACTACGACTACAGTTAAGTAAGTATTTTGTGCCTTTTTGCGAGGGCATTTTCTGCAACACATTTTCTATTGCTTTTAATATTGCATAAATGAATCACATCCAAAAAGAGGGAACAACTTCTAAAATCCTGAAATTAAAAGGCTCGTACTTTCCTCCTGGAGTGGGTGTTATATATCTTCCTTAACGTTCCTGTCCTCTCCCTCCTTTCCTGGGAAAGCAGGCACAGATTTTAAGTGAAATTCACCTATAACACTGCTGTGATTTGGATTTAGTGCACAATAAAAACCATTACCAACTATCCCAAATGAATAACATCTTCATGATTATAAATCTTTCAGAGGTTTAGCAAGATGCAGTGATAATGCATACCAGGATTAAGTATGGTTCACTATGCAAACAACATAAATTATGAATTATATCCAAATCTAATTTGCTAATACTTCAAGAGCTGAAGATGGCTTATATCCCTATAGCAATGCCTTAGGCTGTTAGAGAAAAAAAAAAGCTATGTTGTATTTCATATTTTGAAGTACAGAAAAGAAAGATGAAGTGATGTTACTAGAGTAGGAAAAAAGCAATGGAGCTTGGGAACAGCCTAAAAAAAGTCCCAGGTCTCATTCTCAGTGCTACCCCACTCTGACATTTCCTGAATTATCTAAATATTTGTGTGAGAGTTACTTCTGAGGTTCAGCATGTTCCAGGAAAACAATCCTGGAAACAGATCAATTTTCGGCAAAATGACAGGCATTTTGAAGATGCACGCTGACTGATGTATTTGCCTACAAAAATGTAGCACAGGACAGAGTCTGTAAAAGATAGTGGTAGGCTGGATTTTTGTCTCTCATGACTCTCATAGCTCCTGCTATGTAGTCATTATCGCAAGGCGTTTCAGATAAATAAAGTAGAGATTATCTTCATAAATCAGTAAGGGCTTATTGTATGTCAGTTAGTATGCCTATTCTGTATGGTCTATGTATGTGTTCGTGTAGAGAGTGCATGTACGGAGAGAAAAACATGGTTGTGCTTCCTGTGTCCATATACTTTTTTATGCGTAGATAATGTATCATCTTCTGACTAGAGAGAGGAAAAAAGCCTCAGCGAGATGAGATCAGCTGAGGCTTTTCTTCCTGGCTGTGGATGTTCTGTATAGACCGTGTGTGTGGGGGGGTGTATTCTCGAAAGACATGTATTTACATGTATCTCTATACATCTATCCCTATTTATTCTGTTTATACTTGCTGCATGTTTTCTGTATATATTCTATGCATATAAAGATATCTAGATGGTGTCCTAGCTGTGTGAATTTTATATCTGGACAGAAATTGCCTCACTCAGGCAACGCAGGGCTTGTTCTGTATGTAGAATATACGCAGCTTACAGATAATGTAAATGAAATGAAGAAAGCTTCAGCTAAGCAAGGTGAGGCTTTTTTGTTTCCATGTAAAATGCATACTCTCTTGTTTATGTCCCATTCACAGATGCAAAAACCTCAGCCAGACTCTTCTGAGTGTAGGCAGTAAACATACTGTCGAGTTCTATGCAAGCTATAGATGGAAAGCAGGGACATACAGTCCAAACCCTTCTGTCCGTCTGCTGAGTCTCTGCTGTCTGAATGTCTTCTAGCTTCAGCCTGGGGAGCTCGGCTGAGCCTTCTGTGCTGCCGCAGATGTGGACTTGGTGCTGCTTGCTTATCTCTTGGGTAGCAGGCGAACAGCGAGGGCAAGGTGAGAGTGACCAGAGGAGCAGAGGAGCAGCTCCCGGGTGAAATGGGCGCTCCACCCTGGGGCTTTTTGGGAGCAGTCCACCCCAGGGCTTTTTCGGAGTGCTCCGCCTCAGCGTGGCGCAGGGAATAGTAAGTATGTACGTTACATTGGTATCCAGTATATATATATATAATGATCTCAAGCGGGAGAAATAATTTAAAAGAAATGCAATAACGTGTAATTAGCTGTATTCTATGAAGTGAAGAGTAACCAGCTACCTTATTCATCAGCTTTTATGAAACGGTTTTGCAGAAACAGGCCTTGGGGCTGTAATACCTGACAACTGAATGTGCTTTGGCTGTATTTCAGGAACAGTAGTTACAAAAAGCGATCCTAGTGGTGTGTTTTATTAACCAGATGAGTGTAGGTTAACCATGCAGCAGTACCTTATGTCTGCCCAGATAGGGCAATGCCTTACCTGGAGCTTTGTTTGGGCCATGACCTTGTGAAAAAGGCTTGAGTTCCAGACAAGCGCATCAGCGATCAGATGCATGTATTTAGTGAATGCTTGCAGGACATAATTTCTTACTTTCACACTTTCTCTAAAATCCTAACCACCACCGGTAACTTTCAACCAAATATTCACTGTGTTGTTAACACACATTTTATTTACACTTTTTTCACACATCATCAGCACTGGAATCACATTAATAAATTAAATACACATTTTGTACACAGTGCACCACAACTTAAAGAAACTGCCCTACACATGCACAAACAACAAAGCAATGAACAATCAACAAACAACATAAAAACAAACAACAAACAAGAAAAAAAATCAAGCAACAAACAAACAACTAAAAGCAAAGAAGAAACAAACAAACAACTGTTCCTGTAGCACTGACGTGTCCATGGCACTGAAGCTGCCAAGATGGTCGCCACTAACAGCCAAGGACAAAAGACATCGTCCTAACTTTAATGTTAATTCTTCCTAGACATATACAGGTAACTATCTGCAGTGCGGCGTAAATGCCCTTGATCGCCTTGTTAAGGCAAAAGGAGCAGGCACCAGCACACCTAAGTCGTAGCCCAAGATGCCTTGCTTAGCTACACCCCCATGGGTACTCAGCAGTAACTAACATTAAGCAATAAGTGTAAATTTGACTTGTAACAACACCTAGGGTTGGTAAATCTTGTGCCAGCCACCGCAGTCACACACGAGACCCAAACTGACTATAATATGGTGTAAAGAGTGATAATGTTATCAAGGCAACTAAGATCAAAATGTAACTGACCTGTCATAAGCCTAAGACGCACCTAAAGCCATCCTCAAGATGATCTTAGCATCCATGATTAATTAAACCCCACGAAAGCTAACACAGAAACTGAGATTACATACCCCACTATGCCTAGCCCTAAATCTTGATATTTTGCCAAAGTATCTGCCTAAGAAATACGAACGCAAACTCTTAAAACTCTAAGGACTTGGTGGTGCCCCAAACGTACATAGAAGAGCCTGTTCTAGAATTGCTAACTATCCACCCAGCCGTCCCTCGCCAGGACAGACTACATACCTCTGTCTCCAGCTCACCTCCCCTTAGAGCATGACAGTAAAAATAATAGCCTCAACCCCACTAACAAGGCAGGTCAAGGTACAGCTTATGAGACAGAAGAAATGGGCTACATTTTCTAAAACAGAAAACCTACCGAGAGAGATGTGAAATCATCCCTAGAAGATGGATTAGCAGTAAAGCAGGACAATAGAGCCGCCTTAAAATGGCCCTGGGGCACATACATACAGCCCACCATGTGCCTCACAAGCCGTAAAACCCTATAGCTAACGTGCCCATCAGCTGAAGGTGAAGTAAGTTGTAACAACATAAGTGTCCTGGAAGGTGTACTTAGCATATCAAGACATAGCTATAACCTGAAAGCCTTCAGCTTACACCTGAAAGATGTCTGCTACCCACCAGACCCTCTTGAAGCCCAACTCTAGCCCAGCCAAACCACAACTAGAAATGATCACCAAACTAAAACTTTCTTTCCACTTAGTATAGGCAATAGAAGAGGCCCTTGGTGCAATAGAGATTTGTATTGTAAGGCAATGATGAAATAGTAATGAAAACGCAAGCAATAAATAGCAAAGATAAACCCTTGTACCTCTTGCATCATGATTTAGCAAGAACAACAAAATGAACTTAAGCTTGCCATCTGAAAACCCAAGCGAGCTACTTACAAGCAGCTATCACTGAGCGAACCCGTCTCTGTTGCAAAAGAATGGGATGACTTGTTAGTAGAAGTGAAAAGCCAATCACGCTGGGTGATAGCTGCTTGCCTGTGCAATGAGTCTAAGTCCTCTCTCAATTTTCCTCCACAGACATTCAATCTAGGCCCCGTGTAGTAAATCACCAGCAATTTAAAGGGGATGCAGCTCCTTTAGAAAAGAACACAATCTCCCCTAGCAGATAACTACTCAACTCTCAGTCCCCACACCGTAGGCCTTTAAGCAGCCACCCACAAAGAGTGTTTCAAAGCTCCACACCAGAAGTCCAGGAACAATAAGACTCCCTTATCACCAACAGGCCAACCTATAATAATAGGAGAATTAATACTAAAATGAGTAACTAGGGGCCTCCCCCTCTCAAGCACAAGCTTACATCATTAACATTATTAACAGATTACGAATAATATCTCAATTTTAACAGGATTCGATATTAAACCCACCCTGTTAACCCAACTCAGGAGTGTCTATTAGAAAGATTAAAATCTGTAAAAGGAACTAGGCAAACTCAAGGCCCGACTGTTTACCAAAAACATAGCCTTCAGCTGACCAAGTATTGAAGGTGATGCCTGCCCTAACCCTAACTGTCTCTTACAGATAACCAGTGAACTTGATCTTCCCATGAAAAAGCAGGAATATATAAAGATGAGGAGACCCTGTGGAACCTAAAAATCAGCAGCCATTACACACAAGCTCAAGCCCACCAGGTTCACTATCCCCCTCCACCCCAAAATGCTGGCCTGCATTTTTTGGTTGGGGCGACCTTGTAGAAAAACAAATCCTGCAAAAATGAGACCACACCTCTTAACCAAGAGCAATCCCTCAAAGTACTAATAGTGACCAGACCCACTGTAGTTGACCAATGGACCAAGCTACCCAGGGATAACAGCGCAATCTCCTCCAAGAGCCCATATAGACAAGGAAGTTTACGACCTAAAGGTGCAGCTGCTATTAAGGGTTCGTTTGTTCAATGGTTACCAGTCTTATGTGAGCTGAGTTCAGACTGGAGCAATCCAGGTCAGTTTCTATGATGAACTTTCCCTAGTACAAAAGGACTGGAAAAGCGAGGCCAATAGTACAAGCATGCCTCCCTCTAAATAACAAGCTCAACTAAACTACCAAGAGAGCACCCATACCGTCCCTTGTCCTAGAAAAGGTCTGCTAGCATGGCCAAGCTCAGCAAATGCAAAAGGCTTAAGCCCTTTACCCAGAGGTTCAAATCTTCTCCCTAGTTCCCCTCTTTCCCCACCACACCTACTCATGACCTGATCCTCTACTTTAAAATATCTTATCATATCCCTGTCCTACGCTACCCCAATTCTAATTGCTGTAGCCTTCTTAACATTACTAGAATGAAAAATCCTAAGTTACATACAAGTCTGAAAAGGCCTGAACATTGTAGGTCCCTTCAGATTATTACGGCCAGTAGCAAAGAGAGTAAAATTATTCATTAAGGAGCCTATTTGTAAGGTGAATCCGAGCTACTATAAGGCTTCAATACAGAGTGTGCTGCAGGACCAGTCACCCTGTTCTTCTCAGCTTGATATGCAAATATCATACTGATTAGTACACTAGCTACTATCCTATTCCTAAACCCAAGTTCACTAAACCTCCTCCCGACCTGAACTATTTCCAGTGGCCTTGGCTACAAAAGTCCTGCTCCTTTCCTCAGGCTTCTTAGGAATATGCGCTTCCTGTCCACGATTGCTCTACAGCCAACTCATACACCTCCTCTGGAATAACCTCCTGCCACTGACATCAGCACTATGCCTTTGGCACACCAGCGTACCAATCTGCTATGCAGGCCTGCCTCATTACTTAAGGAAATGCGCCTGAACATAAAGGATCACTATGGTAAGGTGAACACAGAGCTATACCAGCCCTCTCACTTCCTAAGAAAGATTTAGAAAAGTAGAAATGGAACCTAGACAGAAGAGCTCAAAACTCTCCATACTTTCTCTATATTATTTTCTAGTAGGGTCAGCTAAAAAGCTATCAGTCCCATTCCCTGAAAATGATGGTTTAACCCCTTTCCCTACTAATGAACCCACATGCAGAATGAATCTCCTCCCTAAGCTTACTCCTAGGAACAACCATTACAATTTCAAGCAACCGCTGAATCACAGCCTGATCGGGACTAGAAATTAACACCCTCGCTATCATTCCCCTCATCTCCAAATCCCACCACCCACAAGCCATTGAAGCCACAATCAAATACTTCCTACTACAAGCAGCCGCCTCAGCATTAGTCCTCTTTTCAAGCATAACCAATGCTTGAACCACAGGCCAATGAGACATTACCCAACTAAGCCACACAACATCCTGCCTCCTACTGACAATAGCAATTGCAATCAAACTAGTACTAGTCCCATTCCATTTCTGATTCCCAGAAGTACTCCAAGGCTCATCCCTAATCACTGCTCTACTACTATCAATAATAATTAAATTCCCCCCCTCCACAATCACTATTCTCTTCCTAACTCACTCAACCCAACACTATTAACCACCATAGCCGTTGCTTCAGCAGCCCTAGGACACTGAATAGGACTAAACCAAACACACATTCGAAAAATCTTTGCCTTCTTATCCATCTCCCACTTAGGCTGAATATCCATAATTATTATCTGCAGCCCCAAACTTCTTCTACTAACTCTGTACTTGTACTTCCTAATAACTGCCACAATAGTCCTCGCCCTCAACACAACCAAAGTTCTAAAACTATCAAGGATAACCTCATGAACAAAAAACCCCTAAACCTTAATAGTAGTCTTACTAGGTTGTGATTGTCTGTTTTGGACCTAGCTCTGTCTAGGGTTAGTGTCCAAGAGAGGGTGAGGGATAACACAAACCCTAACCCTGTCCATAATCCTATCTCTAACCCTAACCCCCTAGGGTTAGTGTCCAAGAGAGGGTGAGGGATAACACAAACCCTAACCCTGTCCATAATCCTATCTCTAACCCTAACCCCTAAACCTAATGTCCCTTAAACTAAACCATACACAAAGGGACTACAAAGGGAAGGTGAGGGCTTACAAAAGCTATTGGTCCTGGCCGCTTTCAATGTGAGGCCTAGCTGATGGGTGTTGGGTTTGGACCTGGGCTCTAGCTGGGATTAGTATCTGGGTGAGGGTGATGAATAACTCTAACCCTATCCCTATCCCAAACCATAACACTAACCCTTACCACTTAATCTCACTTTAATCCCTAACACTAACACTAATCCTAATGGCTATAACCCTAACCCTAAACCCCCTAACCCTAAACCGTAACCAAAGCCCTAACGCTAATAGCACCCTAACCACAGCACCAACCCTAAAACTTAATCCTAATCCTAATTGCAACCTAACCCTAACACTAATCCTAAACCTAATGACCCTAATTCCTAACCCGAACTGTAAATTTATTCCTAACCCTAACTTCCTTGCCAGGGGAGGTGGCATTTTCAATAGCCTAAGTGCCCCACCAATACACCAGTGCTGGGCACGGTGTTTTGTGGAAGGGTCCCTGAGCCCCGCTTGTACAATGGGCCAGAGCACCCTGCTTTGCACGTGGCTATGTGCCTCACCAGTATCCTTGGGACTGCGATCCCTGAGGCTCTCAGTATCCCGGGACTAAGGAGCACAGTCTGCTGGGCAGGCATCCCCCAGCCCCACCAGCATGGGGTTGGACACGATGCTGAGTGCTTTGGTGCATGTGTAACACAGTCCTCTCTGCGGGGACTCCTGAAGGATCATTTTGGTGATCGCTTAGGAGCGGCTTGTTAAAATTTTGCCAATCCTTCCTTTGAGTTTCTTCAGCCAGTAGAACACACTGTTGAGTATGTCTTTTGATCCTGGCTTCCTGATCTGCAGGGCAATACCCACAAATACGTGAGGAACTCACTCTCAGCTTGACAATGGCGGTAGATCTTAAGTTGAATTTCCTGTCTAGCCCGTGCTAGAAATTCCCTCGTGGGGTAGATGTTCAGTCTTAATGGTAAGGCACTAAGGAGCTTCTTGTGGGGAATGCCCCTATAACATTCACTCCAGTTGTTACTAATTTTGTCCTTTTCAAATCTGGCGATTCCATGGCCCTTACACAGCAGCCTAGTCCAATGTAAAAAAATTCTTCCTTCCTCCAGTCACTAGGTCTCAGAAAGATGACATTTGGAGTGGAAATCTTCCATTCTGAGACTAGGGTCTCACCACAAACTGCTTCTGCAATCACCATGACTGCTTTTGGGTCCCACATTGATGGAACTTTCTCTTCTCTTCCTCCTGGAGCAATCCGCAACTTTCTAAATCAATTCTCAATACCTTCTCGGTGAACTATCAATTTTATAATGTCCTCAGAGGAGTTGGCTATTTGGTGCAGCCAAAATGCAGTTCCATATTTTTCCCAAGGACTGAGGTGAGGCCTCTCCTTTCCTGGATTGTCCTTCTTGACAACGGATATACTGTCTGCCTTTTTCCAGTCACTGGGAGCATCCCCCGATTGCCATGACCTCTTAAGGATGATGAAGAGTGGCCTCATGGCATCTGCCAGCTCTTTCAGTACTCTCGGATGCATCCCACCTGGTACCATCGACTTACGCTTGCCTAATGGACTTGGGTGGTCCCTAATTCTGTCTTCCACTGCTGTGGGTACTGCTTCACTCTACAGGCCTGGGGACCTGGGAGGCCTGAGGGCAAATCTTACCAGTGGAAAGTGAGCTTCGACTTTCATAAGTCCCCTCCTACATGTGTGGGCAATGTAAGGTCTTTGTAAACCTCCCAGGTAATCTGCCCTTGCTTCTGTCCTCCGTGTGTTAGGTGAAGCCAAATCTGATAGCCCAACAGAGACGAGGCTGCCGCAGCTCCGTGCCCCCAGGTCCAACCAGTAGTGAGGCTGAGCGTGTATTCTGTGTAGGCACACGGATGAGTGTAAAACACGAGCAGAAATAATACACGGCCAGCCGTGCACATCAACACAGACAGAAACACTCCGCTCACGCAAAACCAAGCAGCACCAATGGCCTCATCCTGTTTCTCTCGTTGGCCAATCAGGATAAAGAATTGTCAGTGGGACACACGGATGCAGGTAGGTATGCTGCCAGCGCCCCCGCCGATGGGCACAGGTCCCTGGGGGCCTCCCCAGCTGCCAGCACCTGGGCACACGAGCCCTCAAGGCTGCAGACCCACACCAGGGGAAGAAAGGGGGAAAGAAAAGAAAGGGGGGGGGGGGGAAGAAGAGGGGGGCAAAGAAGGGGAAAACTGTAGGAAATAATGGGGAAGAAAGGAGATAATGGGGAAACACTGGAAGGAAGAAGGAATGAAAAAAGGAAGGAAGGAAGGAAGGAAACTGAAGACAGGGAAATAAGGAAGGGGGAATGGGGGAAGGAAAGAAAGAAGGCAGGAAGGTGAGGGGAAGAGGAAGGCATGGGGAAGGGATGATGGGTGGAATGAAAGGAAGGAAGAAAAGTAAAAGAAAGAAGGCAGGCAGGAGAGAAGGAATTAAGGAAGGAAAGCAGGCAGGCAGGTAGTGAGGAAGGCAGGCAGGAAGGTGAGAAGGAAGGAGAGCAGTTCAGGCAGGTAGAGAGGAAGGCAAGAAGGATCAAGGAAAGAAGGACTGAGGAAAGTAGTGAGAGAAGAAAAGATGGTAATTAAGGAAAGAAGTCAGGAAGGCAGGGAAGTGGGTAAGGAAGAATAGAGGAAAGCAGAAAGTTGAGAAGGCAGGAAAAAGGGAATTGAAGTATATAAATAAGTACGTAAAGTGAAGACAGAGGGCAATAAAGAAAGGAGGAAGTAGGAAGGAAAGTAGAAAGAAATAAAGGAAGGATAGAAGGAAAAAAGAAAGGAAGAAGGAAGGAAGAAAGCGCAGTGAGGATGGAGGGAAGTAAGGAAGGGAGGAAGGGGAAGGAAAGGAGGTGGGAAGGGAAGAATGTAAAAGGAGGAAGGTGGGCAGGTAGCACATCTGTAGATATTGTACATATCTTTGCAAGTTACGTGCAAACTTATTTGACTGTAAATAAATTACATTTATGGGTAGTCATGATCTAGGGAAACGGATGCTCTTTGGAAGTAATGGAGGTAGAAGGGACAGTAGGTAGGGAATAAAAGGGAACTTGGTAATTACACTACATAACCTTACCTGCCTACAAAATTAACTGGCTTTGCTTTACCTAGATGTACAGGCCACCTTACTTAGCCCAGAAAAGGAATGTGTAATTTATGTGTGATCAGGACAGAAACCTCCCACGGAGCAGATGATCAAGGCTTAATCTTGATTTTCAGTACAAATATTGCCCATGAAAGCAGGGCCTTGTGATCCTTCTGACTTTTTGGGTTTTAAGCAGGCATTCAGGAGACAGTGGGTGAGGAACTCCAGGCATGAGTCTCCACAGGAGGAACTCGGGTGTCTAGGATGTTCTGCTCTGTCCCCCAGCGTCCTGGGGAATTCAGGCTGTTGCTGCAAGGACTGGTCACACTGGGGAAGAGGCTGTCTGGGCATCCCCACCACACCTCTCCCCGTCGTGGCCCTGAGGAGAAGGCCCAGAGAGGTGTCACTGTCTGGTTGTGGGGTGGGGAACCCATTTGCCACATAGGGGGAGCGGGGCTGGGACTTCCACCATGACAGACTCTGGCTGAACCCCATGCAAGGGGGTGCGGGGGACTGGAAAAATCAGTCCTCTCTCCCTGGTCTGCCCCTGGCAGTTATCCCCTGCCCAGCATCCCCTAACAACCCCACATCCCTCCCAGATGATACCCAAGGCCTGAGGAGAGCCCTGTATCTCCACAACAATCCCACAAATCTCTACATCACCCTTCAAGCCCCAGTAGCAGGCCCACATCTGCCTCCTGCTGGGCACCAGATATTACCACCTTCATCAACATGCAGGCATTCTGTCTTGCACCTGCTCCCAGAAACACCAGCCCCATCTCTCTGTGCCGTCCAGTCCCCTGCCCTCCTTCCTCCCCATCCCTCTTACTGTTCCCTGAACTGCCCAGGAAGGAAAAACCACTTTGCAGGGCAGACTGCGTGGCCTGGGTGAGGATCCCAAACCCACGCCAATTTCACAGCTAACTCCTAGGATGAGCACATCCAGGTCACATCCTCCTCACTTGAGAATGTCCTGCTCCCCCTTCACACCCATATTCCCCAGAGACAACAAGGAGGCTTGTGCTAGAAGAAAACTGTTTCTTTTTTAAACAGAACTTTTTTCAGCCCTTGTTTATCAGGGTTTTCTTTTTTGCAAAGATAAAGTCTTATCTGAACAACCTCTGCATATATATATATCTATATATATATATATCATATAGTGTGTGTGCGCGTGCATACATTTATACACTTAAAAACAGTCCTGCAAACTTGTGCCACTCATAGCAGCCCATCCTGCTTCATAGCAGAGAAGACAACAACTCCAACAAACAGCAAAAAAGCTGTCCCCAACTAGAGGAATGCACTGAACCACATCCATCTGCGGCTGTGGAGGGAATCCCACCAGCGCCAGATGGGAGGCTTTGACTTGAGTGTAAACACATCGCTTTACAGTATTTCTAGACACTGGCTGGATTAGACAGTGCCATGCTAGGACACGTGCCACACTCACCTGTGCCCAGTCCCTGGGGAGAGCACGCCCAAGGACACTGAACAGGCCTTTAACAGGTGGCAAGCAGTCCTCACATTGGACTGTGACTTTCTAACTCAATTAGATAGCTATGGGCAGAAATGGAGACAAGGGAGAAAGGTGAGGAGATGTCTTTCTGAGAGAGGTGGCCACAGTAACATAGCCCATCTGTCCAGAGCAATGTTTCTGTGTGTTAAAGAGGGGTCACTGAGCAAGTAGCCCCCAGAGGAAAAGTTTCTTTGTTCTGCCTGAGAGCTCCTCACTGTCTTTGAGGAAAGACACTAATATAAATGGGTCGAGACCAAGTAGAGGCAGAGGTCCAGGCTGGCAGGCTGGCTGACAGCCCACTTCTAGTCATAGGCATCATCATCATCAAAGTAGGAGTCACAATCAAGGTTATCTGAGTCGTCATCGAAGAGAAAGTTGTCTTCATCAAGGTCATCATCATCATCATCATAGTCTTCCTGCCACTGCGGTTCATACTCCTCATCTTCAGCCTCTTTGCCACCTTCGTCTGTGTTGGGGGAGTCACACAAGATGGTACGCTTTGGCCTATTGAGGAGGAGAGCATCAGAGCAGAGCCCCAGCTGTGACCAGCAACCACAACTCAGCCCCACACCACCCTCATCCTCCCTGCTACCATCACCTCAGCATCCCCCTCCAAAGCCGTGCCTCAGGGACACAGCAGCCATGCAGGTGCACCTAGGAGAAGGTGATTAAATGTCCTTATCCATGCATGCAGCACAGGGCTGTGTCAGAGAGCCAACAAGCTGCAGCCTGCCACCAGCTCTGGTGTCACAGCCTCATTCCAAGGAGGCCAGAAACCCTGCTCTGAAACAGAGTGTCTCTTGACTCAGTTGTCATTTTTTTTTGCAACACTCAGGACCCTGTTCAGCTCCTGGAAACACAGCAGCTGTCAGAGGGGATTGGTCACACTGGGATAGCAGATGCTAATTATGTTTCCTGGTTTAAACAGCATGTCATACAGGAATGGACTTTGTTTCAAACTCATCACCTTCCTATCATACTTAACACCTGCCAGCTCAGTACTCTAGGACAGGGAAACGACAAACCATCCATTTCATCTCTCAACACACTATTTTACAGCTGTGTCACTTCTTCTCCATTCCTTTCTTAAAATAAATGTCAGGCCCTTCCATCTCCCCCATGTATGTTCTTATTCTTGCTTCTCTCATCTAGACACCTCCTAGATCTCTGATGCACCTTTGAAGAAAGAGTGTGACTCTCCACAGAAACCCAAGAGTGCAGGGAGAGCAACTTCCATAACTGGGTCTGCCAGTGATGGAGCTTTCTCAACCATAGCTGCATACCAAGCGGAGGTTTTGCTGGTCTCCCTACACCACTATGTCACTTACATTGTTATCTCAAACCATAACACAGGATGCAAGTAATCAGGATCTGTTATTAACTCTTTTGTATGTCAGCAAGCACAGGAGAAAACTCTGGTCAACTGCTTTTTGTCTGCACCTGCCCACCTTTCCTTGTTACCCCACTAAGAAAACTCACCCTATACAGGCAGGGGCTGAAGTAGGCACATTTGAGTGTTTCACCTTTCTCTGACCATGATCTGCCAAAGTCTGGAGCCCAACATGGAAATCCTGCTAGCATGGAAGAACAGCCAGAAAAGAGAGACAATATGTGATTTGGGGTGTATTTTGTGCTGCAACCCCCTCCCTACATACACACAGCACCGAGAGTCTATCCCCTCAGCTGATCAAGCCCCTTTCTAGGTTTGCCCAAGATCAAAGTAGCCCAGAGCAAGACAAGCCACTAATGGGCATGGGGACTTCACCTGTGTGGAGTGCCAGAGAATTGCAAAGAGACGCTCCTTGATCTGGTGTACCAACTCCAAACCAGCACTGAAATGCTCTGCTTTCAGAAGCTGAAGAGAAGAGGCCAGGTCCTGGTACTGCAGCAGGGTTTCCTCTGCAATTCAAGACCAACAAAGTTACACTGCTTCCCACACTCTTAAGCAGAGACCGAGTCTCTTGGCTCTGATTAGGAAGCCAGTCACAGCTACTTAGGTCTTCTGTGCACATAAATTTCTCTTTCAGAAGGGAACGTGTTGCTCCTTACTGCATCAGTCTCCACTGGCAGCCAAACTGCTTCAGTGGACTTCCCAGAAATTACATCAAGGCGGCAAAAATGGGCTGGGCGAAGTGAGAGAGACCAGCTGGGTGCTGGTGTGTATGTTATTGTCCCACTACAGAGCTGCCATCCTTTGAACCAGACAGCTGGGAATGCTAGTCTCTGCTTGGGAGAGGCTGTGGGACTTACCCAGAAGGATCTGCAGAGCATTAGTGTGCAGCTCTAGGCTCTCAGTCTGCTGTTCCACAATATCCATGCTCTCAGTGTCCTGGTTATAGTAGCTGTACACACAGGAGTAGGCCAGCACCTGGAGCAGTACAGATCATGCTGTAAGCATCCTCCTTCGGCTTCAGAGTGGGCAAGAAGAAAGTAGCATCAAACCCTTCCAGACTTCATTACGTATCAATGGCTGAGAGAAGCCTGGCAGTGCTTCTGGTCTGTGGCGATAGCCCAGTGAACCATTATGCCAAGTGACAGCACGCTACCTAGAGCTACTCGTAGGACTGGAAATTAATGTGTAATTATTTTGTACTGAAATCTGAAATAGCTGATTGTTCCCACCTGCAAAACACCACAAGAACACAGACTGTAAATGCCTAACAAGTGTGACTGACCAGCAGGCAGAGTCAAAAGAGAATCTACACATTGCTGGGCAGCCCAGGCTGAACTCAAGTGGCAATGAACTGAGAGAACTGAGCCCAAAGGGAAGCAGGCATGGTGCTATACAGCACCAAGACAAAGGCATTTCAACAAGTGACAAACTCCTATTATGAATGAATGACCCCTAAAGCCATCCAGGCACCCAGGAAGAAACAAGACCACTGTTTCCATTTAAAGAAATGGGCCAGAAAAGCCAGCAGCAGTAAGTAACAGTGATATGAATCCTAGCAAACACGGGGGCTACCACACTGAAAAGACAAAACAGGGTCAGACACCCTTGTTCCACATGCCTCTCTCAAAATCAAGTCTGCCTGCACAAACAAGGTATATTGCAAAGGCAATTCCCACCTCCTTCCTGTGTTTCAGGAGACAGAAGACGTTGTAGGCCTATGCTGTCACAGGCTTACTGCACACATCCAGTGGCTGCACTGCAAACCCTTCGTAATGTGGCTATCAGGGCATGCAGTAGGTAACTCAGTGCTCCCAAAACACCTATGGCTCACAAAATGAAGTTAAGAAAGGAAAATCATAACACGAGCATCAAGAGGGACTTCCTAACTGTAACACAGCATCAGGAGAACTTTCAAAAGGTAAGTACCACCACTGGGGCATTTCAAATGGGAATGGACCAAACCCAGTATATGCAAACCCTAAATCTAGATCCTTGTGCTGATTCCATGGTGCCAACTTGAGCTAAGCTCCAAATCCTGTGACCCGACTGTGAGGAACACTGCACACAGAGCCCAACTCAGAGTGAGAGCAGGGAAAGGCAGACATGAGCTCCTCCCCTGTCTTGATGCTATTTCTCCCCTCAAGGTTTTTCTGTCTCCCCTTCTTTGGAGTAGAGCAAGGTTGGCGTCTCCTCACTTTAAGGAGCGCATAAACCACACCAACAGAATTAGGCCTAAACCTCAGCCAGCCTGTTATCCAGCCTTACCTTCCGTGCCTGTTCTAGCACTTTGCAGGCATCAAGAACAAAGGTCAAAGTCCTAATTTTTGGCATCTCACTGATGGAAGAAACCCTGTTCCTCAGACTCACAGCAAATTCCTGCAATAACCACAGGAGGGAAAAAAAAAGTCAATGTCAAACTCCACAAGATTGAAAAAATAGCACCTTCCACACAGATAACTGTTAAACATCCTGAAGTGCCATCCCAGGAGATGCAGGTAGCAGGAGAGCATTTACTGCATCCAACTATGACATCTCTACTGTGCCATCACTTCAACTTTTTACAGTACCTCAGCTCATGACAGAATTCAGCCTTCAGTTGCCATTGCTTCCGAGTACTGCATCAGTTTGAGCATGTAAACACCACAAGTTAGGTGTTCAGTTTCCACAACAGACTTGGTAGAAGAAAGCAGGCCAAGAACTACCCATTACGTCAGAGCAAGGGTGAAATGACCAGGCATCTCCACCTGGATCCAAAGCCTGCTTCTCAGCTTCAGGGGAAATACACTGAGACACAACAGAAACTGTCCTGCTCACCAAGGCTAAGGCAACAGAGCCAGCATCTGCAAAGGAAGGAGGAGGCCTTACCCTTGCATGATGATGAAAGGTGCATCTCTCATTGTAATCCTGAAAACGCTTCTCCTGCCAAGCTGCTTTACTCACCTGAAAGGAAAGGCAGAAGTAACCTGTAGTAATTTCCCTCAAGTACCAGGGTTGCCTGGAAATGGCTACCACACATACAGACTTTGACGATACTATCAATATTACTGGCAAGTGCACAAAGTCCAGAGTAAAGGGCACAAGCGGAGATCCTTGCCCTCTCTCTGAGAGGCCAGATGCATCTGAACACAAGCATGAGCCACTGGGATATAGCAAACCACTCACCATAGCAGAGCAGT